>NC_084916.1:3702534-4302534 GCF_949316345.1 Pungitius pungitius
TTTACAGAACCCCCTGATAGGGATTTGATTTTTGGATGAAGTAAAATAAGTCATTGGGCAACTGCCAATAATTGGCCTTAAATCTGCCATTAAAGGTTTTAAAAAAATATACATATTTTAGGATATATTTTAAATTTTTGCTCAAGAATATGTTTTTTTTTGTTGTTTTTTTTACGTTTTCTCCAACTTAAAACTCCCCACGAAAAAATAACACACATAGTGGTACAACCAAAGTAAAAAGCACAAAGAGACAAACTATAATTTCTATTATCTGGTTAGCTCCGCCTCTTATTCAGGTGGACTGCTCCAAAAGGCCATTTCTAACCCGGCGAGCCGGAGCACACGATTTAATAATAGAAAAAAAAAAAGGTGCTAAAGAGAAGAAGAGAATCTGCGTTTGCCAGAGCAAAGAGTGTGTGTGTGTGTGTGTGTGTGTGAGAGAGACAGAGAGAAAAGGGACGCTGTTGTCCCCTTTGGCCTGAGAGTTCAGTAGTGAGGCGACAAGTTCTAAACGCCCCCCCCCGAACACCCACCAGTCAGACCACCTTCCTGAACGAGTTGCGTAGCGGATGATATTTCATGACATCTCACTGGCGACCGCTGCACGCACACGTCAAACACATGACACGGTCGAGCAGCCGCTTGAACCAACTCATCATCACCCGGACCCTCGGGCGCCCCGGAGTTTCCATTGTCTCGCAGACCCCAGGTCCCACCAGAGCGTCCGTTTCCTTTTCGGCCACGTAAACAAAAAGGTCACTGAAGGTCGCACCCGAGAAACGTCTCGGGGAGTGTGGCGTGTGGGCAACCTGGCGGCGCACCAGTGGTCCCGAGCGCTGCCTGTTCCCCCCGGGTCCACGCTGCTCAGGAGACACCTCGCCTGTTAAAACCAAAACGCTGAAGGGAACTCCTTTTTGTGAAGGAAAGGAACATTTCCACGGGGAGGAGTGGGGGTGTGGGGTGACGGGGTGGGGCCGCATGCGGTTAGCGCCTCGCTCCGTCACCACAAAGCGCCCCCCCCGTCAGTGGCAGCCGCAGTGGAAGTCTGCGTTGGGGTCCCTCAGGAGCTTCTTGCGGTCCACGTGCAGGCAGTCTATGTGGTACCAGCCGTCGCACACGTCGCACTGGATCCACTGCACCGTGTCCTGCTGGGGCAGCCGGCAGCGCGGCGCCGCGCACGGCTCCACCGCCCCGCTCGCCGCCGCCCCCCCCTCTCCCTCCTCCTCGTCGTCGTCTGAAGAGGAGGAGGAGGAGGAGGAGGAAGAGGAGCCCGAGGAGGAGGACGCGGAGGAGGTGGAGGACGAGGACGAGGACGACGGCGAGGGCAGGGAGGGCCGGGGGGGCAGCGGGTGTTTTCGGGGGCGGCCTCGTCGCTTACTGCGAGGGGAAGAGGGGGAGGGGGGGGAAAGCAGGGAGGGAGGATGCCGTTATGGGAGGATTGACATTTCATGACATCACATGTGCCACCGATCAACTCAAACATTATCTTATATAACATAAGGTTATTTGTTATTACAGTAAACACTGGGGTTAAAGCCATTCACAATAACATCGGCGTCTCACCTGGCGGGATGGTGGAACCGGTTAAATTGCACCCGGCCTCGCTCGTCCGTGCGGATCCTCACCGAGGGCGAGGCCAGGCTGTAGTTCTCCCCTCCGACCACCAGGGGGGAGAACACCGGGGAGCTGTGAGCCCTCCGGCGGCCCCTCGGCCCCCCTTGCGGCGCTTTCTGCTGGCGGAAGGCCGAGACGTTGCTGTGCGCCACGGCGGGGACCCGGCGCAGCGACTGCACCTCCTGCTTGTGCAGCGCCGCGTTGCCCAGCGACACCTGGAAGTGGTGGTGGAGGCGGCTGTTGGTCATGGCGCCGTGGAAGCTGCCGATGGTCCGGATGCCGACGGGGAGGGGCTTGGCCCCCAGCGGCCGCCGGACGTCCTCGTGGCTCTGGGGCTGCAGAGCGGGGAGCGGCGGGGAGCCGAAGCTCTCCGACTCAGACTTGTAGAGGCGCCGCCGCTTCTTGCCCCTCGAGCGCGGGGCGTCCTCGGCGAGCAGCGCCGGAGCTGCACACCAAAAGGACAAACAGAGCTCAGCTCTCTTCCAGCTCTTAACGTTAACACTTAACACTTTTTTGTCCCAGGTGGCCAGGCGAGGTCACTACTTCACCTAAGGGCGGCGCCTCACCTCCTCGGCTGCTGGGCTCGTCGGAGCTGTCGTCCTCCAGGAGCACCGTGTGGGCCGACTTCCTCCTGTTCCTCGAGGTCGGCTGCAGGACCTTGGCCGAGGGCGCCGAACCCGCCGGCGAGAACGACGGCGGCGGCGTGGAGGGCGGCAGCAGGGAGGACAGGCCGGCGGCCAGAGGAGGCGAGGAGGAGGAGCCGGGGTCCGAGGCGGTGCCGCCCTGGCTGAGGCTCCTCTTGAAGGTCCAGGCGCTGCCCTTCATCTTACTCAGGCTGCCGATGGAGCTGAGGATGACGGTGGCCCGGTTGATGGACAGCTTGGACAGGTCCAGGTTGGCGGCCTCCTTGCGGTCCAGGTTGGTGCGGATGCGGTTCTGCAAGTCGGAGGAGAAGGTGCCCGCCTAGGAGACATGGTACCCGAATTACAACCACCCACCAGGAGCCTTCACCATTTGTCATTGCAAATAAATCCAATCAAAAGACTAAAAACCGACGACGTGTTTGTGTGTCTCAGATCATTCCTACGTCCCTCCCCTGGAACACGGCGCGTAGAGATTTTTTTTGGGGTCCTCAAACAACTGGTTCCTGCTGTGAGGCTTTGTCTGGGCTGAATGATAACTACAGTCATGGATGTCCCAGTTCTATTGTGAGGGCGGGACAAGCTCTGAATCACCATCAAACAATAACCGGGGGGCTTCACACAACTCTGCTCCTGCACAACCGCACATGGATGCACAATCTGCCCGTGGAGATTAGAAGCCGGATAATCGAGTTGGATTGTTCTGAAACATTAAATACAAAAACAGCGACAAGCACAGACTTGGTTAAGTCGTTGCCTGTGGTTCAGTTTGAGACGTGCTCCTGGCTTGCAGTGATGCGTGTATGAAAAAAGTCACCATGATCACTGGCAGCCTCCTTCACAGCAGCATAAAGGACTGTGTGGGTCTGTGCATTATCCACTGAACTAAAGTCGTAAATATTGGGTATTTATACAAGCAGAATGAACCACGAGGGGTCTTTTTCAGCCCGTTTCACATGTTCAGGTTCAGCGTACTTCACATTAGAAATCAAAGCGTCGGCCATTGAAAATAAAACAAAGATTACCTTTGGAATTGTGATGGCGTCAAAGTCCAGCGGGCGAACTTTGACCTTCTGGAAGAGGAAGTAGAACTCGGGGCTCCCGGAAGCGGACTGGCCCCCAAAGGTCAGCGTGTCGCCGTCTGAGAGCTCCCACTGGACGCCGGGCTGGAGGCGGCCCTCATTCACCCAGGTGCCTAGCAACACATTACATGTCATTTAGCGGACACTTTTATCCAAAGCGACTTACATTGCATTATAACCCATGCGTTACACTTTGCCTGGGGAGCAATCAAGGGTTTGGCGTCTTGCTCAGGGACACTTGGATTCAAACCACTAACCCTGCAGCCCCCAGCGCCCCACACTACCCCATGTGCCAAGACAGCAGGGGAATCTTTTGTTGGCCTTTAATTACCTTGCTGACACGCAAGTGGCGGGAGGTCACATGATCAGCCCCAAGAACCCCCAAAAATCTTTCAGGTGATTACAGAATTATTAATAACAATAAGGAGTAATCAATCAGGAGCCATGTGTCGACTGTGTTTACAGCTGAGGGGAACGGAAGACGAGCTGGAAGGTTACGACACAATCCAAAGATATCACCCGCACGCAAGTACAGAGACGTCATTCCATGGGAAATTCAAACGCCTGCTAAACGGACTGTGAAAGGACTCCCTGTGCTCTTCCAGACCATCAGCAGCCTGAGGCCACGCCCCCCCCAACACACCCAAACCCGCGCTCCACGCCGCTCTGATGAGGGGCTGTGGAGCCTGTCCGACGGGATCTGGAAAAAGAAGCACTTGTTGACACCGCTTTAGGATTCGGGATTCACTCCTCTGACTGCTGCGCGGGCCGCGGAGCGCAGAGGCCTCGACGCGTCAAGTTTTACTGCCAAGAGCTTCTCCTTGTGTCACTCCGATCTCAGAAACGCCAGTTGACCTCCAGTCCCTGGACTCCTTAGTCTAAACTCCCAAGAACACGAGTCCATGCTTGTGTTCTTGTGGCCATGGCGCGAACTTGAATTGACCACCGTGGAACCCCTGTAGCCCCACCTCCATCGTCAGGTATACTAAAAAGTGATGTTTCGGACGCCTAGACTGACTTTGACTTTCATTCAGGAACGGGCCCCCGGCCCCTACAGCTACCGCCGGCCCCTACAACAGTCAGGCGCCAGGCGATGGCAAATTCAGCAGGAGACTGTAGAGGAGTGTGTGGGTGTGTGTGTGTGTGTGTGAATCGTTAATCCGGCAATGTGACCCTTCTCTCACCATGACTGCTCCTGTCCTTGACGTGGACCTTCCAGCCCTCCTCGGGCTGCGCGGCGGCCCCCTCGCCCGCCTCCCGCTCGGCGTGCAGCTCGGCGTGGATCCGCGACACCGCGGCGGAGTCCAGCGTGACGTCGCACAGCTCCGCCGCGCGGCCCAGCCGGAACACGGAGTGGCCGAGCGCCGGCCGGAACGTGTACAGGTCCCTCGCCGAGTCGCCGGCCGACGAGCCGATCCGGAGCAGCTGGAAGCACGGCTGCACCCCCGACCCCATGGCTGGATCGCTCGACTCCCGCCCCCCGCAGAGCCCCCGCCTGCCCGCGACCTGAGGCCGCCTCTCTTTGCCGGGCCCTGACTTACAGGAGGCCGCCATCCATTGCGCGGACACAACTCTTTGCCAGTGGTACGGGAGTTAGGCTGAAGACATTTGGCCGTAGGGGGGGCCAACACTAAGCTCGCCTGTCAGAAGGATGCCTCGGCATGAAGGTTACGGGCCGGCGGAGCCGCTCTGACCGACAGCTCTTTGCATCCGCACGGAAAGCGTGACCTGCTGCGCTTGTTGCGGACGCATAGATAAAATTATTTAATATTGATCCGTCTGGAAGTTGGTGACGGGTGGAAATGAGGCATTCACTCTGTGAGGGGTTCACTTGGGCTAGATGCCCCCTGTGGAGCGGAGGCCGGGAGAAGATGTGTGGAGAATAAAAGAACTTGAGGTCCAGGATGTCTCCAGTTCAAACAGCTGTCATCGGAGTCTCTGTGTGTGTATAGTTGTGTATGCGAGATGAGATTAAAACCCCAAACATCTGCCTCTCAGGTGGGTGGAACAGCTGTGGTGTGTCTGATCTGAAAGAAAGCAAAACGAATCCTTCAAATGAAAAATAAAAAAGGCCTTTTCCCCAATTGACGCATTTAAATCGAAATAAGTTTTAATGAGCACAATTCATTTAATACATACAAAGAACACATTTAATCCCGGGCGGTTCTACAGCGGGACTGTCATCCGCAGCGAGCCGCTGTGTGCGCCGCGTGCCGTGCGTCAGCTGCACGCACCACGGGACCGCCGCACAAAGCGAGACACACGGAGCAGCAGAAAAGCTCGTTTTAGCGAGGTGAACCGTACACATCCGGGCACTAGCTCCATATATAGTCGCACGCGCGGAGCCCCGGCGTCAGCCTGCGACGCTGTGAGCGGGGTTTCGTGGTCGCGGCTTCTAGCTCGTCAGGTCACAAACAGGATCAAACTGGCTGACGTTAGTTCCGTGTGGGACGGAATGAAAGTCAAGGCGGCCGCTTACATCAACGACATATCCCTCGGTGCTGTGCCTCCGCTTCCCGCCGTTGAAACACCGTCCCCCCGCTCCGCCCGCGGCTCCAGCTGCCGGACTTCAGAAGTGGGTCCGAAGGATGGTTTCCGCGGCGCTTTTTGTTTTGTTCGGCCGGGCGTCCGTTGTGGCTCATTCGCCTTCTTTTCCTCCCGGGAGGAAGTCCTTTGAAATTTGGCGCGCCCGTCGCGGGACTTCCTCACGCTAGAACGCACGTCACGTCCTGCTCCGCCCCGATTGGCTGACGGCCAGGCCGCTTCAGCGGGAGCCGGTCGAGCCCGAAAGGGGGGGCGGGGGGACAGGGGCGGGTTGAGGAACGATACAGCCTATGCGGTAATAAGGTAGTTCAAAGTTCACCTTTAGCTGGTTAAATATATATATATATATATATATATATAGCATCATACTTTATTAGCTGATTTATTTTGGTTCTGTATTGATGATCTGAAACAGCAAAGTAAGTAGCAACTATTGCTGACAGATGAATGTAGTGACAGACATTTATTATCATATTATTGTGTATAATCAATGGCCGGGACAACAATGCTGCCACATATTTAATTTCATGTCATCTGATTGGGTTTCTGTGTGACAACATGAAACTTTACAGTTGTATAGTTATTTGAGATCCAAATGAAGGCCGAGGTTGGGAGGTGGGATCCCAGCAAGTATCAGGGTGAATGACTCCTTCCCCGAAATATAAATCCCACTGCTCTCATTGCCAAAACCTGTTGGGGCAAAGAGGATTTGTTCACTAATCTACAAAAGGACACGAAACCAAAAGCAGAAACCTTGAGCTTGTATTACTGTAAAGGAAAGTGCACCAAAATCAGACACACAAAGAAAACCTTTGACTCACTGTTGAAAAGTCATTTAATTGCAGTTATTCATTCATTACAGAAAAAGAGAAGCTATATAAAAGTCTTTGCAGGGTGCCAAAAGGCTTTCTATGGTAGTGGCGTAGAAATAATCATTGATTTATTCTTCAAGCAAACGGGGTGTGTGGCTGCTTGTCCATGGCAGTACAGTGAAGTATCATACAGTCAATGATTACCCAACTCAACTCTTAGATAGCAAGCATTCACGTGACCTCTTTTGAAATAAAAGCGACATGCAGGCGAGCCAGTAATGTATCTAGTATCAAAAACATACAGGTATTTATTCATTACAACCACTGTCCTGAGGAAAAAGAACTTAAAAGTCAAATCAATCAAACGATTCACACATTCTAGCAACAAGTTCTGCCTGGGGGGGTGAAACACCAACCTACATCTACACATGCACGTAAACCAACACTAGAGAATTCAAGATTAAGTGTGTTTCTGTTTTATAAAGGCTTCTTGACCAATGGCCAATGTTTTAACAGCGGTAATATTGACAGCCACAATACTTCTACCTGAACCATGTACTAAAACAACTAAGGATCTAAGTTAACTTTTAGAGCAATCCTGACTCTGTGGTTTCCTAAAACAATATTAGGAAAGTCTGTGTTCTGTTGAGAGAATGCAAACGTTTAATTAACCTTGGAATGATGGAAGAAACTTTGAAATAAGTCTTTGCATATTCTATGACATGTGACGCTAAAGGAAGACGTAGATCTTAGCTTCATGTTTAGACCCAGTAATTTCCTAAAAGAGCTGGTCACTATAGTTTTTATTAAATGTTACTAAAACAGGAAGAAAGAGTGCATTTGTTTGGAATATTTCAGCAGCGGATTAATACACATTTGGAATTTCTGGAAGTTCAAATAATGAATTTTCATATTTAACAAAAACATTTGACAATGCAGATGACAAGCCTGACTGACATGAATACGTTAGTGTGTGAAGATGTAAACAATGTTTTGTCTGTAAACCTTAGTTTCCTTAAATGAACAACTGAAATTAGTGTGCAACATGAAACACAAAAGAAATGCCATGAATCAACAATAATACAAAGTTTTGACTCAGACAAAGCTTTGAATTTCCAAATGTCATGTGTTCAGGCATTCTTCTTCTTCTTCTTCTTCTTCTTCTCCCCAGCACGAGGTGAAGACGCCCTCGATGATTGGCAGCAACCTTTAAAGGTATCGTCCTTTACCATCTCTTTCACCTGAATGCCAACACCGAGAGGTGATACTAAAAGTCAGGAGAGGATCATGGGAAAACCAGGACCGGACCTCAGCAACGAGGTCAGGAGCGACTCGCCAGGCCAGATACACAGAACACTGCCATTCATATCATCAATATCAGGTTTAGCTATCAGCGTCACGGCTGCTGTCCCTCAAGCGACCTACGGGCATGCAGCAGTTACACTAGCTCTAATGTACACACTGGGACAGCAGGTGAAGGCTATAATATCACAGAATGGAGAGATATATTGCATATTAGTAGAGAGTTGTCTTTTTCGTGCTAAATAGGATGCTACAAAAAGTTTTGACAATGACGTGAATTCTAGCAGGTTTGTTCATTCAAAAGAGCCGTGCGTGGGTTTTTTTTCAGTAAATGCTTTGGCCCGGGATCAGTTACGTTAGTCCCAAAGTACACACACCGATTATATAACTGCCATTTTTTCTAAATAAAAAGTACCCTTACAAGGGGGGTTGGATAGAAACTCGTATAGATGGTGGATGTTTTCCAAAAACAGTGTTTTTCAGTTATTTCCTACAATTTTAATGAATCACAGATCAAAACTGAATCCAATCCCAGTCAAACCAGTGAGTTGTGCTGGAGTGGATTCAATTGGTTGATTTGAGTGTCAGAAACTGCTTGACAGTTGACAGTTATTCTGACACTTTGAACAAAAGCACATTTCTATTGGGGAGAGCAGGGAACCAGAAAGCTGTGACACCGCAGACATCTTTTTGTTTGGCATTCTTTGTAATTACAGATAATAGCATAATCAACAGAATAATCTTTGTCTCATGCCACAAGCTAAAGGAGACTTTAGCTTGTACACTGCAACTATCTTTGTGCTCTTGGTTGTAGCGCAATTTATCACTCTGGAGCGTTCTGGGGAGACGTGTTCTGCCTTCTCTCTACTTGGATATAACGGTGTGCCACTCTGCTTGTGGTGGGGAAAGGCAAAACGAAGGCGTGAGTGGACGTTAGCTAGCTCGAGATGCTAAGGGAGCTAGCAGCATCCAGTGCAGTTTGGTAGACTCAACAAGGTCTGTGGATTATCTTTGTGTGATATATTTATCTGGTTCTTTGAGCACCAGAAGCCAACTGCCATCGCCCTCCATGTTACGTATATACATATGACATATCTATGGCAGGTAGCTCCAATACTCAACCCAAATCAAGAGTTCTAATACAGCTAAATATGTTCACAAGAGATCTTATTCAAGCAGTCCCTAAATGACATCAGTCTATTTAAAGGGGAAAACTGAACTTTTCAGTGAAATCATGAATGATTTTATCAACATTCTTTTTGCTGCCATATTGTCAAAAGAGATTAAATCCAACACTGAGCATTAATGTCCTGGGGGCCCCAGGTATCTTAATGGGTTTGACTGTGAAATGGGGTTTCCAAGGAATATTAACCCTGACCTCCGAGCAACGTTGGCAGAATAGGAACATCTCACATAATTCTGAACTTTAGGTGTATTTTCCCACGGATCTTTACATCAGTCTACCACATCACCAACTTAACCTTTGTTTGACATCATGGTACTGCATGGTTCTTCTGTCTGTCTCGTTGCTGCTTTGAGTGTTAATAAGAAAACAACAACACTGTTGCTGTGTCAAACCGTGCTCCCCTGAGGAGACGGACCCTCCAACACTGCCCAGGCAAATATCCACAAGAGAATCACACCCAGCGGCGCCGTGGGCCCAACATGAGAACATGACTTGAGTTAAACTGATACCCGAAGGTCGTCTCCAGCCACGAACAGCCACACCTGCTATGGAAGTGTGGTTAAAGGATCTAATGCTTCGTTTTGAGTGTAAAATCTTGCAGTTTTCTTTTTGCCAAGTGGATGGTAGAGATGTCTCAGTGCCATTGTAATGAATATTGCTTTATATTTAATTGAGAATGAGTCAAACCTCTAACGATTGATGTGTGATTAGTCCAACTAACCTTCGTATCAGAGTTCAATAGACTGACCCGGATATTTACATCCAAACAAAATCAGTTCTGAAGCCTTAAGCCTGATTTAAAGTGAATTTGTGTGCGACATTTCCCAAATAGGGATCACGTATTGATGGAAAACGTGGGGAACCTTTGAATATCTAACTCCTTATTCCTGAACTAGAAGTGAACTACCGGTAGTTATTTTTACAATAGCTGCTACTTATATTGACCCTTTTTCATTTCAATGTGAACCTATTGTTGCTGTTACAAAAGGATCCACATTCAACTTTGTGCTTTTCATTTCCCGACACCAAACATTTGTGTCTGTAAAAGACTGTCTTTAGCAATCATGCAAGGTAAAAGACATCAATTCAGGAATCCATACTGAAATCGGCTGTCGATGGTACCAGTAATGGGGTCGTGGGACCACAGAGCCCTGTGCAGATGAAGATCAATCTGTTCTGGCGTGTTTCAATAGGTGAAGTCAGACAGCACTTTGATTCCCTAAAGGTCTAAAAGTGCTGCAGTCTTTAAGCACGACAGAGCGTAACTGACTCTTCTTGTTTGAATTTCTGACACTGTTTCCACCCTGTTTCTGTGTTCCATTAACAGGTCTTTTCTTTCTTTCACTAAGTGTGTAATTAGGGGGCAGTTTAAAAGCTACCTGTGTTATAGCTCTATCTCACAAACGCTTTAGAGCTCTTTACAGTAAACAGATATTCAAACTACGAATAGCAGTTATCCTTGACTAAATAAAATATGTCTTTGACAGGACAGTTGACAGTTGACAGTTTCTGCCTTTCTGCTCTACACAGCCATCGGACGAGCAGAGAAGACTATGCAGGCGGTATACTACACGAGATACCAGATTACTTTTAACCAACGTTTGACCACGACTAGATCAGAACACCTTAAAGAAATGAAGTGGCCCGTTTGAATTTGAGGGGCGGGACCTAGCGAAGCGTCAATGGTCTGCTGCACAGTAGAGGGGTTTGGATTCATAGAGCGATGCAGCAAATGGAAGGACTCATTGATATTAATCAGTCAGATTTAAGATTCTGATTCCCCCGAGAATGCCCTCTTCGTTTTAAGTTCCCATCTTTCATCATCTGGAAGGAATCGTGTCTCCACGCACTCACACAATCTGTAATCTCTGTCATTTTTTGTCTCAATCCATGCGATAACGATGATGATGCATGCTGCATCGTTATCGCGGCTTCATTCGACAGCTTTCACTTCATTTTGGCAAGCAACTCGGCTGCAATAATCAGAGCCGCGTTCCATGGATGGGAGCTGAGATGAAAGGAGCGCTTTAAATCATGAAAGTCCCTTATCTGTTCCCCCGAATAGTACCCTTTTCAATCTGTCATCTATTTTTCACCGCCCCTCCTCACTCCATGGGGTGTGTGAAACAGTCCTTCCATAAAGAGACCAGAAATCCAATTATGTGCGTGGGAGTTGTTCCAAATGTCCCAGAAGTAGTTGCGCAATCTTCTCCCAATTTCATGTTTTGCTGTGATGGGGCTAGTGACTCCACTGACAAACCCCCCCCCCCCCCCCCCCCCCCAAAAAAAAAACAGACAAGGATACTTTCTACACTGATCCTGCTCCTGTTGAATGAATGATTGGTATCTCCGGGCGACGCCTTCAAATGTAGCGGATTTGAAACCCCAAAGATACGAGAGAGCCTGAAAGCACCACCGGAGTGGTTTTCAATATTCAATCTTCAGAGCTTGTTTCAGTTTTCAGGGTTTTCCAGAAAGAACACGTTGTTTTTTTTCTTTCCTCTTGCATATTGGTGAACAAGTGCTGAGGCAAGCACCTTCTGAAATGCTTGTACTGTAGATAATAGTCTTTGCATGGGTGGGGTGAAATGCAATCACGGCGGAGTTTGATTGACAAGCGTGCTGTCAGAGGCGACGCACCGAGATCTGCATCGATGCCAGACAACTAGCTGTTCTACTTGTTAGTAGCTGAGGGGACTTTTTTTTTGACAACCTCGTGACAGAAGTTAAAATCTTTGATCCCATGTTTCCTGAAAGTGCTGAGAGGTTTTTTTTGAGAACTTCTCTTTTTGAGCCCACTTGAAGCTTGCATGCATCCAATCTAATCAACATTTGCCTCTAGACCTGAACTATGACATCTACTTTCCTTTAATTACATGCATTCTCCACATATGCACGGGGTTGTTCTTCTGCATCTACTTTGTACGTGCGCAGTGCATATCATTTTGTGAGGTGCATTGTGACTCCCAGCATGAATGGTCGGTCCATGAAGTTGTTCCAAATGCAGAGATGAAGGACTCGGCGGTGTTTGGGATATCGTAGACAGAGCCCGGGTGTCGTGGGTGTTGTCGCTGGATGAGCTTAAAAAAACAAAAACACGCACCCTGCTGGATCTTCTCAGGTGCTGTGAGCTGGTTCCTCCTTCTGCGCGGCGTCTTCGCTCTCAGCCCCTCCTCCCTCTGTCTTGGCCGAATCCGACCCCGCGGCGCCCCCGGAGGCCGCTCCCGGAGACGAGTCGTCCGGTTCGGCAGCATCCAGGGACTGCGGGTTGGAGGCGGGGCTACCGGCGGTGGCGGTGACGGGGCTTCGGTCTGCACCGAGGACCGGTGTGGCCCCCAGGGAGTCAGAGGGAGCTTCCTCGGTCATGGCTGTAGGGGAGACGGCGTTCAGGAGGGGTTTGCGGGAGGCGTAGGTGGTCCCAGCATCAGTGTCACTGTCCAGCGGGAGGCCGGAGGTGGTGAACTCCACCCCAGAGTCGCTCATCTCCAGAAAATTGTCCGAGGACAGAGTGTGGTAGCGGCCCGATTTGGACACCTCAAGGCCCTGAGGAGAACGAGGGAGGAGAGGAGATTCACATCAGGGAAAAAGGAAGAGGAAGTAGGAGGAGCCAGGAAATAACATGGAAAAGCGGTGGAGGAAGGTGAGGGTGGGGGGGGGGTAAAAATTGAGGTCAAAGGAAAAAGTAATTGTGAATAATTCATGCACATGTTTCTGGGACCATATTTATACATCCACCTTCCACTCTCATGTAAATGGAACACTGCTTGTTTTCCATGTTACACGGAGACGAGCTGCGTCTGTGCATATCTTCTAAATAGTTTACACTTCCATTGCTCCATTGTATTGCTTATCTTATTGTTGCTTTTTGTAAAATATATTTGAGTATCTGTTACTACATTTTATTTCTGTGTAGCAAGGCGGGGGCTTTAAACTGCATGTCGCGGTGCTGTCTTCTATCTTAAAATGAGAATAAAGCTGCTGCGAGAAACTTAGTAAACTGTGAGTTGATTTTGACATTGACTTGTTTTACCGCGGCAGGGTCTGACACTCCCAGAGAGGAGAAGGAGGAGGAGGAGACTGCTGGGAGCTGAGCTCTCTTCTTCTGTTCTAAGCTCTGACAGCAAGTGCCAGGCTGCTGTGAAGCCACATCTGGGTCTGTACCCGGGGGCCCTGGTCTCTGCTGGAGGCCCCCCCGCTGTAACTTGTAAGTTGTCAGTAACTTTAAGTTGTTAAAAGCTATAAAATCGGATTTGTAAAAAAGAAACTCTAGAATTTACGGCTGAGAGGGAACCCTTGACTTTAACAATAAACAGGAGGAATGTCATTGTCAGTTGAAACTTGCTGAGACATGAAAAAAGTGTTCAATTATAACCTATAGCTGCCAAGATATGGTTTGATGTTTAAATCAATAAATCTGAGAGCGCTACTATAGTTTCATTCTGATCTTCCATATCAATGAAGAACTTCAAATTAAACTACTATAACAACTCCCTGACCCTTGACCTCTTTAATTGCCTTACTCTTTATTTCAGTTACATAAAAGCTCATTAAACATTCATCTAATCTGTTCCAGCGCTGAGAGTAGAGTCAAAGGTGTTTTGCCTTTTAATAACACTTTATAAGTAGGTGGCTTCTGAAAAAGCAATCAAAAACACAAGGATGGCTGATGAAGATAGTTTATTGGTCTATATAAAGATGTCTTGTAATCAGGTTTTATATATATATATCATTATTTTTATCATATTTCTTATGCTGGAATTATTCTTGTATTGTTTATAAGCTTTAAGCCTGATTTTTAGTCTTTTCCCACTTTTCCCAAAACCACACTAATACTAATTTTTGACCCTTTCTTAGTGATCTCACGTTGTTCCAAGCTGCAGCACCAAGTTTGAAAGAGAAACTGAATTAACAGGTATTAATAAAAAGACCCAGTAACATTTCTCCTTTTACCAACCCAGTTTGTGAAATTGAAAATGACATGAAAAGAACAGTAAGTCCAGCATAGTATAAAAGCAGCATATTTGGTGATAAATAAGTATAAGTGATAAATAGTCGCGTTAAAACCAGGTGTGTTTTCATTCATGTGTCAGCCATCTTTGGCCCTCGCGGCCCCACCACTGACCTTGATGGTGACCTCTGTGCTCTCCGTGGGCTGCTCGCACACAGACTGCGTGAGAGACTCCTCCGTGAACCTGGTGTAGGCTTCATGGACCACCTGCAGACCCAAACACAAACAGGCACGTGCACGCGGGGAGACGCCTGAAAATGTGGCCACCACAAAATATACAGGGACAACGCCTTAGAGGACATAAAGACACAAGCACACGTAGCTACACAGAACACTAAATCACCATCTACTGTACTGAAGCTTGTGTGACAGGAGTAAAAGACAAGCTGATTGGTTTGTCTTTGTGGTCGGGCAGCAGGAGGTTGGGAGGAAGCACAGCTAACCTTTCACAAATATCCCTTCCATTGAACTGCAGGGAAGAAAAGACGAGGGGAGGGGAAGGATTGGCGGGGTGGGGGGGGGGGGGAGATGTGCTCGGTTGGAGGAGTAGAAGGGGGGGGGAGAGGAAGAGGAGGGAGGCCACGAAGTTGGAGAAAAGAGGTAGAGGAGCTGTTGGAATAAAGGGGCGGGAGTAGAAGGTGCATCAGAGATGACAAGCTGGCATTTAAAAGGGACAAGATTTAGGGACAAGTTTTCCAAACTTTCTTGAAAACACTGAAAGATAGAAACCTTCGTTTTTCTCAAATCCTCTGAAGCTCGATCTCGCAGATGTTTTTGAAAGGGTGGAATCCATCGAGAGATGAGTTAGAGACATTCAAGTTCGGTGGCGTCCCTGAGGGGTCGCTGACCTCCTCTCACACTCTCTGAGGACATTCAGGACACGTCAGCGACCTCGAGGGCAGCCGCTGTCATCTCAACCTCCGCTGTCACTACACAAGCTCACTTCATACGAATCCATACGCACGAGAAAATAAAGGCACATTATAAGCATTTCTATACGCACTAATGGATAAGTCCGCATAGACAGGAACACCCAAAGAATACGAGTGCACGTACGAGGAGTGAAGGATGAAATGCTGATTTTACATTTACTGCACGCTGTTCACTGATATGAGCAGATACGTGTAGTGACCGTCGCTGCAGTACTTTGACTAGTGACGGCTACTGGAACTAGTTGTGTTTCATTTAAATGGTGACTTTTCACTAATAGCAATGTGTCGTAGAACAGAAAACAGAGACTAAACACACAAGCTCATTCACATGAATTCACCGATGTGAAAATAGACTTAGTAACAGCGGTCAATGACACGTGTTGTGGGTAAATGTAAAAACAGCACGCGACAGGGGAGGCGTCTTAATGTCGTGTCATGTGTTGATCTAATGCTTTTAAAGACGTGAATATGAACAAATAACATCGTACCCACAGAAACTAGACAAACACAGACAGACATTAGAAAACACACTGGATGGGGAAACAGTCGATGAGACGCTACTGCTCTTAACACATACACCACACATACGACTAGCATGGTTACCCCCCCCCCCCAAACACACACACACACACACACACACAGATCACAGATACTGACCTTGGAATTCACACCACACAATAAAACGACACTGAAGTAGGAAATATGTGCACGTGAGAGAAACCACACCCTGTTAGTTTGAAACAGCAGGGGAACTACAGGTCAGATTGTTGAAGAGTCACTGATTGTGTGAGCAGAAGAAGGAGAGAAGGGAGGAGAAGGGAGGAAAGAGAAGGACGGAGATGGGAGGAAAGAAAGAAGGGAGGAGAGAGAGAAAGGAGAAGGTGGAAGGAGAGAGAGAGAGAGAAGGGCAGATGTGTGTAAGTGTGACTTCCTCTGATATCGGTGCTCAGCTGCTGTAACACACGTCCACACGAGGAGGTCCGAACCATCTGAACAGGTCACAGCCTCTCTTCTTAACTTTCAAATCTGGTTTTCTCAAAGCAAGTGCCTCTGTGATCTGACCTGAGAGAGGAAACAGCTCTTCGACTTGCTTTAAGAAAGGGAAGATTCGAGGGTGAAATAGTGGATTGTATTACTGAACCAAAGAGGCAGATGTCTGCAGTGTGCACCACGACTTGCTTCAACGCCGTGTCTACAGGCCGGCCGAGGCTGCAGCACAGAGACTGCAGTGCTCTTTACCACTGACATTGTCCTTTACATCCATCCCTCGATAAGGAACTACTACCAATCCCGTGGCTACCAATCTTCCTGGCCACTGGAGGTTTGTAGTCCGGAGGCCGACAAAATTAGGAATGAATATGTAAATGATATCTTTATATAGCATGACAATCTGCTCACTTGAATAATGAAAAGAAAATAATATACAAATGATTAATAAGTAGATAAAAACTATTTATGAAAGCATTAAATAGATGCATATAAAATGTATATATATATATATTTTTGAATTAATACATTTATTCATAATTCTTGATTTGAGACATCCTCAGCTATGTTGCTACCTACTTGGCCCTGTGCCCCCCATAAAATGAAATACATGCTTATATTCTTCAGCTCAGTCATCTGAATAGTGTGTAAGATTCACAGAGACAGCTTGTCCCAAGTCGTGGTGCCAGATCCACTGAAGGTAATTGATTGACTTTTAGTCAAATAGGGTCTTCGATCAACTTCTGCCTGCTCATTAGGATTGATCGCAGTTTCTCCTCAGTGTCCAGGATGTATTTAGCGTGCCGGCATTTCTTTAATGGATTGGTATCGTCTCAAAAAGCACAGCGATTGATGAAGTACTGAACACACATTTCTGAAACTGCAACCAATGATCCTGTCACAGCAATTTGATCAAGGAACTTGTTTGCCAAAAAAAAAAAAAAAGGGAAGCACATTTCTCAAGACGCCAAAGGAGGAGCAGTAAGAAAAGAGGCCGGAACACAATTCTCTCACCAAGAAGAGGCTCCGTTTGAGGCTGAGAGGGAGAAACGCAACGCGATCAGAGACACGATGAGCATCGCAAACTAATAACACAAAGGATAAGACATTCCCACACAACCCTGGGTAAGCTATGCTATGTTATGCTAAAAAAAAACACCCAAAATGAGAACCACGAGTGGGCTGCGACGCGGTTACAGAGTGCCCGGGACGAGAGGCGGACATTCATGTGACATCACACACAGATTTCCAGATGTGCGGGTGGGAATCGCTTTGAGCGTCGGTCGGCTGTCGGCTGCTGAGGTTTAACTCGGGTTCAGAAGCCTCCGTCCTGATTGGTTGTAACAGCCTACTTCGCATTCTTCTAAGCCATTAGTCATGTGACAAGAGGACACAGCAGTTAGGTTCGACCAAAAATTTAAAATTAAAGATATTAATCACTTTGGCAGAGGATAAGCTTCGGGGTGAAATGAAGTGTTTAAGAAGGACATTATTGATGTTTCAGTGTAAAATGTATTTTATTAATGCAGGTTATTGTTGATAACTTCAGTGATTGACATTTTGTGTTAAAGAAAGAATCCCTGCTTGAGTTAGTTAGAACTTAATTTATAAATATGATTTAACCTTTCACCAAACTGTGTAAGCTATAATTTAGTGTATATTTATCTGAAACGACATTTTAGAGTAATTTGCTCGTTACAAAATAATAACCTCATGAGAAAAAACTGAACTGCCAATGACCAAATTAGCCTCTATTGTGACTTTGCTTTTTGGATGAATTATTGAACAGCAACACTCAGCTGACAACTTCAAATTCAAATTGAAATCAAATTGTTTTAACAGAAATACGTGAGCATCCTGACCATTCGCCATGAAGCAGAAACATGAAGAAATTGAGGTTAAAAAGTAGCTGTTTTAGTAAATTTAATTTAATTTGAGTTTGATTTTATAATCCTAACAACATTTCTTATTATCTTAACCAAAACAACTGTGAGCTTTGGAATGTGACACATTTTCCCTTACTGTCTGTGGGCTGTTTCCAATGAGTGAGTCATTTATCTGTGTAGGGTTATTAATTGAACCATGAGTTTAAACTGTTTTAGAGATGATTTACTGATTCTGGCCCAGTCCAATCATTAAGTGTATCATTTATTTGCCTCTGTTTGTTATAACGATATAAAACATAATTCAGTTTGCAAAATAGATTAAAAATAGTCCTAGCTATTTTCAATTAATCTGACATTTTAAATCCAGTTCTTCAGTGATCTTATGAAACCCTCATTGATCTGAACGTAATGGATCTTTCCATTTGGTTGCTTCTTTTGAGCAGTCTATCGAGTATAAAGCAGTCAATTCCTGAGCCCGAGTGGATGGCTGTGTTGACCGAAGGGTTAATTGACACCTCCTCTAAATCATCCAATCACTCAGCTGTCCGTATTGAGCCGGTCAACAGAAGAGAGCAAGGACTAAGTCACATATGAGCTTGTTGTTGTTCCACGGCTCGGCACAACCTTTAATGCCCTCACAATGAAGTCTTAATTTAAGAGTTTCTATAAAGGTGGACATTTTAGGAGAAAATGCAAATGATCTCAGCAGACATATATCTAGGGCTGGGTCCTACATGTGTAACGAAAGGTATCAGAACGTATACGGATCCATATAGTGAACATACAGACAGCTGACCCTAGCTAATAGTTCTAATAGTTCTTCACCCTGCTCTGTGTGAGTAATTGGAGTAGTAGGTGTGTTGTTACATTATTGATGAGTGTACATTTAAATGATGTGGATCCACAGGTGACCCCTTAAAGTTTCGGAGCATGTGGACACATCTTACAACTTCAGTTCCTTGGCTGGACTAGCTTACCATCCGCAGGAACAAAGCCCTCCTCTGCTTTAACCCAGTTACCCCACACGCCTCACTCTGACACACCCATCACATGGCCTGCGGGTCCAGGGCTGGCTCAGACAAAGGCGCCAGGTGGACGTTACCTGTCTGAAGGCCTCGCCGTCTCCCTTGCCGGCCTGCTGAGCGATCAGCGTCAGCTTCTTGCTCTTCTCGCTCCTCTTGTGCATCCTGTAGATGCAGGACAGCAGGCATACGAGCAGCATGAAGGCGATCACGCTCAGCATGGAGAGGACGGCCACGGTCAGCGGAGGCAGCTTGTAGGCTGAGAGGGAGACGACGGCAAAGACAAACAACCAATGAGACTTCTGTGACTGTAGAAAGGTGCCTTCAAAGGGACTTTGCTGTGTAGATACTCCAGTTTCATCTCCGTAGGCCTTTGGGGAGATCAGGCTCACATACTACGTGACGTGTCGGCCTTAGATCTTCACTTAAGGACCTCTAGCAGTTGTAGTGTTTAACAATTCATGAAAAATGAATTTTTAACGGACTGTTTTATACCAACTTTGTCTGCCGACTCCTTCAACCTCTCGTCAACTGCTTCGGCAGCTAAAAAGTCGTCTCCAGCAAACATCTAGGCCAAGAACAAGTGGTACCAATTGTATAACAGATGTGGGATGCGGCTTGGTCAATGGCGTTAAGCTTCAAACCTCGGGGGTCAATAGGTGCACGCAACGTAAAAAGATGAGCATCATTTAAATGTACATGTATTAGAAAAGAGTCTGTTGAAGGCCACATTTTGGCTCAACAACATACATCCATAGAAAAGTTGAGTCTTTTGTTAAGATCCACGTCAGTCAGAGCCGATACCAGCCGGACACATCGCTGGTGCTGTGATTTTGACTGTAAGGGAGAGACAGTAGGTGGAGATCCTGGTGCACAACCTAGTACCAGGTCCAACTGCAAAGGTCAAAGAAGTGATTCTATGAAATAAGCAATGACCTCCTACATATGACAAAAGTCCCTTTGCCACTTAGTTGTATAGAGTGTTTGGACAGCACCTCTGGCTCTGCTGCGATGATGTTAATGCGCTCCTTCAACGGTGTGTTATACCAGTGCAAAGCCAAATTGATGAGTTCTATTTTAAGATGATGTCTCGGACCTTTGATCACTAAGGTTCATGATCTCATTTGCTTCAGAGTGGCTCTTTATGCACAAGAGCTTTGGCTGGCACACTGTCACACAGGATGTACCAGCCTCCATGCACTTTATCACATGTTTGATAATGATGTTAACCTACAGCTGATACTGGACTTAAAATCACTATATATTTTTATTTAGTAGGAAATTATATTTAACACAGCAAACCAATATCAGAATCAAATATAGTATGTTAACGATCTAAATGTGTCTTGTTCCCTCACATTCCACCTCAATGTAGACGTGAGCCACAGGAAACCCGGCCTGGTCCGTCACTTTGAAGATACCCGCGTCGGTCACTTGGATGTTCTTAATGTTGAGCTGTGATCCCTGCACGCTCAGCCTGCCCTCCATCACAGGCTCCAGAGACTCCATCAGGACCCCCTGGTCCAGGATGACCCGGTCCCAGCTGTCCGACTTCGGCCTATAGACGACGTTCACGTTGGGATGTTGCAGGTAGAGATTTATCTTCACGTTTTCTCCATGTACCGGCCGGAGAAAGTCTTGGTGCTCTGCGGAGAGAAATATGAACGGATGAATCCTAATGCTGAACTAGTGGGATTAAGATTTAAAACAACAATAGAATAAATTAAAACTACTTTTAGAATGCCGGTAAAGCAAGAACCTGGGGACAACAATGGTAACATGGTCTTCTTCCATGTTCTTCTCCACAGTCACGAATATGACCCATCACCTCATCATAAAGCTTCACCAAGCGTAACCATCAATAAAATGATTTTTACTTTTTTTAACTTATTCACCCATTGGCCAATAAGGCATCTAAAAATGGAGTTAAAAAGGAAATTAAATCCTGGATGTAATGCATACATTTAAGTCTGAGATAATAGGGTTAAACACGACTAATTCAATTTTTCCTTGAGTACTAAATAGCTTTTAACAGTATTTTTTTTACTTCACAGGTCAAAGAATGTCAGGTGGGGTACCACATATTTGTAAAATATATGTATTTTCCTAATGTTTATTCACACAAAAGTTTCTGGAAAGTGTGAGAGTCTACATTCACTAATACAAAACTATTTTGTGGCTGGGGTTTATATATGCAATCATTTTAGAAAATGCATATATATATATGTATATACTAACACATATACTGTATATATATATATTTATATATCTACATACTTTTTTGGTTTCATGATGTAATGAAATCATGTAAATTTGTTCATGCCTGCGAAGCTGCAGAGTAAATCATAGAAAAGTACAGTAATGTTTTTGATCTCTATCCTATTGTTATTTCTGCAGCTGCAACTTTAACCTCATTTAAAATACGTTCATAAAGCGCTCGTGACCATCCTTGAGATCTTCCCCTAGCTGTGTCACATTTCTCATCAAGCCAAGTACACGCGTGTGATCAAGGAATGCTGATTGGACGCAGCGAAGCCCAGCTATCTCCTGACCTCTGACATTCAGGCAGTTCCTCCTCCGGATTTTGCCCTCGCGGTCCAGCACCGTGAAGCTGCCCTCGTCCGCCATGCTGACCGCGTGCAGCGTCACCCGTTTCTCCGTCACGCTGAGACGCCCCGCGTATTCCTCGGCTGGCACCGCCGTCTGGTTGAACAGCACCACGGGTGGAGGCTCTGTGGCATGATGTATCTCAGTGTGATTGGTAGACTGAATCAGTCCGGGCCTTAAAAGGAGAAGAGGAGGTAAATATTACCTTGACATCTCCAGAGGTTTATTTACATACGGCTGTAATGTATTCAAACTATCGCTATGCTGAACACACATTACTGAATCCATTTTTTCCTGTCCGTCTCTAACTGACCATACCTAAACTCCAAGGTGATGGGGCCCTCCACGCGGTTGAGATGGATGTAGTAAGTGTCTCCATACTTCACCACTTGCTCCACAGCGCAGTCTGAGCAACAAGACCAGAGGACGTAAAGGTCAAAGCCTGCAACTTTCTGTCATGATGTGGTGATTGAGCAGAGATTTAAATGGCTTCAGGGTTGTTTGGAAGGTTCTACATGCAGGATTAAGCTGTGGCTGCAAACAAGGTTTTCCAACGTGAAGCTGTAACGTTAGTGGATGGGATGTCTCCCTGAGCAGAGGAGGAGGTCTCTCTCCCTCAGAGCCTCTCTGTGCTCCCTTGTGTCCTTGCTCCCATTCAACGGTAACAGCTGATAAGCCGTCCTGACCCAATGCAGGTGCAGCAGCTTAGCGCCCGCCTTCCAGTTCCCCCCCAGGTTAACGCTGTTAGCTCTGTCACCACTGTTAGCCTTCATAGCATCGTTAGCTTCTAGGCATGCTGATGATGCAGAATTAAGCATGTTTACTGATTCGCATGTCACTTTTTTTTACATGGCTAAGATGGGGACCATTGTTATTTAGGTACATCAACATTGTTTTAATTGATGATATAGGAAGGTTTGTAATTCCTTCCAGAGTTCTCTTGGGTTTATTTCCTGTACCGTCCACCACAACGGAAAGCTTACCCCTGACAATGAGGACGAGGTGCTTGACTGTGTCGGTTCTGTTGGTGTTCTTGATGACGTACACCCCCTCGTCCTCCTCCTGCACGTCCTCCAGCAACAGGTGGTCCAGAGAGTTGATGCTGCCCCGTGGATTCACCACCACACCCGCTCGCATCAGGACCACCTCAGGGAGGCCTTTGGTCCTGGGTTTGAACACGACCTCACCAAGGTTCCCAGGCGGGACGTCGATGTGAATGTCCTCTCCGAAGAATGCTGTCCTGTGCTCCTCTGTGACTGGTAAAGACAACGAAGAAAGTTTTATTAGACATCCATATCCTTATAATCAGCTGTTCTAAAAAAAGGACTTGTGGTTGCGCTGCAATCCAAACAATCCTACCTTTTAAAGATGCTGACACAACTGTGAAGGAAAAGATAGAGAGAAGTTCAAATCCATTTTTGTCTTGTGGTTTGCTGATTTGTACAAAGAGATCTAAACAAGTCAGAGCTCCTTTGTTCTTACTGGGGAAAACCCTCATAAACACCCCATGAAACTTGAAAGTGTTTGAAATGTAAATGCCTCGCTTAATGACCACTACAAATAGTAGAAGAGGAAACAAAAGCAAAGGAAATACATGTAAATGATATGGATCACAAACCCACTTCCACTGTGTTTCACAGGATGTACCCTAATCAAACCGACTCTGCTTCACAGGAAGCTCCTCCATCCCATCCTGCTCCCCAGTGCCTGATTATGTAAATGCTCACCGGTGCAGAACAGGGCGCTAAGCACTGCGGCGCTGGCTACCTTCATCTTGATTGCTCGCTCTCTGGAATAAAAGAAACACACACGTGATACACATACAGTTGAAAAGTAAGCTCTTTGGAGCATGATTACAGCTTCAAAGGATCAATTTGCGACTTTCTGAAAAAAAAACTGCTATAATGATCGGACTTACTTACGGTAAAGTTCTGCTGCCAATTTGGGTCATTGAATTTAAAAAACAGAAACACTTCCACAAAGTACCAAGCATGCCAATTTCAATCTGTGTAATCAAATTGAAGAGAAGATCCCCCCCCCCCCACACACACACACACACACTCTGCACCACTCTAAAGTGGTGCTGTAATGTAAAATTACCATTGAGCCCAGTTTTAGTGGGGATGGCCAAAGACATTGATTGAGCTCAAGAGCCGCTCTCCACCTCTCCTGTGGTGCAACGAGTCCATCACCTCTCCACTCACGACACACGACCACAAGCCAGAGACGGACTTTAAGCAGGAAGAGTCCAACACGGGAACGAATTCAAGAGAAGCCCAGGGCATAGCAAACGAGAGCAGGACATGCTAGTGTAAATGGACAATGGGATGGACGGCGTCCAGCCAGCATGAAGCGACTGGGACCATTCACACCTGCTGCACTGGATTAGACTGGAAGTATGTAGGGGGGGGGGGGGGTCATTGGATGGAGAGAAAGTGAAAGAGACAGGGGAGACACAGCTGAAAAGAGACCTGATTTGAATGGTCTCTTCTTTAGAGGTCGGAGCATGAATATATCCTCAAACAACTGGGAGTTACGAGAGAGAAAGATGTAGTGGAGCGATGTCCACCTGAGCAGAGAATGACAAGACAGGGAGGCGCTGTTTGTGCAGTTAGCGAGCCCATCTGCTCTCACTCAACAGACACAGAGTCACTTCGGAATGACGCTCTCGCATTAAAGTGGGCGGGGATCACCCCTCGAGAGGCTTTCACTCCCCGAGCAGGACGCAGTAATCAAAGCAAATTTTCTCATCAGAGCCTTGAGCATCTTCTACAGAGCCATTAAGCTCTTTGCATGTGTAAGTGCTTCTACTAATGAGGGATTCGTTGATGGAGAGACCTGGAGAGAAAATGAGAGGTTGCTGCCGGTTTAAAACCAGTATGGGGGAAACGTAATAAGGGAAGTGCAGTCAAATGAGTCACGGAGGGCTTACCGACAGGACAAGCTGTGAGCTGCAGGCCTACGCACCACAACGTGTCAGGTGGTCCATGGAAATTACACCGTTATAGGGATGCAAAACAACCAGGACGTTACTCAAAGAAAACCACAACAAAGTGAGTATTAAGAGTCCAAAACAACTACAAATAGATTCAGAACCGCTCTAAAGGCATATGAGGAGACCAATCCCCATTTCACCACTATGTAATGGGGCTAAACTCAGAGAAATCACAAAGCTACTGCAAAAAACTCAAGATCGCTACACAGAGACACAAATGAAACTACAAAAAGACACAACGTGGCTACAAAGACCAGACACAACTTACCCCCCCCCCCCCCCACCACCCACTGAGTAAAGGTCTGCTGTCCCAATGGGGGTCACCATGGACACAACACATGACCCCTCTGGTTTGGATTTCATCAAAACTTGGTACATTTGTTTTGTTTTACATTTAGAAACATTGCGAAGAAAGTTGTCAAGGTACCCATTCTGAATTCTCCTGTTCCACTCTGTGTCCTGGATCAAAGCATCGGCTAAGAAGCCCGAGATGAGGATGTAACCTTTGGCCCTTTGCGGAGGTCTGACTCTAACCAGGGGTCACTGCTCTCCTGTCTCCTGTAATGACCACTTGAACAGAACCGGGCGGCGCAGCGCTCCCTGAACAGCGTGTGCCACATGCAGCAGTGGCGAGAGGTGCTGAGGTTACATCTTTCCAGGCTGATCTCATCAGTCCGACATCCATCCAGGCTGACGGGCTTAAGAGCCTTTTTTGCCCGTCTTGTCTCTCCTCTCCCCACAAACCAGGCATCATGCCTCAACCCTTCTCCTGTTACTGTGTTGGATCTCTCAGCTTTCGGCTTCTCTCTGTCTCTGCCACCAAGTCGGTATCTTTCGTCCTCTGAAACACGCTGCCTTATCTTTCCTTTGTTGCCTCCTTTTTTTTCCCCTCCTTAATTATCCTTCACACTGGGGAGGGGGGGGGGACTATGATTGATTTGCTGGTTTGCTCGTATGCTGGGCCATTTTTGCCCTGAAACACAGCTGAGGACGTTCTCTCCATTGTGCTGGCTCCACTATCATTGCTAACCGCTAATCCCATTAGCCTTTTTGTTCATAAGCGGCCCGGATCCTCTGACTCCTCAAGTTGAAAATCTATCACGTTTCTAATAATACATTTTTAAGATTAACGTAAATCCTCTCCTCCATCTCTGTAGACCTTCCTACGTCCTGTCCTGCACCGCCCCCCCCCCCCCCCCCCCTTCTCTGCATGCAGTCCATACAGCCGAGGGTGTGTCCCGGGCTGGCATGCATGGGGCTGTCCCGGGATGGAATGGGGGTGGAGGGGATGAGATGGAGGGAGGGAGTGGCGGAATGAGGGAGATTTTTTTGGGAGGTCAGAGTCTGAGCGTGAAAATATTCTACATTTTAATGAGATGATGCATTCTGCCTCCATCCCTGGTGTTGTACCCCCCTCCCTCCTGGGGACCAGTGAGACCACTGGGACAATGTGCGGATCCCCCGAGCTGTCGTGACAAACACTGCGCTCGGGTACGTTGCGTAACCATGGATATGGTACCCCTCAATCCGGACGGGTGCGTCCCGCTCACAGGACAGCGGGAAGCACTCGGTGATACGGAGCTGCCTTAACGGGAATTAACGCTAGTCTCCCGGATAGACATGTGTGAACTGACAGATACTGTGGTATCTTACCGGGTAATTAATAAGAAGTCTCCCGGCTCTGTTATCTCTCTCCGTTGATTGT
The DNA here is from genome assembly GCF_949316345.1 of Pungitius pungitius. Taxonomy (NCBI): domain Eukaryota; kingdom Metazoa; phylum Chordata; class Actinopteri; order Perciformes; family Gasterosteidae; genus Pungitius; species Pungitius pungitius. The sequence goes on from NC_084916.1 coordinate 3,728,858, forward strand.
GTTTTTTTCTGGCGTTGCTGTTGGTTACACGCCGAAATCCAACTAGCCCGAGCCAATAGTGAAAGAAAAACTGCGGAATTTAACCCACTATCTCCCCATATTTAGAGGCAAACCAGGCATATCGCAGAAATAGATATGTATAATTAGATGGTGATAATTACCTTTGTCAAGCCTCGAATCCCCCCCAAAAAAATCCCCGGACTGGGAGGGGCTCAAGAGGGATGCTCCGTGGAAATGGCCTCTCTTTTTTCTCTTTATTCCGTGATTCTCATCCACCAATCACCCGGAGCCCGACGACGGCACACTCCGGAAGCAGCGCAACACTTTCGGCTGATCTCGGGTTTGGGGGATCGGAGGCGTTCGGGAAACTTCGCAGCCGCCGGCAGCAGCAGTTGCTCTGCAAGCTCTGCCGTAGACGCGCACGGCTCCTCCAGCGTGACGCGCGCGCCTCTGATGTGACAGCACGTGTGACCTGTAGCATAGTGTTTTGCGATCACAACTTGCAATACGTGACTCTTTCAATTTGTTGTTGAGTAGAAGGGCTTTTTTATAATCATCTCATTTTACTGGCCAAATGAAGCTCAAGCAGCATCATTTATATTTACGATAGATACGGTTGTTATCATAACATTTTTTCGGGATTGTTGAAATCCTCCCTGAATGCAGACAGAAATCAAACAATCAAATGCTTTTAAAAAATGGTTAAAATGCCATCTTTGGCAGTTGCAGGGCTGTAACATCTTTTCTGTATTAGCTGTGAGAGCTACAATAGCCAAATGTCTTGTTTTCTGTTCATATTCATCATTTGGGGGAAGTGATTACATTAACAGCTAACAGCTTTGCAGAATAAATCCTCCCGTGGAACAAACCATCACCTCACATGAATGAGTTGTTGATCATTTCAAGAAATTTGCTCTCAATTGTAGAAATGAGTCTTTGTTGTCGTGCACTGGATGACAGCCAATGAGAGCTGAGTGTATGGCAAAAGGGCGCGTAAGGTAACAGTGCTAATACGGGTAAAGCATTTGTCTTATAGGAGTATAGGAGCAGGTCAGAGTGGTAGCAAAGGCCCCAGCAGCCAGCCTGTTGTATAAAGAAAGCACAGAAAGAATCAGATTAAACACTCAGAGGGAGAATGCATGCTCTGCTCTGGTAAATCCTTGTTAGTGGTCATGCTTTTGGATTAGAATAAAAGATCTCTTCCATCAAACGTCTGCGCCTCCTTTGCAATTTTTATTTTTGGATTTGAAAGGATGTTTCCCTAGTTTTGAATTCAGTAACTCATTGTTTTCTAATCTGTTGTTCATTTTCTCTTTTCAGTTGTTGCAATTTAGAAGTAAACAACGTAATTTTATTGTTGTTTCCCCCCCCAAAAATGATTTTTTAAAGGCAAGACACTGTTGGTATTGATCTGTTTCGAATGTTTAACGAGATTTGGAAGCAACGCTCCCCCTGGTCGTCAATATAGCTCCTCTGGATCTGATGGATCATGGAAGAGCATCATTACCATGGACGACTCAATGCAAAAGTGCCTTACGCTCCCTGTGACTGTTGCAGAGGTGAGGGCTGTTTCAAAGAACATGCACTACAGCAGACTACAAAGGAGGTGTCAGAGTGGCTGAGACAGTGTCCTCCAGGGGGATGCTTCGTCACCGAAACCACCACAGCTGTCAAGATGGTCCTTTCAGAGAGAGGTACGTGTTATCTGTGTCATTGATGGCCCTTCACAAGGAATACTCACAATGCACACACTTAATTCCAGCTAACACAGGGTGAGTAACGGGTCACACCCTGGACCGGTTGCCTGTCAACTGCGAGGCTGACAAAGCACCATTCACTCCCACATTCACAGGCTAGCCTGACCCCCCAGAGCATGTCTTTGGCCTGTGGGAGGGGAGAAAGCCAGAGCCCCCGGTGAGGGGGCTGCTGGGTGGTTCTGGACTCAGCGCCTCCTTGCTGTGAGGGGACAGTGATAACCACCACACCACGGTGCCACACAGACTAACTTCAGTGAAGCTGCATGTGGAGGAAGCCGATTGCCGGTTGGTGGACATAACGGCATGATGATAACAATCAGACCTCCTATGTTAACTTAAGTCTCCTATTTCTCTGTCATCAGAGCATTTGACAAGAGAGAAAACACAAAAGCGCTTAGAGACACGGTGGCTTAGATGTATTTCCCTTCCAGTGTCAGCAGCCCAAAGGCTTGCTGTGACTTTGCCTTTTGACGAGATGAACAACGAGACAAGAGCTCAAATGCTGATTTTATGTTTGGTGAGGACCTAGAACCATTTTGATGACATTAGCAGCAATAAGTCCACCCTGTTCAAGTGGGGAAATATGGAATCTAACCAGTAAGATCTGTGCATTGTATAACATATATGCTTCTCCTGCATGTCTTGTCTTCATACCTGTCTTGCATGGTCTAAAAAGCACCCTTCAGACAATTGTTTGTGAAATAAAAACTGTGTGACATACAATTTAGCCAATCAGTGTCCTTAAATAGACTCAGTTTGACCGAGCTTGCGCGTTCTCCTTCTGGAGGAAGTAAAGAGCACGGATTTTATCGCCTTCAAGCAGACGAAAGGTCCGACATATATACATATTATATCGTACTGATTATTATTTGATATATATATATAGGGAGACATAAAAACAATGTTCTGTGTTATTCAGTGTTAATTAACTTTTTATGTTGGAATAAATATTATAATATATATGTTAAGATATATATAAATTGTTTTGCATTAAATCAACCTTGCTGAAATTGTTTCGATTGCCCTACGTAGAACATTTCCCACCAGCAGCCGCTGATCATAACCTTCCATTTTTGGAAGGTAGTGTGTGTTCTCGTGGTGAGAACAATGAAAACATGTCCTCATCTTAATTTCATTTTAATGTCTACTATGTTGTTCCCATTAAATCTTACAAATGCCTTTTTATTTTTTTACACATGGGGACATCAAATAGTGAACACAAATGGCTTCTGTTTGACTTGAATGCATACTGTAGAGGCTCAGAGTAAACACTTATCAGGTTAAATCATGCTTCACAGGTACTCAATAGGATTAATCATCCTAAAAAGACCTACTAAAATATTAAAATGACTTATGATAGAAATAGAAATGGAGATTATACTGTAATGGGATGTATGGAATACATTAAAATGTTTGACTTTGACTTCCTGGGAGTCAGTGTACATTTAGCATCTTGTCTTTTTACTTAGAACACTTTCATAGTTGGAATCCAACAGCAGCAAAGCTCAGGCCTTTTCTGGTGCAACGGGGGAAATAGGAACAGATCATTTCAAGGGAAATAAGCCTCTATGCGCTGAGTGTGATGCTCCTCCTGACGTTGGCTGCTCATGAGAATAATCCTGCTGCTGCTGCCTCATTAACACTGTGAACTTCTTAGGACGTCAATTTGTTTGTCCAGAAACCGACCTTTGATCTGCAGAAGTTGTCATGACCGTTATGTGATATGTTGAATTGGCTGCAGGATCTGCAATAGCAACAAAATCATATACACAACAACTGTTTCCTTATGACACGTAATAAACACAAACACTAATAATGAGTGATTTCACATTTCACACAAACAGAATTTGACTTTCCTCTCCGCTAAATGCACTGGAATAAAACCTGCTGACACTGCATTGCAAAGCATTGCCAATGACTGCAGAATGCTGGAAGTGGTAATGACGTGTCAATTATATTCAGAGGGGGAATGAATTTAGGAGTAATATTGCATTACAAATTGGTAATACAACCCATTTGTCAAGGGGAATAAACGCCGCTGGGACGGCTTTGTTGACTGATTGTGCTGATGAGGTTTGAGGTTCCGTCTTTCACAAAACGATTTTTTGGGAGTCTGGTGTTGGTCAACATTTTTTAACCTGCATCTCATCCCACTTCTCTACCTACATTCACGTCTCATTTCAGCTAAATTCCTTCATTCCCTATCTCCATATTTTGCTTCCGGGTCATTATCGCCATCTCTTCCTTCCGCTCACGTGACATTTGTTGGGTTACTACTCTAGGCATCCTCTTCCACATCCTCCTGGAACTCTCCCCTCCTCCTCAGCCGTGGCGTCCTGGTACTGCTGTTCTTGGTCTCCATGGACATGCGGCCGCGGAACACGGCATGCTTTTGACTGGGGGAGCTCGGGCACGGTCAGGGTGCGGCACTGCTGGTCAGAGGAGCGAAGCCTGGCATGAAGAAGTAGTGGCGGGTTGACAGCCAGTTTCCCCAGGTCGGCGTTGAGCTTTTGCGTAATTATGTCTCCTTTCGTAATAAAAAAACGAGTAAAGCAAGTAAAGTAAGTAATCAACGCAGGCACTTTCATGAAGATATCTCTTAATTTAAATGTTTCACCCAATTAAAGTTTTCACTGTGTCTGATGGTAAATCATCATGTGTGTGACCTTCGGGGAGGGTACCACACTGAAGGTGTTCATGATAAGGTCTGGGTACTCCTCCCTGATCTTGCTGATGAGCAGGGTCCCCATACTGGAGCCAGTTCTTCCTCCCAGAGAGTGTGTGAGCTGGAAGCCCTGCAGACACTCACAGCTCTCCGCCTCTATTCTCACCACCAGCTCTGCCCCCTCCGTGTAGTGGCCTTTGGCCCAGTTGTTCCCTGCTCCACTTTGACCTAAGGAACCAAAACAAGACACTAGCATTTTTCTCAAAAACCAAAGAAATCCCAAACTCCTCGTCCGCTGTTTTGTATCCTACCCTGACCTCTGACCTCTGACCTTCAGTGGAAAAGAGGCCATCTCGATGTGATCTTACCAAAGACAAAGTTGTCCAGTCTGAAGATGTGTCCAAAAGGTCCGGAGCGGACCGAGTCCATGGTGCCTGGGCACTTCCCACCTGAACACACAAACACAAACACATACAGAGAAGCAAAAAGGCATTTCAATGCAGCACAAAGTTGTTTCGCAATTGCAAAATCCAATTGAAATAAAAGGTGAAAGGCAGTTAGGGTCGCTTCACACTAAATGCCAGACACACACACACACACACACACACACAGACACACGCGTGTTTAAGACTAGACCTTCTGACTTGAGTCACGTTTTTATATCTAATATTTTTTACATAAAATGTAAAGTAAATGTAATGTAAAACTGCTGTGGAACAGCTGGCGTGTGGCTGTAGTACCTCATGTGGCCACTGAGTGAAGTTCAAACACTGCAAACCGGCAGGAAGCTGCGGTCTACACACTAGCTTGTAGTAGTTTGAATAACCTCAAACCACAGTGACCACTTCTATCGACTTTTATTGAAGCTTTTCCAGGTCATTTTCAGTCATTTGGCTGCTGATGCAATCTGTGGCATTTGGTCTCGTTAAATACAAACATTGGACACATTTGGCACATGTATAATGTTCATTAAAAGCAGAATGCATTCTACTCCTTGGGAAGCAATACACTTCCGAATGAAATGGTTTACACAAGCTCTCCAACTCCTTGTTCCACCTTCACTCAGAGGGTCAGTGAGAGTTTTCTCAGAGGATTCAGTCGCCCTCGTTTTCACGCCAAACTCAGTTGAGACACACACACACACAAACTGTCGCACCAGCTCAGTTAACTGACCCAAATCTGTGCAGGACTGTGTGTGCGTGTGTGTGTGTGTGTGTGTGTGTGTGTGTGTGAGTGGGTATGTGTGTGACAGAGTTTACAATGAACAGGACAAGGAGGAGAGTCAGCACCCGAAGGCTCAGGTCTTCCAGCAGATTCGGGTGGACCTCCATGGGGTCAGTGGGTGGATTCAGGCACAGATAATCCATTGGGGAATGAAGATGACCTCAGCGTGACTAAATCCTCTGTATGTCTTCACTTAGAGGGGAGTTTGAGCCACCGCATATGTTGCTTCCACACTATTCTTTGCCCCCCCTACAGACCTCCCCCCCCCCCGGGGAAAATCTGCTGGATGGACAATAAAAAGACATGACAAGGCTTTCAGGTGCTTTCAGTTCCCCAGGCTGGTTAGACCTCTTCTTAGGACCGTGGGCCTGTAGACTTCTTGAGTGACATCTTTCTGTTTCTTTGTGCATCTGTAAGGGGGCTGGGGCCTTGATCATTTTTATTGGTGGAGGTTTGTGACATCATTCATTTCCATCTGTTTGTCAATTCAGAGGCTTCAAAGGCGTGTTAGTAATGTTTGAATAATGAATATTTGATAGACAGCACACATCCACAGCGGTGGATTTGCTAAGTACCCTTGTGAAATGTATTAAGTGTAGATGCAGGCATTTCCTTTGGATAAAGCTTCAGTGTTAGGGTCCTAAATATGCTACACACACCAGAACCACTATTTTGAACCAGGGTTGTTATGAACCCTTCATTTTGTCCGATACAAGAAATGGACGTTTTAAAGAAGTCGAATGGAAGATAAATGAGAGAGAGGTGGACACATAAACTCATTGACTGGACGTATGAAACGGGAGGATGGAGAGCAAACATTGGGCCTGCACACTTGGGAGCTGCTCTCAGCCGTAGGGGCAGGTGCGCTGTTCACGTTAATGATTGGCTGCAAGATGCAATATTAATGCATGTCAAATAGTATTCCATTTTATATTTGCACTATTTGTACTTCCTCCTCCTAAGTAAGATAAATAGTTCAGTAATAGTACTATATACTGGGATTAAGTGGTGCTCCAACATTGACACCATCGGGAAGAAGGTTTCGCAGAGGTTGTACAACCTCCTTTAGGAGCTTCAGGAGCTTCATCCCCCGTCCCTCTGATGAACCACTAATCTAAGTCAGATGCCCCCCCCACATACACATGTTTGCAGCACTTGCACTTTACTTCCTTCTTGTACAGTTCATGTTAACATATACATTATAACAATTGTGTGGAGAATAATTGTACTGCATGTCGTTAAATGTCCCCCATGGTGTATTTGGGTCAAAGCACCGAGGAGAGTTTAAGGTTGCAGCTCCTCAGCATCATCTCATGCGCGTCCCCGGCAGTTCGCCACCACGCCACCAGATGGCGGACGCGCGCACTTTGAATGATGAGCGGGCGGTGTTCTGTGAGCTCTGTGACGTCAGTGCTGGTCGCATCAGCCAAAGGTCCCTGGCGTCGGCGCCGTCCCCGGGACCAACAACTACATTTCCCCGTGCTCCACCCGCGATAGGCCCCTGGGAGGTGCGTCGCCTGCACCCACGTGCCCCCGGGTGTAAGCTCAGCTGTGGATGAGCATCTGATCGCGTCTGCGCTGATGGGTGAACGGGAGTGAGGCCACACACGCATCTTTCTCCCGTTTTATGCCACCAGTTCCGTCCGAAGGAGGCTCAGCGAACATGTTCCACACCTGCGGCCCCAATGAGGCGATGGTGGTGTCAGGTTAGTGATGGGTCCGTGATAGTCCTCCTCGTTCAGACGTGTGTGATAACATCTCTAAAAAGTCAAATAATATAGTACAACAATTGCCCTACTCAGGGTTCGAAATGAGGGGGGTCTGGGGGGGTCCTGGACCCCCTATAAGTCATTAGGGACACCCTATAAGAATTTATTTTTTGATTTTGGGGGGTCCCCGACAAATAGTTTTAACATTAAAAATGATTGTGAAAAGGTCTTTAGTGACGTTTTATATTCATAACAATAATTAATTTATTTCCTTGCGCGATTGGGCAGCAATCAGGGCAGCCAATAGTACAATCACAGGTTGTTGTTGTGGTCTATGACGCAGACACGTAGGTTACTGTTGAACGAAGCCTCACAAAGAGTGAAATCCCTCATGAAAATCTTGTAACTGCTTCGATTATGTTTATATCTCCATAATAATTTCTTATTCTAGTAAAATATTTGGAGTTGGTGTTCCTATATCAAAAGTTGCATTAACTAACTTAGATACCCAGTGTAACGTAATGATTAGAAGAGTTTCTTGCTGTACGTGTATGAAGCCAAACAACCTGCCAGCTGACAGCAGCACATTCACAAACATATTGCTGAAAATCTACAAAACGCATCACAAATCCATTGCAGCGTTCACGATTGTATAAGTGAGCACTACATGATCGGGATTCGAACCCCGTGGGTCAAAACAACCTAAAGCCAACGAGCGCTATGGAGATTCACAGGTTTTTCCTGTGCCGTACAGGTGTCTTAACGGCCGTTATCTACCGGACACTACATTACTGGGACTAGCCTAAACCATGAAAAACATCCCAAGACCATTATCCCACCTTCAAAATATGTCAATATAATTTTGCCTGCAGTGTATAGTGTAGCAAGGTAGTCTTCAGTATTTTTTATAGTTACATTTTAATAAGTCATTTGGAACCCTGGCCCTACTTGATGCTTCTGGTGACCAAAGTGGAAGCAGAAGATGTGATTGTGATGTGTGACTGGAGGCTTTGCTCTGTCTCTCTCAGGGTTCTGTCGATCTCCTCCTCTGATGATACCTGGAGGCCGAGTGTTCGTCATCCCCTGCATCCAGCAGATACAGAGGTCAGCCGACGTCGCAACGTTGCAGACTTCAAACTGAGCATATTATAGATTGGATGATAATAATAAGATGGCACTACATTCTGCGGTCTACATCCAAATGTAGAGTAATGTTAAGATTAGGATTATAGTGCCAGAATGACCGATGGATGCAGGGGATGGACCGATCTTCTTTACTGAATGAAAACGATTAGTTACAATGAGGCCATTTGTTCTCTAACAAACCGTTGCTTCTTCAGTCAACGACCTCCTGTCAGGAGCTTCTATCTGCCGTCTAACCAATCAGCTTCCAGGACACACGAGGACCGGCCGGTGAACACGCTGCTCCTCCGTCACCTGGCAGCAGACTTGATGTTTTTGTAATCCCCTTCTCCTGTATGTGCCTCGCCATTCCCCAGGATTTCCCTGAACACCCTGACTCTGAATGTGAGGAGCGACAAAGTCTACACCCGCCACGGCGTGCCCATCTCCGTCACCGGCATAGCCCAGGTCAGTGTGCAGATGACGGACAGGTGAGGAGGATGACAGACATGCAGAGTCAGCAAGGGTACACTGAGCAACACCTCAGTAGGGCCAGGGTTTTTGTTTTTCTTTCCTGTTTCTCACAAGCTGGAAATGAAATAGACCTTTTTCTGTGTGTTGACATATTTTCACTGAGTGTAAATCCATTCATCATATTTGCTGTAGTGAATGAAGCAACCTGCTGTAGAACAATATCAGCATTCATTCTATTTAAGAGTGGTTACAGTAACAGATTTCTCATCTTTGGATGATTCAGTGATGTGATTTTTTTTAAATATCCCAGTGTCACATATTCAATGATGCTGTCCAGTTTTTTACTCTTCATTCGATCAACAGATGTATTTCAAACACTAACCTCATACATCAATTTCTAAATCTAGAAAATATATATATGTTTGCAAAAGAATTTGCAGAAATAAACTTTTACACTGTCCTTCCTTTTTAAATAAAAATGTTAATGTTTACCACATATTAAAAAGTTACGTTTTGATGTCCAGAGAGCAGTTCATCTCAAAACCATTGTGTTATATTTGTACTTTCCATAAATTAAACTCACAAATGGAAGTACAGTTGATCTTCTCAGGGTTCTACGAACACACTGTCTGGACATGGTGAAGGCAACTTGTGGTCATGTGGGGGACGCGTGTCTCCGTCCTCTTGACAGATGAAGATCCAGGGTCAGAATAAACAGATGCTGGCTGCGGCCTGCCAAATGTTCATGGGGAAGTCCGAGCCTGAGATCGCTCAGATCGCCTTGGAGACGCTGGAGGGCCACCAGCGGGCCATCATCGCCCACCTCACCGTGGAGGTAAGGGCCTCTTGGTTGTCTTGGTTGTATAAATGAGTTCTCCTGTTGTCTTGCGTTGTTTTGATCCTACCATGACTTTGAGACCTCCTCTCACAGGAGATCTACAAGGACCGAAAGAAGTTCTCGGAGCAGGTGTTTAAGGTGGCCTCCTCGGACCTGGTGAACATGGGCATCAGCGTGGTCAGCTACACCCTGAAAGATGTTCACGACGACCAGGTACCTGCATACCTTCAGTCAGTCCCTTTCAGAAGTTTCCTTTAGTGGGTTCGCTGGGGGAACACATTGATAAATAATCTTACATACAGTACAAATGGTCTTTTTTCTTAATATATATACATTCTGTGAATTTGCACAATCCCAGTGCTACATTTCTTTGTGCTACGCAGGACTATCTGCATTCGCTGGGGAAGGCTCGGACAGCCCAGGTTCAGAAAGACGCTCGCATCGGAGAGGCCAACAACAAGAGGGACGCCGTGATCAGGGTGAGACGCCATTCCTTGTGGTCTCCATCCGCCTGGATATATCAATGTGTTCCATTTCCTCACAAACATCAGGAAAAAAACATGGTGTCCTGCAGGAAGGCGTCCTGAAACCCAGAAAGGAGTCAGTCAGTTCTCTCTCTCCTCCATCTCCAAGTCAATGAGTTATCTGGATGGGCTTTTGGTTAAATTTCTGAAATTGGGTCTGTGAGAATGTATGTATATTTAAAAAGTTGGTTGCTAAATGTGAAGTCACCATAGAGCAAGAGTACTCGTTAGCTGGTACGCGGTGGTGACATGAGACATGTGAGCCTAACCTATACGTCATTTATGATCCTACATTTGGATGTCATTACTATTTCGGACGATTAACACAAAATACGGTAAGTAAAGTAAAGAGCATATTAGCTGCAAAAATACAGACCGGTTACTAAAACAGAAATTAGCTTTTATAAGCTGCAACTAAAACTAAAGTTATAGCTGTTGTTCTCCATTCTTGGGTTCTTCCCATTGACCCCCCCCCCCCTTCCCCCCATCCTCTCTTTGTCCCGCCCTCTTTCTCTCTGTGCAGGAGGCCCATGCGATGCAGGAGAAAGTTTCAGCGCAGTACTTGAATGAGATTGAGATGGCAAAGGCCCAGAGGGACTATGAGCTGAAGAAGGCTGCCTATGACATCGAGGTCAACACCAAGAAGGCGGAGTCGGAGATGGCCTACCAGCTGCAGGTACTGAAGCGTGAATAACAACTGGGTGATTGCAACCTGTAACACGTTTACTGAGGTGGGACGGCGCTGTTCCAGGTGGCGAAGACGAAGCAGTGTATCGAGGAGGAGAGGATGCAGGTCCAGGTGGTGGAGCGGACGCAGCAGATCGTGCTGCAGGAGCAGGAGATCACCCGCAGGGAGAAGGAGCTGGAGGCCAAGGTGAAGAAACCGGCGGAGGCTGAGCGGTACCGTCTGCAGAAACTGGCCGAGGCTCAGCGGTGAGTGTTCATCCAACGCATCCTTGGGTGTGGGGAGAGGGAATTTGGCCTTTATCCTTCTCCTCACAAGACCTGCAGGCTCAGCTGGTTCGTTGCCTTTATACCAGTGCTGGGCGCATTAACCTATTCATGTTAATGTGCTTTATTTCATTATTTGTTATTATTATTTTGAAAGTCCCATGCAAATCATCTGTCACAGCAATGGTAGGATGCGGATCAGTGTCGGCTTGGGAGGGGCGTCCTCACGCTTCTCAACCCCCAGGGTCCCAAGTCTGTCCATGTACTGCTTCTTATAAACATTAATAAGCATTATGAACACCATTTTACCAACAACACATTTTCTTCCGCTCTGATACGTAATTGGTGACAGACACAAAGTAGGATTCAAATCAGTTGATTAGTCTGTTCAGGATTTTATGGTCGACCGTGTCAAATGGTGCTCTGATACTAAGATTGAAATTCTGCCATTGTCTGTAACAAGAGCCCTTTCCGTACTAAGGTGCTGTCTATTTACGGCCAAGAAGTACTTTAGCTGTTAAAACCACTTTTTCTTCAATTATTTTACTTTATTAAGGCAGTTTTAAATGAGCCTTCTTTAGGTTTCATAACAGCAGTTTTGAGGATTTCTGGGAAGACATCTTAGAGGAAGGATGTGTTTGCATTGTAAGAGATCAGTGCTCATGCAGTTTAAAATATTTTTGAAAAATCTAAGCAGCAGGAGGATGACTGTTCTGAAAAAAGAGAAAACTTTTATATATATTTATTTATATATTTATTATATTTATATTTATGTTGCTGGAAAAGTTGCCTGTTATAATGTCACTTGTTTTTTCTATAACAAACTAGATAGAACATTAGCCCATATTTGATTTACAACATATTTTAACTGTGTAAAGGATATTTTTCAATCACAGATCATTAAATCTAAAGATGGACCCATGTTGTAGTGTGTTGTTCCTGATATCATTGTATTGTGCACTATTTGCTGAACTCCGGGTCTGTGCTTTGTCTCTCTGTCCAGTCTGAAGTTGATCATGGAGGCGGAGGCCGATGCCGAGTCCATCAAGGTGAGCCATGGCTGATCTCCGATTCGACTTTTCTTTGAATACTTTGCACTGGAAATCATGTGGGGAACGTTGTGGAGCATTTTAAAGTGCGACCGTCCTCGCGTCTCCTTCAGATCAAGGGTGAGGCCGAGGCGTTCGCGGTGGAGGCCAAGGGTCGCGCCGACGCAGAGCAGATGGCGAAGAAGGCGGAGGCCTTCCAGCAGTACAAGGATGGAGCCATGGTGGACATGCTGCTGGAGAAGCTGCCTCTGGTGAGACACAACATGCTGCGCAGTCCAACACAGCCCTTTGTTAAACACAAAGCTGCTTCTTGTGCTCACAAGTCCATCTCTTTGTGTCACTCATAGTCCATGTTCCTACAAGGGTTTTGTGAAGGTCCTAACATCTGGAAATATCTGCTTTCCGCCAGATGGCAGAAGAGATCAGCAAGCCTCTGTGCGAAGCCAACAAGGTGACCATGGTGTCCAGTGGAGACGGGGAGGTGGGCGCCGCCAAGCTGACGGGAGAGGTGCTGGACATCATGGTCCGCCTCCCCGCGGCCGTGGAGAAGCTGACCGGGGTCAAAATCTCCCAGGTAACGCGTCTGAACGTGTCAAAAATACCTGTCAGAGAGCCCTCAAACACTGGACCATGTGACGGTGGGACAGAACTAAACCCTCACAGAGTTATTGGGAGCGCTCCTCAAAGTCTGAGTCCGTGAGGTTGGGATTGGGCCTCAGTAATCAAGGAAGGGCCCTTTAGTGAGGAGGTGTGTCATGATCATGGCCTTATTAAAAGTTATCCTACCAAATAAGCAACACAGGCCTAACTGCGCTGCAACATATTCACATGCTGATAGCTGTTATATTTATTTACTATAATTTCAGTCCTTTTTATATTAATGGCTATGACACGGAAATCTGTTAACCAGCATTTCATCACCGTATGAAGTTTCTCTGATAATCAATGACCTGAATGCTTTGCTGAATGTCGTCTTCTCTCTGTGCTGACCTGTCCTGTGAATCTAATTAAGGGAACAAAAACTCTCTTTTACAAAAAGTTCTGCTTCTATTAGATCTGGCTTGAACAGCTGGGCTGCTGGTGCTGACATTTGGTTTTGTTCCAGTAGCTCACGGTTGTCTGCTTTTATCTATGTAAAAAAAAAAGATAAATTAAACTTGAAGACGGACTTCCTTCTCTTTCCTTCCACTCTGCAGGTGACCTCTCGTACAGGCTGAAGGGAATCCCCCAGTCTGGTGAACAGCCCCCCGCCCCCTTATCAGCTGCTGTGATCGGCCAACTCATTCAAATCATTCTTGGTTTTTAAATTATTTATTTTTTTAACACTAATACCCATTTGGGCTTAAGTGTTGTGCTCATCATCTGGTTATTGTTGTTGCTGTTACACGTCCCTTTTAGTTACATACAACATAAACTCCTCAAAGCATTCATATTACAATACTTCCCATATATTTTCTTTCATATTTCGGCCTCAGTTTAGGTTGGCACTGAAAGACGAGCTGTAACAGTGGCCTCTGCGTACCATGGAGTGTCACATGGTGTGTGTCTGATGTTCAACTGTAATGTCTCCTCCATAACCCGCCTGTCCACTGCCCCGCTGCCAAACCTGAAGTGCATCTTACCATGAACACGCATGGGAAAACTTCATCTACTACCAACATGCATCTTTCTAACTCCATCACTCATTCCTCCCAATGGGATTCATACATTAGTCATCAGCCACCTGTATTCAATCACTACGTATAATACATATTTATTCCTCATTGTTTACTATTTAGTATTTGACTGTTTTCCATCCACACTAGTGTCTTCTTGTCTTGTCCCGCTCAGCCTTTGTAATCTAGTATCAGCAGTTAGAATCCCTGCACCACACCTTTAGGCAGAAATATGAGCAGATGTTGGGCACTAACCCTCTGTATCAAAAACATCTTTTATCCACTTCATATTGTTACATCTATCAGCAGAGCACTGCAGTGGTTGCCAACAAAGTCGGCCAATCGGGTAACTCGGCTCGCTTTACTGTTAATCTCCCTGTACGTAGACATCAGACATCAGCATACAACGCCAGTGTAGAAGTGTTTTTGTGAACATCCAATGCTTCGATGACCATCGCAGGTAAAGACGTCTCTCTGTCCTTCCCAAACTGTGGGGCCACAGCTCGGGGGCTCTGTCTCCACTGAAGGACACTCGAACAGATTCAGGCCTAAACAGCAGCTTGGACGTGTATCACGTGGTTCAGGTTCCTTAGAGCCCAGTCACACGTCTTACTAGCAGTGTCCTTTTAGTAAAGTTGCCTCATCTGTGTTGTTTGGCTTCATGTAGCAACTCTCTTAAAGGTGTAGTTGGTGGACCTGAAGGTAAACGTGGTGTAAAGTATAGCTAGAGCCTTCTATTGTAGCAGTGGAGGTACCACAGTGACATTATGAGTGCATTAAAATGCTGAACCATTTATCTCCTCTTTGTAAATGAAGGTATAATGTAGGATGATGAAGAGATGAGGATTTTATAGCATTCATCTGGAGTGATAGATGAACAACTAACTACTTATTACGTATTTGTTATGATACAAAGTTGATACCAAACAATCAAAGAAAGGGAGTGAAAATATATTTTTTAACTATTAGAGTCGATGTATTGGTCACACAGAAGGATTTCCTAGTGGCGTCTGGAGACCACAAAGGAGCCTCACATTTTTTAACGTTTTACTTGTTACAGTAATTTCAGGTGACTTTACGTTTTTTGGTATCAGGATAATGTTTCTGTGTTCCTAACGACCATTACCTCCATGATCTAAAAATCCTAAAATACCAAGGTACATAAAATGTGTTGGAAAGGTAAGCTCAGCTGGAAGACAACATGAATGTTGTTAGTGACGACTACTCGTGGAAAACATAAGCAGTTCTACATCATCAACAACAACACCCTGACTCAAAGCTTTTATCTCCAGCTGATGGAAAAAAGAACTAAAGTCCTCACCTTTAGGAGGAAACAATGTGAGGAGCAGAGATGCACCACCAGTCGGATCGAACAGAAATGGATCACCAGGGTTGTTTCCTCTCTGTGCTTCCGTGTGGCTCCTAACAAGTGATGGAACTCAACCCTGTCACCTGGTACCCATAAGCCCCCGGGGACTGGGTATGTGTTGCCACTGCACATCATTGTTTGTATCTGCATGGGTTTTAAGGCATCAAAAGGTACTCAACAAGAATGTTGAATGATTGTGCGTTTGTTCTTCTATGCAGTTGGAAATTGATTAGCGTGTGTGATTTCCTTTGACCGAGCAGTGTGACCGCACTAAATGTAACCTCTAATAGTCCTTGGTGTTTGCTCCATGGTACCCGGCCTTCATACCTCACTACCCATCTGCCTATGACGTGTACTCTCCTCTGCACTGCTAATTACAGCACGCCCCAAAAAATGAAAAAGGCTTCCTGAAGGTCCATTTCAAGGTGTTTGAGGGTGAACATTACTGTTATTGTGCATGCATCCGTACCCTGACCTTTAACTGTAATTGCACATATCTGCAGTCAGGACGCTTTGTGCTGAGATCTTTGGTGAGCCGTGGAAGAGGAAACGTTGTTCCCCTATAACGACAATGTGTTATGATGTTCACTACATATGGAAATAGATGGGTTTATGTACACACTATATATTTGATATCTAATAGCACTCTTTGCTTCACAAGTCACCACTATCCAATTTGCTAACTGTGGTGTTTCAGTATAAATGTATTTCAGCTGTAATTGGTTTTCTGTGTTATTTCAACTCTCTGTTCAGGAGTTCAGGAAGATACCACTTTGTACCCTTTTTATTTACTGGATGTTCACTTCAGGAAAAAAGATAGGAATGTAGCATTCAAACTGTACCCAATAAAAATGGAATTCAATTGCAAAAGGGAAACCGCTTATGCCCTCCACTATTTCTGAATACATTATTACAAAGTATATTCAACTGCTGTTTCTAATCAGTCGTTATGCTTGAGTTATTTCTGTCTACACATCTGATGTCAGACTGCTTTTAGTTTTAGATTAATTGTATACATCCCATGTGCGTGGTGTTGTTCAAATACACTTTGTTTTTTACCTAAATATTGCTATGGCCTTTCATCTGCAACAGAATGTGGACGTGGCTTTATTTGTCTGGTTCACACTTAAGGTCCCCAGAAGGTGGCCTTCTATTGTTGGCCCTGAGCAGCCTTGCCTTGCTAAAGAGTAACTCCCTGCAGTTTTACCCGTTCTTGCAATCCATTTAATTGTGTCCACAGATTCAAAACCACCAACCTATATTAAAAACAGCCCGGGTTCTCCTTCTAATGCAATCGGCAATTTCTCTGGCAGAAACTACTTCTGAGGACGAGGTAAAAATAATGAAAATACGTTTTTACATCCGAAGGATCCAAGAACAGGTGTTTCGACAATTGTTTGGTAGGAAAATAGCCGTCCAAAATGTAATATGACAGTGATGTTTATAATAATTTTTCATGATGGTCTACTGACTGAGTGAACTGCACTATTAGCAGCTGTGTCAAGTTAGCTTGAGATAGTGGATCTACTGCAGGAAGTAAGACAAAGACATGTCGGCTCTTATTCGTATGTCATTTAAATTCAAACTCACATTTACCGGTTTAAGAGGGTTTCGTCTTATAAAGTCTTAAAAAGACCTAAACCTGGGCAACATGTGTTTAGCACACATCTCAAAACACTTTATTGGCACCTAAAACAATACTTTAAGCATGGAGAACAGCTTCCCACTACCAAATAGTTCATATGTCATTTAAAAAGGTGTTTTTAAGCAAGAGAGGTGTTTTCACTTTGAATTGTCGTTTAAATTAGTTTCCACTTTTGTCACGATTAAATTTTTAAGTTTAAAATGGGTTATTTTTCATTCAAACGCAATGGAACAATGTAAAGGGCTTTTATTTTTAAAGATACGAGCGGAAACGCGACTGTTCACCTCTGACTTCACTTTGGAGGAGAATCCGAAGCGAAAAAAAGGAAAAAAACGAAGGAAAAAAAGGCATTTGTGAGTGGTTTGAGGGGCGGATTTGGACAAAGTTTCCCAACTGTCCCGACCCAAAGAGGCTCCGGGGGGGTCGACGGGGAGTCGATTTCACCGGTAATGAACCCAGGAGTTATTAATGCGTTGTTAATTAATTGTTATTTTCAGTGTGTCTGGGAGCACCGTCGTCCCGACCGCCGGAAGTCTGCATGAAGCTGCGTCTCCTTCACAGGCGACGGCGTCGACGTTTTTTTTCTCTCCCTGTCTTGTTTTTTTTTTTTTTTCATTCGAGACTTTTTTTTTCTATTTTTTTATTTTCTCTCAGAGACATGAGCAGGGAGTGAGCGATGGAGGCGTAGGAGGCGACAGTGTTTGTGTTTACAAAGCGGCAAGCAGGTTACGCGTTTGAACAGGCAGGCCTCCTTCTAGCTAACGTTACAGCAAGCCCGCGAACAAAAGGAGGAATGAACGGAGGCAAGTTAGCTAGGTTAGCTCCTCTCTCCTAGCCGCGTCACCAGCTAGCGCGAGCCATGTTTGTTGTTGTCTTTACCCAGAAACCTCATGGCAGCGGCTTAGCTGCCGTGTAACGGTGCCACGTAACGGTACATCCAACATGCCGAGTGTGTTGTCTCATGACAACAATTTATTGCACAGCGTGTAACTGTTATGCCTCCCCGCCCGCTAACGGGAGCTAGCATGTTGGTGCCCCTCATCAGACCGGGTCCCAGAGCACTGAGGCACGGCCGGACAACCGGCAGAGAGCCGCGGCCTGTTGGGGATGTTCCAGCTGGCCCCTGATTTATGTAACACGTCAAAGTTGTAGGTTGTGCAACTGCAGAGGCTCAAAAAAGTCGGACTTCTGCGTTGCGGATCTTTTTTTTGCATGTAGTATCTCTTTATTTATTTTAAAGTTATTATTACATGAACCGGCAGTCAGCCGAAGGGCTTAACTGTTTTACATGTCACGTCAGCTTTACTAACATGCAATAACATGCTCGCTTTGCTTTGTATGTGGGAACATAGCTATGCATGGCATTCACAACCTCCACATGCATACCAAAAAAACCCAACCTGTGAACTCCTCTTGCCGTCGGTCTGTAGCAGTGGCAACGTGTGTGGAAATAAAGTGCAATTGCATAGCGAAGAAATCGAGCAATGAAACTATGAAACTCCCTTCTTTGTGCTACAGAAAACATGTTGCCTATGTGTCAGTGGGAGATGATCGGGAAACAGAAGATTGGAGGTTAGATAATGAAAAGATAGACAGTAGTCTTTTTTTAAAAATCAGTCAGTGTTGTCTTCAACAAACCATGTCATGCACTCTTAAAAAGGAGGTTCCTTTTCAAAACATGTACTGAACTCCTCCGGGAAATGAATGGTTTAGAATATTTAGACGCAGCATTGGGTTGCACTTCAGAACTCATTAACACTGATGAAGCCACCGCTCTAAGATTGTAGAATGATGTTAATAGCAATGCAAACAGTAAGTGCATGGGCCGTGTTACAATACGTTATCAACATTTTCAAGTCATTATCATTTGTGTTTCCTCAACACAAATTTTCTTACACTTTCTGTCCTCCTGTAGATATATATATTTATACATATATATATATATATCTCCATCCCCCTGGGATTGAACGTCTTTGCCTGATTCCTTCCACACCCTCTTCTGTTAATCTGATATATATATATATATATATATATATTTTTAAAAAAACAACCCAACAGAGTTAAACCTTTTTAACCAGGCAGATATTTTTCACATCTTGGGGTCCTTCATAAACAACAGTGGCTTTGCCCGATTTATTACACGTGATAACCTTCCACAGGTAGAATGTAATAATAACAGTACTCCACACTGACCCGGGAGCCTGTGCAGTGTGCCATCGGATGGAGGAGAGGTTACATGGGAAGGAAACAAACTAAGATAATTGAAATGCAGCCATGCATGGTGTTGTTTCACACGCCGGTTAAAAATACTTAAAGAAAACATAGCAAGGAGGAGGAAGGAGAGGAGGACAGGTGTTTTCTAAGTGTGTTGCTTTTTAATTCCAGAAATAATGGACGATTCCCATTTCAACTCATCATACTTTTGGTCTCCCGTCCCCACTGTACAAGGACAGGTAGAGACAACCTTATTGTTGGAATATTCTTGACTGCTTGTGGGAATCCTTTGAAACGTGACACAACACCAGTCAATGCTTTGTCGGCGAAGTTGGTTTAATCTCACATGAAAGTTATTTGAATGTGAGTTGTTGTCATGGGGACCGTTAACTCGATCACGTGATGACTCCTGTTCCTCTCCTTCCTTCTCTTTCACCCTCTTCCTTTCCCATGTGGCTCTTAAATCCCAAATCCCTTTTCCTCTCTTTTACCTCGGCCCTTCCCTTCCTTCCCACCAACCCGCCCCCTCATCTCATTGTCGACCAGCTCGAGAACGCCATGTTCCTGAACAAGGCCAAGGAGCAGCTGGGTCAGGAAAAGGCCTCCTTCCCTCACGCCTCCGCGTCTTCCACCTCGTCCCCCCACTACCCCACGGCTGTGCTCGCCATCCCCGGCTCGGTGGACACGGGGCCCGGGGTGCGGCTGGTCCCCAAACAGGAAGGAGGAGGAGTTGCCATGAGTGCGCTCGGGGGCCACCTGCACACCACTCAGAACATCACCGTTGTGCCTGTTCCCTCCACTGGTATCATGACGGCAGGTGAGTGAGCTACGGTCCCCTCTTTCCTCCATGCCATGGCTCGCCATCCTCACATGTTTCATCATATTATATTCGTTCCCCTGTGTCCCTTTTAGCCCAAGGCATGCGAGTCAGGGACCCAATAAAGTAGCCTGATGTCAAATGTTTGTTTCAAACAACAGCCGCATCACAGTTTGTCTCTCCCTCTTAGCGGGGTTAGTGATTACCACCCCTCAAGGCACCCTGGTCCCCACCGCCTCCACGCAGTCGTTTGTAGCAGGACACCCCACGACCACCACCATGATAGTTTCTGCAGTGCACCCCTCAAATACAGGTAACCCGGGGCCAGCGTGTTAGATCACACCGCATTAAAGGACAAAGCATTGTTAAAGTTGATGCTTGGAATTTGTTTAACAATGTGATTGTTTGAGCGATATATTTTGGCCTGGTGGGCGGAGCTTAGGTTGGGCTCATTTTACAGCTAAACGGTGCACTGAATTACATTTGGGAAAACGAGGAGAGTAGTGGGTAATGCATTAACAAAACGTTGATTCATATTTGTGCTGCCTGGCTCAAGAGCTTCAGCAGCAGGGTTGGTGGTTTTCCCTCGACCAACGTGAAATACTGCAAGTGCAGTTAGGTGAACTTTAACAAGGCCGAGGAGCCTGATTGGATTTTCACAGATCATCCGTCTCCGTATTTAGGATAAAGGTACCAAATGCAAGTTCAGACATACAAATCCCATTTCATTTGAGAAAGATTTTCTTTTGTTTTTGACCCACCATTTATTTGTGCATTCATGTCTCTTTCTATCTGTGCACATGGAAACATGTGACGTGTTGGTCCGATTATTTCAGAATCCTGCAGATAACAGGAGCTGTCTTCACACAACACTGACTAGATCTCCCTTCCTTTCTTTTTCTTTCTTTGTTTTCTTTTTCTCTTGTTTCCAGACAAGAAGGACAACATTGCTGTCCCTCCTGCTGTTGTCATGCCGACGCCATCAAAGCGGGGCAGGAAGAGCAAACAGATGTTGGCCAGAGTGGCCGGAATGGGTGGGGTCCTTCCTCCAGGAAGTGATGCATTAATATTGGCCCACCTCGCCGCTGGTGGACAAGTGAGTCTCTCATATTCTTTGCCTACACAGCATGGAATGTGCTTTTTCCTTTTATCATATCTTCTCTGTTCTCTTGTGTTAGCACCACACTGCTGACCCGTACGACCTGTCAAATGATGAGGACGACCATACCAACAAAGACGGCCCCAAATCCTACAGGTAGTGGAAAGTCATTTAGATGAAGGAATAGCATTGATGTTTGTGGCGTGGTAAGGTTTTATGGAACATCTGCCCAAACAGCCAGTACAGACTCTAAGCTTCGTTAAATCCCCATAAAGGTTTTCTTCCCTCTCTTGCCAAGGTGCCGGATGTGTGCGCTGACGTTCTTCAGCAAGTCGGACATGCAGATCCACGCCAAGTCCCACACGGAGGCCAAGCCCCACAAGTGCCCCCACTGCTCCAAGTCGTTCGCCAACTCCAGCTACCTGTCCCAGCACATCCGCATCCACAGTGGGGCCAAGCCCTACACCTGCTCCTACTGCCAGAAAACATTCAGGCAGCTCAGTCACCTACAGCAGCACACACGGTACTGCCCTGCTCTGTGAGCTCGTTGTTAGAGTGTGTGTGTGTGTGTGCAGTGACTGATGTAGGGGCGGATTTGGGGTTGATACAGTTTGACTCTCTGCAGTGATGCACCCATGAACGTGCAAAACCTACTGCCCATATATGCTAAGATCTCTGGGTGGGGGGCAGGATCCAGTGCTGGTAGAGGAGGTCCGCTTAGAGAAACCGTTTCATTTTCGCTGGTTATTGGGGTGAACGTTCTCATTCTGTCACAAGCTGCATGCATGCATGTTATTATGTTACATTATATTATATCTTTCTCTGGATCCGACTGCTTTCGCACAACTACTTTAAGCATCCACTCCTTCCTTTTGTTTTTAGGTTTTTGTAGCCACATATAATGGTAAAAGATCCCCAATGAAATAACACTGAAAATGGAACCACAAAACAATTTAAGTGCTTCACATAAAAGCATCAAAACAAAAGATGAAAGACAAAATACATTTAAAAACAGGATCAAGAATAAACAAGCTCAAAATAGAATAAAAGTTGCAGTGCAGATTGTTAAATAAATAATAGTAAATTGCAGAAATGCAGGTAAAGTTTATTATATCAATGATTACATCCACAAAGACAACACTGACCTTCGGTGTGCGTAGACTTTGTGTACTAACCTTAAAACAATGCACGCACTGATTGCGTTTGCCATTCTTTCATGGAGCCTACATGTTTCCAGCCCAGATAAAACTGCCACTACCACATATAGAACGGGCTTTACTTTTCCTTATAACTGCATGACTTCGTAAGTGATGAAAGCGCCCACTCATGCCCTCATGATAAATGTTTTAATTTGAAGTTTGACCTTGTCATTCACCGTTTTAAGCAAGAGGACGCGCTCCACCGGCCCACCAATGGGGAGAGAGAGAGAGAGAGAGAGAGAGAGAGAGAGAAAAGCGTGACTGTGCTTGCTGTATGTTTTTGTTCTGCGTTGTCACAACTCAGACACAGCACCAAGAGCACACTTAGACCTAATGACCTGTGATCAACGTTATTGATCGCTGATCCTGGTAACTTTAACGCATGATTTGGTCCTCAGTCCATGGTGAAGTTTGGTCATGCTGTAGCTTAAAGAATCTCTCGCTGTTTCTCTGTCTGTCTGTCTGTCTCTCTCCAACCCCGGTTCCCCCGTGTTAGAAACCACACGGAGGCCAAGCCCCACAAGTGCCCCCACTGCTCCAAGTCGTTCGCCAACTCCAGCTACCTGTCCCAGCACATCCGCATCCACACCGGGGCCAAGCCCTACGCCTGCTCCTACTGCCAGAAAACATTCAGGCAGCTCAGTCACCTACAGCAGCACACACGGTACTGGGCCGGGCCGGGCTGGGTGGGTTTGAATGGCCGCTTGTCTTCTTGCGTGTGTGTGGGAGCAGGTGTGTAGAGAGTTCTGGCGTTGTGGTCATTCCATTTTTGTTTTCTCCAGTTTTTGTGTTTGTAACATTTTGTGTGATCAGCGGGGTTTGTCATGTTTTCAGAGTTGCCAAACAAATACAGAAAGAGGGCTCCTTATAATTGGAAAATAGGCGATCCAGAGACACGTTCCACAGCTTATTGTCTTACCAATTTATACAAAAGAATAGCTGTTGGTTAGAGTTAACCAACGGCCTGTGTGGGGGATTCAGTACACTGCATTTTAAATGATGCTGTTGTATGTACAATGTGTGGCTTTGAATAAGAGAAACACTAAATACTTGCAATAATGTAAAGTCTCATTTATGTTGTTTCATTTACTAATGGGGTGCCTTACTTTGATTTTTCAGGATTCACACCGGTGACCGACCGTACAAGTGCAACCATCCTGGCTGTGAAAAAGCTTTCACTCAGTTGTCCAACCTACAGGTAAAACATTTCACAGGTTCAATCAATGACATTTTCCATAATAACTCTCTGATTTGATGACCTCTTGTAATATAAACTTTATATGAAGATACAACGAAAGCTTAGAGGAGAAGTCTTAAAGGAGTTTAAGAGGTTGCCAGGTTTAAGTTGAATGTTCCAGTTGGCCCATCAGTTGCTTTATTATTATTTGAAGAATAAAATACCTTTTCGTGGTACCCTCAACGTGGGCTGACGTCCGTTTCTTCTGCTCCCCACAGTCTCACCGTCGGCAACACAACAAAGACAAGCCGTTCAAGTGCCACAACTGTAACCGTGGTTACACGGACGCTGCAAGCCTGGAGGTGCACCTCTCCACGCACACCGTCAAACACGCCAAGCTGTTCTCCTGTGGCCTCTGTAACCGATCCTACACCTCGGTAAGCGCTCATCACACAACGTGCAGACGATTGCAGTCAAGCTTCCGGACATTGTTGTTCCTTCATCAGATTGTTGCCTAAGTTTCCATTGAGGTCTAAAGACCTGGAGAGGGACAAGGGCTTGTGGTGAACACGGGGTATACAAACGTGGGAAGTTGAGTGTGCCTTCCGTCTTATCAAAAAACAAACAGACGGCGAAGCCCAAACTCTTTTTATTGTGATCAAACAAAAACAAACACTCTTCCTTCGTCCTAAAGCCACTTGTTTTATAAATGAAGCAGCACACTTGCTCAACCAATCAGCGACGGCCATCCTTGCGAACCCTAACCACAAAGTTACTGCTATTTAATGTCCGGTAACTGAATGTAGACCCTGGTCCTTAAGCTCAGGACTCTATGAGAGGATGATACAGGGATTGAAGAGGAGAATGTTTGTAGCCCTGTCTGTAGTTCTGCCATCACGTCCTGCCTCTCTCTGTCCCCCCCCAGGAGACGTATCTAATGAAACACATGAGGAAGCACAACCCCGACCCGCTGACAGTGGCAGCGACGGTAGCTGCCCGGCAGGCGCAGGGCCTCACGCCGGGCAGGGGCCGAGGCCGCGGCCGAGGGAGAGGAGCAGGCAGAGCGGGCCAGCTCCAGAACCAGACCAACCAGAACCCCGGAGCGCCCGGCAGCTACCAGCAAAACCAGCAACCCTCCCAAGCTATGGTCCAGTGCCCGTTCGACCTGCACCAGTACAAGACAGTGTCAGCCAGCGAGATCCAGTACAAACCGGTCTCTGTGGCCGACCTGCCAGTGGTCCACAAAGACCTGTGCCTCACCGTGTCCACCTCGGCCATACAGGTGGAGCACATGAACTCGTAGGCTGTGTTTTCCCCATCTGCAGTGTAAAAAGATCCATACAAACAAGTCATTTAACTGTATTCACGATCATGGTCTTCTGAGAAGGAAAACGTGGCTCATTGGGTGGAACGTTTAGATATTGCATTCACTCAACGCTACTCTTTTCCTCCATTTTAAGATTCTTTAATGCGGAGAACAGCACTACATTTCTGGACAGAACACAGATATTTTAAAATGTGCTTCTGGATTCCTGAGCCCAATTGTGCCAAGTCTCTCAGTGGACATGCTGGTCCGGAGAACTGAGACAAGTAGTTCCTTCCTCAGTCCGGAGACACATTCCTCCAGTTATGGACTTAAGCGGAACCCTGATACGAGATCCCTTTGGGCTTTTAGAACATTATGAACGAGATGCTGATGTGATTCAGACCTGGAGTCAACGTAAGGATCTATGTCTAATTCACCTTTTTCAACGAGTCCATGGACCAAATATCAGCTCAATACACATGAGACCTTGATCCCAAACCAGCAGTCCTCGTCGGAGTATCTTGATAAAAGAGGCTTGGTTTTTATCGCATTGTTTGCAAGATGCACCGTCAAAGGATGAAGATTTACAATATCTGTAAAATACAAAAAATCACACTAGTTTCTGGAGATGTATTGTCCAGTGAAGGGAGTTATTTTTGAAAAAATGTAGATCATATTAATCTGAACATTGTCCATTATTAGTTATTAGCTGACGCAAATAACAAGGGAGAAAAGAAGACATGGAATCCAAGATGAAACTCCTAAGGACCTAAGTAGATGGTCTCGAATATTGAAGGACGCCTCTGACACCGGAGGCCGCATCTGAGAGAAGAGACGAAGAGGGTGAGGCGCCTTACTGGATGGGGACTAAAACCTGGGGCTGAGTCTCAAAGTGTTCCTGATGTTGTCATTTACGCCCTCCTCCCCTCAGACAGCGACCAGTGGAGGAACCGCTTCCATGTCGGAGGCCAGAGTCGATGCAGCGACGCAGCGGCCGGAGAAAGCCCCAAACACGAGGACTCTGCAGCAGAGCCAGGTGGTGGCTGGAGGGGGGGGGGGGGGGGGGGGTCATAAAGAAAGCACTTGATGGAGCTTGTAGTTCATGTCATGCCATTATTGTATGTTTTCTTTTTTTTCTTTTAAAAAACATGTATGTATTTTTCTACCAAGAGAGGAACATGTGAACAAGCTAGGAGAGAAAGCAAAGTGATGCATGAATGTGAAGGAGCAGAGAGAAGAGTACCCACAAAGTGTTTGTCTTACTATTCAAATGACTCCAATAGTAGTGAAGCCCGCCAACGTATAATACTTGTGAGGTAAACAAAGACAGGTACTGTTGTCAATAAGAAGCTTTCATATATAACCATGGTTATATCCATGTAATTATCGGTCTGAGGCGTTCAGGTTTTGGAATATGCTGTACATAAAATAGATAGAAAATATTTTCCTTTGTAAAAGGGAAGTATGTCCTGTGTAAAACATAGATGGACACTAAAGGAACCCAAATGAACACGTGGCAAATCCTCGGCTGCGTCCCAGGTCACCTTTGGTGCTGAATCCAAGCCTCCAGAAGCAGCTAAACAATGGTGCCTTTGAGGCCCAACAAGTTGATTAAAGTACGGGGAAATATTTGTTCTCTGTAGCCGATGATTCGACAATGTTTCCCTGCAGTTTGACCACCGCTGGATGTTTAGCTGTGATTAGGCCCATCACACAAGATTTGTTGTGCCCTGAAAACCCCAGTGAGCAATCGTCTATTAACACTTAAATACATTTTGTACGGTTGTATATCATTACTATAACTTCATGATCACATAATATAATAACCAGTTTCCTGACCTGGGACCTGCTGCCGTGTTTTTGTGCACAAGCTGTCTCCACCCAATCAGAATGTTCGGCTCGTCCTCATGTCTGCTCTTCCGTATATTTTTATGTGTTTTAATGGAAAATAAGAAGGTTATCAATATTCCTGTTAATGTTATTGCTGATGCGCCTGATAATAGTACAAACGGCCCGCCTATATGCTACACTTGCATACAGTTTTGTATCTTGCTCATCCGAACACTGTTTCTTCCTTTAAGGAGAATAAAGTTCCAAAAAATGTTTATGATGAAAAAAAAGAATATCTTTTGTCTGATTTCCTCGATTGCAATCCACACTGCGTGGAAGCGATGAGAATAGACAATGATGTAATGTTTAGTTGTTTGTTCCTTAGTAGCTGACTGATTGGAAAGCATTCGACAATCTGTGTGCTTTGAGGTGGAGGAAGTTGTGCATTTCATGTGTTTCAGTTTAATTTAAAACCTGGTTTTGAAGATGGCTTATCATCAGAGCTGCACTGCAGATCCTCTGCACGTCAGCAACCACCCAAGACCCTGGAACACAAAGACTGAACCCATGTATTAGTTAAGAGAATAAACACCACAACATGCAGGCAATTTACAATATTTTTTAAATAACCAAGTCAGGGTACAAAATAACGCGAAGAATATTTTTCACCAATAAATGAAATCGCTTTAGTGACGTAACACCATTACGTTATCAAATATAGTTCCTAAACAAGCCTAGGCAAGCCTTTACTTTTTTGAACCCCGCCCAAGCGGGACACTCCTCGCGTCTTACCAAGCACACATAAAAACTGAGGCGGGGTTTACGGTGGTTTAACCAATCACGGCTACTTTCACGAAGCACCTCCCACCAAAACAGTTCAATTTTAAATTCAAACGGCCGGAAACCGCGGATTGGAGACAACCTTTAAGAAAACTCAGCGTTAGTTAATTAAGGTAAATGTTTATATAACTCAAAGCGTATTGTTTCTTTAATTTCTCGTTTAAGTATTTGCGAAGACGACATTTCCCGTGGTTTAACGTAGTTAGCTATTGACCTTTTATGCAAAAGGGAGCGGGAAGCAGCTAACGTTAAATCAAATGAACGAACTAACGTGAGCAACAACACGATCGTCGGTTTTACGGCTAACGGCAATCTAGTCGAAGCTAATTCAAGCCTCCCGATGTTTTAGCTTAAATATCGTTGTCTTCCGGCTTGGAAATGACTGCCCTATTATTAGTATTTCATAAATACATATTTGTCACGTAATGTTGCAACGTGTTGTTCAAACAACTATCTCATTTCCAATGTGATCGTAATGTATGGCCTGTGAAGTTAACCCTCATTAACCTGAGCTCAAACCACCAGCCAACGTCAAGTTAGTTCTTAAGTTAAAAAGCATAAAGTTAATGTATGGATTGTTTCCTCTAACATCAACACATACCAAGAGAAAATATGGTCTCTCACAAGGCTTTATACAGCTGGAGTTGCATGGGGAATGTATTTGTGTGTGTGTGCACAAAGATCTTCTCATTTCTAATGACTCGGTAGGGGTTGCTATGGAAGCCAAGGAGGGTGTGTGTCTATGTGTGTATACTACAGCATAAATACGTGTCTTTTCAGTAGAGATGTGGTTGAATCTGCTCCTCCAGCAGGCTTGTTCCCAGCAGACGGTTTGGCTTGTTGTAGCAGTGTAAACATAGGTGTGCATTGATGAATAAATGGTCCCATTGTCTTTAGTGTGAGACAATTGCAGCACCCTGGCCATTGGTCGTGTTACCATTGTGCTTACCTGTGCTTAGTACACACTTTATTTATGTCTAGCAGAGACACATCTGAGGGCTCCTATAGTGTGCGCTGCTCCATTAACAAAAAACAACAAATGATAACAGCTGTGATGAAGAAGTATCCCCAGCCCCCTGATGAGGCCGTAAAGCTTAGCAGTCCGCCACCATGAAGGTCATGAGATTTTACTGATTGAATTTAAGGTGCATCTGGAGGATCTGCAAAAAGTTGTAACTATGTGTTGAAAATCGACACATATTTCAGATTGTCCTGATTGACATGAGAAGTATACGCTTGATGTATCTTTCTGTGATGGTCTTTGGATCATAGTTTTCCTCTTTACCCCCTCATCAGAAGATGTCCCGCCTGCCAGTCAGTGCAAGCAAGAGGGTCCTTCTGACGAGCAGCAGCAGCTCCGACAATGGACAAGACATGCCTCCTGCTCAGGTTCGTACTGAGACCCTCAAAGTCGTGGTGTCCGTCACTTTTCGTGTCAACGAGTTGTAGGTCAAAACACAGCAGTACACTGGTAACCGTTATGCACGATGGGTGTGCTAGAATAATTCGATTCTTGTTTTAGCACCAAAGTTTGATGGTGGTGCGTCTTGTATTTGCAGAAGAAGATTCGCAAGAACCCCGAGCCTGTCAAGCCACATGCAGCAGCTACAATCATCAGCGGCAGGCGGCCTCCTGTTGCAGCAACCAGGGCTCCCATTTGTAAGTTAGCTGACTTTTGGAGTCAGTGTTTTTTTTTTTTTTTTTGCAACGTTTGAAGACTGTATGACATCATCAAGGTTATTTTCTTGTATTTGACAAAAAGTCCCACTTTGTCCCCCACACAGCGAGGCCAGTCCGCGGTGTGGGAGCCGCCACCGTGGCTGTTGGTCCTTCCAGAGGTAAGTTGAGCTGTCTGCAGGGTGATGGGGGACATTGAATTGTGTCGTCACAAATAACGTGTAGAGGGCGTTGGATCCATCCTGAGCACAGGGTGTTATCGGTGAATGGTTTTGACATGGTTATTTGATGTGTTTTTGTTCCATCAGGTGTCCTGAAACAATCGATAGCTTCAACAGCACCAAAGGGGGTCAACGTGAAACCAACGGCTGCACCCACAGCCCCCAAAACAGGTGAATGGACCCTTCCCCCTCGTTCCTAAGGGAAGGTTGTCAAATAAAGTTAATAGAGCAATGAGCTACGTGCTTCCAGGTAAATTAAAAGCATGGTTTGAGCTGGAAGGAGAATTTTTCTGTTGCACATTTCAAATCTAATCACTATTTAGTAAACGGTTGGATAAGGAGAACATTTGCTTACCCAAAATACAATTTTAAAAAAAAGTAAGTAAACCAAGCAAAGGTTTAGAATTATTACATTACATGTCATTTAGCTGACGCTTTTATCCAAAGCGACTTACAATAAGTGCATTTCCACATAGAGACACAAACTCAGAAGAACAAGTAACAAGAAAGTACAATTTTGTCAAATAAGCCGTTTCAAAACATGTTATAGAAAAGTGCCATTATAAGTACAATTTAAGTGCTACGATTTGTTAGTGCTACGGTTTGCTAGTGTTTTAGTCAAGGTAGAGTCTAAAGAGGTGTGTCTTGAGTTTTCGACAGAAGATGTAGAGGCTCTCTGCAGTCCTGATGTCATCAGAGAGCCTCATTCCACCATCTGGGAGCCAGGACAGCAAAGAGTCGCGATCTCGCCGAGTGTCAATCAATCGTATATTTAGAAGAGGCCTTTCCTCCAGCAGACACAGGGTTACTTTGCTCAACTGAAGCTTTGGCAATGAGCATTATAGCAGGACAGAGGAAATGGATTTCAGTCATATGATCATTTCCACCTGGGCTGCTCTTACTGTCACATGACAACATGTGTGTAGGAAAGCAAACTGGGACTCGGATTGAACCGTCACACCCGCCTCTTATGCCCTTTGTGTGCAGGTGCAGGCGGGGGCTCCAAGCGCCACGCATGGGACTTCAAGGGCAAGGTCAGCGACATGGAGGGTAAGATCAAAAACTACCAGACCAAGGTCAAGACGACCAACCAGGAGAACGAGGAGCTGAGGAGCACGATGGCCCAGACCCAGTCGAGAGTGTCTGAGATGGAAAATAAGCTTGAGAAGCAGAAGAGGCAGATCAGGTACTGAGGAGCATTCCATGTGTTAAGAGAGGAAAGAATGACTGGCGACATCACAGGGTTTCTCTGACGCCGCTGGACGCCCCCCCCCGTCTTCTCTGTGCTTTCAGTGAGTACGAGGCGGAGCTGCAGGCGTTGTCCGGTGTGCGGGATGAGCTGGAGATGGTGTCCAGTGACAAGTGCACTCTTGAAAAGGAGCTTTCCAGTTTGGAGAGCAAATACAAGGTCATGGAGACTCTGCGGGACAGCCAGGAGACCGAGCTGCAAACGCTCAAGGTATGAAGTCTGCTGCTGCTGGAGGAGCGGCTAACGCGTCACCACGCCACGTCTGACGCGCGCTTTCCTCTCCAGATGAAGCTGTCGGTCCAGGAGTCGACCATGGCCCGCCTCCAGGCGGCCCTCAGAGACTCTGAGGAGGAGGTCCGCTCCCTCAAGGACACTGTGGTCCAGCAGAAGGACGAGCTTCATGCCGGGGAGATGGAGCGCAGGCAGCTCCACAACACCATCCAGGAGCTCAAGGCAAGTTGGAACACGGCGTTGCGGTCTGATCACAGCCGCTGGCGGCGCGGTTTTCTTACTGGGGGGGCATCTGCTTTTTGGTTTTAATTTCTTTGCGATTCTTTTCGCTTGGTTGTGGATTGTTGTCGCCCTGCCCAATGACTGACGCGACTCGTTTGTCCATGTCCCATCCCTTGCAGGGTAACATCAGGGTCTTTTGCAGGGTGCGCCCTCTGGTGGAGGGAGGCCTCAGCAAGCACATTCAGCTCTCAGCCAGCGACAACAAGACGATAACGCTGGCCAAGACCGAGGAGGTGAGAATCCTCGCTGCAGAGGTTCTGTGACGTCATCGCCGTCTTACTATAAGAAATAGTTGTAATGAATTGGATTAACATCAGCAACATGTTGTCTCTGCTCTCTTGAACTCACATCAAAGAAGCGGTGGCAGAAATGTTGATGTATTGCTTTGAGTTGTTTGTGCATAAATTCTCCCACAAATCTTAATTCCACCTTTCCCGCTTTTTAGTCTCACACAGGCAAAGCTGCTGACACTCACAAGAATTACAACTTCAGTTTTGACCGAGTGTTTGGCCCCCAGTCTTTGCAACAAGAGGTAAAAATGCATTAAAATGCACATTACATATCATCCACATTAGTTGTCATGTTTTTGAAGTAGGACATTCACAGTGATTTCTGTCAACGCGCTCCCAGGTGTTCGAAGAGATCTCGCTGCTGGTTCAGTCCGCACTGGACGGCTACAACGTCTGCTGCTTCGCTTATGGCCAGACGGGCAGCGGGAAGACCTACACCATGGAGGGGGACGAGCACGACGAGTCCCGGGGGGTCATTCCCAGAGCCGTGAAGCAAATCTTCAGAGCGGCAGAGAAGCTGGGGGCGCAGGGCTGGGAGGTCAGTGTGTGATGTCAGGCACGTGAACACGTACGGGGCAGCAGGTCACAGCATTCCACACGAACTGTAGTCTGTATCATCTCCCATCTGCATCTTCTTGAACCTGCCGTCTCTTCACTTTAGGAGAGACTTGGCAGCACCTTTCTGGTTTACACATCCGGGCATAAAGCAGCAGTCATGCAGACGCCTGCACTGCTTACTCAGCACGACTAAAATTCATTCGGATACTAAAGTAGACAAAACAATGTGACAAGACGGATGCACAGAGATGGGCTGAGCTCCTTTCACTCTGCGTGTATGTGGAGGAGATGCAGACCAATGACAGATGGGAAACATTTCTATTAAATGTCATAATCGTCTCTGTGGTCATCTCAGTTCACCTTCACGGCGAGCTTTGTGGAAATTTACAACGAGGGCCTGCGGGACCTGCTTTACTCTGGCAAGGCCAGCAAGAGGCCCGAGCACGAGATCCGAAAGTCCGCCAACAACGAGGTGACCATCACCAACCTCACATACGAACGGGTCTGCAACGAGGATCAGGTACGCCCGGCTTAAGTCATGTGACCACTCAGCCACGTGATTGGCATTAATAATCTGTAAACCAGTATGAGTGACACATCGGCTCACTATATATTATGTTATTTCTACACCTGCCAGGTTCTCCACCTCATCATGTTGGCCAATCAGAATCGCTCCACGGCTCAGACAAGCCAGAACGACCGCTCCTCCCGCTCCCACTCGGTGTTCCAGCTGGACATTGAGGGAGTGAACGTTGGCAGGGATGTCAAGTGCAAGTGTGCGTATCGTCCCACCGATTACACCAGTATCCTAAATATGCTAACACTTGTGCATTTAGAATACATCTCTGTGGTTAGAATAGATGTGTGGATCACGTGTGCTTGTTTTATAATCAGAGTTCTACATTTACTTTTTCGTTAAACCTGCATATGTTGGATTCATGTGTGTGTTTAGCCACTCTGTGCATGGTGGACTTGGCCGGCAGCGAGCGCATGCTGAAGAGTCAGTCTCAGGGGGAGCGCTTTAAGGAGATGACCGCCATCAACGGCTCCCTGTCCAACCTCGGCATCGTCATCACCGCGCTGGCCAACAAGGTCCGTACGCACAGCGCTGAGCTCCCGCAGGCTGCAACGGCTGCTCCTTGACGTCTTCATTTTGTTTGTGTTCCAGGAGAGCTACGTTCCCTACAGGAACTCCAAGCTGACCTACCTGCTGCAGGGCTGCCTGGGAGGCAACAGCAAAACGTGAGTTAGCCCCCAGAATAGTGGTGGAGGCCATCAGATGCTGTCATGTTGGTGTCACTTGGGTTCCAGTCGTTTGGGTTTAGTCATTTTATTCTAATGACTTTGTTTGTGTTGTCATCCCAGCCTGATGTTTGTGAACATCGCTCCAGAGACGGACAGCTTCGGAGAAACGCTGAACTCCTTGAGGTTTGCAAGCAAGGTGAGTGGCATCGGTGGTGGCTCTAAAACATGACACGGGTACATTGATCACATGATGTCAAACTGTGGATCTAATGATCTGCAACATAAAGCCACGTTTAGGACAAAGCTCTTTTTAATATCAATTAAGTAAAGTAGGTCCTGGCTTAATGAAACATCTAGCTAATGTTAAACAGTAAAAAAAAAAGTCCCACAGCTTATTTGTTATTGTATTCAGACTATTTGTGACAAAATGACACGTGGAATGCTTCTCGCACTCCCTGACTGTCAGTTACATAATTTTCTGCGGGTGGTTTTTGACACAAGCTGTGGGTTTACTCTCCTTACAGGTCAACGACTGCGTGATTGGAACTGCAAGTGCCAACAGGAAGTAGAGTAGAAAGGTTAAGGCGGTTCTTACTATTTTTACCTTTTTATTAATGATCACAACGGTTTGCCACACTACGGTGCTGAATCACTCAGGCAGGGCTCACTCTCACCTTCTGAACAAATACGAAATGGAGACGGCAAACCACTTACACTTGTGAATACAAGCGGCCCCGCAGTCCGAACCGAGCCGGACAACGTGTGCCGTTTGTAGTTAGTAGCGTTGTTTTGGGGAGGTTTGCTCTCAGATGTCCAGCGCTCTGCTGACCTGTGGGGGCAGTGATCTCTCACAGAGGCGTTGGGGATGATGGAGAAATGATGAACGAGCAACCAGCCACTTGCTTGACCGCTGCAGTGACCACACTTCTGATTAAAATTCTTTTAAGTACCGGGTAAAACACAAACCATCAACAATTTTGAATGGTTATTGTAATAAAGTTTTCATTCTTTTAGGTCACATTATAATTAAGCTTACTTGTTGTATAGCATGTTGATTCTTAAAGATACTGTTTGGCAACCATACTGAGCCCTGTGCAAACCCAAAATCCTGCTTTATAATCTCAGGACTTTCCTTGGTGATCATTAATTCTGGCTTTAACTATTTAATCAAGAGGATGTGTACATAGGCATGTGTTTAGTTTGTTGGTCTTTTTAAATACATATATGGCTCTCAAGGGTCCTTTTATTCATGTCATTGTCTAGTTGACCTTTTCATTTCCATTGGACAAAAGTGCATCAATATTCACATTTTTTTCCAATTTATATATTTTTTGTGTAACTTGGACAATAGTTGCAAATAAATGCAGTGTGCTTTAACAAATACGGTCACTTGTTTTTCTTGACTTCCTGGCCCAGTTTCTTCTGTTCTTTATTCCTCTGTTTATCTTGTGAGTTTTTCCAATGCCTTCGGATTCCATTTTATATACACAGAAGCCTCATTGGGCTTTATTTTAGTGAAGGAGTCCCATCAGTCACGGAACAAACTACAATTAATGTGTCATCCATTAACGCTTCTAGTTTTTTGACAGCTTTTTATATATTCAAAGTACTTAAGTATGTATAACAAAAGATAAATGAGGTAAATGGATTGTTTTCTAACGTGTGAGTTTTCTTCTATGAGGTATTTTAATAAAAATGTCTTATTTCAAACGAAACCTCCGGTTTGCACTGAGCATTACAATGCGTGATGACGCGGTTGTTTATCTCGTGTGGTTTTCTGTCGGCTGAAGTCTGTCCCGCCCGTCTGGGATCCTTTAAAGGCGACGCGCGCGCTGTCTGCCGCCGCGCGAGACGTCACACGCGAGGAACGTTTCCCAAAGATGGTCCCCAAACTCCCGGGCCTGGATGAGCTGGCGGCACACACGGCCACCGTCCGCCCGGTACCACACGGTTCTTCACAAGGCTCCGGTGGAAACTAACACGGTGAGTTTCGTGCGTGGCGGTCGATGGGTCTTTGTTCTCGCCTGAGCTAACTAGCATGCTAACGTCACATCTGTTCACACGTCACGTGACTCTGAGAGCAGAGGACACCTGCGGAGCTCTGGTGTTCCCACGGCTCGCCTTTCGGGGATTCAACTGAAGTCAGCTTGCACTCCAGCTGTTGAGCCCCCCTCCACGCCCCGCACGTGCTAATAACACAACGACAAGGTGGAGCGAGAATGTTCTGTCACGAGCGCGATTCCCCCCAGAACTCATGACGTGATGCGTTTGTGGTCTCTGTAGTCTGACATCACTGTTCGTCTGAGCTCTGCACGGCTGTCAGCGTGCAATCAGTGTAAGTGAGTGCGTGGGCAGCCTACCGTGACCTGCACGGGGTGGATATTAACACGCACTACGTGCACGAAGCGGAGCTCGGGGGGAGAGGAGCAGACAGAGATCACACACACACCAGTCACAAGGTTACTGGTTTTCAGTTCCTCACATATTTTCCAGTGGGAATAACCCACAGTGCATTTAGTCGCGTTTCTGGCCAATCGAGTCAACCGCTGCTTTGATTAGAGGCTGTGCCCTAAAGATGAAGAATACAGATGTGATCACAGCCTTTACTGTTAGCGATAGAGATTTAGAAATCGCAAGAAATGTTTACTAATCAATGGTCATATTTCAATTCTTCAGGTTGCCTCTAACGGGGTACATTGTCTCACCTGAAACACTTTACTTATCGACATATCTGGAATTCCATGTGTCGCTGATCCAACCGTGGTGCCGTTGATTTGCATTACTGAAGGGTGTTACTAGTATTTTGTCCATCCCGTTTATGTTAGAGGTTAGAGTATAGACTCGTGCAAAGCACTTACCAGGGCAGTCATGTGACACTTAAACTTGTAATTGTTCCATACCTACCATACCAGCCTGACTAAATCTAAAAGCATACTTGAGTCATGAAAGTCTTCCTCTCCCCTAGATGCCGTTCCCCTCCATGGAAGTGGGCAGCAGCTCGGCTCCCAGCGACACATCTGGCTCGGTGGTGCAGGTGTGCTTCCCCGGGGTTCAGGCCTCGGTGCTGGACAGCCTGAACCGGCAGAGAGAGGACGGCCGGCTGTGTGACCTCTCCATCCACGTCCAGGGACAAGTGTTCAAAGCCCACCGCTGCGTCCTGGCCGCCTCCTCGCCCTACTTCCATGACCAGGTGGGAGCATAGTGCACTACACACACATACAAGACATACACATACAGCACATACGTACAAGCTCATGCATCTCTGATCACATCCACCTCACAAAGTATCCCTTCAAAATCACATGTAGCTACGTATTTAAACGCCTGTGTGTATATCCTGTGTGGGAGAAGGTGTTTTAAGTTGTAGGACACAGCCTATAAGACATGGGGGACATGATAATGGACGATTGCGGATACAACCACGCGGGGTATTGTGTTGTAAACTACCAGGGCCGGCGCTAGCCATTTGGGTGCCCTAAGCACAAATGCTTGGTGGTGCCCCCCCCCAACCAACGAACCAACCAACCACCACCACCACCAAAGGAATAACAACCATTCAGAATCTTAGTTAGGTCTTAGTTAGGTTCTCTTTATTCCCCAAATAACTTCTAAACATAAATAATTTACATAAACAAACATGAAAAGAAATTTTTATATATATATATATATATATATATATAAGATAAAATAAATTATAATTACCAAATACCACCACAATTACTAAAAACACAGATTTGGAACTGAACATTGTAAATGCAGAAAGTATTCAAGTATATAACCGTGTAAGTAATAATGTGCACATTTCTTCAGTAAGTACAAATAATAAATAATAAAGTGCAAACTGCACAGAAGAATTTACTTTACCATCTCTATAAAAGAGACCATTCTGCTATCCGATAGAACAATATTACAAACATTTTCACTACCATCAGTTGTCAAAGGCCCTACAGAGGCACACTGCATTTCCTAGCTGCAAAATAAGCTCTCAGGTCATCATATGACAGTTTCTGAGCCACGTCCCCATTGATGCTGACAGCCAGACCACTTAAACGTTCCTGCCCCATTGATGAGCGCAGGTACGTTTTGATTAGTTTGTGCTTTGAAAAGCTTCGCTCAGCAGAGGCAACTGTGACAGTGAGAGTCAGTGCAATACGAAGCAATCCATAGATTGGGATATGCCTCTTGAAGCCGATTGTTATGCAAAAACGTAAATGATAACATAAAAAACAAATGATAACAGAAACGGTAACGGTAACAGAAACTTGGGGCGGCCCGCGGAGGAGTACCGAATACGACCCACCGGCGGTCCGTGCGGACATTATGAGGCGAGTACATGTGGGCAGCCGGCCGCCCGGTGACCGCTAGTAACGGTCCTCACGAGACAAAGTTTGGGGACCCCTGATTTAAAACATCGTCTTAGCTGAGAGCGACGCGCGAGCATCATCCCGCTGTCTCTTTTTTCCGCCCCCGACTCTTGACGCCTTTTCGAAGCCGTTTCAAAGCTGTCATTTGAGATTTGAGGCATAATGGAACAAACCACTGGGAGGTGGGGGGAGGGGGGGCCGCACAGGAGGTTCCCCTTTTTCTCCACTAATTTGGTCTAGGCCTATTACTTTTTGACTTTGTATTGATTTTGCATATTAGCATGCTTTAGACATATTTTATTTGTTATTTATACTAGTAGCCTACTGTGATGATTTTTCACGTCCCAGATTTTTTGGTGCCCCCCCAGGCACTTGGTGCCCTACGCGCAGCGCGTGATGTGCGTGTGCGGAGCGCCGGCACTGTAAACTACTGAGAGAGTGAACCAGATTTAAACCTCTTAAACCGCGTTTAGTTTAGTAAGCCCAGCTGTTGCAATGAAAGGACTCTCTAGCTGATCTGGAGGCGGTGAGAGAGAAGCATCAGTCACCATCCCTCCCCGTGCGTTGGGTGTCCACCATGATGAGATGGAGGGAGTGGGGACGAGAGGCCCGAAGCACAAACTATTCATGAATGGATCACTGTATTATTTTGACGTATCCGCTTCTGCCACCAGGTGCTGCTGAAGAACATGTCCACCGTCTCCATCCCGGCAGTGATGGACCCGCTGGCGTTTGAGAGCGTGCTGAGCTGCGCCTACACCGGGCAGCTCTGCATGCTGCGCGAGGACATCGTCAACTACCTGACGGTGGGGAGCGTCCTGCAGATGTGGCACATCGTGGACAAATGCACCGAGCTGCTGAAGGAGGGCCGGGCTGCAGCAGGGGGAGGGGGCGCAGGAGGAGGAGGAGGCGGAGTGCAGGATGGAGCAAATGTCAGAGGAGGCGGGGTCTCGGCCAGCGACGGGGTGGCAGGCGGCGGCGATGGGGCTGGCGGTGGTCAAGCCCAGGTGGAGGGGTCCAACGAGCCCCAGCGGGCCCCCCAACCTCCCAGCAGGCCCTCAGTCAGCGAGAGCCAGTCCCCCAGCAGCACCAACTACTTCAGCCCCAGGGACGGGAGCGGCTTCGGGGGAGGCGGGGCGGCCGCAGCCGGGGCTTCGGTGGACGGGGGCGGGGCCAGCACCACCCCCCGCTACTGCACCCGGTCGGGAGGAGAGGAAGCCTTCCTCATTGAGGAGGAGGAGGAGGAGGATGTGGAGGAGGATGTGGAGGAGGAGGTGTTGTTCCACCAAAGGAAGAGAGGAAGAGGAGTCGGAGGCAGCAGCAGCAGCAGGAGGAGGAAGAAAATGAGCTCTGCACCAGAGCAGGAGGTGGGGGTCAGCGACAGCTTTGGAGTGTCCTCTTATCAGGTGACTAATCTCAAAAACTCTTACTTTGAAACAAAGAACTTCCTGTGCTTTTAATAACCGATCATCATCATTATTAATAATGAACTTTCTCAGTCACAAAGCAACGGTTTTATAAAAGTATATTATGCATTATTTAGACAGCGGTCAGTCACTATTATGAACAAATATTACAAAGAAGAAACTTAATTAAGACAGGAACTCTGTTCAAACAGGAGGAATATTATGTCCTAAACATCCAGAAAGTAGAGTTGCTATATATCATTCCTCATGATTTCATTCAGTTTCCTTTTTAGGTTTTCCATCCGTTGAACAGGAAAGAAACTGTAGGTTCATGTGCACTAATGTGCATCGTAGCCGAGCTGCTTTTTGTAGACTACAAACCCGTGACTAACTCGGATCTCCACTGAAAGGATGGAGAGGACTCCGCCCTGCCTCTGCAGAAGCGCCCTGCCTACAGCCAGCCCAGCATCATGCCCCGGAAACAGTGGGTGGTGGTGAAAACGGAACGCGCGGAGGACGACGACGACCTCATCGTGGTGTCGGGGGGGGAGGAGGGAGGGGAGGACGAGGAGGAGGAGGAGGATGATGAGCGGGAGATGGAGCTGGCCAGGGAGAGGGAGAGAAGCGACTTCAACATCTCCAACGTCCGCAGCCTCTCGGCTGATCTGGGGGGCCGAGCAGAGAGCGACATGGACTCACAGGTGAATATGGATATTATTATTAGTCACAATGATTACGTCCACTTGTTATATATTGTCCTACAGAAACCATGTCATCTGAACCAGTGGGATGTGCAGCATACAGTGCTGTGAAAAAGTATGACCCGAAATCAGTTAAATAGAAGCTGTCAGAAAAACTTGAGCTAAAAAGTTCAAAGAGGTTCAATAACAGATGAGATTCTGCTTAACCACAAAACCCTGAAGGACAACTTCCAGTTTGTGACCTCAAGCTCAAGAGACTTTGGTTCTGCAGCAGGAAAACGATCCCAAACCCCCACAAGGTCCACCTCTGAATGCCTCAGAAGAAGCTTGATGATGCTTGTTAGAGAGCAATCACTTTTACACAATTTTTTTCCCTCAATAAATTAAATCATTGCTAAAAGACTGCTTTTTGTATTTATTCGGCTTATCTTTGTCAAATATTAAAATTACTTGATGACCGCAAAACATTTAAGTGCAGCAGAAAAATCAGAATAAGACTTAAAAGTACCTGCAGCATGCGTCCATCAGTGTCTCTGTCTGTCTCCAGGTGGACTACTGCCAGTCCTCAGAGGACTACCTGAAGTTTGAAGGCAGCTTGATGGAGCAGACGTTGGCTCACCTTCATGACGGCGCGGCGGGTCAGAGCGCCAGCCGCGCCGCCTCAGCGCTGCTGGGCCAGGTCCAGTCGGCGGCCTCGGCCCGGGCCCAGCTCTTCCCCCTGGACATGCAGGGGAACCAGATCCTCCTCTACAGCCAGGCCCTGGACGCCGCCGCCGCCGCCGGGCCCCCCCCCGGCATGGCCGGCGGCGTGATGGGAGGAGCCCCCTTCAAAGGTCCCGGCCTGGAGCACGGTGCGGTCCACCTGTCGGCGCAGGGCGCCTTGGGGGCCGACGGCGTGGACGGTGGGGGGGCAGGGGGCGGCGGCGGCGCCGTGGGCGGCGCCGGGGGTCCAGGGAAAGTGTTCATGTGCCACTGTGGCAAGACCTTCACCCACAAGAGCATGAGGGACCGCCACATCAACATGCACCTGGACCTGAGGCCCTTCCACTGCCCCGTCTGCGCCAAGAAGTTCAAGATGAAGCACCACCTGACGGAGCACATGAAGACGCACACGGGCCTCAAGCCGTACGACTGCCTCGGCTGCGGCAAGAAGTTCATGTGGCGCGACAGCTTCATGCGCCACCGCTCGCACTGCGAGAGGCGCGGCGACGGCGAGGGGGGGAGACGAGGAGCCGGGGGGGAGGAAGGGCCCGATTTGATCGGCTCCTCTCACCTCCTCCTGTCTGGGGGCGAGGGGGGGCACGGCGGTATCCTGAGAGGAGGAGGAGGAGGGGGACAGGAGGATGAAGAAGAAGAAGATGAAGAAGGAGGAGGAATGTCTTCATCTTCTCCACATCGCTCCGGCGGAAGTAGCAGCAGAAACATAAGCATCAATATGGCCGCCGCGGGGTCGCAGCTGGGCGCCGTCTCCCAGAGCGCCGGCCAGGGATCGGGGATGTTCGGCCTTGGGCTGGGCCGAGGTGTGTGTGACGAGGACGTGTGTGAGGTCGGCGCCGAGGACGGCA
Source organism: Pungitius pungitius (assembly GCF_949316345.1). Classification (NCBI taxonomy): domain Eukaryota; kingdom Metazoa; phylum Chordata; class Actinopteri; order Perciformes; family Gasterosteidae; genus Pungitius; species Pungitius pungitius. Next base: position 3,770,111 of record NC_084916.1, read on the forward strand.
GCGTGACTTAAACGGCGGGTGAGGTCCCTTCGAACCGCCCTGTGCACACAGGAAGTGTGTACATTGTGTGTTAGAGAGGGAGGGGGTGCGACGCTTAACAAAGTTAAACACAATTCTTTTGTTTGCCTCCGGAAAGTGACCTCATCAAAGAATGGACCTTTTGTCTCAAAGTATATTTTTTTTGGAGGGGGGGGGCTTATGGAAGAATGCCTTAATGAGAGGGAGCCCAAAACGAAGTGACTCTCATAATCATTGTCGTTTCCCCCCCCACCCCCCCGCCCCCCCCTCAAGGAGAGAAGCCTCCCGTTGCTTTTTACTTCAGCTTTCGTGTTGTCCAGAGTTCTCGTCTGTTGAAGTATATTATTACTGTAAATACATATGAATATACATACATGTGGTTTTCACTCCTTAGGTCTGGACCAAGCTGCAGCTTGTAACGCTGATTTGAAGGTGTTCCTCAAAGAAGGTCCTGGGCTCTGGTGAAAGGGACGTTTGTCTCATCTCCGCTTCACACCGCCTGTGTTCGTGAGCGTCTCATTCTGTCCACAGCACAAACATCCTGGACAGTTTTAAATGTTGGGCATTTAGTGCGATTCTTCCTAATAAACCCTGGTCCATCCTTTCCTCCTCTTATCGGAGATCACGGGGCAGCAAGCCCAGCAGGTTGACCATGACTTCCCTTTCACCAGCAACACGTCCAAGCCCATTCTGGGGCATCCCAAAGCGGTACCAGGGTCCCTCCAGCGTGTCCTGGGTCTCCTACCTGTTGGGTGTGAATGGACACCCTGCAGGGGGGGGCATGCAGGGGGCATCCTAGTCAGATGCCCCAACCGCCTCAGCCGACTGCATTCGACTGGAAGGAGTAGCGCCTCCTGGTGTCTGAGTTTCTTACCTGAGGAAGTGTTGTAATGGAGTGTGAGCCCTTACAATATTATTTAAAATATTAATACCAAAAAAACTATAAAATAATTGTTGTGACTTAATATATGTGCATCGCAATAATAAGGTGATAATGTGCCCAGCACTAATAAATATATGGTTGTAACACCTCAAAGCTGGACCTCCCACAGCAAACCTACAATGGACTATTTATTATTGTTTATGTTGAAGATCACAGTTCTACTCTGTGGTTACAGAAGTACACCAGTAAATACAAATCCTACTGATTGTACCCACTCAAAGGTATCACACTACAGATGTACCTTCTGCTTTTGATTCTGTATCAAAACAGAGTATATTAGAATATGTATAATATACACTCACCGGCCACTTTATTAGGTACACCTGTCCAACTGCTCGTTAACACTTAATTTCTAAGCAGCCAATCACATGGCGGCAACTCAGTGCATTTAGGCATGTAGACATTGTCAAGACAATCTCCTGCAGTTCAAACCGAGCATCAGTATGGGGAAGAAAGGTGATTTGAGTGACTTTGAACGTGGCATGATTGTTGGTGCCAGAAGGGCTGGTCTGAGTATTTCAGAAACTGCTAATCTACTGGGATTTTCACGCACAACCATCTCTAGGGTTTACAGAGAATGGTCCGAAAAAGAAAAAACATCCAGTGAGCGGCAGTTCTGTGGGCGGAAATGCCTTGTTGATGCCAGAGGTCAGAGGAGAATGGCCAGACTGGTTTGAGCTGATAGAAGGGCAACAGTTACTCAAATAACCACCCGTTACAACCAAGGTGGGCATAAGAGCATCTCTGAACGCACAGTACGTCGAACTTTGAGGCAGATGGGCTACAGCAGCAGAAGACCACACCGGGTGCCACTCCTTTCAGCTAAGAACAGGATACTGAGGCTACAATTTGCACAAGCTCATCGAAATTGGACAATAGAAGATTGGAAAAACGTTGCCTGGTCTGATGAGTCTCGATTTCTGCTGCGACATTCGGATGGTAGGGTCAGAATTTGGCGTCTACAACATGAAAGCATGGATCCATCCTGCCTTGTATCAACGGTTCAGGCTGGTGGTGGTGGTGTCATGGTGTGGGGAATATTTTCTTGGCACTCTTTGGGCCCCTTGGTACCAATTGAGCATCATTGCAACGCCACAGCCTACCTGAGTATTGTTGCTGACCATGTCCATCCCTTTATGACCACAATGTACCCAACTTCTGATGGCTACTTTCAGCAGGATAATGCGCCATGTCATAAAGCTGGAATCATCTCAGACTGGTTTCTTGAACATGACAATGAGTTCGCTGTACTCAAATGGCCTCCACAATCACCAGATCTCAATCCAATAGAGCATCTTTGGGATGTGGTGGAACGGGAGATTCGCATCATGGATGTGCAGCCGACAAATCTGCGGCAACTGTGTGATGCCATCATGTCAATATGGACCAAACTCCCTGAGGAATGCTTCCAGCACCTTGTTGAATCTATGCCACGAAGAATTGAGGCAGTTCTGAAGGCAAAAGGGGGTCCAACCCGTTACTTGCATGGGGTACCTAATAAAGTGGCCGGTGAGTGTATATTTCCAGTGTTGCTTAAATTATGTGATACTCCAAGGGATGTGCTGCTCGTTCAAATCCAACTTAAATGTAGTTTCAGCCCATTCAAAAATATATACATATATTTATAAATACCTACGCCATCATCATCGTGATCAAACCTTTCATAAAGGTGTGTCCTCGTGTGTCCGTGTGATAACTGTGATTATGCATGGTTTCATCTGCAGGGGTTCAGTGACCAGTGTTTCCTCCCTCACTGCTCCGGGGGGGGGGGGGGGAGGTTCCCGTCCCAAAGGAGAGGCTTTCTACTCACTGGAGATAAATAATCAGTAAAACCTCAACATGTGGTCCATGTAGTGTCCATCCAAACCCCAAGAGCTACTTGAGACAATCCCTAAATGGGAACGTTTGTCAAAAACAGTCTACAAAGGCCGAACCAAAGAGAGTGACTCTTTAGGGGCCCCTAGGACGTCAGTGTGGTCAGTGTGTCACACCAGTCTCAGCATCGACGTCCACGTTGGAGACGGGCGGAGCGCTCACTGCTGCTGCTGAAAACACGACGGGGCTGGTAGAATTATTTTTGTACATTCCACAAACGTGTTGTGATTGACGTAAAATGGCGATGAGACACTTTGATGTGGATCCCGAGCGGTACTAATAATGTAATGAACTACAGTCCATCCATCTTTACCTCTGCCCTGTATCAAAGTAATGAATAATAAATCATTTGGTGCAAGGTGTTGAATGGGTCTTTAATCTCAGTTCAAGCTTAAAAAAGCAGTTTATTTTGGTTAAGTCCAACGTCGTAATAGTTTGTTTGCTTTCAAAGGGGAGGACCAGAGTGATTTGTGTGCTTTCAAGGAATGTAGAGAGTTTGAGGATGACGTCCCCCCCACGTAAATCTAAATAAAGGCCACGAGATAAGAGAGAGAGAGAAGAGGACGAGACAATGACTTCTAACCAACCCAGAACCAGGATAAACTCCTAAATCAGACTATGTTTTAACCAATAAGAGCCGACTACGCCCCCCATGATGGAAAATGTATACGACCTGGTGGATTTCTTTGTCCGTGGTTATTGAGTGGAAGCATTGACAGTAGTCGCCGTATTGTGAAAGCTCATTAAAACCACTTTATTATAACTCAACACTCGTGTTTTGGTCCCAGCCTCAAGGTTTCTCAACATGACATGATCCATTAAAGGCTCTCAGGCGATAGATGATGTGTAGAGGACGTGTGTGTGTGTGAAACAAAGGGCTCTACAGAAAGAAGACAAATATATTTTATACTGAGCTGACAAGATAAAGTATTCCATTCTGTAGAGAGAATATATATGAACAGGTGTTTATTGGCACAAAGGTGGCTGGAGACTAGTTCTTATTGGCGAACCACATTTCAATCAACTGTGATCACAAAGAGCCAAAGAAGCACAATCATTTCAGCAGTGGACCTCAAAAGGTCTTCATCAGCGTGACGGATCGACCACTCATCCCATAAAAAGTCCTCCTGGCACAGAAAACACACAGAATGAGCTGTGAATCAAAGTGCCTGATAGTCTGTGAGAGAAGGGAGTCACTGTACCAGTCACTTCCACGCTGGCTCCTGTGATGTATCCAGAGTCATCCGAGGCCAGAAAGGCACAAACATCTGCCACCTCTGGAGGACAAAGAGGAGGCTCTAAATCAACACGTGCTAAAGGTGTTTCAGAAGGTCATACCCTCGCGCTCACTGACCTGCAGGCTCCCCCATTCTCCCCAGAGGCACCAAGAGCTCCATCTGACAGAACACAGTGCACGTGTGAGGAGGACGCAGTCAGGGTTTATGTCACATGATCAGCTCCAGCACGGTCACCTGCTCACATTGACTCAGGCAGAAGGTGCCACTTTGGTTCATTGTGGTCTGAAGACCACCACTAAAGACGACAATGTTGTCAACGATTCATTCAATACAACAACAACTGGTCTCTACACACACATTTATTTACTGTATTATAGGCTGTAAGAAGAGCGTTGCCATGTTGCCTTCGTGGCTTTAATAATAAATCTGTGTTTGGAACATCGTGAGCTTTAAATGGCCTCACTTGAAAGGCTAGAAGTGTGAGTGGAACGTGTGTGTGTGTGTGTGTGTGTGTGTTTTGTACCTTGCTAATAACCCTCTCTGGAACTTTATCCGTCATCGGAGTCGATATGAAACCTGGCAGCACACAATTGCACCGAATCCCGAACCTGCAGGAGAAGACGGGGACGAGCAGATGATCGAGGATTCTTCTCCTCTTCGTCCTGTAACCGTGACCAGCGGCTGCATCGGACTCCTCTCACCTGCTGAGCTCTTTGGCAGCCGTCCTGGTCAATCCCTCCACGCCGGCTTTAGAGGCCGAGTAATTAGCCTGTCCGATGTTCCCCACCTGGACACAGGAGGAGACAGCTCAAAGCACGCAGCAGACCAGGGCTTCCAGACCTACTTCAGCATCTACAGGGTTTACAACAAACAATTAGGAAAAGTAAAGGAAACATTCCTGTCATGAAAAACTACTACAACTATTCACTGCATCTCCTGTTGGGTTTAACCACTTCATTTGGTCCCATTGGACTCCACTGAAGAGAAGCTCTCAGTCAACTGGAGTCCAGGATGAAGACCCTGCTGACCTCGTCACACTTGTAGTTCTGCCTTTGTGGAGACAGACTTTAAAGTTTCAAACAGAGACCTTTCCCACGATGCTGCCCACGGTGACGATGGATCCTTTGGGTGCTCCACAGGCCACCAGAGCCTGAGCCACAGCCTGAAGGACCAGGAACGAACCCTGGAGACGCAGGAGGAGAGAGACGACTGGTTGAATCACATCACTGCTCTTCATCCAAAACACAGAAAGAGGGAGACTCATTAATATAATTATAGGACTACATGTTATTTCCAAATCGAATCAGATGGATTGTTGTTCCTGCTGCAGTTATTTCATTTATTACTAAAGTTCCTGTTGAAGATGCTGAAAGAACGACGCCTGCACGTTCCCATGGCGCTGATTAACCCTCAGCACGGGTTACCATGGTGATCCATCCCAGGCTGACGCCCAGGGTTGAGCTGAAGGGAGCTGATGGCTGTCGTGGCTGCCTACCTTCAGGTTGACCAGGAGCACTTTGTCGAAGTGCTCCTCCTCCATGTTGAGCAGGAAGTCGTCCTGGGTGATGCCCGCCGCGTTCACGCACACCGAGGGAGGCTGAAAGAACCGCGTCTGCAGAGGGAGAGGACGACATTCACCGTCAGCGGAGAGGGACGAAGAAGGAGTTCACGAGCCGAAACGATGGTTGGAGTCACTCCGATGCTCCGTCCGCACCACCCGCCTGCACGCTCGTGAGCAGCTTCTTCACGCTCTCCTTTGACGACACGTCCACCGCCGCCGCCATGTGACCCTGTCCTCTGAGGTCCCCGGGCAGCCTCCCGACGGTCTCCATGGCCGACTCGTGGCTGATGTCGGCGACCACCACGGAGGCGCCTTCTGAGGCCAGGCGCTGACACACCGCCCGTCCAATCCCACTGCCTCCTCCTGTATTAACGATTGTGAAACGGTAAGCAGAGTCACAAAGGGAATCTCTATAGGAAGATTGGAATCCTGGGACACTAATATATTTTCCACCATGTTATTGACGAACCCCAGGTCCAATCCAAAAAAAGCTATATTAACCTATTGCAGGTGAAATTGGTAATATTCCGACGCGTCAGAGGCAGAAGAGGAAATCAGTGGTTTTATCCATTTAAAGTCCTGATTTCGGTACTACTTTTGGCATCCGTGGTTAAGAGCTTAAACTAACCCCAAAGCCCCCAGCTGATCCAGAGTCAGTAGGAATACTTCTACAAGGTCTCCCGAGAATTGAGGATAACGCGTAAAAGCCCCGCTCCATGGATCCCGCAGAGAGACGCGTGGCCACACGGAAACCTACCAGTGACCAGGGCCAACCTTGACATGAGCCTAGTGGAGGCCGCCATGACAGCTGTGTGGTTAAGTGAGGGGCGGGAGAGTCAACACCACAGCGGCGACAGGACCGGGACCGGACAGCTCAAAGCTGCGGAGAAGAGCGGCCTGGCAGCCCGTCCGCAGCGGAGAGACGCCTCGGTCAGGACCAGGTGACGGATGTAAGAAGAGAAGTGGACACAGTGTCCGAGAAGCTGCCCCATTGATACAGAAGAAAGTTACTCATTAGCGCATTAAGCAAAACAATTTGACTTCCTGGTATCAACTTACCCGGATGTTCCCCATCCGCGTCCAGGGCCCCCTGGAGCATGCGCATTAATTCAATTCATTTTATTTTGTATAGCCCAAAATCGCAAATTACAAATTTGCCTCAGAGGGCTTTACAGTCTGTACACATGCAACATCCTCTGTCCCGAAACCCTCACATCGGCACAGGAAAAACTCCCCAAAATATGAAAAAAACCCTTCAATGGGGAAAAAAGGGAAGAAACATTAGGGAGAACGTCAGAGGAGGGATCCCTCTCCCGGGATGGACAGACTGCAATGGATGTCATGTGTACAGAATCAACAATGTAAAAGATGTACAATACATTCAATTTCTCTAACTGAAATGATACAAGTAATTGCAAGTAGCAGAAGAGGTGTACGGCAGGACCACTGCAGGGACAACCTCCATCAGATAGAACCACCATCCACAGAGGCTTCTGTGGGGAGGGAGAGCAGAAAGATGTTGGTTTTTGATGACAGTAATATGAATCATATTTAAAGTAATGGTGATGGCAGCAGCAGGTGTCAGCAGAGCCATGAGCCAGGAGTCAGAACCGGGGTCCGCACGAAACTATGATCCACGGAGACCTGCTAGGCGAGAAAGCACAAAAAACTCCCGGAAAGAAGCTTAATTAGTGATGTACATTAATAAAGCATGGATGATTGTGGGAGGAGAGAGTGAGAGTGAGAGAGGGGCTCGGTGTGTCCTAAGAAGTCCCCCGGCAGTCTAAGCCTAGAGCAGCTTAACTAAGGGCTGGTCCAGGCTAACCTGAGCCAGCCCTAACTATAAGCAATATCAAAGAGGAACGTTTTAAGCTTTATCTTAAATGAACTGACCGAGTCTGCCCCCCGGACTGAAAGTAGCATTTTAGTTATCTGTTAAGTTGCAAATTACAGCGCAATTAATCGCAATCAATTGCAGATCTTCATGTAATTAAAAATTGTTTCAACCTGCTGGGTCCATGTTAACTACAAAATATGAATTAATAATCATATGCAGTAAAGTTTTTACTGTAAAAATATATTGAATAAATTTATATTCAAAAACAAGTCTTAGCCCTAACACAGAAAACAAAAAAAACGACAAGAGGCTGTGTGTGTATATTTATAAAAAAGCATCATTTATTTATCAAAAATGAAAAAGAAAGAATCACAGTTTATTTTGGATGACACCACTGCATAAATGAAGCCTGATAGAAGAGAGCTATGACAACTACAATACAGGTCTACATTCTATTAAGTCCGAAAAGACCATTTACCCGAATTCTTTATTTCACCTTAGGGAAATACAAAAAGGAGCAGAAAACTTTTGATTGTTGTCAGGATAAAAAAGTATCCCCCCCCCCACTAGAAGACCCCGAGATACAGCCAGCCAACAACCAAATAAATACCGGTCTCTAAAATAAATCTATCAACAATCACCAAGATCTTTAGGAAATGTTGCGAGTGGTGAGATGACACCGTGGGGATGAGCTCAAGGCCCAATGATGGAAGCCCTTCACTCTCAGCAGAAGAAGTGCATCTCTGCTGGAACACAGCCGCAAACAAAAGGGAGATCTTTGAGGTTGTCTCTTTTAACTGAAAAGAATACTTCTATAAATACAATAGGGATGTAGACGTTTTAAATGTAATGGGCATAGATGTGATGCCCAAGAGGGAACGCAAATGTAAAAGCTCTGCCCACAAATGATTATTGGTATGAAAGTGAACCAATAAAATGTTCCTGTGCTCGATACTCAGGAGCTTAGGATCCTTTACTAGGAAATGCAGTTGTTTTTTTTTAAACAACCACATCTGTAATTTAACTTAACTTCTAAGCTTTGAGTTGGGTTTTAAATCCGGGGGCCAAGTGAATAAATGTAGCCATCAGATGGGTCGGACAGAGGCACAAGTGAAACTCAACTCTGATGAAGATGCATCGGAGGACATTTTTCGATCTGAACTCCCCCCTTTTGCTTTGAGATGTGTCACAATCACAAAGAAGCATTGGTGCTATAGATACATAAAGGGTAAAGCTCCATGTCAACACACAAAGACCCCAACCGACCATGTGCCAGTCCACTTCTTCTCCTTCTTCTTATCATCATGCATTCCCCAGAACCCCTGAATACTTTATCTATTATGCAAACATCACTCAACAAACCAAAACCCATTTTGTATGTGGGACTGACGAACACTGCAGAGTCCATGTTCATTGGGGTGATGGAACACTACCCCCCCTCTCGCCTTCAGGAAAAAACTAAATCTATAAAAATGAAAAACTGGCAGTGAGCGTCCTGCTGCACAGCTGTTTTCAGCCACTGGTTTCTTACCTAAACCCCCTGGAACCAGGGTTCTCCTCATTTCAGTGCTGCCATTGGCTGACACGTTACTAGCGTTGTCCCGAGCGGCACAAGTCGGGCTGCTCGCATCACCCGATAGATACGATGAGGTCATCTTCCCTGCTCCCAAAACAGCAGAGGTCTCCTTGGTGGACGTCGGCCAGCGTCTCCGCTCTGTTCTCGGGAGCAGAAGACGACGCCGACGGCTTGATTTTACAAAAACTAAATCAGGTTGAAAATGGCCACAATTATTTGTCTTTTACAAAAACACTTCCCTTGACTTCTGTTTGGTTCTATTTAATCAAGCAACATGAGGTACTAGATGCGTAGGTTTCTCTTCTTCCACAGGTACAACCTGCACTTGTCCATTCGTAAGTTCGATATTGTATGTTTGGATCATTCTGGCAGAGGTTTCACATTTTTTTGGCGGAAGAAATATAGCTTCTTCGTCTTGCAACAAGCCAGGAAACAAGAACCGTCCTTAAAAACATCCTCTCAGGATTCCAGAATACAGGTGGGATGGAGACCACTTGTGCAGAATAGGAAGGAGTCAAAGGGGGGGTCACTCTGAGTCTGACAGGACGATGACCTCATCGGGGTCACACTGTGTGGCCACGTTAACCTGGAAACAAACACACTCAGTGAGTACAGTGGGACATCGTTTATCAGTGTAGATTTAGAGAATTAAACATTTGAAAATCAGACAAAATAAATAATCTGTTTAAATATTTCTGAAAATGTTATTTCTAAAAAAAACATAATTTCTTTTCATTCCCAATATGAGGGTGACATTGGCTGGAGCTTTCTTTCTCTTCATAACTTTATATTTTTGGAAGCATCCTGAGTGATTCACACCATGAACTAGAGGACAACATCTGCTTGAAGAAGGAAAAACTGAAGTAAACTGAACTGACTCCAATTGTTCATCTCTTCAGTTTTGTTGTTTTGGGTGAAAAATCAGTAATCACAATTAATTACCTGATGTAGTTTCCGTGATAAGAATAAGTTCACACATACCTTGTTTTTCTTGGGGGGCGGAGTCGACTGAGAGCTGCTGACCATTTCATTGGTTGGAGTGTCCGCTCGGGTTGACTTCGCCTGCTCTGGAGATTTGCTGCTGAAAACGTCCGTATCCAGCGGGATGTCTACCTCACTGGATGCAAGAATTATGAACACAAGATGTAAAAGACATTCAGCAGAATGCAAACTACTGTCAGTCATCATGCGGGAGAGCATGTCTAAATCTCAACAAGTGGATGTGTTGCTTTGTTGAATTATTGAGTGATTGGCAGCAGCTGTCTGGCTAGTAGATGTTCATTGGGGGGGATCAGTCTTAATACAAGACCAGGTTGAGTCCTGGACCAGACTCCTTGGACAAAACCGCTCCTTTCACATCGAAAATAAGAGACTTGCTGGTGTGTTGCTGCATGTTTGTTAGTGTCATTATTTAACACTGTAAAACACCAAAGTCACACAAACAAACAGCAGCAGACCAGAAGCTCCTGTGTCCTGCTACATGAATCCCTGTTTTCATCATTAGAATGAGGCGAGCAAAAACAACAGTTGCCTTGATGGTCCTGTGATGGTCCTTCTTCTAACTGGGGACATACCACCTGCCGTTTACGGATGACAACCTCATATAAACATTCCTTTGAGCTTCTCTTTCCTGGTTTCTCATTTTGTCCGAAACAATACTCAAACACAAACAAAACCCAAATTGATCTGCACTACATTATACGTAATCCGTCCATGAAATGCCGTACCTGTCATGGATGAGAATGTGCTTATTATTCCTTGAGTTCTCGGGCGTCATGTCCTCCCTCTTCCTCTTCTGGCTTCTTGTGGCTCTGAGGCTGAGCGGCGGCGACGTGCCATTCGTAGTCTGCGTGTCACAACTTTCCACGACCACCACCGGCGACAGGGCCAAAGACCCCCCCCTGTTGGCCTTTGCCAGAGAAACGTCCCCAGGGTCTTCGGTTCCTTTGCTTGTGCTCACCAGCACGACTGAAACGTGATTGGAGGAATCCACAGGCTCTTCTAACACGGCATGGTTGCCATTGGACAAGGGCGTCTGGTCATCAGTCTGCATTGGCTCCGATTGGCTGGGGCTTTGTTTTGGGGAGGGGATGTCGGACAGCGGAGAGATTTGGGACTTGCTCTCATCAGAAAGAGGGCTGAGTCCAGTGGCTGGCGCCTCGTCCTCATCTTTCTTGCTTTCTTCCTCCCCAGGAGAAACACTTGGTGCCAGCTGATCCGTCTGGCCCTCCCTGTCGGTACCATCACATTCCGCCTCGTTGCCATCATTGTCGTCGTTCTCGTCCCCGTCTATAGAGGCGGAAACCAATGCAATCAAATATTTTCAATCTCTCCCAAAAATCACACAGAAACGTACTCCAAAAGCTACAAAACCAAGATATGTCTTAGAGATACGTTGTAACGTTGTTTAAAAGCGGCAGGAAACTGGATTTTCCATTGAAACTTTTCAGAGAATATATCCCCTCTTACCTGGTCCATCCTGCTGGGTGCTGGCCTGGATCTCTTCCTCAATGTCGGGGTCTGATGATTCATCATCTTCATCGTCATCCTCCTCTTCCTCCTCCACTCCATTCACCTCTTTATTTTCTTCTCCGTTTTCAGATTTGGGAGCCTGAAAATAAGATTTGTGATGTCAAACCGGAGAAAAGAGCAAGAGTATAATGAAGGAAAGTGGAATAAAAGAAAAACTGTGCTAAATTCAGATCAATTTTAAAAAATGTTGAGTTTTACTTTACTATGAATTCATGTATTATTGTATAGAATACCGTTTAAAGACCATAGGGAAAAATAAAGCTAAACACCCATTTGATGATGACTTTCCTCCTCCCATTGATGCTCTCATACCTCTTTGTCCTTGCGGTCTTTCTCCAGCCGTCTGGCCCGGTCTTGCTCCTCTGTGTCCTCCTGTTGGATGGCGAAGCTGGTGATGACCCCCTCCAGACGGGACAGAGCCACTTCTCTGTTAGACCGAAGCTTCCGCAGCAGTGAGGGGTCTGCCAGAGCCGGGTCAGTGGCTTAAGAGGGGGGTGGAGAGAGGAACAACAGATGAGGTGAAGGCAGGGACAATAAATGAAGATATGAGATGGCCAGCGAGAGACAGAACTGGGTCTGTGCACCTTTGGCCTCTGTGCGGAGCTTCTACCAAGTCAAATGTAAAGACATGAGAGTTCTTTAAGACAGGGGAAGGATTTGGTGGCATCTAGCGGTATGGCTGCAGACTGTAATCAGATGCATACTCCTCCACTCAGGCCTCCATTTGCAGGCGGTCATACGAACCGACAAGTGTGAAACCGTGATAACAGAGGACAGTGCCCCGGGGCCCACTGCTAACTCGGGAATAAAAAGGCTTTCTCTCTATAGTCAGTGTTTGTTTTGCCCTTTCTGAGCTTCTGTAGAAAGATGAACTGCACCAGCTCGCTACATAGATACGAAGGGCTGATCCCCAGCTAGCAAAACATTCATGTGGATATTGGATTCAATGCTGAAAAGCTACACCATAGCCCATTAAGGCAGTATGTCATGCTCTACACACTCAAAACCGAGCACTTTCTTTTCATCTCATATTTACTAACAGACCAAAATAAGCCTGTGAACATTTCTATCCATACTCGTATGTACTGCACGGGAAGCTGGCTGAAGCGTGATTGCCATGAAAGGATTATTCAAACCACAAAATAAAGGCTTCTTGTGGTCAATGCATTCTAAGTCCATTCTGCCACAGCAACCAGCAGACAGCCTCACCAGGCTTGTAGGCGTCAGTGAGGCGCGAGCCGAAGTTGTACACCAGGTCCAGGTGGCGTCTCTCTTGCAGGCAGCTCCCGGTCTCTCTGAAGGCCTCCTGGGCGATCTGGTTCAGCTGCTTTCGACTCAGGCACAGTTTGTGGCGCTCGTTAGCGCGCAGCACCTGCTGCAGGATGTCTTGGTAATCCGGAGGGTTCTGCTGCGCCTCCGGGCTGTTGATGAAACGCTCGATCTGTCAGGAGGAAGGAGCGTAAGGAAAGGGTCATCAGTCGGTCATCATGTACACCCACATAATACCGGGACATAAATGAAAGCGCCAAACTGATCCTGCTCCGCCTCTGTTCATTCAGAGTGTTACCTGACGCATACACATACATGTATGTATTTATGTACACAAACATGGGCCATGAAAAATGGTGAAAAGCTTTTGTTCTGTTCATAGGGTTTTTGAACATATATATATACATATACACACCCCAAAAGCTGATTAAACCTGCATCTGATACATAGAAATAACAGGTGTTGACTCCTGATAAATTTGCCTCCCCAAGTGTTCTGGTGATCTAAAATGACTAAAGCAACCACTGGCTCACCTTCTTGTTGATCTCAGGGTAACGAGTGCTATTGTAGCGGATCCTCTGCTCAATGACTCGGCCCGTTAGGGTGCTGCAGTTCTTTAGCTCGCACAGCTTTTCATAAATCTTTATCATCTGGAGCGAAAGGAGGACAGAAGAGGTGTGACTTGTCTGTGTCTATAATCAGTGGAGCCGTGAGCCTGGTCCAACTGCAGGCTGACCTTGCGTTTGAGCTTGTGTTCTTGGATGTATAAAGAGTCCTCCGCTCCCAAGTCATCTAAATTCAGCTCGGCATGCTGCAGGCGGTAGATCTCGTCGTTGTACACCTTCAGCAGGTTCTCCAGGTACGCTATCTGAGAGAACATGAGAAAAGGTCAGTTTGTCTACACCGACTAGATGGCTCATCCTGGTGTGTGTTTACTGTCTCAAGATGCAATGAAAGGATATACAAGAATATGGTGCGATTGTTTAATGGTTTTTAGGTTACCAAGTAAAAATAACTTGGTACTCACAAGACTAGCAGTGAGTCTGTTACATGAATTGAATGTATTGCACATCTTTTACATTGTTGATTCTGTACACATGACATCCATTGCAGTCTGTCCATCCCGGGAGAGGGATCCCTCCTCTGACGTTCTCCCTAACGTTTTTTCCCCATTGAAGGGTTTTTCCTGTGCCGATGTGAGGGTTTCGGGACAGAGGATGTTGCATGTGTACAGACTGTAAAGCCCTCTGAGGCTAATTTGTGATTTTGGGCTATACGAAATAAAATGAATTGACCATTGAAGTGATAGGATTAAGGAGAGGTGAAATCAAATGATCTATATGATAAGCACTTTATTCACTAACTCAATTTCACTGACTCATACAGGGGTTGTTTGGACTTTCTTAATGCTCATTTATAATACCAAATGCTCTCCAGTGGGATCTTTGCCTGTCTTTTATGAAAAGCACTTTATAAACACTGAAAAAAGTGCCTAACAAATCACATCTGTTATTCCCAACAGCTGAATTGTTAAAAAAGGTAATTACACACATGTATCATCATATGCTGTGTTTTACAACACTAACCTGTTTCCTGGACGCTCTCTTGGCCCTTTTCTGGTCTTCCTGGTCCTCCCTATTGTCGCCCTCCTGCAGCCTTGAGGTGGAAGGTTGCTTATCCTCCTCTGCAGGGTTCGCCCCTTCCTCCTCTTTAGTCCCATCTGTAGAGTTTACCTCCGATTTGCCCAAAAGGAGAGTACTTGATGAGGTAGAAGGGCCAGCTTCAACCTTAGAGAGGGTCTGCCTCCTCTTCACAGCACGCTGCCTGAGTGCAGTGCACAGTTCATTGATGTAGACAAAGGCTTTGGACCGGTTGGCCTGAGTGCGAGTCAAACATCGCCCCAAGGTGTTTCTGAACTCCACGGATGTCAGGTACTCCGGGGAGGCCTTGGCATGCTTGGTTTGGAGGAAGGTCAAGACTTCGGGGCAGCTCTGGGTGAGACTAGAGCAATGCTCCACAAACTAGGAGGGAGGAGTAAATCAAGTACCAACGACGAGAAGGCAGGGTGCCAGAGGAGGAAGAGAGAGAGAGAGAAAGAGATCAATGCAGCTCTTGTGTATTGATAATTAGTCCCTATAGTTATGATGGATTCTTGCATATATAAACTAAAACAACACAGGGTTCAGAGATCAATGCTATTAAAAGTGAGGGATTTAAGCCCAGTGGAATTGGCTTTACTACAACTTAAAAAGGCAGCTTTTCATTCCAGCATGTACATTCGTTGCCATTTTGTCAAAGAAAGAAAGACACAGCTACCAGCCAAAGGAAAATATACTTTGGACATGACATTTACATTTGTCTAGAGCGTGTCATGCTAACTCATTTTGTTACATTTCCATATAACAGACAAGTTGAGGTCGCACACTCCGTTATTAAGCTCACCTCGGTGAACAACCTCTGATTCTCAGCCTGCAGAACATGCTTGTCCTTCTTCGCTGAGGCAAAAGGCGACTGGGTAATGTGTGTAGGGGCAGGCTGCTGGGCTCTGGGAGGAAAGACCTTTTTGGCATGTTGTTGAGAGGACGAGACTGAGGGAGACCATGTGGGCCGAGGCCTCTCCTCTTCATCTTCATCATCATCATCCAAGACAATGATCTTATCCGCCATAAAAGCGGGTGCTACCGCCATCCAAAACGTTGGTGATTTCTGCTTTTAGAGAACAAAAACAGAAAGAACGTTGATCAGGACTAAGATGCACAGTAAAGTTACTTAACGGTCACTTTCTCTTGGGAGTGCGACTAGCTTTTACGTATTTAGACCATCAGGGATCCAAATGAGGAATATGTCCCTATGTAGTAGCTGGTACTTGATCCCCATGCATGCAGCTCGGAGGGCCAGCCGCCGGGCAGCATGCCCACGCACCGCGTCCGTCAACAAAGCTGCGCGAGACCACCTGTAGGTGGACTGTAGCCGGCGGTGTGGTGCGGGTAGAGACGTGGTGCATTTCTAATAAGGGGGAAATACTTTGGCGTTTGTGACGTAAAGGCGTTGCTTAGTGTGACCTCACAGACGTCAACGTATTTGCTTTATTTATACAAAGAGCCTTCAGGGCCGCGGATAATGTTACTCGGAACCGGTAATGGTCCATTTGGGTTAGGTTGTACTTCATATTCACACAGTAAAATAAACTCTGAAAATATAGAGCTTTATTAACGCATGAAATAACGTTAGGTTGACGTGGTTTAAGAGGTGGGACTAACAGCCAGTCAACGGTGACGGTACGTGATGAAAGCTTGACACATAATGTTAGCTTCACTACAGACAAAAAGCGATCATTAAGAAATAAAGGTTTGCACTGTCAGACATTACGGCGCACTCACACATGTCTTACCTCTTGTCTATGAGCCTTTTGACGTGAAGATAAAAAAAAAGAAGTTTCACCACAACGCACCATTAAAATTCAGTGTTCATTTGGGCTAACGTAGCGTTAGCTAGCTAGTTAGCATTATGACAGTAGCGTTAAGTGCGGGAAGTAAGAAAATAACGAGCTGGAAGCAAAGCCAGTGTTTTTTATCACACAAGGTATCCCAACGACACTATAACAATAAATACACGATCTTATTTAAAACCATGTTTAATCCCACTTTCTACCAAAGTAGTATTCATCAACTTCGCTAAGCGGTCGACTCGGAATTGCAAGGCTTGTCAAAAGTGCACCGATCGTCATTCCAGCAACAACGGCTCTGATTGGTTCATAGATATTTTTTGATCAGTAACATAATTAGCCATTGGATAACGTGCTCACGTTGATTATAATACGATACATTTAGATATGTTAAAACAAACGTCAGGATCCAAGAAGTACAACTATATACAGATGATTATACGTTCAAACACACATTTCCAATTTAAAACTAAATAGAAAACAACATAACAAATGTTGTGAAAATAAAAGGAGCCACGATGAAATTTTAAAAATTTGTTTCTCCCAACCTTGACAGATTTGTATTCTTTAATAAGTTTTTAATTATTAGGTTCTAACGATTGATAATAACAAACCATAACTGTATGGTGACTTCAGAACTCTACAGTTATTTTTTATTTATTACTTCACTGATTCGTAGTATGTCTCTATTTCATCAGTTTAAGATGCTAACGTACTTTTAACCAAATCATTACTCCAAAAAAAAGTTCCCTGTCAATTTTATTCTGAAAAAGACAGGATGTTGTCCTTTTCCAGAACTCAAGCAATCATAAATAATACCTCAAGTTTCCCCCTGTTGGATGTCGGTCAAATTACACCTCACAGACCTTGGGATAAGTTCATCACAAAGGGCTTTATTGATAAATAGGTCTCATCCCTGCAGACCTAAAAGCGAAAAAACATCACAGTCTCTTAAAATATGGGTGTACGTTTCTGGCACCTTTCAAGTGTCAGTTACAAGATGCAGTCTGAGAACAGCGGGAGGCCGATATAACAGTTATATCGCTTTAAAGTGAAAAAAATAACAAGAAACAAGGACAATAAGAAACCAAATCTAATTCTTAGACTGAGCCGAAGCCCTTCCTCACTGATGCCTTAGAACCAAAAACAGGCGGCTCGGTTGGTTCTGTTGGACACTTCCCAGCAGTGGACTTCAGTCTTCTTCACTTGTCCTTCTGTAAGTGGAAGGAGTAGAAGTCATTATTGATTGAGGCGTGCAAAACAAGCAGGAGCCTCTTCAGGGTTATAATAACGTACGAGTGGACCAGTGGGCTGTGTGAAAGCATCCAGAACCATCCATTTGGGATTAGTTCATAGTTTAAAAAGCATCATCACCTTTTCTTGTTGACCAGCCTCATCTGAGCCTGTGCAGTGAAAAGATGAAGAGTCACACAAATGGATTTAAAATATCTTATTAATCAATCTAATTAAATGAAAATGGTGAGACAGTATCAATCCGGTTTGTAGTTTCAAATCAATCAATCAATTCTTAGTTTGTACACATGGCTTTGTGTCTGGGTTCTTTGTTACCTGAGCTGGTGACGGTCCAAGAGACAAACTTGATGAGACCGTAGAGCACCAGCGCCACACCCACCATCGCCATGGAGTCCTCGATGGAGGGGGAGCTGAACCCTGACAGGACAAGAGAGGAGTTCAAGCCTTAAATACTTCCTACACGTGGACGTCCATCTTAGTGGACCAGCTGGATTCAAGTCTTTTATTTGAAGACTTCCATATTCCACAGAGGCCATCGCATATATAGTAGATGTGGAGGATGTCTTTACTGGGCAAACAGGAGTCATAAGCTGTATACGCCAGCATTGTGACCTCCTCACTCTGTTGATAATATGAGCTCCTTTTATTCCACGTTTTATACTAAGAAGGTCAGATGTTATCAGCACTGTTTAACAAAAGATGACATCACCTAACTGGAATGCTTCCTTTACAACAAGGAAAAAACTTAAAATAATAAAAATCTCATAATAAAGAAGCTTCACAACAACATGCGGACAGTTTAACGTTCACGTTCCTTTTCTCGTTCCACAAACATGTGCAGAAAAATCCCCACTGGGCCTCTTTCATTAGACAAAGTCCACCAAACGAGCTTCATAAAGGACTCGGCACATTCTTCAGCATTACCAATGATGTTGAGGGCCACGCTGGCCCGTCGGGGGCCCCCGAGATGGACAGCCACACAGGTGAGCTCCCCTCCTGGGCCCAGGTCCAGCTGGGTGGAGTCGAGCTCCAGCCGGGTGCTCTGGCTGTAGGTTCCGTCCCAGGCCTGCCGGTGGCCCGTCAAGCTGCCCGACCCCAGAGGCCTGGACCTCCCATCGGAGCCTTTGAACTCCCAGCTCAGCTCCAGGCCGAGGGGGGCGAAGCCAGACGCCTCACACTGGACCGTCAAAGACTGGCCGGGGACTGCGAGGGGCAGAGGGGACGGGTGGATGGAGAGGGATGGAGGTTCTGGGAACAAGAGGGAGAAGAGGGGAGCAAAGACAAAGAGAGACAGTAAGAGAAAGTTAATAACAATGTGGTGCGATGGATTCTCGGTTCTTCTGGAGCTTATGAACTCTTCATTTCAGCCTCGTATGACAGCAGCTACTAAACAACAACAGCGTCCCTTTTCCCTCACCTACGACCTGGAGCTCCATGGTCACCTGAGCCACGAGGTGGGGCAGATACACCGTACAAATATACAAGCCCGAGTGACGCACTTCAGCCTCCCGCAGGATCAGGGACGCATTCCCTCTCTGGTGCAAGCCCTCGTAGTCCAGCGTGGCCCCCTCCTCCTGGACGTCAGCCAGGCGGTCCGTTTTGCCGTCGTAGGCCAGAACCAAGCGCCCCTCCCCTCTGAACTGGTAGCGCCACTCTACGGCGAAACCCGACCCGGAGAGAGGCGACGAGGGGTCGGCCCAGAGGCCGCAATCCAGCAGCACCGGCCCCCCGAGTCTGGACTGCACGGAGACGGTTGTAGTGGTCACACTGAGGATCACTGAGGAGACGGACAAAGAGTCGTGTGCATCTCAGCCGGGTTGTGCGCGGCCCTCGTGACAGAAGTCGTCTTTCGGGCCGGTCTCCTGGGTCGTGAATCCTTACCTTTGTGCTCTTTGGTTGCCGTGGGAGCACGAGTGATGGTGGAAACGGCCAGCTGTCCGTTGAGGCCCTGAATGGCAGTGGAGAACCAATGGGCCTGCAGGTAGATGGGGCTGGAGGCGGAGTCTGTGAGTGGAGATGCCCATTTGAGGGTGGAGGGCTGCGGCAGGAAGGGGTTGATCTCACACTGAGGCTTCTCCACTGAGCCTCTGGGAGGATTGAGAGAGCGGTGGCAGAGAGTGCCGGCTGGGTCTGAGGAGGCACGAGTCATACGAAGTTACATCTTTATTCTGTTATGGTCAACTGCAGGTTTACAGATGCTCAAACTATTTCTACATCAAATAAATCACAACATCTCAAGAGTGAGATGAATACTACGCCTGCTTAAAAAACGTGACAAATAAATACCTTTTGCTTTCCTGATCCCTTCCTAATAATTCAACATTTAACAGATACTTGGCTGAGAAAAGATTGGTATAATTAAGCAACATTGAACTCATATATCCATATAATGATGGGCTATCAAACAAGAAAGGTAAGATATTTGATCCATAAATGCACATGATTGGTACATTTGTGGAGCATAGCTATTAAACGCTCTCTGATTGACTTTGAAGGTTAACAGAAAACTACACACAGACACACACACTCTCGCTCCCACATCTACACACATGCTGCTCTGTGCGTCACCCGGACTGACCGGTGATGAGGAAGACTCTGTCGGGGTGGATGTCGGATGGAGCCTGCTGGCTCTCTGCAGGGTGGGGGTCGGTTTGGATGTGCAGAAGGGATTTCTCCAGGGTTGTAGCTGCAGTGAGACCTCCACCTCGACCCGTCTTCTCCTGCACAAACCAGCACTCCAACACAGGACAGCTGCTGCAGCAGGCTGCAGACCACACATTCACAAGAAAGGAACGACATCAGGAACAGCAAGATCATCACGTTACACTACAGTCTGATATTATAGTCCACAGTATTTGATTATCATTATTATCACTGATTATTCAGTGGCAACTTCAACAATCCCCTAATATTCATCCATACAGCACAAGCACTGGGTCTTAGCATCTGGTCATAACCTTTGATTGAATGTATTTACTATATTTTTTACATGTAAAAAAATGCTATGTAGCAGTTGTTAATATTATAGGAATACAAAATACAGAGACAAAGCATTGCAGGAATCAAAACCAAAAAGAAAAACTTAAAGACAATCTTTTCTCCAGTTTAGAATATGTAGCTGTGGACTCTTTAAAGTGATCTCGGAGTATTGATTATCTCTCTCCCCTCTCAATGCTGCGCGGTAACATGTTCAGCCACGAGGGGGCGCTGATGCCCTGAACGCGTCACATCAGATTCCCTTGTTTGTACCATTATTTAACATCATCTATGTTAAAGTTAACAATATGCAATGAGCAGGAAATGGCTTAACTCATTATATTATATGAATGTATGTCGTGCTTAGTTCGGCATATGAAGAATCCGATGGACAATGACATATAACTATCTTTCAATAGCAGTCCCACTTGTAAATGACGGTGTTTGCAGTGAGGACAGCAGCAGAGACACATTTGAATAAAAGACTCCAGAGAGCCTGTTAACGTGAACTCACCTTCACCGCAGCACATCGCTGCTACCAGACACAGCGCGTACATTGGAGACATGTTGCTCATGGTTGGTCTGACGATGCTGCTACACTCCAACCAAGTGGTACATTTTAGTTTTACTTTCACCTACAAGCTAGAAACACATAGTATGTATTTCCGGGTTAGGGTAACCCTGATTTCAAAATAAAAAAAACACATTCAACGCCTAGCGATAACAAAGGTAAAGTTCGGACTAAAAATTAAATCAACTAAACTCAACGACAGAACAACAATCAGCAGTTTTTTATTAAAAAATAAAATAATTTGAAATGGACAAAAATAATATATTCAGCTCTGTCACTAGAAGGCGCCCTTCACCACAAAACAGTGAATCATGGCCTCATGTGTCGTTTTGTGACCTTGTTAGTTCTGAAAACCTTTCATTTATGGAAATAATATCACATGATTATTATGATTATTATTATAGAAAAGTTATAATCACTTAGTGTATTGTGTACAATAGAAATAGACAAAGCACACACGTCCAAACAACAAAGGAGCACACAAGATGGCAGCATGCAGGTGTCCTCAGAGGGAGGGCGAGGCTCAGTGGCAACTCAAACAAACGTGTTACATTTTATTTCATGTGTATCTTCGTCTAAGAGCTTTTAACACTAAAGTGTTGTGTCTTTCAGAGCTTTGATACATTTGATTTATCAGATGACGTCCAACATTTTCTAGTTGAGGTTCCTCACTGAGACGACTTGTTCCTCTTTGTCTGTTTGAAATGGTGATGAATGAAATACTGCTCAGTGTTGTTCACACTAAAGAAGCTCTTCCAAGGTTTCATCAGCCTCTCTGACATTTTACAGTGTGAACAATTCATGGATTCATTCAAAATAGTAATGACATCATCTGCAAAGACTAGAATTATTAGTGTGAGCCCAAAATCTGGAGTATGATACAGATGAGAGTTCATGAACTAAAGTGGACTGCAGTGTTTATAAGAAACATTCAGTGATTTTAGTGTTGAAACATTAATCAATTAGATGATGAATTATTTATATGAATCATTATAAATGTTGATAATCAGATGATGACTAAAGTCTTTTATCAAGCACATATGTCAACATGTTCTCTCTCTCTCTCTCTCTCTCTCAGGTGTCCACATTGTCCAGAACATGTACGGCTGTGAATGGGATGATGAGACCAACAAGGTTAAGGGTTATGATCAGTATGGTTATGATGGAGAAGACTTCATATCATTTGATCTGGAGACAGAGCAGTGGATTGCTCCTAAACAGCAGGCTGTCATCACCAAACACAAGTTAGATAATAACAGAGCTCTGATAGAACAGGACAAGAACTACCTGACTCAGATTTGTCCCGAGTGGCTGAAGAAGTACGTGAACTACGGGAGGAGCTCTCTGATGAGAACCGGTAGGATCACATGACCTGATGTCCTTCCATGGACACGATGCTCATAGACCTTCTGTTGTTGTCATAGCAACATGTCAGCAACACACAGAGACCCACTGTGTCTCCCACATGTCTCCCCCCCCTCACCTCCTTCTCTCCTTCACTGCATTCCTTCCCTCACTTCCCCCCTCACACCTGTCCCCACTCTGTCCCTCCATTCTGTCTTTGTCTCTGCTGTGTTTCTGTCCATCTCGCTGTCTCTTTACTCTCTCACACTGTCCTCCTCCCTTTCTAATCCGTCTCACCCCTCTTCATCTGTTTGTCTCCCTTCTTTAATCAATGAAACTTTAGATATATTTATTTCCATTTCATTCTTTCAGTAAACTTAAATACATGTTAAATACATTACATTAAATATTAATAAAGGACCTCTTACCGGTCCCTCTGTTGTGTCTCCAGAGCGTCCCTCAGTGTCTCTCCTCCAGAAGACTCCCTCCTCCCCAGTCAGCTGCCACGCTACAGGTTTCTACCCCGACAGCGCCACCCTCTTCTGGAGGAAAGATGGAGAGGAGCTCCATGAGGACGTGGCCCTGGGAGAGGTCCTCCCCAACCACGACGGGACCTTCCAGATGAGGGTTGACCTGAAACTGTCCTCCGTCCCTGCTGAAGACTGGAGGAGGTACGAGTGTGTGTTCCAGCTGTCTGGTGTGGACGAGGACATGGTCACCAAACTGGACAAGACCAGGACCAACACGGGTAGGTCTGAGACCCGGAGCGGTGAAGGAGGGACGCACACCTTCACTTTGTTCACTTTGTGTCTTTTGGATTTGGAAAGTTGTGTTTGTTTCATGTCGTTTTTATTTGTAGTCATTTTAAGAATTAAACCACAGCAAGAGTTCTGAACTCTGTTTACTAGTCGACATTAATACACAAATGTGTCAATATTTGGTTAATTTCTTTGTGAATAAGTTTCTTTTTCACCATCCTTTTGTAAAGTCATTCCAGGTAAGCGCTTCATTTGAGTCCATGGTGAACTATTGTAATGTGGAACATTGTAGAATCTGCATTCACACAACTACTGGTCCCTTAAAGATGAGTAAATCCTGGGATTAATCCATGTATCCATCAGTGAATCAGACAGAGTCAAGTTTATCCAATATGTGTCTCAGTCATCATGAAGACATGACGTCACATGGTGTGTGTTCAGTGGATCTTCTTCTCTTGTGACCTGCTTCATCTGTTCCGCTTGAGACTCTTTGGTTGTTTTGTGCTCCACAGAGAAACCTGCTGGCTTCACCTTCATCATCATCGCTGTGGCTGTTCTTGGCGTCATCATCGCTGCTGTGGTTGGATTCTTGGTGTATAAGAGAATTAGGAACGGCGTGAGAGCCAATCAGAGACCAGTGTTGAGGAGCATTTGATTTTAGGCTTTGAGTTGATGCTTTTCATCCAGAATGAGACACTGAAGTCACATGATGTCATGATGTCATCACTAGAAGAAGCAAATTCATGTCTTTGTAAGATTTATCACTATGTACATGTTATTAAATCATATTAGCTTATATTCTTCATATATTATGTTTAGTGCCATTTACCTTTTAGACAATAGCAGGTTAAGACAAAACTTGTTTTGCACTTGACAGACGCTTAATTGCAATGAATTTGTTGTTTCTACTCATTCTTCAGATAGTAATTTTACGTTTTAGTGGAGATAATAGGTTAAAAAACTGAGATTGTATCTACTGTGAGGAAGCCGTTAGAACACTGACACCAAAATTCTTTTTCCTTTTTATTTCATTAAATTATTTAGTTTTCTCTTTTATGTTTTATATGTTTCTCTCTTCAGGTTTATGGGTGAATTTTCCTCTGGATCAACAACCGATGTCTCCACATTCTTCTCCATAAACTGTGAATTTATGGCTTATTCATCTTTCATTTAAACGGCGTGAATCAGGGTTGGTGAACATCTGGAAGCTGTGAGGAAACATCAAAAGTGATATTTAATTATTTGGGTTGTTTGATTTTAATAAAAAGTTTGAATTTTTTCTGATGAAATAAAATGAGGATTATTTTAGGAGACGTTTAAATCAATGAAAGCATCAAAGTCCTCACAGACGAGTGTGTTCATCTCAAACTAATGCACCAAATTTACTCTTTGATGCTTCTGCTGTTTGCGTTTCTGGTTGAATCATGTAATAACACACACACACACACGGACCAAATATAGACATTAGAACATTTATTTTTCGATTGTGTAAATATTTTGCTTGTGTTTTTCTTTACATTGAATTTAACAGGCTGAAGAAAATAATTATTTGAGGGTTTTATGAATAAATCAGTTTGTTTATTGGTGTCTTTTGATCAGTTGATCAAGTATCATATTATACAAATTTGGGACACACTGATTGAAATGTAGTTTAATATTTTTTGCTGCTGTTTTGGATCAGGGGATGTTTTTTTTCTTGGTTTCGTGGGAGTTGAACAGTGAAGCTCTAAATCACTTGTGGTTTTGTAGATAAAGTGGCTCCATTTTCCCTTTTTGTACCTTTGTCTTGCTCTTCAATAAATGCTCCACTGCTCCAGATGTTTGTGTTGTTGTGATTCCATGTGCTTCCCCTCTGTGACTGCAGCCACAATCACATGCATGTTGTTACTGCCCTTTGACCTCAAAACGTGAGGTTCTTCACTTCACTGCTTTAAAGCATGTGGGAGTTGCTGCAGATGGAAGACTCACATCACCTGAGATCATTTCATCATAACAGAACATTTCTAAAACCTCGAGGATCGAGGAACATTCTCAACATTCTCAACATCTCAAATTTATTCAAAATCAAGTTCATAAGCGGAATTTTATATTTTATATTCAGGATGTTTAATTATCCTAAAAACCCAATTTCTCCCCCATATCAGAATGGTTTGACCCAAACTGGCACACGCTGCTGAAAACATGGACGGGAGAGCCAGCAAAAAAACAACTCTCCACTGTGTTAAAAAAGTCCTTTCAAAATAAAATCACAGGATGAATTTTTTTGTGATTTCTTTTTTTAATTCACATTTATATTTTCACATGCAAAGGCCGGGTCCGCGACCCTCTAGTGGGTCGCGACCCACCAGTTGAGAATCACTGCACTAAACCATCACTGGAAAGTGGGTTTTCAGTTTAATTTTCAAGTCATACAACATGCAAGGTAGACTCACATGTCCTCCTCTATAGTTTTTAAGTATTAAAGGCATGGCTAGTGGGGAAATATAGCATCTGTTATATTATGTTTAATATAGGGTGTGTTCAGGGCTTTAATGTTTACACATGCTATAACTTTGGTGAGGGCAAGACAGTCATTTGGAAGTTAAAAATCTGACAGATTAAGCCACACCCCTTGTGAAGTTTATTAGCCAATATCTCATCAAAACAACGAGTTATCAGCACTGATATATCAAGGAGACATTGAACCAATAATGATCCACTGAAGGTTTCGTGACCATCAAACTCAGCGTTTAGGAGAAATTTCCAAAAATGTGTTTTTCACAAAATTCAAAATGGCGGAAAATCTAGTTAGGTGCTTTTGTATACCATGATTTACTGTGTGTTCCAACTTTCAAGTTGATCGGACATCCGGGGCGGAAACTGGCCTAGTGTGGTCTTTTTAAAATTTCTAGAGGGCGGTAGAAAAACTAGAAATTCCTCTACGACTAGTCGTAGCGAGGACCCTAATTAGTGTGGATTTGTATGGGCCTTCTCTCAATA
Source organism: Pungitius pungitius (assembly GCF_949316345.1). Lineage (NCBI taxonomy): Eukaryota > Metazoa > Chordata > Actinopteri > Perciformes > Gasterosteidae > Pungitius > Pungitius pungitius. The sequence continues at coordinate 3,796,287 of NC_084916.1, forward strand.
CTCACAAAATCTCATGTTTCATCAGTACTGGTGGGAGCAATAAGCCTGCTTTCTACGACAAATGACACGTTCACTCCAAACAGTGATTGGCAGATTCCTCAGAACACCTCACTGAGAATGTTTCACCACGTTCCGTGTTACACGCTCCACGTTCTATGTTCCATGTTCCGTTCTTCACAGCATAAGAACACTGGCAAATTCAACTGCACGAACACACACAAGTTTTTGCACTGCCCCAAGTTTGTTGAAAAGGCCACAATGACGCGTCCTCAGCCCCAAAAAAGAACTCAAGGTAAGTGAGGAATCCAGACATAAGTCTTTGTTAACTGGTTTTGATGGTTTATTGGACTTGTCAGGTGGAGAAGGCTTTAATTTACAGTGGGTACTTTGAGATAAACCTCTGACTCCTACTGTAGGGGCCTTTTTCTTACTGTTTCTTTTGACTGAGCCGTGAAAGGATAAAATTACATTACACGTCATTTAGGTGACGCATTTATCCAAAGCAACTTATATTGTATTTTTAACCCAAGACCATTTCAATCCACTTTAGTTAACCTCAAAATGAATACTACTTTTTACGTTTTTTTTCCTCATCTAGATGACGATACAAGCTCATCAGATGAAGGTTCGTCATCCAGAGGGCGAATCCCAAAAAAGAGGTTTCGAAGCAATCAGGTTCTTGACGACAACGTCAGAGCGGCACTGCTTCCCTCGTGCAAAGGTCCCCAAAGCCCCATGCAAAGCGTCATTGTCACTCGAACAATGGTGAAACGCAAAGAGGAAGACAAAAGGAAGACATATCGGAGGAGGCGAGAGGCCCTCGTTGACACTGATTCAGCGTCCACCCCAGCAGTCACTGGTAAGCTCATCGTGTCAAACTGCTACATTTACGATTTGCCTGGGGAGCAATTAGGGGTTGGGTAACTTGCTAAGGGACAATGACAATAAGGGAAATGATGGATTAGCCAGGGTTTGAACCACCAACCTTACGGTTCCCAGAGCACCCTGTTTAGCTCCGTGCGCCGTCGCCCAGCACCAGTTCGCCAAACACTTTACCCTTAGGATTTTAAATGTCTATCTCCCATATTACTTCAACGGTAGTTTCATAATTTGTTTTACTTATACGTTAAAACCTGAGACCATAATATCCGCTTTATTACAAAACTTATGCCGACATTGTAATCCAAGCAAGTTAAAATAGAAAGGAACCAACCTACGATGTTGGGCGATATTGAGGAGATACGTATGTGAAGTTAAATTGTAAATTGCGGGGGCACACATGAAATTTACTTCTTTTTTACTACAATTTACTACAACTATTATTCTGCAGTTATCTGGATATTTCTCCCATATTGAGCATTTTTGGGAGGATCTGCTAGAAATAAAATACCTAAAATATTAAATAAGATTTAGCCGGGCAGAAAAGACACCGTTTTGTCTGTTGGTATGAGGGGCTTTTTATCCACGTTGTTGTTGTGACTGTCAACAAACTGACAATCCTCTGTTTTTTTTTGCTCATCTGTAGAGAGCTGCAACACCTCTGTGGAGGGCGTTGGCAAGAGAGGCGGCAAGAGGAAGGTCGCCGCTGCTGAGGCAGGACAAAGCAGAAAAAGACAAAGGCTGGATAGTGAGGACCGGAAACAAAACAAACAAGGTCAGTAGTTTGTCTTCACTTGCAGTTGGTTACTTTAGTTCACAACAATTCAATGTTTCATTGTTTTTTTTTCTCATCTGTAGATGACGATACAAGCTCATCGTCCGACGAGAATATCCCAACACTCGTCAGAATTTCGCGGGTCGAAAAACAAAGGCTCACGGTCGATTTAGCGTCCACCTCAGCAGTCACTGGTAAGCTGATCGCGTGAAACTGCTCCTGGAGATGCTTCCCGTCATCAGTTCACTAAACACGGGGTTCGACAGTAACAACAAACTGACAATCCTCTGGGGGTTTTTTTTGCTCCTCTGTAGGGAGATGCAACACCTCTGTGGAGGTCGTTGGCAAGAGAGGCGTGAAGAGGAAGGTCGCCACTGCTGAGGGAGGACAGAAAAAAAGCAGAAAAAGACAAAGGCTGGACAGCGAGGACCCGAAAAAAACCAAACAAGGTCAGTAGTTTTCAGTTTTATTAGAGTCAAATTGAAATTGGTATTACCATACCAGGATGGTTAGAGTTTAGGTGACATGTAGTCGCTGTCACTCACAAATGTATTAAAGCAACATGTTTGTGTCTGCAGAAGAGTTAGAGGCCAAATATGAGCAACTGGAGCTCCTTGGTGCGGGAGGATTTGGAAATGTGTACGCCGGCCACCGCAGGGCCGACAACCTACCCGTAAGCGCTACACACACACACATTCCCAAACGCACACACACACACACGTGCAGACACCCTCTAACAAAAGTCTTGTTTCGTAGGTTGCCATTAAACACATCCCTAATGATGACGTCTACTGCACACATGAGGTGAGTGAGCAACGCCTAACACTGTCAAAATGTTCTGTGTTCGAAACTCTGTTTGTGAATGTATCACGGAGGAACCTCTCTGATCCTTAACTCTCGCGTTACAGGACGACGAAGGGAACAAAATTTCCATTGAGATCGCCATCATGTTGAAGCTCTCGGCCAAATCGGAGGGGGCATCGCCATACCTTACCTTGCTGGACTGGTACCAGTTAGAGGAGGAGCTGGTGATGGTGATCGAGAGGCCCATCCCCGCTACGGATTTATTTGACCATATCATGGGCAAAGGAGGCTTCGTGAAGGAAAAAGATGCCAAGGTGAGCTGCTGTGATCAGCTCAGAGTCACAGCGATGAAAGCGCGTCGACGGCGTCCTCCTCTGATGCCTCGGATCTCTCTTTTTGTTTCCGTCAGATCATACTGAGGCAGCTTGTCGATGCGGCGCTCGATCTGGAGAACAAGAACATTTTCCACCGGGACATAAAGGTGGAGAACATCCTGATCGAGACAAGTTCGAAGGTCCCACGAGTTCGCGTTATCGACTTTGGTCTGAGCTGTTACGACGATAAAAAAGAGACTTATCATGAGTTTTTCGGTAAGGTGTCTGGCTCTTGCTCCGGTTCTTTACCAACCCATCTGTGACTTTTGCACTGAAACAAAGCTTTTCAGCCCCACTGACACTTTTCATTATGTCTGTGTGTTCTAGGAACTACATACTCCCCAGAGATTCTCCTTAGCAAGGGGTACAAATCAGGATCCACCACAGTGTTTCAGATTGGAGCGGTGCTGTTTAACACCCTTCACAAATTCGAAAAATTTGACCCGTTAGTTTTTTATTTAAAGCGTCAAAATCTCCCCCAAAGCATCTCCAAGAGTAAGAACACTATACACAAACATGTCGAGAGACACAAATCTGCTCTTTTATTTTAAATTCTGATGATGATCTTCACCTTTCTTCTCTTTCACTTTTCAGACTGCAAAGACTTCCTCCAGATGTGCCTGAGAAATGACCCCAACGAACGTCCCACGCTGGAGCAGCTGAAGAATCACCAGTGGCTCAGAAAATCCGATAAGACCTCAGCACACAAACACAAATAGACAATAGACAAAATGAAAGGGATGCACTAAAAGACACACTAACACTAATGAAACTAAAACACATATAAAAAGATAAATATATATATATACACAAAAACAAACTAAAACACATATAAAAAGATATATATATATACACACTAAAATAGATATATCTAAATATATATCTATATAATAACATATAATAAATAAAATTAAAAGTAAAATATAGATATATAAATATATATATATAATATAATATATATATATATTATATCTATCTACATATCTATAATATATATATGTTAGATTGATATATTATTAATATTTATATTCATATATATATATATATATATATTACATTTTTATATATTATAAATATGTATTACATATTTATATTTATATACATTTTTAAAGTTATTTTTATATGTACTAAATAGATTTATATGCAGATATATCTATATTTTTATAAATTAATTATATATATAATATATATAAATATATACATGTATTTATATATATATATATATATAAATAGACTTATACCAACTAAAATATAAATATACATAAAGACACACTAACCAACACAAATACATATATATATATATATAAATACACTTATAGAAACTAAAATATAAATACACACAAAGACACACTAACACACACAAATACATATATATATATATATATAAATACACTTATACCAACTAAAATATAAATATACATAAAGACACACTAACACAAATATATATATATATATATATATATATATATATATATATATATATATATATAAATACACCTATACCCACTAAATTATATGTAAATACATTATACCAAATAAAATATAAATATACACAAAGACACACTAACACACACAAATATATACATAAAAAATACACCTATACCCACTAAAATATATATTAATACTTTTATAGCAACCGAAACATAAATATGCACAAAGACACAGTAACACACACAAATACATATATATATAAAAACACTTATAGCAACTAAAATATAAATATACATAAAGACACACTAACAGACATATACATAAAAAATACACCTATACCCACTAAAATATATATAAATACACTTATACCAAATAAAATATAAATATACACAAAGACACACTAACACACACAAATACACATATATATAAAACACTTATAGCAACTAAAATATAAATATACACAAAGACACACTAACACACACAAATACATTTATATATAAAAACACTTATAGCAACTAAAATATAAATATACACAAAGACACACTAACACACACAAATACATATATATATATATAAAAACACTTATAGCAACTAAAATATAAATATACACAAAGACACACTAACACACACAAATATATATATATATATACACACCTATACCCACTAAAATATATAGAATTAATCTTTTAGCAACTAAATTATAAATATACATAAAGACACACTAACAGACAAATATTTACATAAAAAATACACCTATACCCACTAAAATATATATAAATACACTTATACCAAATAAAATATAAATATACTTGAAGAAACACTAACACAGACAAGTATATACATATAAATAGACCCTCTAACAAAAGTCTTAAACACATCCCTAATGATAACGTCTACTGCACACATGAGGTGAGTGAGCAACGCCTGACACTGTCAAAACTGACAATCCTCTGGGGTTTTTTGCTCATCTGTAGAGAGCTGCAACACCTCTGTGGAGGGCGTTGGCAAGAGAGGCGACAAGAGGAAGGTCGCCGCTGCTGAGGCAGGACCAAGCAGAAAAAGACAAAGGCTGGACAGTGAGGACCGGAAACAAAACAAACAAGGTCAGTAGTTTGTCTTTTCTTGCAGTTGGTCACTTTAGTTCACAACAATTCAATGTTTCATTGGGTTTCATTCGTCAGAATTCCACGGGTCGAAAAACAAAGGCTCACGGTCGATTTAGCGTCCACCTCCGCAGTCACTGGTAAGCTGATCGCGTGAAACTGCTCCTGGAGATGCTTCCCGTCATCAGTTCACTAAACACGGGGTTTGACAGTTAACAACAAACTGACAATCCTCTGGAGTTTTTTTAGCTCCTGTGTAGGGAGATGCAACACCTCTGTGGAGGTCGTTGGCAAGAGAGGCGTCAAGAGGAAGGTCGCCACTGCTGAGGGAGGACAGAAAAAAAGCAGAAAAAGACAAAGGCTCGACAGCGAGGACCGGAAAAAAACCAAACAAGGTCCGTAGTTTTAGGTTTTATTACAGAGTCAAATTGAAATTGGTATTACCATACCAGGATGGGTAGAGTTTAGGTGACATGTAGTCGCTGTCACTCAAAAATGTATTAAAACAACATGTTTGTGTCTGCAGAAGAGTTAGAGGCCAAATATGAGCAACTGGAACTCCTCGGTGCGGGAGGATGTTTGAAACGTGTACGCCGGCCACCGCAGGGCCGACAACCTACCCGTAAGCCCTATACACACACACGTTCCCAAACGCACACACACACACGTGCAGACACCCTCTAACAAAATTATTGTTTCGAAGGTTGCCATTAAACACATCCCTAATGATGACGTCTACTGCACACATGAGGTGAGTGAGCAACGCCTAACACTGTCAAAATGTTCGAAACTCTGTTTGTGAATGTATCACGGAGGAACCTCTCTGATCCTTAACTCTCGCGTTACAGGACGACGAAGGGAACAAAATTTCCATTGAGATCGCCATCATGTTGAAGCTGGCGGCCAAATCGGAGGGGGCATCGCCATACCTTACCTTGCTGGACTGGTACCAGTTAGAGGAGGAGCTGGTGATGGTAATCGAGAGGCCCATCCCCGCTACGGATTTATTTGACCATATCATGGGCAAAGGAGGCTTCGTGAAGGAAAAAGATGCCAAGGTGAGCTGCTGTGATCAGCTCAGAGTCACAGCGATGAAAGCGCGTCGACGGCGTCCTCCTCTGATGCCTCGGATCTCTCTTTTTGTTTCCGTCAGATCATACTGAGGCAGCTTGTCGATGCGGCGCTCGATCTGGAGAACAAGAACATTTTCCACCTGGAAATAAACGTGGAGAACATCCTGATCGAGACAAGTTCGAAGGTCCCACAAGTTCGCGTTATTGACTTTGGTCTGAGCTGTTACGACGATAAAAAAAAAGACTTATCATGAGTTTTTCGGTAAGGCGTCTGGCTTTTGCTCCGGTTCTTTACCAACCCATCTGTGACTTTTGCACTGAAACAAAGCTTTTCAGCCCCACTGACACTTTTCATTATGTCTGTGTGTTCTAGGAACTACATACTCCCCAGAGATTCTCCTTAGCAAGGGGTACAAATCAGGATCCACCACAGTGTTTCAGATTGGAGCGGTGCTGTTTAACACCGTCCACAAATTCAAAAAATTTGACCCGTTAGTTTTTTATTTAAAGCGTCAAAATCTCCCCCAAAGCATCTCCAAGAGTAAGAACACTATTCACAAACATGTCGAGAGACACAAATCGGCTCTTTTATTTTAAATTCTGATGATGATCTTCACCTTTCTTCTCTTTGACTTTTCAGACTGCCTCCAGATGTGCCTGAGAATTGACAAAGCAGAAAAAGACAAAGGCTGGACAGCGAGGACCAGAAAAAAACCAAACAAAGTCAGTAGTTTTAGGTTTCATTACAGAGTCAAATTCAAATTGGTATTACCATACCAGGATGGTTAGAGTTTAGGTGACATGTAGTCGCTGTCACTCACAAATGTATTAAAACAACATGTTTGTGTCTGCAGAAGAGTTAGAGGCCAAATATGAGCAACTGGAACTCCTCGGTGCGGGAGGATGTGAAAATGTGTACGCCGGCCACCGCAGGGCCGACAACCTACCCGTAAGTGCAACAAACAAGGTCAGTAGTTTGTCTTCTCCTGCAGTTGGTTACTTTAGTTCACAACAATTCAATGTTTCATTGGGGTTTTTTCTCATCTGTAGATGACGATACAAGCTCATCGTCCAACGAGAATATCCCAACACTCGTCAGAATTTCGCGGGTCGAAAAACAAAGGCTCACGGTCGATTTAGCGTCCACCTCAGCAGTCACTGGTAAGCTGATCGCGTGAAACTGCTCCTGGAGATGCTTCCCGTCATCAGTTCACTAAACACGGGGTTCGACAGTTAACAACAAACTGACAATCCTCTGGGTTTTTTTTTTGTTCCTCTGTAGGGAGATGCAACACCTCTGTGGAGGTCGTTGGCAAGAGAGGCGTGAACAGGAAGGTCGCCGCTGCTGAGGGAGGCCAGAAAAAAAGCAGAAAAAGACTGGACAGCGAGGACCGGAAAAAAACCAAACAAGGTCAGTAGTTTTCGGTTTTATTAGTCAAACTGAAATCGGTATTACCATACCAGGATGGTTAGAGTTTAGGTGACATGTAGTCGCTGTCACTCACAAATGTATTAAAACAACATGTTTGTGTCTGCAGAAGAGTTAGAGGCCAATAATGAGCAACTGGAACTCCTCGGCGCGGGAGGATTTGGAAACGTGTACGCCGGCCACCGCAGGGCCGACAACCTACCCGTAAGCGCTACACACACACACGTTCCCAAACGCACACACACACACGTGCAGACACCCTCTGCCAAAAGTCTTGTTTTGTAGGTTGCCATTAAACACATCCCTAATGATGACGTCTACTGCACACATGAGGTGAGTGAGCAACGCCTGACACTGTCAAAATGTTCAAAACTCTGTTTATGAATGTATCACAAAGGAACCTCTCTGATCCTTAACTCTCGCGTTACAGGACGACGAAGGGAACAAAATTTCCATTGAGATCGCCATCATGTACAAGCTGGCGGCCAAAAATAAGTATATATTTATATCTAATACAAATGTATACATGTAATATATACAACCATTTAATATTAAATATATATAATATATATACGTATAAATACATATATTAATTTATATATATGTATATAAATACCCTGATACCCACTGCTCTTACTTTGACAGAAAGGAGTATGTGAGGAACTACATCAGACGAAGTCCATTGATGAGCTACGGGACCCCAATTCTCCAAAATAGGATTACTTAATAAGTACATTCGTATATGATCTAAACCAAATGAATTCTTCTTTTCTTTACACCACAAAGATTAATTAATCTGTTCTTTATTATTACTTTTTGACTTATGTTAAGCTACAGTGTTCTTGAGTTAATGAGTTTGAATATAAATGACACATGGAAGTTTGATTGCTTTTCAAATAATATTTTAATCCTGATTTAAAGTGTTCATTCACGTTCTCGTTTATTAAGACATTTTTACCTTAAAATAATGACAAAGGAAGAACAAAAAATACTTTTAAGTCTTGATTAAGTATATTTTCGTGGTTAACATAATTATTTTCATTAGATTTAAGTCAGCCATTTAAAAGCAAATACTAATTCTATTCATTACAAATAAACAAACTTTATTTATATGATTCAGGCACAAACAATAAAAAGAGAAAACTTGGGGTGAAGATGTCGCTGCTGAAGCATTTTAATCACTATTTCAATCATGTTTTATTTCAGAGAAGAGAGAAAAATTGATCCTAAAATGTAACCCGCACATTTAGAAATAGGAAAACTTCTGTGTGTTGTAGCCAAGGTTCATAGTGGTACTCAACAACCAAACTTAAGCTTGAATCTGATGAACTTTTATTTTTATTATTCATCGTTTGAGTATTTCTTTATTGTGCCGTTTTAAACTTTAAACGGGGGTCTACCCGACAAACTGCAAAAGTAGTTGACTGTAAATTAATGAGCCCCCAGTGCCATGGTTGAATTCTCAATGAGGATAATTCGCCTCAATTTATAAACTAGCAGCAAGCTGTGAAAATTCCTTTTCTTTATTAAACATAAATATAAACTAGAAATGCATTTCCTGGTGAAAATGCATTGGAATGCATGAAGGTAAAATTAATTTCAGAAAGTTGCTTAAAGTACAGAAATGGGAGAAGCTTCTATGAATTTGAAAAAATACAGAACAAATTAAAGCTGCGAGCAGCGTTGGACGGGTCCTCGCTACTCCTTGCACGTCGGGGCACTGGCCACACGGTTACAAATGGGGCCGAGGAACCCTGCAGCCGTCGGGCAAAGCGGTCGCAAGTCAGTGGTCGTTAACCGTGTGGAGCAACGCCAGGAATGCCGCTTTGCAAACTTTATCTTTGACATTATGATGGTCTTAGGCCTTTTATGTCAACATATAACCAGGAGCTTAAAGCCTCTCAGAACACCATTCTTAATAAAACACTCCGCTACACTAACAACATGAAAACATTTTAACTGATTTTGACAAAATACAAAGTCCGCTTACCTCCGTGTCTCCGTGTGTTTTTCACTAAATACAAAAAGGCGGAAAATCTAGTTAGGTGCATTTGCATACCATGATTAACTTTTTTGTAGAGCATGCCAAAGAGGACCTGTGTGCCAACTTTCAAGTAGATCCGACATCCGGGGCAGAAACTGGCCTAGTGTGGTCTTTTTTAAATTTCTAGAGGGCGCTATAGAGACATTTCTTCATACCCAAACGTAAGAAATTATCAAATTTTTTAACAGTCTGGATATCCATGCCAAATTTAACAACTTTTTGAATATGATAAAGGCCCAAAAAAAAGGGTTTGTGAGAATAATAATAATTATGATTATTCCTTAAAATACAATAGGTTCCTCTACGACTAGTCGTAGCGCGGACCCTAAATACCACAGTGAGCACAGTATCCCTGTCTTAGACAACTCATTTCTGGTAAAGATAATGTTGTGATGTTTCATCCTAAATTACCTCACAAGTACCACTTTGACCTGAGAAGAACCATCTATGGTTGAAACTGTTTTAATATTTACATTACAATAGAAAAAGGCTCTGGACAGAGTGTCGTATTGAGCCGTTGACTGCAGTAGGACAACAGAAGAAGAGATCTCAGAAGAGAGATGAGCAGAGCCAAATCTTTTGAGTCTTTATGCTAACACTTCAAATTTATGAAATATTTTCAAGCAATTGAATAAATCATTATTTTTCTCCCAACATGTCAAATTGTTCCTCTTAAAAAATAATGTTTCGCTAGGGAAGCTTTCCTCTTGGGGAATTTATTTAATTATTCATTATCTCATTGGAAACTGAAAAGTCTCATGTTAGGAACGTTAAATTCACAATGGTTTTTTGTTTAAAATTCTGTTCTTCCACAGTCTGTTTGATTCAGGTCCCTTAGTTCCTGAACTATCTTTAGAACAGTGGTTATCAACCTTTTTTTTAGTGATGCACCCCCTAAGAAATATTTCTTTATCCCCTTAAGAAAAAAAAAATGTTTTTCAAAGGATATTTGAATAGATGCTAATTTTAAATTCATTTACAAAAAAAATCTCACGTACCCCCTGAAGTGCCATCACATACCCCCAGGGGTAAAAGAGCCCCTTTTGAGGACCCAAACTAAACCCAAACGTATACGGCCCGCCTCCACATTTGGCCCGGCCCCCTGAACAATACCAGAGGGGCATTATGATTTTTTTTTTCAGTCTGGCCACGCAAATCCTAGACTAGCCCCTGTAAAGTAGAACGGAATAATAGAGAAAAGGTTGATTCAGAATGCAGGTATTTAACCTGCAGTGGTCAAACGATTATTTGTTTGTTCAATGCTCTCATCCGTCAAGGCGGTTATTATTTATTTCATTAAGTGGTATTATTTATTTTCCTGACTTTTTTTTTCTGTGAAGATCATGGATTGTTATTATTTGGTTATATGTGGCTTTCTGGAAGACAATAAATGTTTACATTGCACCCACTGCAATCGTCACACTTTTTCTGACCCCCTCCAGGGAAGGGAAAAGTTATCTGGCCCTCACAGGAACAGTGATTGTCAACCTTTTTTTTACGCAACCCACCAGTTGAGAAACACTGCTTTCGGACATCAGGAGATATTTCAGTTCTGTTGCTCCTTTAATTACACTCTGTCCTTCTTTTTGATGTATGTTATACCTACATTTTAAAATACTAATATGCATTTTTTACATTAATATATTTTAACAACAAATCTGTGCAGGCCCTTTTTACTGTATTTTCTATATGAATAAAATTCTTTATTTCATTACTGTTCGAATCCTGGGACCTCTAAAGTTGAACTTCAGTGAAAGAAAACAAACATCCTCACTGACCTGTGAAAATTAAGACCTTTAACCTTTTTTCATACAGACCAATATACTTCCTTTATCAAAAGCTATGTGTTGTGGTTCTGCCTGGAAACAGATGACATCACAGCCGTTTTCACAACGTTATTGTTCTGTTATACATTAAACTATAAATAATTAATCAACCTAAATATATACACGTATAATTTGCCCTGTGATATGACCCAGATCATTTAATAATAATAAGTATTTAATAGTCAGACTGTCACCAGTCATTAGGAACACGAGAGCTTGGAATATTTCACCCAACAGCTTTAGTTCTGGAAAGATTTGACACTTCCTGTATGTTTAAATCACATTTCATGCCCATCAATAATAAAACAAAATGATGTCACCATCACACCAGGCATCTAAAATATTTTATCATAGAATATTTATTTGAAAAAAGATTTTTTGTAATTTTACAACAGGATTTCTTTGAAAGAAATAATGTGGTTGACAGTAAAACGACTGAAAAACAGTAAGAGAAAGAATAAAAAGGCTTTAAGATCTAAATCTTCTAATTTTCATCAACATGTGACCCCCTCACTCAATTTCCCTCTTGGTTGGTTCATGTCAATCATCACAGGACAGCAGGGCTGTATTTGGGATTGTTGTGTTGTGTTGGTGAAAGTATTTTAAACAGCATGTGTGGTCAACACAAAGAACACACTAGTACACAGAAGCATGTGAGAACCAACACACACAGCACCTGCATTACATCACTAGCAACAAACAGCACACAATGAGCTCAGCAGTTTAGTGACACTTTGGTCCTGTAGACTTCAGGTTCATGTGGAAGGAAAGAAACGTTTGGAGAGCATTTCTCTGCTGTGAGACATCAGTGGGATCATCTCCAAAATCACTACTAGAAAAGTGCACAAAGAAGCTTCTGGAAAGAAACGCATCATCAGTGTGTTCAGAGTGCTGAGCATTCAGAACATTCCCTTCCTGTAGCGGTGGATCAGCTCGGAGACGTCGTCCTTACACACCTTTATCCAGCCGTCCTGCTGCATGTGGTACACTGCACACACACACACACACACACACACACACATTACTCCAATGTACACATAAGGACACAGATGTTTCCAGTGGTCACAGACCATGGCTACATACTCTCCATGGCTCTCCTCCCTTATTTCTGATGCATCTCTTTGCAGGTATCAGTAGAGACGTGAAATGAGTGTGAGAGGAAGACGAGAACGACATCAAACATGTGTGAGTTTATAGGTCGACTCATCAGCATCAGCTTGTTCTTGTTTAATGATGTTCATTTATTATATTTCTTCTATTTGCTACTTTATAATGGAACAAAAATCGACAGTCATAGCATACAGTTTTATAACTCTTTGAAAAACAGAAAAAACTGTATATTTCTGTTGTGAAGTGAGGAACCACAGAGGATCATTGGTGTTACAACGTTAGGCTGAAACCTTTAGTCAGTTGTACATAATATTTTATTTTAAGCAACTTGAATGAACGTTTTCTTGACACTGAATCGAGGAAATACTGAATTTGCAGTGAAAATTTATGTAAATTGTTGTCCTACTGCAGTTATAAAAGTGAGTGAGAAGAGATGATTAAAAGGGAATTTATGGAAAGTTTAAGTAAGATTAGTTTCATGCAAATGTTCTTAGTTCTTAAACTAAAGGACAAGTTGAACTTTTGATGGTGATACATAGAAGGTCAGAGGATCACCAAAGGGACACAATTAGTCCTGAAACGTCCCAGTAACCCGTCCAATAGTGGAGACACCAGTCTGGACCAAAGAGGACTGACGGAGACAATGTGAGACGGATGTTGCTGTCTGCTAGATGGAAACCAGAGTGGACTCACTGTTGACCGCCCCTCCAGAGTAGGCGTCCCTGTGTGTGGCGTGAGCGATGCCCCGGCGTCCCAGCTCATACGCCTCGTCCACCGTCATGTCCTCCCTGTAGCCGCTGTCCACCACGCCGTAGGCGTAGCTGCTCCCACAGCCGGTAGAGAACATGCGGCCGGACAGACGCGTCCCTTGGTCGTCCACGTAGTACAGACCGGGACCCTGGAGACACAGAGACATCCAACAGGAGCATAAAAGATCCACATTAGACATCCTGCCTCAGAAGACAACCTCTCAATCATCTAGTGCAGTGAGGTGAGGACATTTGTATTTCTAGGCTCTGCTTCACAGGAAGTGGAAGAAAAAGGATTCTCATGTTTGGGCCCAGACGGTGAGACTCAAAGCCACAACTCACCTCTTTGTCCCATCCACAGATCATGCTTCCCATAGAGAGGCCCATGCCTCTGTAGCCCAGCATCATGTTGCACAGCAGCTTGGAGGCAGCAGCCACAGAGATCCTGTGGTTGCTCCTCAGCCTGTAGAGCCTGGAGGGACCAAGTCATGAAACCAATCAATAGAAACATCCATCAGGGTTGTTTCCAGGGTCGACCTGTCATGTTCCATTTTACATCCATGTCCGTCCAAAACATCACCACTGCATCATTGACCCTGTTGTTGTTATCTTTGGCTTATGGACGTTTTTTGTAAAGTCAGGGATCTGTTCGGCTTCGAGTCCAAGTCGACCTTTGTGTCTGTTTGAATCTCAACAATGAACAGAAACAACACATTTATGATATAATTACTGTGGCTACATTTATATTAATGTAATTTAGTCATTTGGTTTTAATTTGTGTTTTAATGCGTTACTACATGTCTTCACACACTCATGTCCTCACACTTATGTCTTCACACACTCATGTCCTCACACTCATGTCTTCACACACCCATGTCTTCACACACTCATGTCCTCACACACCCATGTCTTCACACACACATGTCCTCACAGACACCACACAGGGAGGCCTCAGACGGCCCGTGTGGGGTTTAAAGTCTTAGTCCTCCTCACCACTGAACCTCTTTGCTTCACTCAAACCAACTAAACCAGATCAGAGTGTTCTCCGGTTTCTTTCCTAGACCAGATACTTTACTCAACTCTGCATGGAACACATTTATTATGCAGACAGTCAAATGCACTGCAGACGGACCTGCATTCTTTGGCCAGGAGTCTCTCCCAGTACTGGCAGTCTGCAGCGCTGCCCGACATGGTGCCCAGCAGGTAGGGGTTGATCTCTATCACCTTGTTGACGTCGTTGGATGCTGCAGAGCGGGACACATTTGTGCAAAGAAGACATTTTGTAATTAGTTACTCTTGTTGCCTCATTTACTTTGTATGGCTCCATGTTCCTCTGTGTTACGATTCAAAGCTGCACACATCTTTGATATGATGCGTAAGGAATAAAAACGTGTCTACCCAAGTAACGGCCTGCTGAGGCTCTGGAGTCCACAGCCACAATGACTCCATGTTTGAACTTGAAGGCCAGGGTGGTCGTCCCGTGGTTCAGGTCTATACTCACACCACCATCACGGTTACAGGTTCTGAGAAACCCTGAAGGCTGAAATAGAACCAAAAAGAAGATCACTATGTGTGTGTGTGTGGGGGGGGGGGGGGTGCATGCAACAGTACATGAAAGTGGAATATCATACATGTTATATTATCCCACAGTAACTGTTAAGGTGAATGCATCATCTGAAGCTGCATGAGAAGCGCACGTGCACCACAGACGCGTAAAAGACGTTGAACCACAGCGCGTCTGACGCGTCACGCTTGTTGCATCAGGGTCACCTGATACGATGGCGACTTTTCATTTCGTAGCAAAACTCGGTGAAATGATACTCACGTCTACACCCAGAGGGAGAGCAAATTCCTGAGTTCTGGTCCCGAAGTTGTAGTGGTTGGTTCGGTCCAAGAGATGCGTCTGTCTGGCTGGAAGAATCTGCTCACGGAGTTCAGCATAAGACTTAAAACCAGATACTTGGAAAAGAGCCATCATGTATCCAACTATATTGGAATTATATTCTGCTCTTAAGTTTTCCTGAATGACGAAGGTGTCTGAAGAACGTCACGGATAACTTCCTGGGAAGGGACGACGAATTCGAAAGTGAAAGGGTTTAAAAGCTGTTTTATTGTAGCCCTGCATGCTAAAAGAACCAGATAACTACATGTGGCAATACGAGCGCCCTATGACACTCCAGGAAGAATAATCTCCAGCAACGCCACTTGGGATAAGCCCAAGACCACTCTTATTAAGGCACGCAGAGCCGTTCACCAAATCAGGGGTCAGAGACCATAAGATAATTATAAAAATATAGTTTTATTTGTTTAATACTCTTTTTAAAATGGCAATATGCTCTGCGATAGGGCGTTTGAGGACTATAAAGAAAACAATAAACAATTCAAATCAATAAACCAGCATGCATGATAAAGATGTAAACAAATTCAAATCAAACAATTCAAATCCATAAACCAGCATGCATAATAAAGAAAACAAATTCAAATCAAACAATTCAAATCCATAAACCAGCATGCATAATAAAGAAAATGCAAACAAAAAAAAGAAAAAAAACCAACATATAATATGTCCAACAGTTCACCCAATAGAGAGCCACATTTGTACTGTTCTTCCGAAAGGTTTTTAACCGGTATCAAGAACAGTCTCAGTGAGGGGGGGGGAGAGAGCGCGCCGGGGAGGATTGGCCCATTAATTGGTCGCGGCACCAGGATAGCACCACAACAGCATGTCCAAGGCTGCAGCCCGGTCCAGCTATGCTGTGAAACACAGCATTAGAACAAGACCGTAATTAATGTACAGCAAACAGGCAGACACAGCGACTTACCAAATTACAGGTCACGCTGCCCACAGACCCCGGCGGCAGCACCCACCTCGCACACACTCACAGACGGCGGCCCACACTATAACAATTAAGACCATTTAGATTTTTATAATGACGCCCAAATGTGTTGAAAAAAAGGGAGGCGTGCATCGTACCGAGACACCGAACACCAGCAGTCCAGGCATTCATCCACCCACGTGGGGACATCCATGACCCAGACAGGGTCACTATATGGAAGGATGCACATTAGTGCCGCATACACGGCGACACAGGAGACTAAAAAGGCACAAAAGATGGAAAAATTTCCCTTACCACACCACAGCAGAATGTTGACCTAGGGCAGCGGCCAAAACATAAAGCGCGCCTCCCGGACAGTCTCCACAGACACCCAGCAGGAGAAGACCACAGGACGAGTCCACACACACCAGAGGCTTAAGTAATATCCCTGCCTCTCCCAATCAATCACAATTAGCCCCAGGTGTGCTGGTCCACCCCTGTGTGCAGGAAAGAGGGAGGGGAAAACCCTCATCCGGTCACACCTACCCCTCGTTTTTTGTATCGTCGTCCCGACGGTAAAGAAGGCCCCCTAGGTCAAGACCATGGCCGAAAAATGACCGATTGCAGATTCATTGTTGGGTCTGAAGGCCTCCCGACCAGGCCACCAGCCGTACCCCTAACAGGCTGAGGAAGCCGGTGAACATTCGAATGATGCCCGGCAGTGGGACGGGTGGTGCGACGCATAACTTGCCCACTCGTACTAGGCTGCTCCGAGGCCAAGGACAATGGCACTTGTGACTGTGACTGAAAGGACGGAAGCAATAGGGCCTGGTCCGGCCTAGTTGCTGTGGAAGGTACGAGGGGCCCAGGAGCTGGGGCACCTGGTGTAGTGCTGGACACCAATAGCCACAAGTCACTATTTGACGACTCGTCCAGCTGAGCCACACCCAAAGGTGATGGTGCTTGAGTGGGTAAAAGATCAACCTCAACTGGCTGTACCACAGCCTTCAACATGTCGCGATGCACATTCCTTACTTTGTGCAGTGCGTTCACCGGTGCCACTGCATAAACTGCCCCTTCCGATGAAGCACTTACCACCTGATGAACCTCCGAGTTCCACAGATCTCGCAGCTTATGACGGCCCCTGGCACCATGATCCCTCACATACACCAGCTGGCCCACCAGCAGCGGCACCTCTCTCACGTGCTGATCATGCCGCTCCTTCCGACGACTTGCTGCTGTCAGCAGCCGCTCACGAGCACAATCAAAGGCAACCCTCAACTTTTCCTGGTGCTCTGCCACCCATCCTTGCACCTCACCCGGCCTTGGTTCTTCCACACGCCCCAAAAGGAAGTCAATGGGCAGCCTTGGTTGTTGGCCAAACATCAAGTAATAAGGGGACTCCCCAGTACTCTGATGAGGTGTTGTATTATAACAGAAGAGGACATAAGGTAGACAAGATGCCCAATTCCGCTTCTGTGTCAAGGGCAATGTTCGGAGAAGGTTGTGCAGTGTTCGATTGAAGCGCTCACACTGCCCATTTCCTGCCGGATGGTAAGGAGTAGTACGAGATTTAGTTATCCCATACATCAAACAAAGTTGTTGGATCAAAGTGCTTTCAAAACTCCTCCCTTGATCAGAGTGCAAGCGACTTGGCACACCAAACTTATAGAACCACTCTGCCACAAGAACCTGGGCCACAGTAGAGGCAGTCTGGTCACGTGTAGGCACAGCCACCGTGAACTTACTAAAAACATCTGTCATGACCAACACATTTTCAAACCCATTTCGAGAAGGCTCCAACAGTGTAAAATCAATGGCCAGTATTTCATTTGGTCGGGAGGCAAGCAGATGGCCCATAAAACTATGTGGCACCGGTCCAGAGTCCTTAGCGACCTGACACCGCTCACACTCACGCACCCAATTGCGGATGTCAGTAGACATCCCGGGCCAGTAACAACGCTGCCGGACCAACTCTGTGGTCCTTTCAATACCTTGATGGCCATGTTGCTGATGAAGCAGATTCAGGGTTTCCCGCTGGAGAACTGCAGGCAGCAACAGTTGGAGGAATCCCTCCCCCCCATCTGAGCGAAGGACCTGGCGGAACAAGACCCCATCCCGCTCCACCAGGCGCCCCCACTGTGTTAACATCTTCAAAGCTGGTTTAGAAAGATGCCGCCGTTCAACTGCGGTAGGTGGAGATTTTTGTCGCCAGAACACCATAATCTCCTTCAACAAGGGATCATTCTGTTGTAATAACTGGAGATCAGAAGCTGAATGGGCTGGGAGCGCAGAGACCAGGGCTAAAGTGGCTACTACAGGCTGCTCCAACGGTTGGCCACGCTGAAGGTCAGGCAAGACTTGGCCTCCCGGCAACAACGGGACAGCAGAATCTAAACCCGAAGAATACTGTCTTGAAAGGGCATCAGCATTCCGGTTACTACGACCGGATCTGTACTTTATCTCAAAATCAAAAACTGCAAGCTGAGCCGCCCACCGATGTTCCGTAGCCCCCAGTTTAGCAGACTGGAGATGGCTTAACGGATTATTATCGGTGTACACCGTGCACTTGTGACCCAACAGGTAGTCTCGAAACTTTTCTGTCATAGCCCACTTAAGAGCCAAGAACTCCAACTTCATGGAGCTGTAAGTCGCCGTATTACGCTCAGTCTGCCGAAGTCCTCTGCTGGCGTAAGCCACTGGTCTCACCCCACTGTCAGTCTCCTGGGAGAGAACAGCGCCCAGGCCACTATAGCTAGCGTCTACCTCTA
Organism: Pungitius pungitius; assembly: GCF_949316345.1. NCBI lineage: Eukaryota > Metazoa > Chordata > Actinopteri > Perciformes > Gasterosteidae > Pungitius > Pungitius pungitius. Next base: position 3,815,471 of record NC_084916.1, read on the forward strand.
AAATGAAAGGACGCGAAAAGTCTGCGAATGCCAACACAGGAGCGGAGACAAGCCGATCTTTCAGTCCCTCAAAACTCTGCTCACATTGCGGAGTCCATACAGCATCCAGAGTCTTACTGGCACCCTTCTTGGACCTCTTGCCTGACGTCTCAGCCACCAAGCGATGCAATGGTGCCGCCAGCTGGGCAAACCCCTCGACGAATCGACGATAATAGCTGGCAAACCCCAGAAATGAGCGCAGCTCAGATGTGTTCTGTGGTCGCCTCCACTCAGCCACAGCCTCACACTTCTTGGGGTCAGTAGACACTCCCTGGGATGAGATGACATGACCCAAGTACCCCACTTCTTGTTGGAAAAAGGAACATTTCTCAAGCCTAGCCTTCAAGCCCTCAGTCTGAAGGCGCCTGAGCACCATCTCAAGACGCTGCAGATGTTGATCTACTGAGGATGAAAACACAATGATGTCATCGAGATAGAGCAAGAGAGACTGACCCTGCTGATCGCCAAACATCCTCTGCATCAATCGCTGGAAGGTGCCCGGCGCGTTGCACAGGCCGAATGGCATACGATTGAACTCAAAGAGACCGAAGGGGGTACAAAAGGCTGTTTTAGGCTTGTCTTGTTCTGCAACAGGGACCTGATTGTAACCGCTGGCAAGATCGAGAGTTGAAAACCAGCGGGCCCCTGACAGCGCATCGAGACTTTCCTCTATTCGCGGCAAAGGAAATGCATCCTTCCGAGTCTTGCTGTTTAGCAACCGATAGTCCACGCATAAGCGCAGACTTCCGTCCTTTTTCCGCACCAACACAATGGGTGAAGCGTACGGACTACAGCTCTCTCGTATGACCTGGGACTCAAGCAGCTGATTGATATGAGTCTTCACTGCCTCATACTCAGAAGGCGGTAAGCGGCGGTATCTCTGCCTGACTGGGATATCATCGAGCAAGGGTATGTCATGGGAAAGGAGATTGGTACAGCCCAAGTCACCTTCATGAGTGGCAAAGACCGAGTCATACTTTTTCAGCAAGGACCGTATTTTTTCCCTATCTGGATCAACAAGCGCAGGCAGAGCCACAGACTCCAACCTATCAGGCACAGAGGAAGGAACAGTTTGAGTGTTAACGGCCACCCAAGTGGTCCTATCCTCAGTCACGCCAGCTGGCAGACTGACAACCTGTGCTGTACTTAGATTGCCCAGACCAGTCCGTGGGTAGAGCAGAACAGCCGTTGTCCCCACATTGACCACGGGGACGTACACCGTGCCCCGGACGACCCTCACCAGGCAAGATGAAACAAGCAGCCCAGCGGGTAGCCCAGTCTCAGGAGGCTCCAGCAGAACCGTCTCACCTGCCAGCTGCTCCGAACAAGTACTGGCAACCAACTTCATGTGCCCTCCTGGTACCCGCACAGCTCCCCTACCTCGAACTCTGACTGTGCCAGTAGCGGAGACGGATTCTTGACCAACTGATTTATGGCACTGCTGTAGTGCCACAACAACCGGACGCGGTGCCTGTGAAACTACAGGTGACTCAAAAAGAGAAGGTCCCAGCGCACCGAAAAGTTCTCTATAGCAACTACGAATAACATTCATCCCCAAGATTCCCGGGGAAGAAGACTCAGCGCCAGGGGGATCCCTCACTACAAGGATTCCACATCGGGGCATGACCTTTCCGCACAACTCTACATCCAATTCTAAATAGCCGATGTAGGGGATCGTCAGGCCATTTGCCGCTCGAAGCTGAAGCCAATTGCAAGACCGAAGGCAATCCTGGCCCCAAGGTGCGAACTGTGCCATGAAGAGAGACTCTGTGATGGTGGACACCATGGACCCAGTGTCCACCAAGCAGGAAACACTCACCCCCCCAATAGAAACATCCATATTCGGGCAGGAGGCAACCAATTCACATGTCGCAACTTCCTGTGAGCCTGAGGGCTCCCCACCTGAGCTGTGGCTCAATAGCTCAGTGGGTGCTAGTTTTCCGGCTGCCAATTGGGCGGAACCTGCCTAATACTGTCTGACTGCTGACCACTGGACCTATCTGGACCCTGGCGGTAAACCCTTTCCCCAGTGCAGTCTCTCGCAAAGTGGCCAGGCAGCTGACACCGCCGACAAATGACAGGGCCAGCATGGGACCTTAATCCCGGTGGGGGCAGAGCCCGGAGTGAAGCTACAGTCTGGGTAAGTTGGTTCAACTGCTCTTGCTGGCGCTTCATCAGATCCATCAGTTCACCTAAAGCGGGTTCTGTTGGAGAGACCCGAGGGCTAGATTGAACACGACCCTGCACACCACACTGAAGACCAAGAGCTGAAGGCAGTGAATAGCTACGACCTCGCACACCACCTGGCAAACCTTCACGTTCCCAGCGCATGGCTTCAGCGCGAAGTTCCATCATAACCATGGTCGGATCACGACGAACAAGTTGTTTAAGCTCACGGCGAAGAGAGCAGTCAAGGACATGTTCGATAAATTGGTCCCGGAGCAGCACATCAGCATTGGGCATACCATCTGGGGCTTGTTGTCTAACACGGCCCATTAAAGACATGAGCGCTAAAGAAAACTCTTGTAACGTTTCACCCTCGAGCTGTCGCCGGGAGAAGAAAACCTGTTGTAGGGCGATGTAGGACTGATCACACTCATAAAGCTTATTCAAGATGGCCAAGATTTTAGCAGGGTCCCTTCGATCAGCACTCGAGCAGAACTTAATTTCTTCCTTTGCCTCTCCTTCCAAGTGATCGAAGATGAAAAGAGCCTGTTCAGCAGCAGCTAAGTGTCGAGCACGCATGCACGCCTCCACTTCCTCGACCCATTCAGTTATTCCCAAACCTGTCCTACCATTAAACATTGGACACCTGCGGTCCCTCGGAATGACCACTAACCGCTCCGTTACAGTGGGGGCAAGGGGTGGGGTCCCGCTGCCGGAAGCCGTCGAACCGGATGCACTGCCACCGGGGTCTGAAGAAGCAGCGCACTCCCGACGGAGTCGCCCGTTGTCCGCCTGAAGCTGCAACAAAAGTTCTTTTAGCTGCTGTACCTCCTCTTCCATGACAGCGGAGGAAGTTGAACCAAAAGCCCCACAGAGATGAGAATTATGGAATGTAAGGTCCCAACACCACTGAAACTGTTCTTGATCACAAACACAACACAATAATTAAACTGTTTGAACAACAAAACAAATTTATATATACATACATCTATGGTCTCTGCCCCTTTAATGTTTTGATTGATCCTGCCAGCAACGCCACATGTGGCAATACGAGCGCCCTATGACACTCCAGGAAGAATAATCTCCAGCAACGCCACTTGGGATAAGCCCAAGACCACTCTTATTAAGGCACGCAGAGCCGTTCACCAAATCAGGGGTCAGAGACCATAAGATAATTATAAAAATATAGTTTTATTTGTTTAATACTCTTTTTAAAATGGCAATATGCTCTGCGATAGGGCGTTTGAGGACTATAAAGAAAACAATAAACAATTCAAATCAATAAACCAGCATGCATGATAAAGATGTAAACAAATTCAAATCAAACAATTCAAATCCATAAACCAGCATGCATAATAAAGAAAACAAATTCAAATCAAACAATTCAAATCCATAAACCAGCATGCATAATAAAGAAAATGCAAACAAAAAAAAGAAAAAAAACCAACATATAATATGTCCAACAGTTCACCCAATAGAGAGCCACATTTGTACTGTTCTTCCGAAAGGTTTTTAACCGGTATCAAGAACAGTCTCAGTGAGGGGGGGGGAGAGAGCGCGCCGGGGAGGATTGGCCCATTAATTGGTCGCGGCACCAGGATAGCACCACAACAGCATGTCCAAGGCTGCAGCCCGGTCCAGCTATGCTGTGAAACACAGCATTAGAACAAGACCGTAATTAATGTACAGCAAACAGGCAGACACAGCGACTTACCAAATTACAGGTCACGCTGCCCACAGACCCCGGCGGCAGCACCCACCTCGCACACACTCACAGACGGCGGCCCACACTATAACAATTAAGACCATTTAGATTTTTATAATGACGCCCAAATGTGTTGAAAAAAAGGGAGGCGTGCATCGTACCGAGACACCGAACACCAGCAGTCCAGGCATTCATCCACCCACGTGGGGACATCCATGACCCAGACAGGGTCACTATATGGAAGGATGCACATTAGTGCCGCATACACGGCGACACAGGAGACTAAAAAGGCACAAAAGATGGAAAAATTTCCCTTACCACACCACAGCAGAATGTTGACCTAGGGCAGCGGCCAAAACATAAAGCGCGCCTCCCGGACAGTCTCCACAGACACCCAGCAGGAGAAGACCACAGGACGAGTCCACACACACCAGAGGCTTAAGTAATATCCCTGCCTCTCCCAATCAATCACAATTAGCCCCAGGTGTGCTGGTCCACCCCTGTGTGCAGGAAAGAGGGAGGGGAAAACCCTCATCCGGTCACATACATAAAACCAACAAGTTTACATGAATACATTCAGATGAACATTATATAACTTAAAACCCGATTTAAACATATAAGAGAAAACTGTGGTTAGAATCTTACTGTTAATAAAAACAATGCATCTTGCATCGACCAATAGGAGAGCTCTGTTTATGTTTCGTCATCAGTTACTGAGCGAAATGCAGCGATCAGGTTTGAACCCAGCAGCGGAGGTGTAATGACGTCATCAATGCGTGTTTGAAATCCTTCATTTATAACAATACGCTGTATCTACTGTAGTCGGGTTCATGGAGTATTATTATTAATAAAAACACTGCTTTAGGCTTGAAATATTAAATTAATAATACATTTAGCAGATCATTTCAAAACATGAAAATAAACAGCAACAGGGATGGAATAGATTTTCATTCAATTTGAATTATTTTGCCACATTTTATATTTCTTTCATCTGGTCTGAAATACAATAGACAAAACAGTCTGTTTCATGTATTTCTGTCACCTCACAGTGAAGAATAGAAACCATGACAATGTTTATTAAATGGTTTTCACGGCTTGCATTTTATTTTTTAAGTGAAAAAAAGACATTCATTCACTTTTCTGCTAAATGTGTTGTTTTAAGGTGTGACTGCATCACAGATCAAGCTGTATCCATCCGCTGCACAGTCTCCTCTACAACCTCCAGCTGTACAGGGACTACTTTCTCCGTCAGAACCGCTGTTGTACCTGCACCATATTTGTATTTTGTTTTCCTAGGATAGAAGAATGGATGGTTAGAGAGATTCAATAACTAAAAAGTATTATGTGTATAATGACATACAGAATGATATCTACCACTCTGAGAGGGAAACCTTATTTGTACACATGGTTCAACATAATCTCTTTTTAAAGGAGCAGTGTGTAGGATTAGAGGTATTAATGAAAATAAATTCAGTGTAATATTCATAGCATATTTTCATTAAAGTATCATCACCTAAAGCTAAGAATCGTGTGTTTTATTAAGCTTGGAATGAGCCCTTCACATCTACAGGAGCGGCTCCTCTTCATGGAGTTTCATGCACAGCCATGTTTCTACAGACTGAATACTGGCTCTATGGAGCCGTCCTTGTTTTTACATCATTGACTCACTTGGAAAGGAAGGGGAAACAATCTGCAGCCTCATCACCAGAGACTTAATCCTACTCACAGCTCCTTTAAGAATCGATCCATACAGCAGATGTCAGTCACACTCCTACCTTTTGTCTTTGTACTCTGACACCTGGTACGGCCTGATGTAGTCCGCTCCTTCTCTGGTGATGACACAGATGTCGATGTTGTTGCCTGAGGCGAGGTCATTCATGATTCCTGCGTGGATGGCGGTACGCACCAGCTCCTTGGCCTTGTCCAGCTGGGAGAGATGCAAGAATTCAGGTAAATGACAGAGAGAAACTCCCCAAATACCGAAACAGTTTTTCTATTTCGTCATTCAATAGTGACAGGAATCATTTTTTAAAAACATTTTCCATATTGTTTGCATGTAGCTGATTATTTGGCCTACAATCCCACCTTATGCCAATTATTAAGTTAAAGATGCCCAAAAGTAAGTGAAATAACGTTGTGATGGTGTGTAAATAATCCTGACTATCAATCCTTGTCACAGTGTGTAACAGGTGTCCAAAAGGCGTACCTCCAGGTCGGGTTTGTACCCGTCCTCTAGAATCCCCAAAGCAGCCAGATCCCCAGACCCTGCAGGATGAAACAGACATGAGGTCTGAGAAGGAATCCAATGAATAAATACAGCAGATTCAAATGTTATTCCAAATGGTGAATGTTCTGGAGCCACGATGCTTAGAGAATATCCTTCTATCTCGTAGGTACCCATTGCAAGGTAAGGCATCGTGTTCACGCTGCCGTACGGCCCCACCGTGTACAGGTGGTTCCCAGTGCAATCTACTCCTCCCAGTATGAGACTGGCCCCAATTTGGCCGTGATACCTGAGGAGCACACAGATCAGAACGGGGTTTTTAACGGGTACTTCAACTCATTCACACACGTGTGGACACGAGCTTGTGTTACTTTACAAACCTGTACAACATCTCCTGGAGGATGTTGACGGCCATGACGACACGAGGGTTCCTCCCGCTGTTCAGGGAGAAGATGGTGAGGTTGGAGGAGAGGAGCTCAGTGGTCTTCTCTGTATCTGCTGCTGTACCTGCTCCACAACAACTAGGACAGAGAAAGTAGTGTTTTGTGAATGAAGAGTTGAGGGAAAATATGAAAAAGGCTACAGGGAATTGGAAAGAGAGAGAAGAGTCATAGAAATCCATTATACCCCAAAAGTCACAGCGACTTATTCCATCTCCTGCAGTAGCCTTAATAACCCAGAATGCACTGCGAGCACAAAAACCTTAGTGCTTATCTGAGGGCTCTGTAAGGCATTGTGGAATATGTAGGAAATCACAAGTAAAGGAGACACATTATGGAACCACGACCATAAGAAGGAACATACGTTTCAGCCTGATGACAGTGAGAGTATTTTAAAGGTGGATCTCTGGTTGTCTTTCAGTGTGCGTGTACAAGACTTACTATATATTTGGAGCAATGTAATGGATCTTGGTGCACATCTTGTCAGCCACTACTTCACTGGATGTGGCTCTTGTGTCTGCTCCCAGAACCACTCCATCCTGCACCCACACAGACCCAGTGGGAAGTGTGTTACTCTAATTGTTACACAATGATTCACTTTGGTTCACACTAGAACGAGGCCTTTATACCTCAGTGGGCCCCTGGAGCTAAACAGGCCCCAGCAGTGCTGTGAGACACTGGGCAGATCCCCTCAGTGTGTTTATGTATTTAGCATCATAGTTGTTGTTCAGTTATGTAGTGATGAAAGGGAAATGAAATAGCGTGGTACACTTTGATGAACAGTGTTAAAGAATAAAACTCAGGCTTTATGGACTAAACGTTCCACTTCTTTCCCTTTTCATACACATGCAGATTTACACAGGTTTGTGTACTCGCCTTGAACACCACTCCCGCGATGGTGGTGCCTGTTTTCACAGGTTTAGGTACCTGTCCATCAAACAGAGCCTCAAACTCAGCATTCCTACAGGGAGGGAGATACTTATTAATGGATGTAATATCTATAATAACCAAGTTGTTTCATTGATCAACGTGACAAACAAACAGGGGAAAGTTACTTTCACTTTGGATCTCGAATGGATCTGAAAGCTTCATTGGTTTTCTACATCTAGACCGACACCAAGTGGTGCCTAGAAGAGCCGAACAGAAGCTCCTACCTGGCTGCGTGGTCGAAGTTAAACCCCGCTGCAGGAGCTTGGAGGACATTGGATAGCGCCATATGGATCCTGGACTGCGGCTCTTCTGCGCGTCTCGATGCGCCTGAGGTCGCTGTTTGGAGCGTCGCCTCCTTCTTCTCTTTCGCTTTTGCTGTGAAAATGGAGAAACGCAGCGTGGACTCACGGGTCAAAGGAGTCAGCACAGGGGTGAGTACATCGGGACCGGCTCCTTAGTGTCATCGGAGAACCTGCTGAAGGATCAAATGATCGATCAGTGATTCTGCGCATAAACAGGTGAGACTAGAAGTTACCTGAAAGGAAGCCAAACACTACGAGGACCGGAGCTGTCGCGTGTTTTAATGTCCCACGTGTTTGCACGTTAGTCCTGAATGAGTCACATCTTTACAACATCTTTTAGAACTGAACACACAAAGAAGCGACAAGCTACACGTTTATTTTCAGTTTTAAAAAAATCCTTCCAGAAACTCTAAATCCCATGATGCATAGCGGTGCTCAGAGTCGCTGAAATGGACACGGAAGCCAGGAGTCACGTCTGTGTTATGTCTCCTGCTGTGTTTGGCTTGATGTAACTACTTATTCATTACTTGCATGTGAGAACATATCCCCCCCCTCTCCCCCAGACCACCATCCTGGCTGCCACGTTTGATGGAGGGGTTGTGATTGGTTCAGATTCCAGGGCTTCCATTGGAGGGTAAGGGTGCTGGGAAGATACATGAAGATGCCTCCATTGTTAAAGCCATTAGTAAGAAACAGAAATGTCCCTGTGACTGTGGTGGATCCAAGCCACTTCATCACATACATTCCTCTCTCTCTTTAGGGAATACGTGTCATCTAAGACCATCAACAAGGTGGTCCAGGTTCATGACCAGATCTTCTGCTGCATGGCCGGCTCACTAGCAGATGCTCAGGCTGTCACCAAGGCTGCAAAGTTCCACCTGTCACTCCATAGGTGCCACACACTCGTATGAATACAATAGCACATGTTAACTAAACTTGTGTTAAGAAAGGAAGCTAAATCCCATTTTCAAATCACTCATTAATAGAATAATTTGTTAATCACGCTGGTTATTGATTCATTTTAATCCTCCAAGAGGAGAAGAACAACAACTAACAAACTAACCCCAAACACTTGTTACAATGACAGCTATATAAAATCATTAGAGAGCCCAAAACAATAGTTGTTTTTGCACAGTGTGCAGATGGAGAGCCCTCCACTGGTGATAGCAGCAGCATCGGTGCTGCAGGAACTGTGCTACAACAACAAAGAGGAGCTGCAGGCGGGCTTCATCACAGCAGGCTGGGACAGGAAGAAGGGACCTCAGGTGGGGGCTGGTCGGGATCACAGTCACACAGGAAGCAGAGACCACAGCAGTCCAAAGTAACTCCACCTACTGCTGATATCCTGCGTCCCTCTCCAGGTGTACGTGGTGTCTCTTGGTGGGATGTTGATCGGTCAGCCGGTGACCATCGGAGGCTCAGGCAGCACCTACATCTACGGCTACGTCGACGCCAAATACAAAGCCCACATGAGCAGAGAGGAATGCCTGCAGTTTGCCACTAATTGTACGGTCCTGTTGATTCACTTGTGCACGCTGACCTAAATTCGCTGCTACTTGTTTGGTGTTCAATGGGGGGAACTTGGGTTGTGATTCTATGATTCCAGTATGATGCAGACAATGAGAATAGGTGTTCAGTAAATATCATAATATTATAAATATTATAATATGAGAGTTTGACATGATGTCCCACAGCTCAGCTTGGACAAAGGCCTCTGGTTGCACTCAGATTGAGTGGTGTGATGTACATCTATGTTGTAGTTGGTGACCATGCAGCCTTTAGGAGGTGTATAAACGCTGCATGCTGCTCACCTTCAGTTGTTAAACCTGTATTTGTCCCGCTTGTTGTCCCCCCCCCCCCCCCCGCTCTGCCCCCCCCTTTGCTCTCTCTCTGGGTCACAGCTTTAGCTCTTGCTATGGGCAGAGACAACGTCAGCGGAGGCGTGGCTCACCTTGTGGTCATCACGGAAACTGGGGTGGAGCACGTGGTTGTCCCCGGCAACCAGCTGCCCAAGTTTCACAACGAGTGACAGCGTCCAACAAACAAGGAATTCTTGACTTTTGTTTTTCAGCTTTATTTCAGTAACTGTTTGAAATTCCTGATCCACAATCTCATCAATAATGTCCTGTATAGGACTGGAATGTAACACATTCTGCACACACACACACACACACACACACACACACACACACACACACACACACACACACACACACACACACCTTAAGAACAAGACCATGAAAATGATTCTTGCTAATTGCAAATTATAGATATGGCAACAGTGGTGATAAGTTTCATAGTTCTTACAAAGTCAATAACCTTAAAAACGACTCCATCAGCCTTCACATTTTGTGTAGTAGATGTTTGGAAATATTTGAAGTATAAATGAAGATTTTACATTCTACACTTTCTATTGGTTGAGTGCATTAAAATATCTTGATCATTATTATGTGCCGTGTTCTCTGTTGTAGTTTCATGTATCATTTTAAGGTCTTAAAATGTACTCTGATGCATAGCTTATGTCTTCACTGTTTCATGGCTGTGGATTCACTTTGGTCCACACAATCTAACAGTGAGGACGTCACACAGTCTGAAACACACTTAAAGATGAGGTCGTCACTCAAAGGTGTCACAGGGCAGGAGGGCCCAGAATGAACAAGACACTGTCAAGACCAACGTAGGCAGGAAGGAGGACCCAAACGCAGAGTTCTGCACAGAGAAATACTTTAATAAATTCAAATCCAAACGCAGACGAAGACCAGGAACTTAGAGACGTAGGGACACTATTCAGGGACAACAAAATAAAACAGGAAACAAACCCAAACCGTGACAGACACAGTCCAACATGTGCCAAGACAATCAAAGTTGCTTATTGTTCACAGCTGTTTTCCTCAGCTGTAGATTTATAGCTTATAAATCAAGTATTTGATGAAAAGAAAATGTATTGGACATTATTATATTGCGAAAAACCACTTCATGGTTGTAGCTACACAAATGTTGCTGTTCCTCCTTTTACTGACTGTACTGATAGTGAGTGACTCCCCACACTGGGGTCCTTTGGAGTTGCTGCAGCTAACAGCTAACTGTCTCCAGTGTCTTCAGGCCGTCTGCTAGTGTGTCCCCTTAAACTTGACCCAACCGACCCTTATCACCACCTCACCAAGGAAGGGGGCTTCACATCTGTTAAGCAGGAGGGGAACGGACCCCTTAACTCAGCTGACCTGCTCTCCTCTTGCACAGATGGTCCCCTGGAGGCTAGAACTGTAGCACTATCAAATGATAGCACTTAAATTGTACTTATAATGGCACTTTTCTATAATATGTTTTGTAACTGCTTATTTGATGAAAAATGTACTTTCTTTTTCTTGTTCTTCTGAGTTTGTATCTCTATGTGGAAATGCACTTATTGTACGTCGCTTTGGATAAAAGCGTCAGCTAAATGACATGTAAACATGTAATGTAATGTAATGTAGAAGTGAGGCAGATTCCTGTCTCATTTGTGGTCTGATGAACCATAAAGTCCTCTCATTGAATTCTCTCCCTACACTCAGCTACACTCGCTGTGAAATGAATACGTTTGTTAAAGGTCAACGATCTATTCTTTCTAGTGTTATTATACTGCAAAAAAAATGGGCTCCACATGTGTTGTTGTGAGCAGTTATTTAAACTTTATTTATTTAAACAAGACTTTTACAAAGGCGTTGTAAACTGATTTATCACATCTACCCATGTAATATATATTTTAGACCCACTGTACGTGTTTGCAGCTCATTGCAGGAGGGACAAGTTCACTTTCACTTTGATTGAGGACAACATGGAGTCCGTCTGACGTGTGGCCAAACGCGTGAGAACAGATCCACAGATTCAAAGAGGCTTTCCGAGGAAAACGTCGTAAACCCGGAGCTGCTCGAGTGGACGTTTGGCTCCACATCGGTCGGTCGGTACCAGAAGCGGATCAACATGTTGCAGGAGACGGGGACGGAGTGGTTGTCTCAGGAGGTGAAGACCGGAGTAAGTAGAGTCCTACACGTCGGAGACAGCGCCGAGAACCGCTGGATAGGAATCCTGAAGGACCTTTTCCTCTGTTTGTAGACCACCATCATCGCCATAGAGTTTGACGGAGGGGTCGTGCTGGGCTCTGATTCCAGAGTGTCTGCAGGGTGAGCTCGTGCGTGCGCGTGCGCGCCTACTTGCGTCTGCATGATACTACCACTCTCTCTGAGGAAACATAGTGTTATATGTGTTAGATAGTGTTTGCATGAATGCTTACTGACACTAAATCCTCCACCTTCTCATCTTTACTAACATGCAGTGTCTCTAGTTTAGACAAACAAGGACTCGGGGGGGACTGGGGGGGGGGAGTGGACCAGGAAGTCAGACCGACCCACTCAATGCATCACACGTAACATTATTTCGGATGATTAGAGAGAATAATATATGTGTTTTTTTAAATAATAATACATATTTTCATTCACATAAAATAATAGTGGCTATTGTAACACTCCAAGTATCGTTTGCTAGACAAATACACTTAACTGTGTTCTAATATCAGAAGGTTCTACATAGAACTACAGGACTACTTAAGGAATAAATGTGAGCAGAGAGAGACACACAATGAACACACTGGAATCAGAGGGTAGAGTTGAACATCAGTGCTATCAGTAGCGTTGCATGCTGGGTGTTGATCATTACTGAGACAATGACACACAGCTGAGCCTCCAACCAGCAATACAAGAAGTATCAAACCCCAGCTCTCCCTGTTCCTCCCTGCAGGGATTCGGTGGTGAACAGGGTGATGAACAAGCTGTCTCCCCTCCATGACAAGATCTACTGTGCTCTGTCCGGCTCTGCAGCCGACGCTCAGACCATCGCCGAGGTCGTCAACTACCAGCTCGATGTCCACAGGTGAAGACACGTCCAAAACGAGACCTGGTCGACCTTTAATCAAATATCCCATGATGCAGTTTAACTCGGTCAGGAGCTGCTCAGATAATTGTTTCCTAAATTAGTGCAAATTTTGCAAAGCTTTCTCAAAGAAAAAACCACACAGTAAAAATCTAGTTTCAAAGTTTGTACAGTGATTCAAGTGATTAGTTGTATTATATTTCCCTTTAAGAATAGTCATTTAAACCACAATGCACACAGCGTTTATCTTGGGCTGTTTTCATTGGACGTCCTGTGTCCTCCCTCCGTCAGCATTGAGATCGATGAGGACCCACAGGTTCGCTCAGCAGCCACTCTGGTGAGGAACATCTCGTACAAGTACAAAGAGGAGCTGTCGGCCCATCTCATCGTGGCCGGCTGGGACAGAAGAGACGGGGGACAGGTCAGTAAAAACATGGCTCCTTTCTGAAAGGAAGACAAACAAAGATTACTGGGGGGGTGTTAATAATGTCAAAATGAATGTCTGCAACTTTCACTAAAGTGACGTTAAGGTTGCATATCAAAGATAAAATCCCACCCAGCCAACAGATCTGATGTTACAGGAGACCCTACATCTGACTTGCTCCTCTCTGTTCCTGTGCCCTTTGACCTCTCCAGGTGTTTGCAACCCTGAGTGGTCTCCTGACGAGGCAGCCCTTTGCCGTGGGGGGCTCTGGAAGCTCATATGTTTATGGCTTTGTTGATGCTGAGTTTCACAGAGGCATGAGCAAGGAGGAGTGCCAGCAGTTTGTTGTCAACAGTACGTTGGTTTTCTCCACAGAAAGCTTTGCTTTTCTCAGACAGTTGATTGGATGGTGAAAGAGACACCAGACATTTGCTGCCTACTGATTGCTTGTTTTATTTATGGGAGGTAACCTCTCCTCTCCTTCCTCACACCTTCTCTTCTCCTCCTCTCCTCTCACAGCTCTGTCTTTGGCGATGAACCGCGATGGCTCCAGTGGAGGCGTGGCCTATATTGTGTCCATTGATGAACACGGCACGGAGGAGAAAGTGGTTCTAGGAAATGACTTACCCACCTTCTTTGACCAGTGACACTTCCTGTTTCAGCTAATGCATCTTGTCAAACATCACATCTAAATACTTTTACTAAAAAGTTTGATTTAAATAGAATCATTGCATGGCTGTGTGATACACAATGCTATTTCATATGAGGTCATTACAAATCCAAAAGTAATTTGTGGTTAATTATGAAGAGAATTATAACAAACGGTGACTTATTTGGTTAATTAACAGTAATGTTTTAATTAGTGGTCGACAGAAGAACAAGAAAGTGCAATTTTCATCAAATAAGCAGTTTCAAAACGTTATAAGTACAATTTACGTGCTTTAATTTGTTAGTGCTACAGTTATTGTTTTAGTCAAGGTAGAGTCTAAAGAGGTGTGTCTTGAGTTTTCGGTGGAAGATGTAAAGGTTCTTTGCAGTCCTGATGTCATCAGAGAGCTCATTCCACCATCTGGGAGCAATGAAGCAAAGAGTCACGATCTCGCCGAGTGCTTTTCTCTCAGTGAGGGAGGAACAAGCAGCATGATGTGTAATGTAATGATACATCTTTGTTGTTATCTTTATTTTTGTATCTGATTAAAAAAAACAATGGCTTAAAACATCACATTAAACACATTATTTAAGGCCTTTACAAACCAAATGTCTAGCAAACACAGGAAAGATAGCAACAATTGCCTGCAAATATTATACAGTGTATTTAGGGGTTTTCTTTTGAAGGATAAGAGGAGAGCATGCATCATGGTAAGTGCTTCATTGGACAACTTTGAAATGAGTAATTCCATTTTCAACTGATTCAATTGTGATGGTCAAAGCTCACTGTGAAAACAGATTCTCTGCCATAAACCTACAATTCTTGGTAAATAAAAGTAAAGAATGAGCCTCTCACTTAGCAGCAGTGGTTGTCTCTGTGGTATTTAGTGTCACAAGCATCTAAACAGTCAAAGTCAAGTTTGTTACATTGATTCACATGTAAGAAGCCTGGGCAGTTGATAGTAGGTCATCCTGCTTAAACGCCAGTCTAGAAGCTTTCTGATTATAAATCATTATGCAAGTGTGCCTGCATATGCTTTTCTTTTATGTGCAATTTAAAAAATAAATAAAAGCCTGTGTAGAAAGATTTTATGATCTATTTATTTATGAATGTGTTTGGGGTTTAATGCTGGTGTAAAGTTCTCATTGAAGAAAACTGAACTGACAGTAACTGAAACAGGATGTTGGCACCGTGTTCATCCAAGTTGTTAGTAATAATAAAAGATAGTTCACGTGTGAAACTCAGTTTAGGAGTCCAAAATAGTTCAATAGGGAGCCGTTGGGATTTCGGGGAAACCACGTTCACAAAGCACACAATGAAAGTGAAAGTGAAAGTGGACTAAACATCGGGGGCAGACTGCAGACGACTCCAGCTGCATGATGACAGGTGAAATGGCAAAAGTAACCCGCAAAGGAGTCGCTTTGGTGTCCGCAGTGTGCGTCGACCTGTCCTTGTTTTACGCAGCGGGACTGGTGGCGACTCGCAGCGTGTTTGGGCACTTTGCGCGTCTCTGGGTCCACGCGGCTCTCCGGTGCTCGGCACTGAGCGCCGTGACTCTGCTCACCCTCGGGGATCTCAACCCGTTGCTGATTCGTGTTATCGCGTCAAACAGCCTGCTGCCCGCGGTGTTTGAGACCGGAACCAAAGCGCTCTACCACGAGGACACCGAATGTGGCCCGGCGGCGGGTGCGCGCTGCTGGCTCGTTTGCGCCGCAGCGTCGCTGCTCGCTGCGCTGTTTTGGGAAATCACCGTGCCGGACGCGGAAGATGCTGCCGCCGGTGACGAGAAGAAACAGAAGGCCAGAGTGCTGTTTGGGAGAGTCCTGGGCTTGTACAAACCCGAATATCTGCTGCTTTTTGGGGGGCTGGTGATGCTGACGCTGGCAGTTTTGTGTAAGTATAGACTAGGTCACATGATGTGAGGGTGATGACGTCATACCAGTAGAGGATTTAGATTAGGATTTACTAAGGTAGTGGAGTCAAGAGCTCAGGTTCAAGTAAAGCTGGAATGATGATGATGATGATCTTGACTTGACTTGGTTCTGCATGTCCATCTATTCAGGTGAGATGTTCATCCCGTTCTACACTGGCAGAGTCATTGACATTCTTGGCACTCAGTATCTGCCCAATGAATTTGTATCTGCGCTTCTATTCATGGGACTTTACTCTCTGGGAAGGTATAAGACTCTTCGTCCCCCTCTTCACTCTCATCCAGGGGCATGCGCCTGTAGCTCACACCGTAATATGTGACTGTCTCTGTCTTTTTATGATCCGTTTAGCTCTTTTAGTGCAGGCTGCAGAGGAGGTTTCTTAATGTGTGCCATCAGTTCCTTCACGTGCAGAATTAAAGTCCAGCTGTTTGGGGCTTTGACCAAACAGGAGATTGGCTTCTTTGAGACAACAAAGACAGGTAAGGCTCTCATATAACACACATATACTACAGTTTACTGTATGAGTACTCAATGGACCAATGGAACATGTCATAGCAATAAATCATTTGGATAAAAGGCATTTCAGAACATACATAGAAGGATTGTCACAGAATGAGACAGAATGTAAACTCTGTGTTTGTGTGTAGGGGAAATCACATCACGGTTGTCTAAAGACACCACCCTGATGGGAAGAGCGGTCTGTCTCAATGTCAATGTGCTGCTGAGGACGTTCATCAAGACGCTGGGCATGATCTCCCTGATGATGAATCTTTCGTGGAAGCTCACGTTCCTCGTATTGATGGAGGTGCCCATCACCAGCCTCATTCAGAACATCTATGACACACACTACCAGGTGAAAGGCAGGTTCATGACAAACACTGAATTAACTCTGAGATCTAAAGGATCATTTGATTACATCCCCAACACGCTAATTTAAGACATTTCAAGGTGTCCAAAAACCCTTCTTTCAAAATAATTTAGCAGAAAGCTTCTTATGTCTTTCAAAAGACGAATGATGAGATGAATCAAAATTGTGTTGATTGCTCA
Organism: Pungitius pungitius; assembly: GCF_949316345.1. Lineage (NCBI taxonomy): Eukaryota > Metazoa > Chordata > Actinopteri > Perciformes > Gasterosteidae > Pungitius > Pungitius pungitius. The sequence goes on from NC_084916.1 coordinate 3,832,233, forward strand.
TCTTTTGTGACAATATATTGTTATAACATAAAAAAATGTTTTTTTTCCTTGACCTTTAGTTCGTTTTGAAAACATCTCATTATGATCTTCTAGGACGTTTTAATGTATCAGTTAGCTTCCGTTTTTTTAAAGTTTCTAATATAAGTTAGCTGCCCTTCCCTTAATCCTAAGAAGACTTTTGTGTCCCCCCCTCAGCGGCTGTCCCTGGCAGTGCACGACTCGATGGCTCTGGCCAATGAAGTTGCTAACGAGGTCGTGTCCAGTATTCATGTAGTACGTAGCTTCAACACAGAGAGACACGAAGCCCGTCGCTATGACGACCGCTTGATGGACACACACATCCTGAAGACCCGCCAGAACGCTGTCAGCGCTGTTTACCTTCTCGCACGCAGGGTGAGAAGTTTGTAGTTCTTTTGGACAACAGGTACTACTGAGTATGTACTTGTGTATCACCTCCTTAAACAGTGTGTGTGTGTGTGTGTGTGTGTGTGTGTGTGTGTGTGTATGTGTGTGTGTGTGTGTGTGTGTGTGTGTGTGTGTACAGTTGACAGGCTTAGGCATGCAGGTGGTCATGATGTACTACGGCAGGCTGTTCATCCGGAGCGGACAGATGACCACTGGAAACCTGGTTTCCTTCATCCTCTACCAGTCAGATCTTGGAGACAACATCAGGGTAAATAACTGCTTGGTTTGGTTGTGTTTTATTGAGGGTTTTTGTTGTTGGTGTGTAATAAATATCCTGGGTGTGATAATGAATTGGCTCTTAGCTTTAAAGACTCTAAACATGATTGCATGCATAAATATTCATATTCAACATACTGCGGCCTTGACTAAAGAACAAAGTCATGTTATAAGCTCAGCTTGATGTTCTTTTTAGACACTGACCTACATCTTTGGCGACATGCTGAACTCGGTGGGGGCTGCTGGGAAAGTGTTTGAGTACCTGGACCGTAAAGCTCAGGTCAGCATGGAGGGGAAACTCAAACCGGATCAGCTGACCGGGAACGTCATCTTCCGCAATGTCAGCTTCGCCTATCCTACTTACCCCGACAAAACAGTACTGCAGGTGAGCTCTGGCCGGCAGAGACAGAGGGCGACTTCTTTGGCCTGAATTTATACAAGTGACCAGCTAAAGTAAATGTACACAAGGGATCCCTCAGTATTTACCTATAAATGTATGGATGATAAACTACAAAAACCAAACTCTATTTTCTGTATCATTGATATCTCCTCTTTTAGGACTTTTCATTGGAGCTGAAGTCAGGTCAGATGACAGCGCTGGTGGGAACATCTGGACAAGGAAAAAGCACATGTGTGAGTCTGCTGCAGCGCTTCTATGAGCAGCAGGATGGAGAAATCCTATTGGACAACGAACCACTGAGATCCTATGACCACCGATTCCTCCACAAGAAGGTGATTCAGCAACATGTCTCTGATCACACAAACCACTCTCCTGTTTAGGACAATGTCTCTTATCTGTGTTTTATTTCTTATTATAGATTAAAAGGCTATTGAGAAAAAATAACAGATTTAAATAACTCTTACTGGCATATTTAGACCAGAATGCAGTCCAACAATAACCCGTGTTGCATGTTAAGCAATGGCCTGAGGAGTAGACTAAATAAAAGATATGATGAGATGAGATTATTCTTCATTAGTACCACAGCAGGTACATTTGTAGTTCTACTGCAGCAAAGTGGATAGTGCAACAACAAGAACCCTCAGTAAGAAGGGAAAACCATACATGCATAGGTACCTGGAGGCCACAGGGGTCCTGGGAACTGTAGGCTGATGACAGTGTGATTGACAGGTTGCTTTGGTGAGCCAGCAGCCTGTCCTCTTCTCTGGCTCCATCAGAGACAACATCGCCTACGGGCTCGCTGAATGCTCATTGGATGAGATCCAGGAAGCAGCACGCAAAGCCAACGCACATGACTTCATCATGAAGCTGGAGGAGGGCTACGATGCAGGTAACCTCTCTTTTTACTGTAAAGCACAGAACACATCATTTGTAGAGCTTGAGTAATGATAGAACTGTTTGACTTTCTATTTAATAATATTTAAGCTGCTAAACTCAACATCCATAGAAAAGTTATTGCATCCACACAATTGGCACCGAAGAGCAAGCTGTGAGCATGAAAGCATGCGTTTATACTCTCTACTCTGTGAGTTGCACTATTCTCTTTAAGGGAAACAGACAAAATGCAAAAGGTAACGAGTGTCCATCATGGAGAATGCAAGTGTAACCTGTAAAAAGCTGTAAACTAACCTCCACAATGACCAGGAGGAATTGTCAGTGAAGTCATCCCTCACATTGGAGGAACCTCTTTATTGCCTGTGTACAGGCTTTGTAAAGGAACAAGTCAAGTATCACATTACAGACAAACGCAGCATCATCACAAGCGTCCTGCATCGGCTTCACTACGTCACGTGTGAACTGAGACAACAGGGTCCAACCCGGGCGACCAACCTTAACCCCTTATGATGTCATGTTGTCCATTCCTCAGAGGTAGGTGAGGGTGGGGGCCAACTATCTAAGAGCCAGAGGCAGCAGATCGCCATCGCTCGAGCTGTGGTCAGGCAGCCACAGGTCCTCATTCTGGATGAAATAACCAGCTCTCTGGACATGACCAGTGAAAACAAGGTACGTCTTCACGTCCCTCAGGGCTTGTATTTTAGACAAGTTCTGTACCATCAATCACTTCTCAGTACTTCTTATGTACAGTAGAGGCAAAGGTACACGACAAGTAGCTTCATTTCCATTCATTTTATCTGTGTGGTGATTCCTCTCTCAGCTCTCAACCATCTACATAACAGCATTGATAATGCAGGAAATTTGCTCATATGAGGCAGTTACTCACCAAGATGTGTATCCTGTCATTGAAAAGACAAGTTAATCATGACAAACTGTTATTAATGAGCAATTATGAAGTCTGATCCATCGGATGAATTCCTGCTCTTAAACACATGTTCTCTGCACTCACTGAGTCATATTCATCCTCAGTCTGATGTTGGCTCCTGGAATTTAGACTTCCTGAAACTCTCCCAAATGAGTACGACAGTAATGTAGTAATATTTCTGAAGGCAATGGCCTTTCAAAATAACGTAACGCCTTGTATTATTCTCTTACTCTTTTATTGTTTATTGAGGGGAGGAAACTCAGGCAAAAACTTTGCTTTCAGGTTCTGGGCAGTTCTGTGACTTTGGTTTAGAAAGTCATCAACTGGGAGGTTTTATGGAGAAATCTGTTATTATAATATCTCTTCAAAATTTAAACGATGTTCCCTGAGTCATTTCTCAATCTTTGACTTTTAATATCTTTAGAATGAAGAAATTTGAACTTGTTTTTTCCCATCTCTGTTCTGCCAATTAATTAAAGGCACATTATTTAATTAGATAATACCATGTGTGCTTATTAAAAACATTTACAGAAAACATGGGGTGTCCCCCCTGAAATCCTATGTCCAAAGTCCCTTGTGACCCCCTTGGCCCTGCTCTCCTCTAACAACACAGAGGAATGTGTGTGTGTCATTGACCCTGCACAGGTTCACCAGGCTTTGGCCAGTTGTCCTAACCAGACCCTGCTGGTGATCGCCCACAAGCTGAGGACCATCCAGAGGGCCCATCACATCGTTGTGATGGATGACGGCAGAGTTCAGGAGCGAGGGACTCACCAGGAACTGATGGAGTTGAAGGGGAGCTACTACCGACTGAGGGAGGAGCTCTTTGAGGAGGAAAATCCAGCCCAGTGACGCAGCGCTGTCCCCCTGGACCCATCTGTGGGACGGTTGTTCTGTGGGACCACGTTGGACCAGCAGCCGCAAAGAATATATCAGGATAAATTTAAGTGATAAAGGGCTCACAGAACAGATGAAGACAAAGGCCACACACATGCTGTACATATACAAACATACCTTTAATAATAGATTGTGTAAATATTGTTTTGTGAATATTAAAAATGAAAGAAAGCGGACCAATGATTTTCAGTTAAAAGATGTGTAACCTCCTCAACTCTAGTACTAGACTTCTGTTTTTATTTATTTTGTTGAAATGACATTGGATGTTGTAAATGAGTCAAACAAGATTAATAAATGATTTCAGATATGGACCTGGACTGTAAAGTTCAGTTTTTATTCATTAACCAGAACGGCCTTATTCATGCTTTAGTTTGAAGTCTTTACTTCTGTAACCCTTTTTATTCCGATCCTCCAAAAGCAGCCCGGCTGCTCCTTTATATCACGGATTACATCATCATTTGATGATCCTCCACGAGCCAGAAGATCAATCAAAGCTGCTCGTTTTTTACTTTGAGGTCACTTTGAGCCACGACACCCCAGACAGATGAGACACCTCTAAACATAGGATTTACCACTTAGTGGAGTTCTATTTCACAAATATTACAAATATTCTTTCCTACTTTTTTGTTCATGGTAATTAAATATGTGTAAGTACCTTTGTGCAGAATTCTCTGCATGTAAAGTGCTAAATAAATAAAGCTAATTAATTCAACAGAGGACAAAGTGAAAGCACAATATATTAAGTTGGGGTTTAGCAGAGTTTGCAGGTTTTATTCAGGCCCAACTGACTCGGCATGAGTCACACTGAGTCACACCGTGCAAAGAAAAGGAGGAAAACGCGTAATACAGGACAATTATTAGGTGGTGATTGTGAATTTGTTCTACTGGTTAGTAGTTTGAGGTCTTTGAGCTTTTGTAACCACATATTAGTGTTTGTGTGGTCTCTTGTATTTCGGGTTTTACTGCAGGTGTGTTTTTGGAAAGTTGCCTGATGACATTTCATAGAATCCACCAAACACGGAAGTGACATCAGGCTTTGTGCCAAAACACCAACCGCTCTATTGACAAAGATCAGGCTCAGCATCGGCAACGTTAACCGCCATCTTGTTACGACGTTTCCACAAAATGGGGACTGAAGACACATGTCCACACACGTGCTGCTGTTGCTTCTCCTGGACGTCACCATCCTGAGTGTGAGGGATTCCTGAATGAACGATGACATGTACACCCAGAACACAGTTTACTCTTACATTTATATTTAAAACATTTATATGTACTTTGATCATCACAAGAATCTTGTTCTGCTGTAAATGTAAGATATGGATAAATTCATATTCTTATTCTTATAAAGGCAACGCTTTGGCTCACAGACTCGTAAACATCTACAACCCTGAGTGCTGCCTGCAGGTTCCAATAACAGGAGGCAATAGGGCAAAAGGCTTGACATCTTAGTGAGATCTTCAGATGAAGGTGAATATAAAATAAAGAAATTATCTAGAAAAGATGATTGTGCATCCTGAAACCTTTTGTGCACCTACATAGTGTGTAAATGTGTATCTTTGGATGTGCGTATGCGCTCAGCAGCTTTTGTTGTGCACCAGCGAGTGCTGAGCTCTTGTTACTTTCACTTTCTGTGCTTGTTGTGCATTCATTGAGCACCTTATTCATCCAAGACACAACCGAGCCAAGCTCTGGTGACTGAGTCACTGGATAGATTGGCTTCACTGTCACATGATGCCGGCTTCTCTTCTCCTTTAGGAGCCAAAAAGAATAAGAGCAACTGATGCAGCATGAGGCACAACAGAAAGTGATGCAGCTTCTTTTCCACACTCGTCTCATTCAGTGTGACGGAAGCATCTCAATAGAAAAAGGTCAAACAGGATCAATTATTGATCCTTAATATGAAAATGAGTCCTTTAAGTCGTGATACTGTTGATACCCCCCCCCCCCCCCCGTCTTTTTTTTATGAACCCACTAACTTCCCCAATGAGGATTGTAACATTAATGCAGCACAGTGTTACTACGTTGCTGTGTGCTTTCCTCAGTTGATGATAAGGGGAAAGCATTCAATCAAACACACCTTTTAAGGACATTTTGCAAAACTTTGCTCATTGTCCCAAAACTCACACACAAGTAAACATGACACAACACTGGGAAATATACCATTCACATCTGTGTCAAATTGAAACTACTATAAAAACCCCAACTCTACAATCCAAACCTAACATTCCTTTGTCAAAATGTAACTCTGATGACAAAATGACACATACATGCATCATATGCGTACACTTTCAGATCAGGGGGAACACACTAGTGTACTAGTGTTTTTTCTGAATACTTAAGCGCTAATCGTGATTCTTGTAGCACATTTTCTAAAACTATTAATATGTTTAGCAAAACCACTCATTGAGTTTGCAAAACTGAAAGCACAAACACTGCTTTTCACTCAGTTTGCAATTTTGTAACACACACTTTGCAAAACTGTAGGCACAATTCACTCTTTTTGCAGAACTTTAAACACAACTGACTGCTGACACTCTATTACCAAATTTCCAACACACTCCTAGCAAAATTAGACATATGTAGGGCTATCATTAACACTATTTTGCTTTGTTTTAGATAATTAGTTCACTTTGCAATCAGCCTAAGCACTATAAATAAGCCACAGGTGAGCTGTCTGTGTGGAGTACAATGGAAGGAGCAGTAAGAGTGAGAAGTGTGCGATCAGAGGAGCCCGAGGAGGTGAAGAAGTTGGAGAAAGAGGACGTGGAGTTGAAGAAGTGAGAAGGTTAGAGGAAGTTAAAGGAAGAGACAAGGAGGAGCAAAAAGAGCACAAGGAGGGGAAGCAATCAGAAAAAACTGTAAATGTGTTTCTCCCAACGTTGACAAATTTGTATTATTTAAATGTATATAGGTTATAATGATCGATAATAACAAACCATAAATGTATAGTGATTCTATAACTCATACAGTTCTTTTGAATGTATTACTTCATTGATTCGTTGTATGTCTTAATTTATTCATTTTAAGATGCTAATGTATTTTTAACTCAATCGTTACTCCAAAAAAAAGTTCCCTGTCGATTTTATTCTGAAAAAGACAACTGATGTCGTCCTTTTCCGGAACCCTTTTCATAAATAACTTTCCCTCTTTTGGAGGTCAGTCAAATTACACAGACCTTCATCACAAAGGGTTTTATTAATAAATATGTCTCATCCCTGCAGACCTAAAAGTCAAAAAACAAAAACATCAAAACCATTAAAGTCCTTTAAAATATGTATATGGACAGATTTTCCAATTATACTATTTTAAATCCACTGATAATCATTTAAAGTTTATTTTCCAACATTATATCACACCAGCAGGCTTGATGATCATTTTAAACAGGAAACTACCAGCAAAATGTTGAGAAAGAAATGTAGAAATATTTCATTTCAGATGCAGACTAATTAGAATATGAATTTAAACACTAATTTAGAATTTCTAAATTTTTGTGTGGTAGAAATATGTTTCCTCAAAACTGTATAAATTTGATTGTGCAATACTCCAGGCTGTTGAAGCATTCCTACATACACATAATGAGATCAATACACAAACCTCAAACAAAAATATCAAAATATACATACATTTCTTTTTCAATATTTACAAAAAGAGGATTTTGTGGTGTAACCGCTGGGTTCGTGGGGGATCGAAATAACAGCCGGACACGTATTCATCGTTTGACGATCAGTTTATTCTCACAGGTTTATCCTACCTCCTCACTCGCTCCCCTCTCACTCCTAAATAGCTTGGGGAGTCATTGTGTCAATTGTCCTCAGCTGGAGGTTCATTACCTCCAGCTGACACCATTCTCCGAGCCACTCCCCCTCTCTCTCCCTCTGCAGCCGAGCCGAAACCACGCCCGCCACCACATGTGGGTTTTATATTTATTTTTCTGTCCTGTACTCTTTACAAAATATGTCATTTTAGTTTTATTTCTTAAATATAAAGGACATAATGAAGCATTAACATCTTCCACAAAAATACTCCAAAACTCCTCTAAGTTTCTGGCACCTTTCAAGGGTCAGTGACAAGATGCACTAATAATATATATATATATATATATATATATATACACACTATAAAACATAGGCCCTTCCTCACTGATGCCTTAGAACCAAAAACAGGCGGCTCGGTTGGTTCTGTTGGACACTTCCCAGCAGTGGACTTCAGTCTTCTTCACTTGTCCTTCTGTAAGTGGAAGGAGTAGAAGTCATTATTGATTGAGACGTGCAAAAGCAGGAGCCTCTTCAGGGTTATAATAACGTACGAGTGGACCAGCGGTCTGGGTGAAAGCATCCAGAACCATACATTTGGGATTAGTTAATAGTTTAAAGAGGATCATCACCTTTTCTTGTTGACCAGCCTCATCTGAGCCTGTGCAGTGAAACGATGAAGAGTCACACAAATGGATTTAAAATATCTTATTAATCAATCTAATTAAATGAAAATGGTGAGACAGTATCAATCTGTCTTGTAGTTTCAAATCAATCAATCAATTCTTAGTTTGTACACATGGCTTTGTGTCTGGGTTCGTTGTTACCTGAGCTGGTGACGGTCCAAGAGACAAACTTGATGAGACCGTAGAGCACCAGCGCCACACCCACCATCGCCATGGAGTCCTCGATGGAGGGGGAGCTGAACCCTGACAGGACAAGAGAGGAGTTCAAGCCTTAAATACTTCCTACACATGAACGTCCATCTTAGTGGACCAGCTGGATTCAAGTCTTTTATTTGAAGACTTCCATATTCCACAGAGGCCATCGCATATATAGTAAATGTGCAGGATGTCTTTACTGGGCAAACAGCAAACAATGACCATGAGCTGTCACAGGTTCGGGCTGGTGCAGGTCGAAGAAGGCAGGACTCAAACGCAGGATTCAACGTTTACAGAAGGTGCTCTTTATTCACCAAACAAAACCTAGACGTGCTCCAACGACGAGTGACGTAAGACAATGACGCGACAAAGGACAACTGGCACACAGGGCTTAAATACACAAGGGAGGTGCAGGTGATTGGACACACGTGGAAGCAATCAGGCAATCACAGGACAGGAAGTGAAGTTACCCAGAGACACAAGAAAGCTACAAAATAAGACAAGCAGACCCAAACCGTGACATGAGCCCGTTCAGGGAGAACCAGCCCCTCTACGACACCAAAAAATAATGAATCAGGTCACTAGCATTATGTGTCCTCATGTGACCTTATTGGTTTCATTCATGGAAATAATATCACATGATTATTATTATTATCATTATTATTATTATAAGAATGTTATATTCAATTAGTGTGATGTGTACATTAGAAATAGACAAAGCACACAGCGAGATCTGAGTGTGCCGTCTGGAGGAAGTAGAGTCTGTGACAACACAGGTCAGATGAGGACAAGACAGACAATGAACTATCTTAAATGGACCTGTATTCACAGCGTTAGTGTTCACAAACATTTTTGTTTTAATTACTCAGTTTAACACAGGTGGTGACCATCACCTCCAGAGAGACCAGACGAGTGTTATTATATTATTTTAACAAACAACTTGTCCTTTTAAGTCAGTACAATTCCTTTCTATGCAACACGTTCACCATATAGGTTATTTTCCTTTATATGGAACAATGTATTGTAGGTTTAGAGGCAGCTGGAGACACCTTATTACTGCTCATGATTAATTATTTATTCACAGAAAGTATCGTCTTCGACTCCAGAGGAATGTGGCCAAGCGAGGAGGGCAAGAAGCTTCAGAGGCGAGGCAGAGATCCAAGTTGTGGTTGCCATAATATGCACATCGTGGCAGAAGCGTCACACACTAGAAACCAAAACCAAACCCAATGACCTCATCAGCTAATTTCCCACAAACGGCACAGAGGGAAGAGCTGTTCGCTGTGGGACTGGTCCCGACTCCTGAAAGAGATGCAGCCGTAAAGGCCTCATGAACTGTGACCTACAGACAGTGTGAGAATGAATCAGGTTGCATTCTGGGAAGATTTGGTGTGATTCCTGACTTCTGCCTGTTCCAGAGAATAAGTCTTATCTGGAGAATTTAGGTTTATAAAACAATTAATAGCCCAAAATTGAAAAACATATATTTTCCTTTTTTTTACTTGCATGTGATAAAATGATGAGCTGTGTGTGTGTTTTACAGCGAGACATGTTTGTGTGTCTGACACGTCCAAACAAAGGAGCAAACAAGATGGCAGCATGCAGGTGTCCTCAGAGGGAGGGCGAGGCTCAGTGGCAACTCAAACAAGTACGTGTTACATTTTATTTAATGTGTATCTAAGAGCTTTTAACACTAAAGCGTTGTGTCTTTCAGAGCTTTGCTACATTTGATTTCTTTGTAACAGGAACAATCTCCTATTGAATGATGACTCTGAAGACAAAACGGAGAAAACTGCGTAATTCAGACATGAGAAAGTTGACTGAGAAATGCTCAGATTTGATAAGCAGATTACAGCAAGGATCATCTCTGTGCTCCCTTTAAAGGGGTTGAATCACTTCTCTTTGCTGTATTTCAGAACAATGAAACACAGCAAGTATGACTGATTTCAGCAGCTTGTAGTCTGACTGGGTTTGACTTTCAGTCAGAAGCTAAGAACTGATAACGTTCTCAGTCAAAGATCCTTCATTGGGTATCATTGGGATGTTTTACTGTACTCTCACTCTGAGTCTGATGGAAATAACAGCAGCTTTAGTCTCACGTTTGGATGATGGTGATACACTTTTCACAAGTGAAGGGTTGTATTTTTTAATTTTATTTTATAGTTGTAAACAAAGAGCTGGGATGTTCCAGGTGGACTACACAGTGTTTCAGGGGTCTACAAAGTATCTCTGAATATTTACAACGTACTTGTGTGAGGAGCAGAGCTGAGTTTGTGGCTTCCAACCAGGAAGGATTTCACAAATCTTTGGTTCTGCCATCGACTCTAGTTTTGTTTTAAATAAATAAAATCATGAACAGGAGGAAGCTGAAAGACGTCAAGAGAACAATCGAGGTGTAGCAGGACATTGAAGTCAGCGGTCCTCCTCCTCCTCCTCCCTCAATTAAGGACTGATCCCGGAACAGAACGGACCGTGAAACCTTTTCTCCTTCCCGGTAAAACGAGCGGAACTTAAAATGCGACGTCTCGGTGCGCAGAGCTCGGTTCTGGCTCTCCTGATGATAAGCCTTCACGCCGCTGCAGCACGTGAGTTAACGCTTTGTTTAATTGTAGAAGAAGAGACGCTTCGTGTCCTCATAGGCTGCAGTCATCAGTTGAAGTGTCTCTGATGTCTCTCGATGACGTCAGAGAAAGTTGTAAAAAGTAACAAATGTTGTCAAAGTGCGCACGTGTTTCCTCTCGTGAGTTTGTGTAAAGGACAGAAGTGTGTTTGTCTCACTCTGCTGTCTCTGTCTTCGGGACCTTGAACTGAGGGACCGCTCTTGAGGCAAACATGGGAGCATGACGCAGCGCGGCACGTCGCAGATGACGTCACACTGACGCTGTTTGGTCAAGCTGGACCGATAAATCCGTCATCAATATTCCTTGTAGATATAAGCCTATTGCAGATATATTGGTGTGTACATGTTGTCTGATGAGTGAGAAGAAAGAGAAGTGAAGAAATGTCAAACTCAGTCTGAGCTCAAAGTTGATTTTAGTTGATATTAAAACATGAAATATTTAATATTGGGACTATTTTGATGTCAGAATCAGCCTCAAACGTCCAGCATCTCTCTGCAGAATTTGAAGAGTGTATGTACAGCGGGTGAAATACGTTATGAACAGGTCACCATTTTTCTCAGTAAATATATTTCCAAAAGAGCCAATGACATGACATTTTCACCAGATGTTGGTAACAACTCAAAACAAAGAAGTTCAGAAATAAAGTTATGTGTAATAATGTGAAATGACACAAGGGAAAAATTATTGAACATGAAGAAAAGGAGGTGCAAAAAGGTAAAGCCGAGACAACACCTGAAAACATCAAAAATTAATCAGTAATTAAAAAGCAATCCAGACCCCTGTCAGTGCAAATTAATATCAGCTGTTCAGTCCCAACTGATGGCCTACAAAAAGGTCTCATTGCCAAGGTGTCACACAAGACACATCTCATGATGGGTAAAAGCAAAGAGCGGTCTCAAGACTTTCGCAACCTAATGAGGGTATTGGTTATAGGTGCATTTCTAAGCTTCTGAATGTTCCAGTGAGCACAGTTGGGGCCATAATACGGAAGAGGAAAGACAATCATTTCACCAGAAATTTCTTTCGACCAGGTGCTCCTCGCATGATTTCTGACAGAGGAGTGAAAAGAATAATCACAAGAGTTGTCCAAGAGCCAAGGACCACTCATGGAGAGCTTCAAAAAGACCTGCAATTAACCGGTACTGTTGTCTAAAAGAAAACAGTAATGCAGTAAGTAATGCACTCTGTTATTAGGTAGGCTTACTCCTTTGGCCTACTGTAACGCTGTGGGTGCAAGGGGCTCCGGAAGAAGGCAGCGAGAGTGCAGGTTCAATATATTTTATTGTGTATTTTTAGGTTTCTCGTGCTTCCAGCTCGTGAGGCGTCCCGCTCGCTTGTCCTCCTTGCTCGCCGCCTCCCTGGAACTTATATGGGGACACAATTGATCATTATTTCCCCCCAGCTGAGGCTCATTGCCTCCACCTGGCGCCGTTCCCGGAACCACTCCCCCTCTCTTCCCCCCTGCAGCCGAGCCAAAACCACGCCCGCCACCACATACCCCCACCGCCCGACTTAGGCCGGGGAGCCGTCCGGCCTAGCCTACTCCCCCCCCCCTCCCTCGAGAGGGCGGGAGAGGAAGTCTGCCACGACCATCTGCGCCCCCGGCCTATGGACCACCTTGAAGTTAAAAGGCTGTAGAGCCAGATACCACCGAGTGATCCGGGCGTTGGTATCCTTCATGCGGTGGAGCCATTGGAGCGGGGCGTGGTCCGAACAGAGGGTGAACGAGCGTCCCAGGAGGTAGTAGCGCAGGGAGCCCACCGGATGGCCAGGCACTCCTTCTCCACCGTGCTGTACCTGGCCTCTCTTTCCGACAGTTTGCGGCTGATGTAAACCATGGGGCGGTCGACCCCCTCCACCTCCTGGGACAAAACGGCCCCCAGCCCCCTGTCCGACTCGTCGGTCTGCAGAGTAAAGGGGAGGGAGAAGTTAGGTGTGTGGAGGAGCGGTTCCCCACAGAGAGTCTGTTTTACCTTCTACAGGCCGCAATAGCTGCTGTCTTGTCCACCTGACGGCGCACCTGCCCGACCCCCAAGTGGTACCCCAGATACCGTACCTCCCTCCGTCCAACTGCACACTTCCCTGGGTTGGCGGTGAGCCCGGCCCGCCTCAGCGACTCCAGCACGGCACCCACCCGCCGCACATGCTCCACCCAGGTGGTGCTGTGGATGATGACATCATCCAGGTAGGCGGCCGCATATGCGGCGTGCGGACGCAGCACCCGGTCCATGAGGCGCTGGAACGTGGCCGGGGCACCGAACAAGCCAAAGGGAAGCATGGTAAATTGGTACAAACCATACGGAGTGGAGAAAGCAGTTTTCTCTTTGGACTCTGGCGACAGGGGAATCTGCCAGTAGCCCTTAGTTAAATCCAGGGTTGTAAAAAAACGTGCAGTGCCCAGCCGGTCCAGGAGTTCGTCGACCCGGGGCATTGGGTAGGCATCGAATCGTGACACGTCGTTCACCCTGCGATAGTCCACACAGAACCGTACAGCCCCATCTTTCTTAGCCACCAGAACGATGGGGCTACACCAGGCACTGTTGGACTCTTCTATTACCCCCATCTCCAACATAGCCGCTAATTCCTCCCGAACTACTTTTCTTTTGTGTTCGGGCATCCTGTAGGGTCGTGACCTTACCGTCACCCCTGGGGGAGTCTCGATGTGGTGAACTATCAGGTTGGTCCGGCCTGGCAGGGGGGAGAACACATCAGCAAACCGCTTCTGCAACTGGGCACTGTCTGTCCTCTGGTCCTCAGAGAGACGTCCCTCACACGGGAGCGGGGTGGGATTGGCCGCTTTTGGCACCTCCGGCCCAAGGTCCTCTCTTTCTGATACTGAGGAAACCAGAGAAACAGACTCCACCTCCCTCCAGGCTTTGAGGAGGTTCACCACCTCATAATCAACATCCCCCACCTGGCGTGTGACCTCGAAGGGCCCTTGCCACTTAGCCAGGAGTTTAGAGCTGGAAGAAAGAAGTAATACAAGTACCTTTTCTCCCGGTGTGAATTGTCTCAGCTTGGCTCATCTGTTGTACAGCCGTTGTTGCCGTTCCTGGGCCCGGAGCAAATTCTCCCGTGACATCCTACCCAGTGTGTGGAGCTTTGCTCTCAGGTCCAGGACGTACTGGATCTCATTCTTGCCGGGGCTCGGACCTTTCTCCCAGTTTTCCTTAATAAGGTCCAGCACCCCCCTCAGTGTCCTGCAAAACAAAAGTTCAAAGGGAGAAAATCCCGTGGAGGCCTGGGGGACCTCCCGGACTGCAAACAACAGAGGATCGAGCCATTTGTCCCAATTACATTCATCTTCGCTAATAAATTTACGGATCATGGACTTCAGTGTCCTATTCATACGTTCTACCAGCCCGTCTGTCTGCGGGTGGTACACACTAGTACGAATGGACTTAATGCCCAGTAACCCGTAAAGTTCTCTCAGTGTACGCGACATGAACGATGTGCCCTGGTCCGTCAGAATCTCTTTCGGGATTCCGACCCCGGAGATGACCTGAAACAGAGCCTGCGCGACACTCTTCGCCGAGATGTTGCGCAATGGCACTGCCACCGGATATCGGGTTGCGTAATCCATGAGGACTAACACAAAGCGATATCCGCGTGCGCTCCGGTGGAATGGCCCGATGAGGTCCATCCCGATGCGTTCAAACGGAACCTCAACCAATGGTAGAGGACGTAACGGCGCCCTCGGGATGGCCGTGTGATTAACCAACTGACACTCCGGGCAGGACGCACACCAGTGGCACGTGTCCCCCCGGATGCCTGGCCAATAAAATTGGGTCATTATCTGGTCTAGTGTTTTCTCGTACCCCATGTGACCCGCCATAGGGTTATAATGAGCCGCATGGAAAATAGTTTCCCGGCGGATTTTCGGCACCAGCAACTGGTTGTTTTCCTGTCCCGTCCGAGTGTCACGACTCACTCAATATAGTCTATCCCTAATCAATGAAAAGTGCGGATATGACCGCGCTGCGTCAGGGCGCACCCATTGACCATCAATTCTTATCACTTGGTCGGCTGAGCGTAGAGTGTCGTCCCGAGACTGCTCGAGTGGAAAATCTTCCATGGAGTGAAGTCCGGGGACCGACGGAGTCTCCACGGGAGGCTCCGCCGGTGCCCCCTCCCCGTCTGCAGCGTCGGGCGACCTCGCGTCACCGCTGAGCACAACACACATAACGCATGTCCCTGTCGGCCGTGAACGCACCCCGGCAGTCCGCCCCATTAGCTTGTTAAACCTCGGCCAATCTGTACCCAAAATTACAGGGTGCGTCAGGCGGGAGCTAACCGCAACCTTCACGCTATGCTTTTTCCCATATACCTAAGTTCCACGGACACTATGGGATACTCGTGAATATCCCCATGCACACACCGTATCCTCACCCGCGATGCCTCTACCAATGCCCTGGGCCGAACCAGGCTCTGGTGTATCATGGACTGCGTACAGCCCGAATCAACCATCGCCTGGCGTGTACCCCCCTGGATTCTTACCGGAACGCTGTACGCCGCTCCCGGGCCGGGGAAAGGTGCTGGAGCGCCGGCCCCCCGGATCACCTGCCCCACTTCCATCAGCGGGCACTCCCTCCGAAGGTATCCGGGCCGCCCCGCACCTCCAACATTCCTGCCCTGGCGCTTGAGAACCCCCCTGTGGGTCGGGAATGGTGCCGGTGCTCGCTGCAGTCGGTGAGTAGCGGGCTGGGGGGAAAAGTGACCGTTGTGGGGCTGGTATGGGCTGCTCTGCTGGCTGCTGCTGCCGCTGCCGCTGCCTCCGTGTTGCTGCTGCTGGTCGGGTGGAGGGCGGCTCGTCCTTCTCCATCACGGCCTGTCCCCCTCCGGCACTGTCCGGCAGCAGCCATCTGGCCGCGGCGTCCTTAAGCCGCTGCCCGTAGGCGAACGGCCTATCCTCCGGCCCCAACCTAGCCCGCCGGAATCGCCGTCGGTGGTCCTCGGGCAGCAGCCCCAGTCTGTCCACAACGGCCTTGCGTACGGCCGCGTAGTCCCGTCGGGCCGCCGGAGGCAGCCCCATGGCCGCCGCCTGTGCCTCTCCTGTCAGGAGAGGTAGGAGCCTGATCGGCCACTCCTCCACCTCCCAGCCGCATGCCCCCGCCATCACCTCGAAGGCCTCCAGGAACGCCTGGACATCGTCCTCCTCTTTTGTGTAAACACAGTGGTCTGTCGGGTTCTGAATAAAGTTGTCATCTACTAGGCACATGTGGAGCATCTCATTCCAATTTTGCCCTGACTGCTTCAAGCCGTAGATTGACTTCTCTAGTTTACACACCAGCTCATCTCCCTCCTTTTTGTAACCTTCAGGTTGTTCCATGTAGATACCTCGATCAATGGGGGCGTGTAGGTAAGCTGTTTTCACATCCATTTGATGCTAAATCAAATCGTCTTGGGCTGCCTTCTGCATCACTACACGTATACTTGTCAGATTCGCTGTTGGTGAGAACGTCTCGCCGTAATCTATCCCTGCTCTCTGGCTGTATCCTTTTGCTACAAACCTAGCTTTGTACTGGTCGTTTCCGTCAATGTCTCCCTTGATCGAATACACCCATTTTCCTCCCACTGTCTTCCTGCCCTCTGGTAGCTTAGTCATGGTAAAGGTCTGGTTGTCCTCTAGGGACCTCATCTCCTCGTCCATTGCTTTCTTCCACTTTCCTGACTCAGTTGATGTCATGGCCTCTTTAAAGGTCAGAGGTACACCACAAACTGCTCGGTAGCAATAATCTACACTAGTGAGTGTACTGTCGGCATCAGCATCTTCCAGAGAATAATCTCTGAGATACCCCGGGGCTTTACGCTCTATGGTAGGGTATTTCCCACTGTCGTGTGGTGTCACCCTAGGGTTCTTCTCACGGTTGTCCTCTGATGCGGATTGTGTACCTACAGTCAAAATATCGGTGTTCGGTACACTAGGCTGTGAAGTCTCTACTTCCTTATCGTGATCTCCTATAAGATCCAGTCCTAGCTCCTGTGTCTGAGTCTCATTTTCACAGGTCGTCTTGATGACAAACTTTACCAGCCTGTGCTTCTGCACTTTTCCTTTACCGGGGTAGTAAACTAGGGGGCCGTTTAGGTCTGTGTTCACCAGTTCAAGCGGTGTCTTTACTCTGTCAGTCGGATCTCTGTTTCTCATCTGCGTGAACTTCCCCTCTATGCATACTGCACATTCTTTATCAGGCCTGTGCTTTGGACCCTTAATGTGCAAGCCCTCTGTCACGTCCTGCAGTTTCAAGATATCGTCAAAATTACAATGACCCATTACCTCATGCCATGTCTGGATCTCATAGCTGACGTGACACGCATCATCTAGATCACACTCGGTTTGCAGGTAGTACATTCTCTTGTATACATAGATTTCAAACCTTGCGCCATCCGGTGACTATAACGTCTTTTCCTTCGTCGGTTCCCCACAGAGAGTCTGTTTTACCTTCTACAGGCCGCAATAGCTGCTGTCTTGTCCACCTGACGGCGCACCTGCCCGACCCCCAAGTGGTACCCCAGATACCGTACCTCCCTCCGTCCAACTGCACACTTCCCTGGGTTGGCGGTGAGCCCGGCTTTGGCACCGTTAGCGGGAGCAGACTTCACTGAGAAGAGTTCTTGAGGGTACGAGGGAATGTAGAGAGCGTTCTTTAAAGTCACTGTACACCGGCGCCCCTCACTGGTTATGAGACATACCTGTGCGTCTCCCCTCCCTTTCACCACTCCGACAGTACGCTTTCCATCGGCGAGCTCCATACTGTGTCTCTCCGGCCTGAAAGTGCTGTCAAAGCTTTTGAACTTACTCCTATCGTTGAGGATGTGGGACGACGCGCCCGTGTCCACGATCATTCCCCTTCTCTGGGTATGCAGCGCCTTCCCTGAGAGACTGGCATTTCCTGTTTCTGCTCTGAAGGTACGGTCTTCTCCTCCCACGGCTCCCCGGTCGCCGTCCGGTTCACAACCGGACCTATGGCCACCGCCGCCATCTTGTACACACGCACACCGGGCGCTCCGTTCACGCTCCTTCTTTGTGCACGCTTTGTCCGTGTGCCCCCTGCTTCTGCAAAAACTGCACCAGACTTTCTCTGTGCAGTCATCCCTTCTGTGGCCCTTTTCTCCGCACCGCCAACACACTATCTCCGCTGGCCCGGTCTTTTTCTTCGGCGCCGCTTGTGCCCTCAGCACCCTTTCTCCTGCCTCTTCTGGGACTGGGTCTACGTCTTCTGAGGCCTCAAAATTCCTTAACTTTGCCTTGAACTCTCCCAGTGTTATGTCGGCTGAGCCATGCGTCACCATCAGTGTGAACGGCTTGTACTTCTCCGGTAATCCCCGCATGATCATCGCCATCATCAGTCCCTCACTCGGTGCTTCGCCTGCACTCCTGACTGCTGTAATGATCTGCTCAGCTCTGATGATGTATTTGGTTAGTCTCATTGTCAGCTTTCTTTAGCGCTGTCATTGTTATGTACAGGGAAACAATCCGGGGCCTACCTTTTCCGATGTAGTGTTTTCTTAATACTTTGAGGCTTTCTCGGCCCTTGTCCTTTGTGTCTCTGAATATCAGCCCCAAGCTTGTGTTGTCAAGTAGTGGCGCCAATGCACAGTAGGCGTCCACATTCAGCTTATCATCTTTAGTCCTGTCTTCCTCCGACAGTCGTTCAGCGGGCTCCGTCAGGTCTGCTTCAGCCCCACCCCGTGCATGCAGCACAGCATCCTCTCTTCCCAGAGCTCATACTCCTCTGCTCTCCTGGCAAACGTGGACCACTGGCTCTTGCTTCGGTTTGCTATGGTTTGATTTAGCGTTAGCTTCCCGGTACTCCCGATGCTAAACTAGCTCTTTTGGATACTTCTGTATGCTAGCGTGGTCGTGCTAGCTATCGACGCACAAGTCCGTCAAACTTTGGAATCATTCCCGGTTCCTGGGCCCATAACCTGTTTTTAGGTAGGCTTACTCCTTTGGCCTACCTTCGCAGCGAAGTAATAATACCAGAGGATGAACGGACGTCCAGACGTTTATCTCTTCAGCCATTGAGCTCGTGGCATTGTGTATTACCTGCAAAACATGCTAAACTGCCCGCTCTCGGGAGAGACCCGGTAGAGAGAGAGTAAGGGCGGAAACAATGCCCTTATATGGAACATGGTGCTATCGATATCACGTGACTCCAGTTACAGTTACATGCATCCATACACTCTTAACACACTCCACCGCCATGGCCTGTATGCACGCTCACCACGCAAGACTCCATTGCTGGGGGAAAAAAAAACATGTTTAAGCTCGTTTAAAGTTTGCTGCTCAACATTTGGAAAAGCCAGTGAAATACTGGGAGCATGTAGTGTGCTCAGATGAGAGCAAAATGGTATTGTTTGGATGCCCTATTACACACCATGTTTGGAGGAGAAATGGCACTGCACATCACCCTAAAAACACCATACCAACAGTGAGGTTTGGAGGTGCGAACATCATGGTGTGGGGCTGCTTCTCAGCAAATGGTACTGGCAAACTTCACATAATTGAAGGAAGGATGAATGGGCGAATTTACAGAGAAATTCTTGACCGAAATCTGCTGCCATCTACCAGGATGAAGATGAAACGAGGGTGGACATTTCAGCAAAACAATGATCCCAAACACACAGCCAAGGGAACGCTCAACTGGTTTCAAAGAAAGAAAACAAAGCTGCTAGAATGGCCCACAATTACCTGACTCAAATCCCATTGAATCTATGGAAAGAACTGAAGATCAAGATTCATAGAAGATGCCCACGGAACCTTCAAGATTTGAAAACTGTGTGTAAGAATGGGCCCGAATCACACCAGAGCAATGCATGCGACTAGTTTCTCCAGACATGAGGCGTCTTGAAGCTGTCATTACCAACAAAGGCTTGAATAAATATCAGTAAGCGTGTTCAATATTTTTTCCCTGTGTCATTTCACATTATTACACAGAACTTTATTTCTGAACTTCTTTTTTTTTTTTTTAATGGTGTATGCATTACTTGGGTTGTTACCAACATCTGGTGAAAAGTTCATGCCAGTATCTCTTTTGGAAATATATTTACTAAGAAAAATGGTGACATGTTCAAAACTTTTCACCCGCTGAGTGTTTGTATTAACAGGAAATAGATTTATTCTCAGAGATTTGCAAAACGTTTTAGTGACCAGTGCTGAAATAAAAACTCCTAAATATGACTTATGAATTCAGACAAAGAGGACATTGGAGGATTGTGAAACATAATTCGAAACTCTCAGACACCTGCAGACATTTTACTGTGCTGAGACTTTTAAATATTCTAATTCATCCAGCTAATACTGATATAAAGTAAAACAGATCAGTAACATTTATTGCTAAAATGTTATACATTTCTTTTGTCCAGTAGGCACGTAACACAGTCACTGAAAAATGGGTTCTCGTTTCAGGTTCTCGTTCCCTTTGTGTTCATTTCTAAAGCCTCGCATTAAGACGTACATCCCTTTATGTAAGACGCTGCGCTATTTGCAGGTCGTATTGTGTCCACCCGCTACAGCGGCTCATGTGCCTCTTCAAGCGCGTTCCTGGTTTCAAAACTTCGCCAATCACTCCTAACATCTTGTCGAAGGATCTCAGCATCATTAAATGAATTCAAAACTAGAAGAAGAAGCATATTCTGACCGGCTGTACGCTCTCGTTTAACTTCCGCTTAGTTCATGTCCAATACAGTCGGTTAATGTACAAATGTCAGCTGTTTATTACTGAATCTTACAGACACAAACCACACTGACGGCATAAAGGAGAGTTAAAGCCCCGTTATTATTGGACATGGCTAACAAACTGATTTCTATCCCTGAAAGTCAGGAACACAAATGATGATCTAAATATGTGACTTATTTAATATTTCATTTCAGAATATAATGTTTTAGAAGCTGAATCATAAATATCAAAGTAAACATTTATTTCTGTATTTATTGAGTTGTTAAACACAACAGATGTTATCAGGGTGTCTTGGATGTTCTGTGTTTCTTTTGAATTCTGTTTGCAGGAAAACAACATCATTATTGATTTATTAAAGTGTGACATCAGAAGTGAAAATGATTCCTTTTTGGTTCCAGGGATTCACTCTCTGAAGTATTTCTTCACTGGGTCCTCTGGAGTCCCAAACTTCCCAGAGTTTGTGGCTGTTGGGCTGGTGGATGAAGTAGAGTTTGTTCACTATGACAGTAACACCAGGAGAGTAGAACCCAGACAGGACTGGATGAGCAGAGTCACAGAGGATGATCCTCAGTACTGGAAGAGGTACACTGAGCTCCTTATGGGCAAACAGCAGGACTTCAAAGCCAACATTGAAACAGCAAAACAACGCTTCAACCAAACTGGAGGTTTGTTTATGTTTCACACTATGTTTATATTTACATCCTTTTGTTAGTACATAAACACACACACAAATTAAACAATTGGAGGTCTTTTCCTGACTGAAACATTTTCTGCTTCCAGTTCCTAAATATACGGATATAAACATACTTTTCTGTGTTGTTGAGGATAAAGATTTCCCCTCATCCTAACTAGAACTCCAGGTTAGATAACCCAGTCTCACAGCAAAATATATAATACCTACATTGGTCCACAAGGAAAGCTTTAGTGTGTAAATGCAATTTCGAGCATGAAGCCTAAAAAACGCCTATAGGACTAAAAGGGTTAAACCAGATGCAAGATGGCTAACACTCTTGACACTTGATCCTAGTTCAGGTTGACTTCCTCTATATCATGTACATTTTCATCAAATATTACTGTACAGATTTTGAGAAAAGTGAAGGAAAAGTCAATAATGCCATTGTATTTTTCTTTTTTTAATCTTTGAACTCTTTAAACCAGATCCAAGCTGGGTAATACACTATTGACACTTAATCAGGGTCAGGAAACGTTTATTGCCATCATATGTTAGACATACATGGAATTTGACTTGGCGATTGGTGCATGACGGAAGACAGTACAATAATGGACAACAGACAACGTAGTGCAGCAATAAGATCAAAATATAAAATATATGCTATGGGTTAGTACGCTAAAGCTATAGGTTAGTAAGTTAAGAAATAAAGATAAATTACAGCAGCTAAACAGAAAGTTACAAGTGAAAGTGACAAAGTGTATGTACATGAGAGTGAGAGTCAGTCGGCTCGGTTGAAAACCCAACTGCCGAAGGGAAGGTACTGTTAGTGTGGCGGGAGGTCCGGGGTGAGAGGGGTCGACTACAATCTTTCTAGCCCGCTTCAATGCCCTGGAAGCGAACAAGTCCTGGAGAGACTAAAGATTGCTGCCAATCACCCTCTCTGCAGAGCTGATTACACGCTACAGGATGGACTCGATGATGGCCGTGTAGAGGTCCACCATCATCGTCTTTGGCAGGTTGAATTTTTTCAGCTGCCTGAGGAAGAACAACCTCTGCTGAGCCTTTTTGGTGCTGGAGCTGATGTTCAGCTTCCACTTCAGGTCCTGGGTGATGATGGACCCCAGGAAACAGAAGGAATCCACATTGGTGATGGGGGAGTCACACAAGGTGAGGGGGGAAGGTGGGGCTGCGTTCTTCCTGAAGTCCACAACCATCTCCACTGTCTTCAGGGTGTTGAGCTCCAGGTTGTTATGGCTGCACCACAACACCAAATGGTCAGACTCCCACCTGTAGGCGAGCTAGTCCCCACCAGAGATCAGTCCAATGAGGGTGGTGTCATCCGCAAACTTCAGGAGCTTGACGTACTGGTGACTGGAGGTGCAGATGTTGGTGTACAGGGAGAAGAGCAGGAGGGAAAGAACGCAGCCTTGGGGGGAACCAGTGCTGATGGACCAAAAGGCAGAGACATGTTTCCCCAGATTGACGTGCTGCTTCCCTTTGGACAGGAAGTCAGTGATCCACTTGGTGGAGTCTGGCACGTGCAGCTGAGAGTTTGTTCTGCAGCAGAGACGGGATGATGGTGTTGAAGGCAGAGCTCAAGTCCGCAAACAGGATCCTGGCGTAGGTTCCTGGGGAGTCCAGATGCTGGAGGATGAAGTGGAGGGCCATGTTGACAGAATCGTCTACAGACCTGTTGGCTCTGTAGGCGAACTTCAGGATGTCCAGATGGACCTCTCTATAACCATGTACATTTCCATCAAATATTACTGTGTACTTTTTGAGATAATTGAAGGCAAAGTCAGCAAAAATGCCACTATAGTTGTCATTTTCTTTCCTCGATGCCCATGTATATTTCCATAAAACTTTACTGTACAGTTTGTGTTACTCCTCTAAAGAGAGGATACCGTAACACGCTGTCACACGTGAGCTGGCCACAAGGTGGGTGAAGTGAAAAAATTGTGTGGCCGTACAAGCAGAACCAACAAAACACAGTATCGTTTAAACAAGGTTTATTTTACCTATAATACGGTAGTGGGGGAAAAGGAGCTGAGCCGAACCAAAGCAAAGAAATTAACCAATGAAAAAGACTCGAACCTATCTAGTCCAAACCCAGTCTGCTAAACTCTCTATGATAAATACAGGGGGTGGTCCGCCCCGGTTCTTTCCTAGTGTATATAGACAGAGGTTTATCTACGGGTAGTATGTAAACCCCAGGGTCTCTTACCTACACACTCCCATTGTGCGGTCCCCTTTTCCCAACTGAAGAAACAAAAACTGAATAGTACAAACAACGTGATAACAACAGACAGAATAACAAAAATAACTTAACCTTCACCAGTTCAAATGACCAAATGCATATGTAAACAAAACAAAATGTCACTTGAACACAGCTCCGCTCAAAACAATAGTTCCTTCCAAAAGTTATTTTTCACAACAGTCCTTCTGCTCTCTCCAACAGCTCTGCCGCTTGTTTTTCCCTCCCGACCTCCTTTTAAGCCATGCATCCTGAAGTCGATTGGCTGTGGGTGAGGGTGACTAGTGGGAGCGGGCAGTGGAGATTACTGCATGGTGGGTGTGTCAGAACACCTGTGGGAACACAAATCAAAACACACACACACACCCCCCCTCCCACAAGCAGGCCGAGGCACGTAACAGTTTGAAATAAGAGAAAGTCCGCCCAGTTGGTCTTTTGTCCCCTTCAGTGCAGACCACAGGATGTACGGTCCGGGGGCCTCTATCAAGGCCTTTCTCCTCCTCACCCCGCAATCCATTCTGTGCTTGCCCTGGCATAACTAGAAAATCCATTTCTTTCTGAAAATGTGTTTAAATGCATAAAGCTGAAATTAATTTTCATAAAGTTGCTTAAAATACAGAAATGAGAAAAGCTGAAATGAACTTGAAATAATTGCGAAATGGGAGAAGCGTATATGAATTTTAAAAAATACAGTAATAAATGTCAGAGGGTCGGGCTGGAGCAGGTTGCAGGGAGGACTCAAACGCAGAGTTTTTCCAAACAAAGGGCTCTTTATTCCCAAACAAAGACATGACGTGCTCCAACGACGAGTGACGTAAGACAATGACGCAACAAAGAACAACAGGCACACAGGGCTTAAATACACAAGGGAGGTGCAGGTGATTGGACACAGGTGGAAACACTCAAGCAATCACAAGACAAGGCAGGAAGTGAAGTTAACCCAGGACCACAAGGAACATGAAACTTCAAACTAAAACAGGAAGGGAGACCAAACCGTGACAATAAAAGCTGAAAAGAATCCTAATCATTGCTGAAAGAATAGACATAGGAAAAGCTGAAACTATTTTAAAGAATTGCGAAAAATACAAATATGGGAGAAGCTGATTTGAATTTGAAAAAAATACAGAAATAATAAAAGTTGAGAATTAAAACATGTATTTTTGTAGTAATACAAGTAGTAGTACTAGTTATAGTTGTACTAGTGGTAGTAGCAGTAGAAGAAAGTACTAGTATTTGAAAGAGCAGTTCATACTTACATACATACATACATACAACAAAACAGTTTCATTCTGTGCTTTATGGTTGAGGTACAGATAATCATTGAGGCTTTTATTGTGTTTTTATGTGTGCAGCGCTTTTCTAGTCTTCTGACCACTCAAAGCGCTTTAACGCTACATGACATCCTTCACCCATTCATACACTAATGACAAGACCTACCATACACAGTGGAACCTGCCCATCAGTAACTAACATTCACACACTGTAGTCCCAGCTAGAGGAGCAATGCTGGGAAGTGAAAGTTAAGTGTCTTGCCCAAGGACACATTGACATGCAGGTTAGCCGGGCCTGGGATTAAAACCGCCAACCCTCTGATTGGAGGACGGCCGCGCTCCCCACTCACCCACAGTGACCCTAAACTAAGAAAACTAAGAAATTATTAATCTATGGGCCTCATCAAACATTACAGTAAGATTTCCCTCCATGGTGGGTTCATTTTGAAATTATGGTATTGGGGGGTGGGCAAGCAAGGGAGTTCATGATGTTGGTCTGTTGATAGAAAGCATAGCTGCGTGATGTGACTCCACTAATCAGCAGTTATGGTTCAGCTGTGTGAGACAGAGTGCAGCACGCGTGTGAAACTATCCACTGCAACGGAGCACCTCGGGAGGAGGTGGGGTGGAGACAAGGAAAGGAAGGTTCTGAAATGTCCCTTGTAAAACCTGAATACCTTCAGGTCATGTCAGACTGCACTAATCAGCTAATACGGATCAGCTGTGAGTCACAGAGATGCGCGTCTGTGAGTAACTGTGACCACGAAGAAAAATCAGAAGTTATCATAATAGGCCCAGAGCGCCTTCAAAGTCAGCTGTCGCGTGAAACAAAATTAATGGAATTGCTCTGGTATCCAACAGCACCGTCAGAAATCTTGGAGTTCTCTTCGACCAGGATATGTCCTTCAACTCTCATATACAGAAGTCTTAAAGGACTGCCTTTTTTCATCTACGTAATAAATTGAAAATCAGGAACTTCCTGTCTCAAAGTGATGCAGAAAAACTAGTTCATGCATTTGTTACTTCTAGACTGGATTACTGTAATTCTTTGTTATCAGGCTGCTCTTGTAAATCGCTTAAACCTCTCCAGTTGATTCAGAATGCTGCAGCACATGTATTAACAATAACTAAGAAATGGGATCATATAACTCCTGTATTAACTTCTCTGCACTGGCTTCCTGTTAAATCAAGAATTGAATTTAAGGTACTTCCCCTCACCTACAAGGCACTTGCTGGTGAGGCACGGTCTTATCTTAAAGAGCTTGTTACACCGTATTGCCCTACAAGGCATGTGCGCTCCGTAGATGCTGGGCTACTTGTGGTTCCTAGAGTTTTAAAAAGTAGGATGGGGGCCAGAGCCTTCAGTTATGAAGCTCTTCTTTTGTGAAACCAGCTTCCACTTTCAGTCCGGGGGGAAGACTCGGTCAGTTCTTTTAAGATTAAGCTTAAAACGTTCCTCTTTGATGTTGCTTTTAGTTAGGGTTGGCTCAGGTTAGCCTGGACCAGCCCTTAGTTAAGCTGCTCTAGGCTTAGACTGCCGGGGGACTTCTTACGACACACCGAGCCCCTCTCTCACTCTCACACTCTCACTCTCTCCTTGCACAATAATCCATGTTTTATTAATGTACATCACTAATTCAGCTTCTTTCTGTGGGTTCTTTGTGCTTTCTCGCGTAGCAGGTCTCCGAGGATCGTAGTTTTGTGCGGACCCTGGTTCTGACTCCTGGCATGGCTGTGCTGATGTTGGTTTATGATGACAGTAATATTAATCATAATTAAAGTAAGCATCATTACTTTAAATATGATTCATATTACTGTCATCATAAACCAACATCTTTCTGCTCTCCCTCCCCACAGAAGCCTCTGTGGATGGTGGTTCGATCTGATGGTGGTTGTCCCTGCAGTGGTCCTGCTGTACACTTGTTCTGCTACTTGCAATTACTTGTATCATTTCTGTTAGAGGATTTGAATGTATTGTACATTTTTACATTGTTGATTCTTTACACATGACATCCATTGCAGTCTGTCCATCTCGGGAGAGGGATCCCTCCTCTGACGTTCTCCCTAATGTTTCTTCCCTTTTTTCCCCATTGAAGGGTTTTTTCATATTTTGGGGAGTTTTTCCTGTGCCGATGTGAGGGTTTCGGGACAGAGGATGTTGCATGTGTACAGACTGTAAAGCCCTCTGAGGCAAATTTGTAATTTGCGATTTTGGGCTATACAAAATAAAATGAATTGAATTGAAGCCGCTGCAGTCACTAGCGAGCTCATAGAGACAGCGCTATACACAGAATCCACACCATGTTGAAAGAAAGCATAACTGTGTCATGTGACTCCACTAATCAGCTGTTATGGTTGCGCTGGCTGAGACCAACTGACAAACTGACAGAGTGGAGTATCCATGGCAACGGAGCAGCTGCTCACAGGGAAGAGAGAGACTGTTTTATATGTCTCTGTATCGACCAGCACAAGCACGGCATCGTTTTGATCCAAAAATGAAGCCTGAAAAGTGCTAATTAATAAACCAGACATGTTCCCTCTTTGCAACAATGGTTGCAAATTAACCCTAAAAATCACATGAAATAAACAGCATTAAATACATCTGTAATAACCTAGATCAGGGTTGTCGAACTCATTTCAGGTTCAGGCCAAATACTGCCCACTTTGACCGAATGCGGGCCACTGACGATCGGCACGAATGGCTGACGGGAGGGACAAACTGTACGGCCGTACGCACTCTGGTGGCGCGGACCGCACTAGACGTGCAGCCGGACACCGGCGGCAGGTCGCGAGTTCGACATACAGTATGTGATCTAGATAAATCTATGGTTTAAATACATGAATTCTGCCAAATACTGTTGGAGATGTGAACACGTTTACTCTGCGTCTCATTGAACTAACTTATCTCTCGGCGTTCACTTAAGCAACACAATGCGTGGAACATACACTCACCTAAAGGATTATTAGCAACACCATACTAATACTGTGTTTGATCCCCTTTCGTCTTCAGAACTTCTGAAAGCATTCTTTAGAAATGTTGGCCCATATTGATAGGATAGCATCTTGCAGTTGATGGAAATGTGGGATGCACATCCAGGGCATGAAGCTCCCGTTCCACCACATCCCAAAAATGCTCTATTGGCTTGAGATCTGGTGACTGTGGGGGCCATTTTAGTACAGTGAACTCATTGTCATGTTCAAGAAACCAATTTGAAATGATTAGAGCTTTGTGACGTGGTGCATTATCCTGCTGGAAGTAGCCATCAGAGGATGGGTACATGGTGGCCATAAAGGGATGGACATGGTCAGAAACAATGCTCAGGTAGGCCGTGGCATTTAAACGATGCCCAATTGGCACTAAGGGGCCTAAAGTGTGCCAAGAAAACATCCCCCACACCATTACATCACCACCAGCAGCAGCCTGCACAGTGGTAACAAGGCATGATGGATCCATGTTCTCATTCTGTTTACTCTACCATCTGAATGTCTCAACAGAAACCGAGACTCATCAGACCAGGCAACATTTTTCCAGGCTTCAACTGTCCAATGTTGGTGAATTCTCGCAAATTGTAGCCTCTTTCTCCTATTTGTAGTGGAGATGAGTGGTACCTGGTGGGGTCTTCTGCTGTTGTAGCCCATCCGCCTCAAGGTTTTGCGTGTTGTGGCTTAACAAATGCTTTGCTGCATACCTCGGTTGTAACCAGTGGTTATTTCAGTCAAAGTTGCTCTTCTTTCAGCTTGAATCAGTCGGCCCATTCTCCTCTGACCTCTAACATGAACAAGGCATTTCCGCTCACAGGACTGCCGCATACTGGATGTTTTCCCCTTTTCACACCATTCGTTGTAAACCCTAGAGATGGTTGTACTTGAAAATCCCAGTTACTGAGCAGATTGTGAAACACTCAGACCGGTCCGTCTGGAACCAACAACCATGCCACGCTCAAAATTGCTTAAATTAGCTTTTTTTCCCATTCTGACGTTCAGTTTGGAGTTCAGGAGATTGTCTTTACCAGGACCACAACCCTAAATGCATTGTAGCAACTGCCATGTGATTGGTTGATTAGATAATTGCATTAATGAGAAATTGAACAGGTGTTCCCTAATAATCCTTTAGGTGAGTGTGTGTGTATATATATGCATGTATGTATGTATGTATGTATGTATGTATGTATGTATGTATGTATGTATGTATGTATGTGTATATATATATATATATATATATATATATATATATATATATATATATATATATATATACAGTATATATATGTATATATATATCTCAGAGCCAAGAGCAACGTGTGTTTGTAGTCAACTACTGCTGCTAACCCATCCCGTCGGACCAGGATTATATATTTATATCCGTTAATGAACTTTTCTCCTGGTGTTACCATGGTTACCGGTGGCATCGCAGATGGATTTCTAGCATACACACGTTCCATTGCGATTTTTACCGGTTTACACTTCGTATTTTCGTTTTATGGGAAAAACCACAAAAGGGATTAAAAGTCAGTTGGTCGCGATTTTTGGTTCCAAACGAAGAACGAGAAACCGTTATTTATTAAAAACGAAAAAGGAGACAACGTCCGCCCACGTCCGTTTTCCCGTTTTGGATCTAAAACGAGAAACGAGTGTTTTCGTTTTATGGTTTTTACGGTAAAAGAGACGATCAAAAAGTATACGGACCCAATTATATGTTTTCCCTTGTGGACCAACGTAGCTATTACATGTTTTGCTGTGAGACTGGGTTGGCTTAGATTAGATGAGCTTTACTTGATCTCAGGGAGTCGATGCTGCAGTTTTTCATTCCAGGTTTTATCAGATGACGTCTAATATTTTCTAGTTGAGGTTCCTCACTGAGACGACTTGTTCCTCTTGTCTGTTTGAAATGGTGATGAATGAAATACTGCTCAGTGTTGTTCACACTAAAGAAGCACTTCCAAGGTTTCATCAGTCTCTCTGACATTTTACAGTGTGAACAACTCATGGATTCATGAAAAATAGTTATGACATCATCTGCAAAGACAAGAATAATTAATGTGAGCCCGAAATCTGGAGTATGATACAGATGAGAGTCCATGAACTAAAGTGGACATTCAGACTATTTAGTGTTGAAACATCGATCAATTAGACGATGAACAGAAAATGAATCAACATGAACGTTGATAATCAGATGATGACTAAACTCTTTTATCAAGCAAATATGTCAACATGTTCTCTCTCTCTCTCTCTCTCTCTCTCTCTCTCTCTCTCTCTCTCAGGTGTCCACATTTACCAGTTCATGGTCGGCTGTGAATGGGATGATGACACCAACAAGGTCAAGGGTTATAATCAGCATGGTTATGATGGAGAAGACTTCATATCATTTGACCTGGAGACAGAGCAATGGGTTGCTCCAAAACAGCAGCATGTCATCACCAAACAGAAGTTAGATCATAACAGAGCTGATATAGCATACTGGAAGAACTACCTGACTCATTTGTGTCCCGAGTCGCTGAAGAAGTTTGTGAACTACGGGAGGAGCTCTCTGATGAGAACCGGTAGGATCACATGATCTAATGTCCTTCCATGGACACGATGCTCATAGACCTTCTGTTGTTTCATAGCAACATGTCAGCAACACACAGAGAACCACTGTGTCTCCGAAATGTCTCCCCCCCTTAACTCCTTCTCTCCTTCACTGCATTCCCTCCCTCACTTCCCCCCTCACAACTGTCCCCACTCTGTCCCTCCAGTCTTTGTCTCAGCTGTGTTTCTGTCCATCTCGCTAGTCTCTTTACTCTCTCACACTGTCCTCCTCCCTTTCTAATCTGTCTGACCCCTCTTCATCTGTTTGTCTCCCTTCTTTAATCAATGAAACTTTAGAGACATTTCATTCTTTTAGTAAACTTAAATACATTATAAATACACTATATCAAAGATGAGTGATATTAATACACATTAAATATTAATAAAGGACCTCTTACCAGTCCCTCTGTTGTGTCTCCAGAGCGTCCCTCAGTGTCTCTCCTCCACAAGACTCCCTCCTCTCCAGTCAGCTGCCACGCTACAGGTTTCTACCCCGACAGCGCCACCCTCTTCTGGAGGAAAGATGGAGAGGAGCTCCATGAGGACGTGGACCTCGGAGAGATCCTCCCCAACCACGACGGGACCTTCCAGATGAGGGTTGACCTGAAACTGTCCTCCGTCCCTACTGAAGACTGGAGGAGGTACGAGTGTGTGTTCCAGCTGTCTGGTGTGGACGAGGACATGGTCACCAAACTGGACAAGACCAGGACCAACACGGGTAGGTCTGAGACCCGGAGCGGTGACGGAGGGACGCACACCTTCACTTTGTTCACTTTGTGTGTTTTGGATTTGGAAAGTTGTGTTTTCTTTCATTTGTTTCATGTTGTTTTAATTGTTGTCATTTTAAGGCTCAGATCAGAATTAAACCACAGCAAGAGTTCTGAACTCTGTTTACTAGTCGACATTAATACACATCTTCTTCTTATCTTCTTCTCTTGTGACCTGCTTCATCTGTTCAGCTTGAGACTCTTTGGTTGTTTTGTGCTCCACAGAGAAACCTGCTGGCATCACATTCATCATCATCATCGCTGCTGTGGCTGTTCTTGGCGTCATCATCGCTGCTGTGGTTGGATTCTTGGTGTCTAAGAGAAATAGGAACGGTGAGAGAGCCAATCAGAGACCAGTGTTGAGGAGCATTTGATTTTAGGCTTTGAGTTGATGCTTTCATCCAGAATGAGACACTGAAGTCACATGATGTCATGATTTCATCACTAGAAGAAGCAAATTCATGTCGTTGTAAGATTTATTATTATGTAAATGTTATTAAATCATATTAGCTTATATTCTTCATATATTATGTTTAGTGCCATTTACCTTTTAGACAATACTACGTTATACAAAACTTGTTTTGCACTCGACAGACACTTAAACGTTGTTAGTTGTTTCTACACATTCTTCAGATAGTCATTTTAAGTTTTAGTGAAGAAAACTGAGATTGTATCTACTGGGAGGAAGCTGTTAGAACACTGACACCAAAATTCTTTTTCCTTTTTAATTCAGCCAAACACTCTTCAACCAAACTCCATTCTTCTACTGAAGGCTCTGAGCTCTCTGAGGAACTGAATCCTAAAGCTTGAAGTCAGCGTCCTGCACACAGTGAGTAGCTCCATGTGGGACATGAACTATTCCCAGCTGCTGCTTCACAAAGCTTCCCTCAGTATGAGCACAAGGAGCTTCTCATGTAAAGACACTCTTTGACTTGTTCTACAACAAAGGTGCAGTTTGGTTCCATGAGACGTGCGATTATTAAGAGAAAGACACACAAAGCTTCACATCAGCTCCTCAGATAAAGTCTGATATTTAAAGCTCTTACACTAACTTCTAGGTACTCACTAAAACATCTTTATCCAAATGGAGTCAAATTAGTTTGTGGTAAATTATTTAGTTTTCTCTTTTATGTTTTATATGTTTCTCTCTTCAAATTAATGGGTGAAATTTCCTCTGGATCAACAACCGATGTCTCCACATTATTCTCCATAAACTGTGAATTTATGGCTTATTCATCTTTCATTTAAACGGTGTGAATCAGGGTTGGTGGACATCTGGAAACTGTGAGGAAACATCAAAAGTGACATTTAATTATTTCGGTTGTTTGGTTTTAATAAAAAGGTTGAATTTCCTCTGATGAAATAAAATGAGGATTATTTTAGGAGACGTTTAAATTAGGGCTGTCAAATGATTAAAAATTTTAATCAAATTAATCAGAATTTTCAGTGGATTAATCATGATTAATCACACCTGAATCCTAACCATTTTTTCTTTCTGAAATGCATACTAAAGATAAATAACAGGACACAGATACATAATTATCATTATTATTATTTTTTACATAAATACATGTTATTGATATTTGATTTTTTAATTCATTTCAGAAAATAATCAAAGCAATGTTATTTGATAAGTCACAGACTGATTTCCCTGCATGGCTCTAGAAGGGTCTCGAGCCTCTGCAGTTTATCCCACTCTGCTGTGAGTTTGTGCTCCTGATGGTTCAGGGCTGCGATGACCAGACATGACCAGACATGTCAACCCTCCCGATGTTTCAAAGCCCCTCCCGAAAATCTCCCGGACCGACCTTTCTCCCGATTTCCACCCGAACAACAATATTGCTGCACCACCCGTCACTGGGCGCGCCGTTTCAGACCGAACAATAATAAAGGTTACACCTTGAAGTCGAGCGCGGCGATTAGAACGACTGGCGCTGCAAAGAAATCCGCTACCACCCCCATTTCAGTGTGAAATATTCCCATACCTGGGAGGATTTAGATCGCATTGGCCTCCCTTCCTCCGCATGTTTCAGAACAGTATTACGGGTCTCTCCGATGGTCTTTCCTTTACCTCAGCGCTGCTCTTAGCCAAGCTCTGCTGGGCGGAGCTTTTTTTCTCTGTTCTGCTGCGCGAGAACGGGTGGGGGGGGGGGGGGGGGGGGGTGCGGGTCTCTTGCGCAAACGACTTGCTGAACCTGACGGCCTGACATATGCCTGCAGGTGGCAGTAATGTGTTGTATAGGATGAAGTGCATTCCCTAGAGGAAGAGGCACTTTACTGACCTGAATAATTTGTCACACTGCGCATGCGTGAAATGCGTCAAAAAAATTGACGTAATTAACAACAAACAGCTAATTAACGCCGTTAACGCGCTATTTTTGACAGCCCTAGTTTAAATCAATGAAAGCATCAAAGTCCTCACAGACGAGTGTGTTCATCTCAAACTATTCCACCAGATTTACTCTTTGATGCTTCTGCTGTTTGGGTTTCTGTAAAAGACACACACACACAAACAGACCAAATATAGACATTAGAACATTTATTTTCCGATTTTGTAAATCTTTTGCTTGTGTTTTTCTTTACATTGAATTTAACAGGCTGAAGAAAATAATAATTTTAGGGTTTTCTGAATAAATCAGAGTATGTTTATTGGTGTCTTTTGATCAGTTTTGAAGTATCATATTATTTAAATTTGGGACACACTGATTGAAATGTACTTGAATATTTCTTACTGCTGTTTAGGATGGAGAGACGTTTTCCTTCTTGGTTTCGTGGGAGTAGAACAGTGAAGCTCTAAATCACTTGTGGTTTTGTAGATGAAGTGGCTCCATTTTCCCTTTTTGTTCCTTTGTCTTGCTGTTCAATAAATGCTCCACTGCTCCAGATGTTTGTGTGTTGTTGTGATTCCATGTGCTTCCCCTCTGTGACTGCAGCCACAATCACATGCATGTTGTTGCTGCCCTTTGACCTCTAAATGTTGTGTTCTTGACTTTACTGCTTTAAAGCATGTGGGAGTCGCTGCAGATGGAAGACTCACATCACCTGACATCATTTCATCATAACAGAATAACATTTCTAAATCCTGAGTCTTATTAGCACATGTTGTGGCTGGAGAATCTACAATAATGTGAATTTTCAGTGTCCTCGGTTGTCTCTAAGGACAAATGGATGAGTCTTTGACCTGTAGACGTCCAACAAAAGAGCACGAAGAGAAAACATTGTTGGAGCAAAGCAGTGATTCTTCAGATATCTGAAGAGGATTTAACTTTTCATTAAACAAGAAACCATGAGACGCCTTGATAAAGACCTTCTTACTCGACTAGTGTAAAACAACAGGACATTTATTAAATATAAATAGTAATTGCAAGTAGCAGAGTTGAAACACATAGAAGTCATGTGATCTGCGAGGTCTGCGTCTCAGCCCTCTGAATGATGTACTTGAGATGACACACACATGTTATGCTTTAAGGTGGAAGGTCTGCACCTTAGTCTCCCAATTCATGACATAAACACACGAGACATGCGTCAAGGCTTCTCCAAGGTCTGCGTCTCCGTCTAGTTGAGAAAACACACACCAGTTACTCCTCCAGGCTTCTCTGCTGGGAGGTCACACACTATGGCGTCCTAAAGTAACAACGCTTCAACTGCTGTGACAATAACATTATTTAGGTTTCTCTCCTGTATAATTTGCTGCTTTGTCAAGTAAGTATATATATATATATAATATTTATTTCTACACTCACCGGCCACTTTATTAGGTACCCCATGCTAGTATTGGGTTGGACCCCCTTTTGCCTTCAGAACTGCCTCAATTCTTCGTGGCATAGATTCAACAAGGTGCTGGAAGCATTCCTCAGGGAGTTTGGTCCATATTGACATGATGGCATCACACAGTTGCCGCAGATTTGTCGGCTGCACATCCATGATGCGAATCTCCCGTTCCACCACATCCCAAAGATGCTCTATTGGATTGAGATCTGGTGATTGTGGAGGCCATTTGAGTACAGCGAACTCATTGTCATGTTCAAGAAACCAGTCTGAGGTGATTCCAGCTTTATGACATGGCGCATTATCCTGCTGAAAGTAGCCATCAGAAGTTGGGTACATTGTGGTCATAAAGGGATGGACATGGTCAGCAACAATACTCAGGTAGGCTGTGGCGTTGCAACGATGCTCAATTGGTACCAAGGGGCCCAAAGAGTGCCAAGAAAATATTCCCCACACCATGACACCACCACCACCAGCCTGAACCGTTGATACAAGGCAGGATGGATCCATGCTTTCATGTTGTAGACGCCAAATTCTGACCCTACCATCCGAATGTCGCAGCAGAAATCGAGACTCATCAGACCAGGCAACGTTTTTCCAATCTTCTATTGTCCAATTTCGATGAGCTTGTGCAAATTGTAGCCTCAGTTTCCTGTTCTTAGCTGAAAGGAGTGGCACCCGGTGTGGTCTTCTGCTGCTGTAGCCCATCTGCCTCAAAGTTCGACGTACTGTGCGTTCAGAGATGCTCTTATGCCCACCTTGGTTGTAACGGGTGGTTATTTGAGTCACTGTTGCCCTTCTATCAGCTCGAACCAGTCTGGCCATTCTCCTCTGACCTCTGGCATCAACAAGGCATTTCCGCCCACAGAACTGCCGCTCACTGGATGTTTTTTCTTTTTCGGACCATTCTCTGTAAACCCTAGAGATGGTTGTGCGTGAAAATCCCAGTAGATTAGCAGTTTCTGAAATACTCAGACCAGCCCTTCTGGCACCAACAATCATGCCACGTTCAAAGTCACTCAAATCACCTTTCTTCCCCATACTGATGCTCGGTTTGAACTGCAGGAGATTGTCTTGACAATGTCTACATGCCTAAATGCACTGAGTTGCCGCCATGTGATTGGCTGCTTAGAAATTAAGTGTTAACGAGCAGTTGGACAGGTGTACCTAATAAAGTGGCCGGTGAGTGTATATGTCCATAAGAAGAAATGATACAAGTGATTCATGTTATTTGTGATTGCTCATCATGTGTCTTC
Organism: Pungitius pungitius; assembly: GCF_949316345.1. Classification (NCBI taxonomy): domain Eukaryota; kingdom Metazoa; phylum Chordata; class Actinopteri; order Perciformes; family Gasterosteidae; genus Pungitius; species Pungitius pungitius. The sequence continues at coordinate 3,868,524 of NC_084916.1, forward strand.
CTGCTCTTTGTCCTCAGTTTGCTTCTTTACAAACCTGTTGCACTGGAATCTGTCCGGCAACTGATGACTTTATAACGTCAGGAGGTTCTGTTGCTCTTTTAAATACATCTTCTTATTGATGTATGTACGTATATAATGTTATGCCTACATTATAAAATACTAATATGTATGTATACATTCATATATTTGAACAAATCTTTGCAGGGCCTTTCTACTTTACTATATAAAGAAAATTGTTTATTTCTTCACTGCTAGAATCCTGGGACCTTTAAAGTTGAACTTAAGGTAAAGAAAACAAACATCCTCACAGACCTGTGAAGATTAAGACGTTTAACCTTTTTTCATACAGACCAATAAACTTCCTTTGTCAAAAGTGTTTGTGGTTCTGCCTGGAAACAGATGACATCAGAGCCGTTCTCAAAATGATATCAATCCATTATACATTAAACTATGAATATGTAATCAACCTAAATATATACACGTTTAATTTGCCCTGTGATATGACCCAGTTCATTTAATAATAATAATAAGTATTTAATAGTCATTTAATAGTCAGACTGTGACCAGTCATCAGGAACACGAGAGCTTTGAACATTTTACCCAACAGCTTTAGTTCTGGAAAGATTTGACACTTCCTGTATGTTTTAATCACATTTCATGCCCATCAATAATACAACTAATTGATGTCACCTTCACACCAGCCATCCAAAAAATTGTTTTTCATAGCTGAATTATTATTTGAAAAAATATTTATTGTACTTTGACAACAGGATTTCTTTGAAAGAAATAATGTGGTTGACAGTAAAAGGACTGAAAAACTGAAAGAATAAAAAGGCTTTAAGATCTAATTCTTCCCATTTTCATCAACATGTGACCCCCTCACTGTCAGGTGACGAGGGTGCAGGTTGAAGGGAGGCAGGACTCAAGCGCAGGATCTTCCAAAACAAGTGCTCTTTATTCCAAAAAAACAAAACCGAGGAAAAACGTGCACCAACGAGAACTTGACATCAGACAATGACGCGACAAAGGACAACTGGCACACAAGGCTTAAATACACAAGGGAGGTGCAGGTGATTGGACACAGGTGGAAGCAATCAGGCAATCACAGGACAGGAAGTGAAGCTCACCCAGAGACACGAGACACAAGAAAGCTACAAAATAAGACAAGCAGACCCAAACCGTGACAGAACCCCCCCTTCAAGGACCGAATTCCAGACGGTCCTAAAGGAGGGTGGAACCCAGAAAAACAGACAAGGGAGGGAGGGCGGGGAACCCGACAACCCCCGGCCGCCCAGGGGACTTCAAGGGTCGGCGGCACGGTGTCGGGTCCCTCCGGGCGGGGTGACGGCCGGACCTCGGGATCTCGGGGGGGCCGGCCGCTACGACGGCCGGACCTCGGGGTCTCGGGGGGCCGGCCGCTACGGCGACCGGGCTTCAGGGTTTCGGGGGGCCGGCCGCTATGGCGACCGGGCTTCAGGGTCTCGGGGGGCGCCGAGCTGTGCGGCTCCGGCGTCGTCGTGGCGGGGGGCGCCGAGCTGTGAGGCTCCGGCTGCATGGCGGGGGGCTCCGGCCCAACCCGACCCCAGTCTCGGGGGCCCGAGAATGCCCGGTGGTGACCTCCCCTGAGGTCAGCGTGGGGTGGCGGGAGCGGCGAGGACGGTGACCGGAACGCTGCCCGGAGCCTGCTGGCGAGCCGGGGTTGGCGTTGCGCCGGGCGGCCTGCTGCATGCTGCGGGGCCCACCAAAGGCCAGACGGGTTCCCAAAAACAGGTTCTTCAGCTCAAACCCTGCTGAGTCCTTAGGTGGTCGCGTCATTCTGTCACAACGGGTGGGTGGAAGCTGGTTGCAGGGAGGACTCAAACGCAGGGGTTTCCGAAACGAAGTGCTCTTTATTCCAACAAAGACCATACGTGCTCCCATGACGAACGACAGTAGACAATGACGCGACAAGGGACAACAGGCACACAGGGCTTAAATACACAAGGGAGGTGCAGGTGATTGGACACAGGTGGAAGCAATCAGGCAATCACAGGACAGGAAGTGAAGCTCACCCAGAGACACGAGACACAAGAAAGCTACAAAATAAGACAAGCAGACCCAAACCGTGACATTAGGAGGGACGGCATCCATCCAACTTTGGATGGAGCTCAACTCATTTCTAAGAACCTGACCCAGTTTCCTAATGGACTTAATCCATGACCCAGAGTTCAGACCAGGAAGCAGAGTCGCAGTCTTACACACTTCTCTGCGCTTCATTCTGAGCAGTCACTCAGCGTAATTAACTCTATAGAAACTGTTTCTGCCCCACGGACACTGTTATTTAAGTTAAAGGTAAACAACCGATTTATATTTAATAACTTAATCGAAGTTAAATGTAACAATACAACTGTGCAACAAACTAGGAGAATTAAAGGGGGACTTTTGAATATTAGATCTCTGTGCTCTAAAGCTGTTTTAGTAAATGAACTAATATCTGACAACCATGTTGATATTTTCTGTCTTACTGAAACATGGTTATCGGATGGGGAGTACTAGCTTAAACGAAGCGACTCCTCCAAGTCATGTTAATACTCATATCCCCCGAGGCACAGGCCGAGGGGGTGGAGTGGCAGCTATTTATGACTCCTGCCTTTTAATAAACCTTAAACCTAAACTGGATTATAACTCATTTGAAAGTCTGACTTTCAGTCTTTCACAACCAACCTGGAAAATAATCCAGCCGGTTCTCTTTGTAATAGTGTACAGGGCCCCAGGTCCTTATTCTGAATTTTTATGTGAATTTTCATAGTTCTTAACGAGTTTGGTCCTTAAAACGGACAAGGTAATTATTCTGGGTGACTTTAACATTCATGTGGATGTTATCAACTGCAAACCCTTCTACTCCCCCCGTGAGTTCGCTTCATTCATCCTGGTCGGTGTTTACATGCCGCCGGCGGGCAACGTGCACGAGGCACAGCGGACACTCGCCGACCAGATACGGCGTGTGGAGCGGACCAACCCGGACTCTTTGGTTATTGTCCTCGGTGACTTCAACAAAGGAAACCTCAGCCATGAACTTCCGAAGTTCAAACAATTTATTAAATGCGCGACCAGAGAGGAGAACACACTGGACCACTGCTACACTACAGCAAGCAGGGCTTATCACGCCGTCCCTCGTGCTGCGCTGGGACACTCCGACCACGTCATGGTCCACCTGATTCCTGCATACAGGCAGAAACTAAAGCTCTGTAAACCTGTGGTGAGGGAATCCAAGAAGTGGACCAGCGAGGCTCTAGAGGATCTTCGGGCGTGTTTTGACTGCACAGACTGGGATGGTTTCAAGACTGCTTCTGACAATCTGGATTAGTTCACAGAGGCTGTAACTTCCTACATCGGCTTCTGTGAGGACATCTGTGTACCATCATGCACCAGGGTGAGTTATAACAACGACAAACCCTGGTTCACAGCGGAACTCAGGAAACTACGTCTGCAGAAGGATCAGGCATTTAGGAGTGGGGACAAAGACCTGTACACAGAGTCTAAATACAGGTTTAGCAAGGCGGTGAGAGACGCTAAACGACTGTACTCTGAGAGACTCCAACATCAGTTCTCAGCTAACGACTCTGCTTCGGTTTGGAGAGGCTTTAAACACCTCACGAACTACAAGCCGAAAACCCCCCACTCCATGAATGACCTCCGCCTGGCAGATGAGCTGAACGAGTTCTACTGCAGATTTGAAAGACAATGTCCTGTCTCCATCCCCCACAACTCCACCACCTCCCCCGACCCATCAGGTGCTCACACCTCAGGACTACTCTCCCCTCCCCCACTGCCCCTCTCTGTCTTGGAGAGTGACGTCAATCGGCTCTTCAAAAGACAAAACCCCCGAAAAGCAGCCGGTCCGGACTCAGTCTCTCCCCACACCCTGAAGCATTGTACTGACCAGCTGTCTCCTGTGTTCACCGCCATCTTCAACACCTCCTTGGTGACATGCCACGTCCCAGCCTGCTTCAAGGCCTCCACCATCATCCCTGTTCCCAAGAAGCCCAGGATCACAGGACTGAATGACTACAGGCCCGTCGCACTGACCTCTGTAGTCATGAATCAATTATGTGACTTTCTACAAAACAATGCTTTATTCGAGGAATTCCAGTCAGGATTTCGAGTGCATCAAAGCACAGAAACAGCACTGGTGAAAATTACAAATGATCTTCTACTTGCGTCGGACCAAGGACTTGTCTCTTTTCTTGTATTGCTGGACCTCAGTGCTGCATTTGACACCATCGATCACCGTATCCTGCTGCAGAGACTGGAACACTTGATTGGCATCAAAGGAACTGCACTCAGCTGGTTTAAATCTTATTTATCGGATCGATCCCAGTTTGTGTTTGTGAACGGTGAATCATCAAGGACCACCAATGTTGGTCACGGAGTCCCACAAGGTTCTGTGCTTGGACCGATTCTATTTACCCTGTACATGCTTCCTTTGGGCGACGTTATCAGAAAACACTGCATAAACTTCCATTGTTATGCAGACGATACTCAACGGTATCTATCGATCAAGCAAGAAGACACCAACCAACTTGTTAGACTTCAGGATTGTCTTGGAGACATCAAAACTTGGATGACCTGCAACTTCCTGATGTTAAACTCTGAAAAAACTGAAGTTATCATGATAGTGTGATGTGGAGAGAGAGGACCCAAAAGCGAGATGCAGAAAAAATAATGATCTTTAATCAGAAGGTGGTAACTGAGGGGTAGCCACGAAGGCAGGCACAAAAATGACAACTGAAGTCTTCTCAAGAAATAAACAGAAAGTCTCTTGGGTTAAATGAGGCACTAGAGGTCAGTGGCTGGGAAGAGGCGTTCACTGTCCGTCATTCCGACAAAGTCGGCTGGCCGGGGTGGCGGCTGTTCAGCGGGGGATCCTCCAACTCGGCGGGGCCGGACGCTGAGTCTGGACGGTAAAAAACAAGGCGCAACAGGACACGACTGAGCATAAGAGACGGTGAGTGTGCCTCCTGCTTGGGTAGCGAAATAATCTGACAGAGAACAGAGGAAAAGGGGGGCTAGAAATAGCAGAAATAATTAACAACATAGAGAACAGTGTGAAAGGGGGGGGAGATAATGGGATTCAGCTGATGAGTTGTGGAAACAATGTTTGAGTAACTAAAGACCAGTAGGGGGAGGAAAAGGGACAGGAAGAGCCCAAAACCATGACAGATAGGCCCAGAGCGCCTTCGAAGTCAGCTGTCACGTGATACAGTCTCTATGGATGGAGTTGCTCTGGTATCCAACAGCACCGTCAGAAATCTTGGAGTTCTCTTCGACCAGGATATGTCCTTCAACTCTCATATAAAGAAGACTTCAAGAACTGCCTTTTTTCATCTACGTAATATATCGAAAATTAGGAACTTCCTGTCTCAAAGTGATGCAGAAAAACTAGTTCATGCATTTGTTACTTCTAAACTGGATTACTGTAATTCTTTGTTATCAGGCTGCTCTTGTAAATCGCTTAAACCTCTCCAGCTGATTCAGAATGCTGCAGCACGTGTATTAACAAGAAGTAAGAAATGGGATCATATAACTCCTGTATTAACTTCTCTGCACTTATATATAGTTAGTTATAGTTAGGGCTGGCTCAGGTTAACATGGACCAGCCCTTAGTTAAGCTGCTCTAGGCCTAGACTGCCGGGGGACTTCTTAGGACACACTGAGCCCCTCTCTCACTCTCACTCTCTCCTTCCACAATCATCCATGTTTTATTAATGTACATCACTAATTAAGCTTCTTTCCGGGAGTTTTTTGTGCTTTCTCGCCTAGCAGGTCTCCATCGATCATAGTTTCGTGCGGACCCCGGTTCTGACTCCTGGCATGGCTCTGCTGACACCGGCTGCTGCCATCATCATTACTTTAAATATGATTCATATTACTGTCATCATAAACCAACATCTTTCTGCTACTTGTATCATTTCTGTTAGAGATATTGAATGTATTGTACATCTTTTACATTGTTGATTCTGTACACATGACATCCATTGCAGTCTGTCCATCCCGGGAGAGGGAGCCCTCTGACGTTCTCCCTAAGGTGTCTTCCCTTTTTTCCCCATTGAAGGGTTTTTCCATATTTTGGGGAGTTTTTCCTCTGCCGATGTGAGGGTTTCGGGACAGAGGATGTTGCATGTGTACAGACTGTAAAGCCCTGTGAGGCAAATTTGTAATTTGCGATTTTGGGCTATACAAAATAAAATGACCGACGGTTCGCTGACGTCGGGACGTATGCGTTGCAGCGGCGGAGCAGCGAGTGTAGTCAACTACTGCTGCTAACACACCCCGTCGGACCAGGATTATTTATTTATCTCCGCTCATGAACTTTTTCTCCTCGTTACCCTGGTAACCGCTGTCATGACAGACGGTTGCGTCGATTCTTACTGTGAAAATCTACGTACTTCCGGTTTAGCGGCAACCTCGCATTGGGTGAGGAAAGCTCGACACTGTTTTGGCTCACCCGAGTAGCAAGGCGGGTTGTTAATTCACGGCTCAGATGAGGTGCGCGCCCCGGTCGACCCAGTAGCCTCGAGGCGATGGAGGTGGAACTGCTGGGTGAGGTCCAAGATCTGGGCGGTCAGGGAGTCTATGGTCCGTCTCGCGGAAGATAGGTCCTCTTCGTGTTTGCCCAAGAGGGCTCCCTGAAGTTCGACGGCCTGGTGGAGAGGATTGCCACTCGCCTGGTCCATCTTCTGGTCGGATTATTCTGTTATGATGGAATGATGGGAAACCAGGAGCGAGATGCAGTAGAGAGTCTTTTAATGGTCAAAAGGAAAAACAGTCCTCAATAACGAATAAACTCAAAGTCCTCTGGCGTTGGCCGGAAACATAACAAAAGCAGACAGGGGAAATCAGGAATTTAGGGGCATAAGGATTACTCCCGTGAGGACAGCGTTCGGGGATCCCGGGGTGCTCCCTACCAGCCGGGTCCAGCAGAGAGGTGAAAGCAGATGAGCTGCCGGGGGCGCGCGCCGGTCGGGCACTCTGTGGAAAGGCACAGTCACAAATACGCGGACGGTGAAGGTGCAGGGCAAGACAGGACGAGACGAGTGCTGACGCGTGTGTCTACATTCATGGAATAATCCGACAACAAGACGAGACTAGAGGGAGGGAATAAGAAGCAGGCAAAATCAGGTGGAAGTGGTTTCAGGTGAGACAATGATGAGGACGAGAGGGGAATCAGCTGTGAGGGGTAATGAGGGGAGAGAGAGAGCAAGGGCAGGGGGTGGCCTGAGAGTGCCACAAGAGGGAGACAGGGGACGAAGAGGGAAGAGGAAGCCAGGGGCATGACAAATACAAATGAAAATGGATGTTAATATTTGGAATCAGGCAGTTTTGAGACATGAGACATTTCATTTGAAAGTCTCTTATACAAAACAGACACAAAAGACATTTTTTACAGTCTTAAATGTTCAAGGCTTAAGAACTGGCCAAATTACCTGGTGGCCATCACAGAAATTACTGTCTAACTCATGCATACAGTACCTGATGGTCCCAGAAATACACGGTTGTGTCAACCAGAGTCTTGCCAATAGCCTTGATGTGCATGAATGTGTGAGTGTCCAATGTTACTAGTTTTCCCCCTTCATTTTTGTTTTCTAATATTTTGATATTATACGTACTACTAATCTAGATATTTTAACCTTGGCTGGTCATCATCACTGGTCTGAGAGTAGCTGGGCTTCCTGAGACGGGAGAGGGTGTTGCCTCTGTTGACATACTCAACTCTAGTCTTGAGCTGATTCAGTAAACTGAAGTATCCGCATCCAATTATTTCTCCCTCATCAGTTTTAATCTAAAAAGCTCCCAGGATATTTCTGGGTTATAGCTTTTGCTACTGCTGTACAGTCTTTTCGTGTGGGGTTCAAGCAGTGTCCACACATGGAATCGCCGATGTCTTTCACCATGTGTCTGCGATCTTCTACCTCTGGTCTATCATCATTGTCAATGGCTCTTCTGAGAGACAAATGAACCAAATGCTGTTCTCCTGTGAACTGATTGGACTGGTAAAATACGACATGAGGAACCACTCGTTTTCGGCCTCAGGTAAAGATGTGGCCAAGGTTGATGTTGTTTGATCTGCATTCAAAAACAAAAGTGAGAAGAATATTTGCATCTATTCTGGAAGATTATTGTAATCATTTGAGCTACAAACAACTCAAACATGTACATAAATAGCAGAGCAAAATAAGCTTCTACATCGAAATGCTTACCTCTTTTGCAGCCATTAATAATTTTTCTGCACTGAACGGGTGTTAGAAGATGTCCAATGTCTCCCTCCGTGATGAACTGTAGATCATCTGGTGTTTCCACTCCAAACTTGGACACCAACTGAGCAACAACCGTCTTCAGTCTCTCACCATCTAGTTGTGGCAGCAATGCCTTTATCACACTCTCAATATAATCCATTTATTCGTCTTTTACATGTAACACACAGAATGGTGAACAGCAATCAAGTGAAGACCAAACTTATTGTTTTCATTCAATGGGTAGTAATCAGCAAGACTCTGAATGGTCAGACACTCATAATGAGCAGAATTAGTGATTTATAGACACACCAAGATCCACGACAGGCACTGACCAATACAGCTCTACAACAAAATGCACACATGACTGATTGATCAGGATGAGCACAATTTTTCCAAAGGTGTAGCCAATATCATTTTGGGACACTACAACTGCCATGCCTTTTTTGTACAGTGTACCTGTGTTACAGAAGGTGTTTCAATGGTGTCTTCTGGACAAAGGCCTTTGAGCCTGATAGCCCTCTGAATGCAAATCTGGTATAGTTGGTCATCAAACTTAGTTGCTTCCCCTATTTGAAGCATTGGAGGAACCAAGCTGCCGGAGTGTAAATATGTTTGTAGCAACTGGTGTCTTTCAGCTAAAGTACTGCAGAGGTTTTTAAAGTTATGCATTTTTCTAGCACACTGCTTAAAATAGCTGTGCTTTCTTTCAAAGCGCAATGTCCACAATCTAATAAGTGGACCAAAATGAATGAGCTCATGGTTGTGCACAAGGTAGTGGTGTTTGGCTTTTAGCGACTTTCCTGAAAACAAAGTGCTTTTTGATAGAGGTATTCCTCAATAAGAATCTTGAGATATGCCACTTGGTTGGTATGGATCTGTCAGGCTGTGGTTCGCTGGTGCAGGCGGAAGGAGGCAGGACTCAAGCACAGGATCTTCCAAAACAAGTGCTCTTTATTCCAAAAAACCAAAACCGAGGAAAAACGTGCACCAACGACAACTTGACATCAGACAATGACGCAACAAGGGACATCAGGCACACGGGGCTTAAATACACAAGGGAGGTGCAGGTGATTGGACACAGGTGGAAGCAATCAGGCAATCACAGGACAGGACAGGAAGTGAAGCTCACCCAGAGACACGAGAGACAAGAAAACTACAAAATAAGACAGGAAGAGGACCCAAACCGTGAGAGGATCTTGGGTGCAAATATCAGATCAACAACCTCCCTTAGCTTGAGCAATAACTGCCAAACATCACCTTCAGGTGCAGTTTTGATCCTGTCCCCAATCATTACAGGAAGGAGACGCAAGAGACATGTAAAATGATTGCAGAAATTGACGCTGCACTGAATTTACAAACCATACATTAGTATGGCATTTGGATAAGTTAACGGAAGAAAGGTAAACACAATTTTGAAACGGTTGGAACTAAAAAACATTTTTGCTAACATAAAACACTACAAATAAATTACTGAACTGATAATTAACGCTAGATTTAGTCAGGACAGAGCATGTTCAGAAAAACATTCAACTTACAGGCAATTATCTTGTCTTTTCAGATCCAGTCCTTCAATTGTGTCCCACTCGTTGTTTGTTAAAAAATGTGGCATGAAAAAAAATGTAACCAGCACAAATCCTGTAACTCAATTTAGTACGCTAGTCGTGCAGGGTAACTTGTTATTTCCACTCCAGTACTGTTGTGCTGAGCTGTACGACCATCCTATCCATTGAAATCAGTCACAGAATGGGTGCAGCTGTGCCCAAAAGAGAGTTCAAACGAATACTCCACTTTACAAAAAAGTAACTTGAGATTAACTATTTGCGGTCCATGCACATAAAGTTCAACTTTTCAAGTTCCAACAATCGTATTGATTTAATGTGGTTGCAATTAAGAGCTTTACCATCTAAACTAACCTATTTGCATAATATGGTGTATATTGTGAAATTTGTAAAGAAATATCATCATATGTTGAATAAATAAATACACAGTACACTACTTGCTGACTTTCTACAGTAATTTTTTCTCACATTTTTAATGACTGTGACTATTTGGTTACTGTGTTTTTCTACAGTACACAAATTGTTAATTTGATATTATACAGTTAATTACGGACTTGAATGAATACACAATGAATTACTGTGATTTTACAGTAGTAGTAGTAGTACTGCTCACAAGCACAGTCAAAAACTATTTCACAATTTTTGTTTAATGTGATTTTCTACAGTACCGTTTATATTACCTGTGTTTTATACAGTACAAAATGTATTGCTTTACTTTACAACAGTAACTTTTTTCTTACTGTGATTTACTACAGTACATATTTGGCTACTGTGATGTTCTGCAGTACTTTTATATTTACTGTGTACCAGAGATGGGGACTCGAGTTTGAGACTCGGACTCGAGTGCGACTCGAGTCGCACACACGCGTGACTTCCGACTCGACTCGGACTCGAGCTTTGGGACTCGTGAACAATGTTTCATTTTAGGAAAAATCTGATGAGCTCGCTATACCGCTCCCTCCGTTACCTGCCTACGTAACACGTACATCGACATCTATTGCTGGCTGCGCGCGCGCGGCCACACACGAGAAAGACAGCAGCCGCTGCTGGGTGGCGCTGACGGGGGGGGGGGGGGGGGCTGGGGATGAGGGTCCGACCGACGGTTCGCTGACGTCGGGACGTATGCGTTTACTCTGCGATCTCCTTAAACTGTCTCTGCTCTGCTCACTGAAGCAAAACAATACGTGGACAAGAGCAGCGAGTGTAGTCAACTACTGCTGCTAACACATCCCGTCAGACCAGGCTTATTTATTTATATCCGTTAATGAACTTTTCTCCTCTTGTTACCCTGGTAACCGCTGTCATTAGAAGGTTGCGTCGATTCTTACTGTGAAAATCTACGTACTTCCGGTTTAGCGGCTACGCTTCGTATTTTCATTTTATGGGAAAAACCACAAAAAAACATTAAGTAAAGAGTAAAGGAGGAGTAAAACGTTGTTGGTATGTTTTTTTTTTTTTTACGGTAAAAGGGACGTTGATAAGAGATGGGGACTCGAGTTTGAGACTCGGACTCGAGTGCGACTCGAGTCGCACACACGCGTGACTTCAGACTCGACTCGGACTCGAGCTTTGGGACTCGTGAGCATCTCTGCTGTGTACACAATGTGTTGATGGGATTTACAACAGTACATTTTACTTACTGTGATTTACTACAGTACCTATTTGGCTACTGTAATGTTCTGCAGTACTTTTTTATTTACTGTGTTTTATACAGTACACAATGTGTTGCTGTGATTTACAACAGTAATTTTTAGTTACTGTAATTTACTACAGTACATTTTTGGCTATTGTGATGTTCTGCAGTACTTTATTATTTACTGTGTTTTATACAGTACACAATGTGTTGCTGTGATTTACAACAGTACATTTTACTTACTGTGATTTTCACACTACATTATTGACTACTGTAATCTTTGACTGAATATACAGTAAATTACTGTGAAATGGTTTTACAGTAGCTTACTGCTCACAAACACAGTAAATAACTGTGGATATCACAGCGATTTTTTACAGTGCATCAGTAAGAAAGGAAAACCATACATGCATAGATACCTGGAGGCCACAGGGGTCCTGGGAACTGGAGGCTGATGACAGTGTGATTGACAGGTTGCTTTGGTGAGCCAGCAGCCTGTCCTCTTCTCTGGCTCCATCAGAGACAACATCGCCTACGGGCTCGCTGAATGCTCATTGGATGAGATCCAGGAAGCAGCACGCAAAGCCAACGCACATGACTTCATCATGAAGCTGGAGGAGGGCTACGATGCAGGTGAGCTCTCTTTTTACTGTAAAGCACAGAACACACCATTTGTAGAGCTTGATTAATGATAGAACTGTTTGACTTTCTATTTAATAATATTTAAGCTGCTAAACTCAACATCCATAGAAAAGTTATTGCATCCACACAATTGGCCCCGAAGAGCGAGCTGTGAGCATGAAAGGATGGGTTTATACTGATCCATCGCTCGAGCTGTGGTCAGGCAGCCACAGGTCCTCATTCTGGATGACATAACCATCTCTCTGGACATGACCAGTGAAAACAAGGTACGTCTTCACGTCCCTCAGGGCTTGTATTTTAGACAAGTTCTGTACCATCAATCACTTCTCAGTACTTCTTATGTACAGTAGAGGCAAAGGTACACGACAAGTAGCTACATTTCCATTCATTTTATCTGTGTGGTGATTCCTATTAATGTGTTTAGTGCATCCAGCTCTCAACCATCTACATAACAGCATTGATAATGCAGGAAATTTGCTCATATGAGGCAGTTACTCACCAAGATGTGTTAATCATGACAAACTGTTATTAATGAGCAATTATGAAGTCTGATCCATCGGATGAATTCCTGCTCTTAAACACAAGTTCTCTGCACTCACTGAGTCATATTCATCCTCAGTCTGATGTTGGCTCCTGGAATTTAGACTTCTTGAAACTCTCCCAAATGAGTACGACAGTAATGTAGTAATATTTCTGAAGGAAATGGCCTGGCAAAATAACGTAACGCCTTGTATTATTCTCTTATTCTTTTATTGTTTATTGAGGGGAGGAAACTCAGGCAAAAACTTTGCTTGCAGGTTCTGGGCAGTTCTGTGACTTTGGTTTAGAAAGTCATCAACTGGGAGGTTTTATGCTCCTTTATGTGACGGATTACATCATCATTTGATGATCCTCCACGAGCCAGAAGATCCATCAAAGCTGCTCTTTCTTACTTTGAGGTCACTTTGAGCCACGACACCCCAGAAAGAAGAGACACCTCAAAACATAGGATTTACCACTTAGTGGAGTTTTATTTCACAAATATTACAAATATTCTTTCCTACTTTTTGTTCATGGTAGTTAAATATGTGTAAGTACCTTTGTGCAGAATTATGTGCATGTAAAGTGCTAAATAAATAAAGCTAATTAACTCAACAGAGGACAAAGTGAAAGCACAATATATTAAGTTGGGGTTTAGCAGAGTTTGCAGGTTTTATTCAGGCCCAACTGACTCGGCATGAGTCCCACTGAGTCACACCGTGCAAAGAAGAGCAGGAAAATGCGTAATACAGGACAATTATTAGGTGGTGATTGTGAATTTGTTCTACTGGTTAGTAGTTTGAGGCCTTTGAGCTTTTGTAACCAGATATTAGTGTTTGTGTGGTCTCTATGGAAGTAAATCTGTGCCATCGGGGGTTGAAATAAAAAGTTGATTGAATTTCTAGCACTGAATATTTATGCATTGAAATTATGTACCTGAATGTTTTTCAACATTAAAACACCGCAAAAAAATTCAACCTAAAAAAAAAAAATGTTGAAATATTCGAAATGGAGGCTACAATATTCAACCGCAAAAAATTCAACCTTGGCACACCAATATGCGGAGGCTACAATATTCAACCCAAATAAATTCAACCTTGGCACACCAACATCCGGGACACTAAGGAAGAGCAATCGATTCTAGATTCAAGATCAGTAGCGTGCGTCAAGCTAAAGGAGCGAGCACCCAAAACACCTTCGGCTTTGGATTGTAAACATGTCCAATAATAACGGGGCTTTAACTCTTCTTCATGTCATCAGTGTGGTTTGTGTCTGTAAGATTCCGTAATAGACAGCTGACATTTGTACATTAACAGACTGTGTTGGACATGAACTAAGCGGAAGTTAAACGAGAGCGTACAGCCGCTCACAATACGCCTCTTCTTCTAGTTTTGAATTCATTTAATAATGCTGAGATCCTTGGACAAGCTGTTAGGAGTGATTGGCGGAGTTTTGAAAACCAGGAACGCGCTTGAAGAGGCAGATGAGCCGCTGTATCGTAGTGGGGGGGGCAGCGGCAGCGGCTTTAACGGAGCGCGCAGACGCATAAACCCGACAGGACATGCAGGAATAACCGCAGTAGCGTCGGTGGAAGGATCCTTTTTCTGAGCGGCACAAGCCGATCTCAGTTGGGTATTAAGCGACATTCAAAGTCCACGTAACGTTAAATGAGTCTTCATGACCATGGGTAAACTTTATTGAGGATCTGGCACAACACAGCGACCTGCAAGTAGCGCAGAGTCTTACATAAAGGGATGTACGTCTTAATGCGAGGCTTTAGAATTTATCTCAAAGGGATCCTGTATTTGCTCGTAAAGTCTGAAACGAGAACCCATTTTTCAGTGACGGTGTTACGTGCCTACTGGTTTTTGAACTACTGGTTTGGCTACGGGTGCGTGTTTGTGTTTGTTTTCCCCCGGTGTTACGTGCCTACTGGTTTTTGAACCTACTGGTTTGGCTACGGGTGCGTGTTTGTTTCCCCCCGGCAGGCAGGTGTTGTCTGCCTCCGTCACTTGAGTCGTCACACATTTGCAAACATATTGTTCTGAAAATGTTCAAAAATGCATCCCATATCCATTGCAGCGATTACGATTGTATAAGTGAGCACTACGTCACTGCCACGTATGAAGAAATACATAAAAGAACATTTATTAAAAGTCCGCCACAACCGGGATTCGAACCGTGTCGCGCAAAATAACGTAGTGCCTCTGAGCGGCTGTGCTACCCACTCGGCCAACCGAGATTAAGGGATTTCAGTTGATTTGTATATTTTAATAGAGTTGTATATCGTCAGTGGCAAGCAAACGTTTTGGTTTAGGGTGAACATTATATGTTCTTTTATGTATTTCTTCATACGTTGCCACACTGATGGCATGAAGAAGAGTTAAAGTCCCGTTATTATTGGACATGGATACAATCCGAAGCCGAAGGTGTTTTGGGTGCTCGCTCCTTTAGCTTGATCTTGAATCTAGAATCGATTGCTCTTCCTTAGTGTCCCGGATGTTGGTGTGCCAAGGTTGAATTTATTTGGGTTGAATATTGTAGCCTCCATTTCAAATATTTCAACATTTTTTTTTTTTAGGTTGAATTTTTTTGCGGTGTTTTAATGTTGAAAAACATTCAGGTACATAATTTCAATGCATAAATCTTCAGTGCTAGAAATTCAATCAACTTTTTATTTCAACCCCCGATGGCACAGATTTACTTCCATAGGTCTCTTGTATTTCTGGTTTGAATGCAGGTGTGTTTTTGGAAAGTTGCCTGATGACATTTCATAGAAACCAACAAACACGGAAGTGACATCAGGCTTTGTGCCATAACACCAACCCCTCTATTGACAAAGATCAGGCTCAGCATCGGCAACGTTAACCGCCATCTTGTTACGATGTCTCCACAAAATGGGGACTGAAGACACGTGTCCACACACGTGCTGCTGTTGCTTCTCCTGGACGTCACCATCCTGAGTGTGAGGGATTCCTGAATGAACAATGACATGTACACCCAGAACACAGTTTACTCATTTACATTTAAAACATTTATGTGTACTTTGATCATCACAAGAATCTTGTTCTGCTGTAAATGTAAGATATGGACAAATTCATATTCTTATTCTTATAAAGGCGACGTTTTGGCTCACAGACTCGTAAACATCTACAACCCTGAGTGCTGCCTGCAGGTTCCAATAACAGGAGGCAAAAGGGCAAAAGGCTCGACATCTTAGTGAGATTTTCAGATGAATGTGAATATAAAATCTAGAAATCTAGAAAAGATGATTGTGCATCCTGAAACCTTTTGTGCACCTACATAGTGTGTAAATGTGTATCTTTGGATGTGCGTATGCGCTCAGCAGCTTTTGTTGTGCACCACTGAGTGCTGAGCTCTTGTTACTTTCACTTTCTGTGCTTGTTGTGCATTCATTGAGCACCCGATTCATCCAAGACACAACCGAGCCAAGCTCTGGTGACTGAGTCACTGGATAGATTGGCTTCACTGTCACATGATGCCGGCTTCTCTTCTCCTTTAGGAGCCAAAAAGAAAGAGAGCAACTGATGCAGCATGAAGCACAACAGAAAGTGATGCAGCTTCTTTTCCACACTCGTCTCATTCAGTGTGACAGAAGCATCTCAATAGAAAAAGGTCAAACATGATCAACTATTGATCCTTAATATGAAAATGAGTCCTTTTGATAAGTCGTGATACTGTTGATACCCCCCCCCCCCCTGTCTTTCTTTATCAACCCACTAACTTCCCCAATGAGGATTGTAACATTAATGCAGCACAGTGTTACTACGCTGCTGTGTGGTTTCCTCAGTTGATGATAAGGGGAAAGCATTCAAAAAAACACACCTTTTAAGGACATTTCCACTTCATAAAGGAAGGTGTGATGCCAAAAAACTGATCTTGTTTTATGTGTTTGACAGAAACTGATCCCCTGTCAGTTTAGCAAAGAGACACCAGTCCTGACCTGTGCTGAGTCCTTTGAGATAGTGTAACAGCGCCTCGGTTTGGTTGCATTTGCCATTTACATGTAATCAGAAGTCACGTGATTTCCTTCAAACTGCCTTTGGCCCAATGAGGGGATTCTCTGAAGGCTCCAAAGGGCTGAATCATTGCTTATGAGCGCCATCTAGTGGACGCATGAAAACAGTGCTGCAAACGTAATCAGTAACACCCTGAACCAGGAACCACCTCAGGTTGGCAAGTGGTTACCTTACAGCAGCTGTGTTATGTGGTATTCTCACAACTCTGAGCACAGCAGGCCTTGTGTTGTGTGCAGAGAAGATCCACAGGAAGCCACAAGTTTGTAAGTGCAGCAAGTTGAAGAGAAACATCTGAAGCCACAGAACGACATGGACGCCCACAAAGAGAAACATTCCTCAGTAATTTGGTAGCCAGAAATGACTTACACATGTAAGGTTTGGTCTACCACCCCCCCGCACTTTAAAAAAAAGTAGTTGATATTATGTTGAACAAAAAAACTTTATTAGCATATATTAACATTTGAATAACTTGGAACTGATTTAAACATAACAGTGATAAAACCAAAAAACAGTATTGTGCACCAAATAAATAATAATAATGACTAATATAATGAATTGATAAATGCTGAAACGCTCTATGTTCTGTTTTCAAAATATAAAAAAAACATTTTCCAGTTGTGCAGACTGGGAAACTTGCAGCACTTAACAGAATATAAATAGAGTGCTTTCCTCCTTTATGCGTAGCTACTTTTCTATTGATGTCTTATTTAAATGCACCAAAAAGACTCCTCTGTCCATCATTCACAGAGATGAACTGCTTACATCTTTAAGCTCAATCTTGATGCACATGGCGTACAGAGATATTGTTCAGATGCTGATGGGACATGGTGGACCTCAACCTTTTTAACCCTAATTAACACTGAATACTGGTTTCACAACAGAACATTTAATGTTTGCAGATAGAGACAGAGTCGACACACATACAAGTCATGCACCAAGCCGACTCAAAGGTTTTCATCTCTGGAGCAGGAATATGTGGTTTGAAGATAAACATAATATAACAGAGGGGGGGGGGGGGGCTCTGTACAAAACCCAGGGGCTGGTAATGACATCGACGCACAAACATGTTGATTATCAGAGGACCCAGAATGTGCCTCAATGTGGAAGAGCTCTGACTTCCTGGCGTACGGTGGTAGAACATTATTCCAGTTTTTCCAACACACTTGTTGAGTATTAAATATAATCATGCATGCTCACGCTAGACTGTAATTACACTTGAAAAATAATGGAATAATAACAGTGCACACACTCTCAGGGTCACATGTAGAAAAAACAGGAAACTCCAACATGTCCATATATGGAGCTGCAGCCTAGCTCTCACACGTAAACACATGCATCGCAAAACATGCAGATATGCAGTGAACTTGTGAACAACGGGAGGCCTGATGATTGAGAGCTTGAAGGGATGGACGTCCCTGTGCTCCAATGGGACTCTCTGAGGGTCCTAAACAAGGAGCCGCCTCCATCATAGTAAACCAATCCAAAATGCTCTTAAAGACTAAATTATGCGAGCGCACTCTGTGTTAAGGGCCCTTTCTCTGCTGTTGCTAAATGGCTGTAAACAGGTCCGTGCACGTATGACTGCAGGACAGAATACTCCTGTCACAAATAAACATTGTCATATTGCTTTGATTAAAGTCTCCAGTCTGTTTTTTTAATGCATGAAACATAATGTTACTTAGCCAGTGGTTTAAAGCCTAGTTTATGCTTCTGTTTTTTATCTTAACTTATCTGTGCTCACGTTGATTACATTTGATACAACAGTTTTGGACTGTTGCTTGAACACATTTTGCAAAACTTAACTCATTGTCCCAAAACTCACACACAAGTAAACATGACACAACACTGGGAAATATACCATTCACATCTGTGTCAAATTGAAACTACTATAAAAAACCCAACTCTACTATCCAAACCTAACATTCCTTTGTCAAAATGTAACTCTGATGACAAAATGACACATACACTTTCAGATCAGGGGGAACACACTAGTGTACTAGTGTTTTTTCTGAATACTTAAGCGCTAATCGTGATTCTTGTAGCACAATTTCTAAAACTATTAATATGTTTAGCAAAACCACTCATTGAGTTTGCAAAACTAAAAGCACAAACACTGCTTTGCACTCAGTTTGCAATTTTGTAACACACACTTTGCAAAACTGTAGGCACAATTCACTCTTTTTGCAGAACTTTAAACACAACTGACTGCTTACACTCAATTACCAAATTTCCAACACACTCCTAGCAAAATTAGACACATGTATGGCTATCATTAACACTATTTTGCCAACTGTCTGGTTTTAGATAATTAGTTCACTTTGCAATCAGCCTAAGCACTATAAATAAGCCACAGGTGAGCTGTCTGTGTGGAGTACAATGGAAGGAGCAGTAAGAGTGAGAAGAGTGAGATCAGAGGAGGCCGAGGAGGTGAAGAAGTTGGAGGAAGAGGACGTGGAGTTGAAGAAGTGAGAAGGTTAGAGGAAGTTAAAGGAAGAGACAAGGAGGAGCAAAAAGAGGTCAAGGAGGGGAAAGGAAGGGTAAGACGAGTAAGAAATAGAATAACTGATGACATCAGAGCTACAATAGTGGACCATGTCATCAACCATGGGATGACCCTGAATCGGTAAGTACTTTGTAGCACTGCCATACTCTAATGAGAACCACAACAGTACCAAACATGGAAAAATACTGAAAATGTTACTTTACAGAATTGCTAGATGTCCAGATGTTGGGGGCAGAGGAAGAATGTTCACTCCAGAGCAAGAGACCCACATAGTGAACATGGTGATTGCCAATAATGCAATAAGACTGAGCAAAATACAGCAGCGCATACTTGATAATGACACCATCTTTCAAAATATACACAGTGTAAGCATTTCTGCACTAAATCATGTTCTTGTGCCACAGATTAAGAATGAAGCAAATTTACAGAGTTCCTTTCGAGAGAAACACAGAACGTGTAAAGCACCTGCGATATGACTGTGTGCAGGTATGCTATAGGGTCATATGTTCTGAGTTTGGAAGTGCATACTGTAGTGCTGTGCATGGGCCTGATGTGTTGCACTTGTTTTGTCTTGTCCAGAGAGGCATGGAACTAGAAGCAGAGGACATGGGACATGAGCTACTTTTTGTAGATGAGGCCGGTTTTAACCTCGGTAAAACCAGGAGACGTGGCAGGAACATTATTGGACCCCGTGCCATCATCAATGTCCCAGGACAACGTGGTGGTAACACAACCATGTGTGCAGCTATAAGCCAAAATGGTGTTGTTCACCATCATGCAACCATAGGCCCGTACAACACTGCACACATTATAGCATTCCTGGACACCTTACATGACATGCTCACTGTTCAGAGACCAGAGCAGACCCGATATGTCATCATATGGGACAATGTTAGTTTCCAAAGGGCTGCTTTGGTCCGCAACTGGTTTACAGACCACACATTCTTCATGGCACTCAACCTCCCTCCATACTTTCCATTCTTAAATCCCATGGAGGAGTTTGTCTCTGCCTGGCGATGGAAGGTGTACGACAGTCATCCTTATCAACAGGTAGTCCTTTTACAGGCAATGGAGGAGGCATGTGGAGATATTGACCAGGAATCATGTCAGGCCTGGATGTTCTGACTTTGTCTTGGTTTTGATGAGTGTGAATAAACACCAATACTTGAAGTTTGGATCCTTGTATGTTTACATGACACTATGACAAAAGTCTGACCTCAAATTGACGTCTGTACACAGAGAAAGCAAAATGAATACAAATGAATTCTCCCAACGTTGACAAATTTGTATTATTTAAATGTATATAGGTTATAATGATCGATAATAACAAACCATAAATGTATAGTGATTCTATAACTCATACAGTTCTTTTGAATGTATTACTTCATTGATTCGTTGTATGTCTCAATTTATTCATTTTAAGATGCTAATGTATTTTTAACTCAATCGTTACTCAAAAAAAGTTCCCTGTCCATTTTATTCTGAAAAAGACAATGGATGTCGAACCCTTTTCATAAATAACGTTTCCCTCTTTTGGAGGTCGGTCAAACTACACAGACCTTCATCACAAAGGATTTTATTAATAAATATGTCTCATCCCTGCAGACCTAAACGTTAAAAAACAAAAACATCAAAACCATTAAAGTCTTTTAAAATATGTATATGGACAGATTTTCCAATTATACTATTTTAAATCCACTGATAATCATTTAAAGTTTATTTTCCAACATTATATCACACCAGCAGGCTTGATGATCATTTTAAACAGGAAACTACCAGCAAAAGGTTGAGAAAAATATTTAGAAATATTTCATTTCAGATGCAGACTAATTAGAATCTGAATTTAAACACTTATTTAGAATTTCTAAATTTCTGTGTGGTAGAAATATGTTTCCTCAAAACTGTATAAATTAGATGTATTGCAATACTCCAGGCTGTTGAAGCATTCCTACATACACATAATGATATCAATACACAAACAACAAACAAAAATATCACAATATACATACATTTCTTTTTCAATATTTACAAAAAGAGGATTTTGTGGGTCTTATATTTATTTATCTGTCCTGTACTCTTTACAAAAGATGCCATTTTAGTTTTATTTCTTAAATATAAAGAAGATTCATAATGAAGCATCTTCCACAAAAATACTTCAAAACTCCTCTAAGTTTCTGGCACCTTTCAAGGGTGACAAGATGCACTATATATATATATATATATATATATATATATATATATATATATATATATATATATACTATAAAACATAGGCCCTTCCTCAATGATGCCTTAGAACCAAAAACAGGCGGCTCGGTTGGTTCTGTTGGACACTTCCCAGCAGTGGACTTCAGTCTTCTTCACTTGTCCTTCTGTAAGTGGAAGGAGTAGAAGTCATTATTGATTGAGACGTGCAAAACAAGCAGGAGCCTCTTCAGGGTTATAATAACGTATGAGTGGACCAGCGGTCTGGGTGAAAGCATCCAGAACCATACATTTGGGATTAGTTAATAGTTTAAAGAGGATCATCACCTTTTCTTGTTGACCAGCCTCATCTGAGCCTGTGCAGTGAAAAGATGAAGAGTCACACAAATGGATTTAAAATATCTTATTAATCATCTTATTAAATGGAAAATGGTGAGACAGTATCAATCCGGTTTGTAGTTTCAAATCAATCAATCAATTCTTAGTTTGTACACATGGCTTTGTGTCTGGGTTCTTTGTTACCTGAGCTGGTGACGGTCCAAGAGACAAACTTGATGAGACCGTAGAGCACCAGCGCCACACCCACCATCGCCATGGAGTCCTCGATGGAGGGGGAGCTGAACCCTGACAGGACAAGAGAGGAGTTCAAGCCTTAAATACTTCCTACACGTGGACGTCCATCTTAGTGGACCAGCTGGATTCAAGTCTTTTATTTAAAGACTTCCATATTCCACAGAGGCCATCACATATATAGTAGATGTGGAGGATGTCATTACTGGGCAAACAGCAGTCATAAGCTGTATACGCCAGCATTGTGAGCTCCTCACTCTGTTGATAATACGAGCTCCTTTTATTCCACGTTTTATACTAAGAAGGTCAGATGTTATCAGCACTGTTTAACAAAAGATGACATCACCTAACTGGAATGCTTCCTTTACAACCAGGAAAAAACTTAAAAATAATAAAAATCTCATAATAAACAACCTTCACAACAACGTGTGGACAGTTTAACGTCAATCCTTTTCTCGTTCCACAAACATGTGCAGAAAAATCCCCACTGGGCCTCTTTCATTAGACAAAGTCCACCAAACGAGCTTCATAAAGGACTCGGCACATTCTCCAGCATTACCAATGCGGTTGAGGGCCACGCTGGCCCGTCGGGGGCCCCCGAGATGGACAGCCACACAGGTGAGTTCCCCTCCTGGGCCCAGGTCCAGCTGGGTGGAGTCGAGCTCCAGCCGGGTGCTCTGGCTGTAGGTTCCGTCTCAGGCCTCCCGGTGGCCCGTCAAGCTGCCCGACCCCAGAGGCCTGGACCTCCCATCGGAGCCTTTGAACTCCCAGCTCAGCTCCAGGCCGAGGGGGGCGAAGCCAGACGCCTCACACTGGACCGCCAAAGACTGGCCGGGGACTGCGAGGGGCAGAGGGGACGGGTGGATGGAGAGGGATGGAGGTTCTGGGAACAAGAGGGAGAAGAGAGGAGCAAAGACAAAGAGAGACAGTAAGAGAAAGTTAATAACAATGTGGTGCGATGGATTCTCGGTTCTTCTGGAGCTTATGAACTCTTCATTTCAGCCTCGTATGACAGCAGGTACTAAACAACAACAGCGTCCCTTTTCCCTCACCTACAACCTGGAGCTCCATGGTCACCTGAGCCACGAGGTGGGGCAGATACACCGTACAAATATACAAGCCCGAGTGACGCACTTCAGCCTCCCGCAGGATCAGGGACGCATTCCCTCTCTGGTGCAAGCCCTCGTAGTCCAGCGTGGCCCCCTCCTCCTGGACGTCAGCGAGGCGGTCCGTTTTGCCGTCGTAGGCCAGAACCAAGCGCCCCTCCCCTCTGAACTGGTAGCGCCACTCTACGGCAAAACCCGACCCGGAGAGAGGCGACGAGGGGTCGGCCCAGAGGCCGCAATCCAGCAGCACCGGCCCCCCAAGTCTGGACTGCACGGAGACGGTTGTAGTGGTCACACTGAGGATCACTGAGGAGACGGACAAAGAGTCGTGTTCATCTCAGCCGGGTTGTGCGCGGCCCTCGTGACAGAAGTCGTCTTTCGGACCGGTCTCCTGGGTCGTGAATCCTTACCTTTGTGCTCGTGGTTGCCGTGGCAGCACGAGTGATGGTGGAAACGGCCAGCTGTCCGTTGAGGCCCTGAATGGCAGTGGAGAACCAATGGGCCTGCAGGTAGATGGGGCTGGAGGCGGAGTCTGTGAGTGGAGATGCCCATTTGAGGGTGGAGGGCTGCGGCAGGAAGGGGTTGATCTCACACTGAGGCTTCTCCACTGAGCCTCTGGGAGGATTGAGAGAGCGGTGGCAGAGAGTGCCGGCTGGGTCTGAGGAGGCACGAGTCATACGAAGTTACATCTTTATTCTGTTATGGTCAACTGCAGGTTTACAGATGCTCAAACTATTTCTACATCAAATAAATCACAACATCTCAAGAGGGAGATGAATACTACGCCTGCTTAAAAAACGTGACAAATGTACTAAATACCTTTTGCTTTCCTGATCCCTTCCTAATAATTCAACATTTAACAGATACTTGGCTGAGAAAGGAATGGTGTAATTAAGCAACACTGAACTCATATATCCATATAATGATGGGATATCAAACAAGAAAGGTAAGATATTTGATCCATAAGTGCACATGATCGGTACATTTGTGGAGCATAGGTATTAAACGCTCTCTGATTGACTTTAAAGGTAAACAGAAAACTACACACAGACACACCCACTCTCTCTCTCCCACATCTACACACATGCTGCTCTGTGCGTCACCCGGACTGACCGGTGATGAGGAAGACTCTGTCGGGGTGGATGTCGGATGGAGCCTGCTGGCTCTCTGCAGGGTGGGGGTCGGTTTGGATGTGCAGAAGGGATTTCTCCAGGGTTGTAGCTGCAGTGAGACCTCCTCCTCGACCCGTCTTCTCCTGCACAAACCAGCACTCCAACACAGGACAGGACACATTCACAAGAAAGGAACGACATCAGGAACAGCAAGATCATCACATTACACTACAGTCTGATATTATAGTCCACAGTATTTGATTATCATTATTATCACGGATTATTCAGTGGCAACTTCAACAATCCCCTAATATTCATCCATACAGCACAAGCACTGGGTCTTAGCATCTGGCCATAACCTTTAATTGAATGTATTTACTATATTTTTTACATGTAAAAAAATGCTATGTAGCAGTTGTTAATATTATAGGAATACAAAATACAGAGACAAAGCATGGCAGGAATCAAAACCAAAAAGAAAAGAAAAACTTAACACATACACATGTGGTTGACTAAAGTGATTCTCCTTTCCTTTTTCATGTCAATGTTTGGACTTTAAAGACAATCTTTTCTCCAGTATAGAATCTGTAGCTGTGGACTCTTTAAAGTGATCTCGGAGTATTGATTATCTCTCTCCCCTCTCGATGCTGCGCGGTAACATGTTCAGCCACGAGGGGGCGCTGATGCCCTGAACGCGTCACATCAGATTCTCTTGTTTGTACCATTATTTAACATCATCTATGTTAAAGTTAACAATATGCAATGAGCAGGAAATGGCTTAACTCATTATATTATGTGAATGTATGTCGTGCTTAGTTCGGCATATGAAGAATCCGATGGATAATGACATATAACCATCTTTCAATAGCAGTCACACTTGTAAATGACGGTGTTTGCAGTGAGGACAGCAGCAGAGACACATTTGAATAAAAGACTCCAGAGAGCCTGTTAACGTGAACTCACCTTCACCGCAGCACATCGCTGCTACCAGGCACAGCGCGTACATTGGAGACATGTTGCTCATGGTTGGTCTGACGATGCTGCTACACTCCAACCAAGTGGTACATTTTAGTTTTACTTTCACCTACAAGCTAGAAACACATAGTATGTATTTCCGGGTTAGGGTAACCCTGATTTCAAAATAAAAAAAACACATTCAACGCCTAGCGATAACAAAGGTAAAGTTCGGACTAAAAATTAAATCAACTAAACTCAGCGATAGAACAACAATCAGCAGTTTTTTATTATATATATATATATATAATAATTTGAAATGGACAAAAATATTATATTCAGCTCTGCAACTAGATGGCGCCCTTCACCACAAAATAACGAATCATGGCCTTATGTGACCTTACTGGTTCTGAAAACATTTCATTTATGGAAATAATATCACCTGATTATTATTATTATTATCGGAAAGTTATAACCAATTAGTGTATTGTGTACAAATAAGCTTTAGAGGCGAGGTAGAGATGTAAGTTGTGGTTGCCATAATATGCACATCGTGGCAGAACTAAGCGTCACACACTAGAAACCAAAACCAAACCCAACGGCCTCATCAGGTGATTTCCCACAAACGGCACAGAGGGAAGAGCTGTTCGCTGTGGGACTGGTCCAGACTCCTGAAAGAGATGCAGCCATAAAGGCCTCATGAACTCTGACCTACAGACAGTGTGAGAATGAATCAGGTTGCATTCTGGGATGATTTGGTGTGATTCCCGACTTCTGCCTGTTCCAGAGAATACGCCTGTGTGTGTGTTTTACAGCGAGACAGGTTTGTGTGTCTGACACGTCCAAACAAAGGAGCAAACAAGATGGCAGCATGCAGGTGTCCTCAGAGGGAGGGCGAGGCTCAGTGGCAACTCAAACAAGTACGTGATACATTTTATTTCATGTGTATCTTCGTCTAAGAGCTTTTAACACTAAAGTGTTGTGTCTTTGCTACATTTGATCTCTTTGTAACAGGAACGATCTCCTATTGAATAAAGACTCTGAAGACAAAGCAGTCAGGCTTCTGCTCGGTGAGATTTTTAGGTTTAGTTTAGGTTCCTCATTCTGCTGTTGGTAACTTTTAATTTGCACACAAAGCAGAGAAACACAAGTAATTCAAACAGTAAAACAGTAAAACCATTAGACAGTTTTTCACTACACATAAGAGAAAATGACATAATTCAGACATGAGAAACCTCACTGAGAAATGCACAGATTAGATTAGCAGATTACAGCAAGGATCATCTCTGTGCTCCCTTTAATGGGGTTGAATCACTTCTCTTTGCTGTATTTGAGAACCATGAAACACAGCAAGTACGACTGATTTCAGCAGCTTGTAGGGTGACTGTTATGTGGAATGATGGAGAACCAGGAGCGAGATGCAGTAGAGAGTCTTTTAATGATCAACAACAGAAAACAGTCCTCAATAACGAACAAACTCAAAGTCCTCTGGCGTTAGCCAGAAACATAACAAAGGCAGACTGGAGAAACCTGGATTATAGGGACATGGGGATTCCTCCCGTGAGGACAGTGTTCGGGGGCCCCGGGATGCTCTTTACTAGCCGGGTCCAGCGGAGAGGTGGAAGCAGATGAGCTGCCGGGAAGCGCGCCGGTTGGGTACTCTGTGGAAAGGCACAGTCACTAACACGCGGACAGTGGCGGTGCAGGACAAGACGAGAGAAGACGAGAGTGCTGACGCGTTAGTCTACGTTCATGGAATAATCCGACAACAAGACGAGACTAGAGGGAGGGAATAAGAAGCAGGCAAAATCAGGTGGAAGAGGTTTCAGGTGAGACAATGATGAGGACAAGAGGGGAATCAGCTGTGAGGGATAATGAGGGGAGAGAGAGGGCAAGGGCAGGGGGTGTTTGCCTGAGAGTACCACAAGAGGGAGACAGGGGACGAGGAGGGAAGAGGAAGCCAGGGGCATGACAGACTGGGTTTGACTTTCAGTCAGAAGCTAAGAACTGATAACGTTCTCAGTCAAAGATCATTCATTGTGTATCATTGGGATGTTTTACTGTACTCTCACTCTGAGTCTGATGGAAATAACAGCAGCTTTAGTCTCACATTTGGATGATGGTGATACACTTTTCACAAGTGTAGAGTTGTATTTTATTATTTTATTTTATAGTTGTGAACTAAGAGCTGGGATATCCCAGGTGGACTACACAGTGTTTCAGGAGCTCTACAAAGTATCTCTGAATATTTAGAACGTACTTGTGTGAGGAGCAGAGCTGAGTTTGTGGCTTCCAACCAGAAGGATTTCACAAATCTTTGGTTCTGCCATCGACAGTTTGGTGTTAATAAATTAAATCATGAACAGGAGGAAGCTGAAAGACGTCAAGAGAACACACTGAGACCCATTTGTGTCATAATCATGTAAAATCTATAGAAAACACACAATTGTTAGAAGTCATATGACTGCATCTATATATATATAAAGAATATGTAAATAAGCCTTGTGAGGCGCATGTCTCTTGTCCTCTGTTCAGTCTAAATGAAGTGTCCCCTTCTACAACAATGTCTCTTCTTTGATTCCACCTAGTTACTGATGACATTAAACAAATGCTGGCTTGTGATTGGTCAGAATCGAGGCTTAGCAGGACATTGAAGTCAGCGGTCCACCTCCTCCTCCCTCAGTTGGGGACTGATCCCGGAACAGAACGGACGGTGAAACCTTTTCTCCTTCCCGGTAAAACAAGCGGAACTTAAAATGCGAGGTCTCGGTGCGCAGAGCTCGGTTCTGGCTCTCCTGATGATAAGCCTTCACGCCGCTGCACCACGTGAGTTAACGCTTTGTTTAATTGTAGAAGAAGAGACGCTTCGTGTCCTCATAGGCTGCAGTCATCAGGTGAAGTGTCTCTGATGTTTCTTGATGACGTCAGAGAAAGTTGTAAAAAGTAACAAATGTTGTCAAAGTGCGCGCGTGTTTCCTCTCGTGAGTTTGTGTGAAGGACAGAAGTGTGTTTGTCTCACTCTGCTGTCTCTGTCTTCGGGACATTAAACGGAGGGACCGCTCTTTTAGCAGACATGACGCGGTACGTCACAGATGACGTCACACTGACGCTGTTTGGTCAATCTGGACCGATGAATCAGTCAATATTCCTTTTAGATATCAGCTTGTTGTCTCATGAGTGCGAAGAAAGAAGTGAAGAAATGTCAAACTCAGTCTGAGCTCAAAGTTGATTTTAAACTCTTAGTTTGTGTCTCAGTCACAAAAATCCAGTGAGTTTAGCTCATGTGTTTATATTAAAAAATGCTATCAGCTAAAATATTTGATATTTAGACTTTATTGATGTCAGAATGACTCTCAAATGTCCAGCATCTCTCTGCAGTATTTGATGCATTATCAGGAAATAGATTTATTCTCTGACAGATTTTTTTTTTTTTTTTTTTTTTTACCTTTATTTTACCAGGTAAAAGTCCCATTGAGATTGAGATCTCATTTTCAAGGGCGACCGGGCCAAGAAGGCAGCAGCACACGTCGTTAAAAAACAGCCATAAAATACATATACATGACATGACTAAAACCACAATACAAATTAAGTTAAAAACTAAAATACAAAGAAAAAATGGTCAAAAGCAGAGGCACCGTTGATTAGATTTTTGTTGTCTGTCCATTTGGAGACGTCGGAAAACATTAAAAGACACAAGTTGAGAGAATTTCAGGTCAGCCTGGAGATTGTTCCATGTTGATGGGGCGGAAAAACTGAATGCTTTTATCCCCAATTCAGTCCGCACTCGTGGAATGTACAAGCAGTAAATGTCGCTGGACCTTAAAGCGTACCGGTTCTCTGCTCCACGGAGGAGTGAACATAGATAAGACGGGACCATACCGAGGAGAGCCTTGTAGATCAAGGACAACCAGTGAGTTTACTGTGCTGAGACTTTAGAATAATATTCTAATCTTCTTAGATTCTTTTCATCCAGCTGATAGAAAGTCAAATAAATCCGTAACATTTAGACATGCAAGGAATTTGACATGGTGTTTGGTGCATGACATTGGACAGTAAGACAATGAGACAATGGACAACAAGACAAATAACATGCAAGAGAAATGGAATGTTTAAATTACAATTTAACTCGGCAGTATAAAATCAAAGGCTGAAGGATAAGGGGATGTAGAATAAAAAAGAAAAGCTGAAATGAAAGTAAAACATCAAGTGCACCAGTGAACAGATCACCAACTGTGTTGTATGTGAAAGTGAAGGCAGCGACCAGTGAAAAAAAGGGATGTCAGTCAGTCACAAATCACTGAGGAGACGTTTCTTACATTTAAATCTGTGTCCTTGTGTTTATACTTTAGTTTTTTATAAAGATATTCTAAAGTTAAGCTTAAATATAGAAATACACAAGAAGCTGGTCAGATTTGTTTGTTGTTTCTTGACAGTTGAATCCAAAAAAGAACAGAATGAATAAATATTTTAATCATATAGAATATAAACAGAAATAAATGACCTTTGAACTTGTTTGTGCTGCTACTTCACTTCAAGAAACTCAGAGTTCAAAGTTAATGTTTAAAACCTCACAAGAAGAAATGTCTGAGGTCACAATTTATGACATAAAATAGTTTGATGTAAACGATCAAATTAAATGTAAATATAAGGAACATTATACAATAACAATTAATGTGGTTTTACAAACCAGAATTGTCAGAAATGATGATCTCAATAAGCAATTTATTTAATATTTCATTTCAGAATATAATGTTTTTAAAAGCTGAATCATCATAAATATCAAAGTAAACATTTATTTGTGTATTTATTGAGTTGTTAAACACAGCAGATGTTATCAGGGTGTCTTGGATGTTCTGTGTTTTTTTTATTTCTGTGTGCAGGAAAACAACATCATTATTGATTTATTAAAGTGTGACATCAGAAGTGAAAATGATTCCTTTTTGGTTCCAGGGATTCACTCTCTGAAGTTTCTCTTCACTGCGACCTCTGGAGTCCCAAACTTCCCAGAGTTTGTGTCTGTTGGGCTGGTGGATGAAGTAGAGATTTATCACTATGACAGTAACACCAGGAGAGCAGAATTCAGACAGAACTGGATGAGCAGAGTCACAGAGGAGGATCCTCAGTACTGGGAGAGGGGGACTAAGATCCTTATGGGCCACCAGCAGGTCTTCAAAGCCAACATTGAAACAGTAAAACAACGCTTCAACCAAACTGGAGGTTTGTTTATGTTTCACGCTTCATGTTTATATTTGTGTCCTTTATGTTAGTACATAAACACACACACACACACATTAAACAGTTTGAGGTCTTTTCTTGACTGAAACAAGTTTTTTATAAAGTATATAAACATAATGAATACTTTTCCCATTAGATGAGCTTTACTTGATCTCAGGGAGTCGATGCTGCAGTTTTTCATTCCAGGTTTTTATCAGATGACGTCCAACATTTTCTAGTTGAGGTTTCTCACTGAGACGACTTGTTCCTCTTTGTCTGTTTGAAATGGTGATGAATGAAATACTGCTCAGTGTTGTTCCCACTAAAGAAGCACTTCCAAGGTTTCATCAGCCTCTCTGACATTTTACAGTGTGAACAATTCATGGATTCATTCAAAATAGTAATGACATCATCTGCAAAGACTAGAATTATTAGTGTGAGCCCGAAATCTGGAGTATGATACAGATGAGAGTTCATGAACTAAAGTGGACTGCAGTGTTTATAAGAAACATTCAGTGATTTTAGTGTTGAAACATCAATCAATTAGATGATGAATTATTTATATGAATCAACATGAATGTTTATAATCAGAGGATGACTAAAGTCTTTTATCAAGCAAATAGCTTAACATGTTCTCTCTCTCTCTCTCTCTCTCTCTCTCTCTCTCTCTCTCTCTCTCTCTCTCTCTCTCTCTCTCTCTCTCTCTCTCTCTCTCTCTCTCTCTCTCTCTCTCTCTCTCTCTCTCTCTCTCTCTCTCTCTCTCTCTCTCTCTCTCTCTCTCTCTCTCTCTCTCTCTCTCTCTCTCTCTCTCTCTCTCTCTCTCTCTCTCTCTCTCTCTCTCTCTGTGCATGCTGGGAGTGAGTGTGTGTGAGCGTGTGTGGGCGAGTGGCGAATTGAGCGATTTTCTTACATTGTTTTTCTTCCTAGTTATATATATTTAATTTAATGTGGTTAATGGCTTGTTTTTCACCTTAGTTGAGGGTTTAGTCTTTGGGTTCTTTATTTGGTGGTTTCTTTTTCTCCTGCTGGTGTCTCGCCGGTCGGCGTCTCTAGACGCCATGGTAAATGGAGACACGTTGTCCAAGCTCACGAGGAAGCACGGCATCAAGATCGCCGCTGACTTCACGTGTAGCGTAGAGGACATCGGGTTGGCTGTGGGGGAGAAGGTCGGGCACGGCAGCGTTAAATCGGCCTCCCGCATGAACGGCGCCGTGGTCATCTTCCTGGACCAGGTGGAGAAGGTGAACCGCGTCGTCGAGACAGGCCTCACGGTGAATGATTTGTTTGTGCAGGTGTTGCCGCTAACGCAACCGGCAACAAGAATTGTTTTGTCCAATGTCCCTCCATTTATTACCGACGAGTTCCTCAGCAGAGAGCTCTCTAGACACGGAAAGTTGGTTTCACCGATCAAAAAGATCTTGTCTGGATGTAAGTCTCCGTTGCTGAAGCACGTAGTGTCTCACCGCAGACACCTGTATATGATCCTTAACAACCGGAATGTAGAGCTCAACCTCCGCTTCCATGTTAAGGTAGATGATTATGAATACGTGATTTTTGCAACATCCTCGTTGATGAAATGCTTCGGTTGCGGTGAGGAGGGGCACTCCGTGAGAGCCTGTCCGAGGCGGGGGGTCCCTGCTCCACCTGGCCCGGGTGCGGCCGCGGGGGCTGCGGCGGACGCGTCTCCGGCGGGGGGCGCGGCGGGCGCGTCTCCGGCGGCGGACGCGTCTCCGGTCGGGGGCGCGGCGGACGCCGCTCCGGTCCGGCCCCCGGCTGTCGCGTCTCCGGCGGGGGGCGCGACGGACGCCGCTCCGGTCGGACCCCCGGCGGACGCAACCCAGTCTCCAAAAAAAGCGTGAAAAAGCTACGTTGGTCCACCGTGATAAACGTAGTCATGTTACGTTTTCCCTCAAAATAACGTTACTATGTTACGTTTCTTTTGGCCCATTCATTTACATTGCTTTGCAAATAGGTCACGTGACTATCAAGTTTCCCGTTAGTGAAAAGAAAAACATGGGGCCCCCGGACCGTACACTGCTGGGCATTTACACACTAAAACTGTCATATTTATGAAAGCAAAAGGTATATCTTGAAATTTCTTGTTGTCATGATAAAAGGGAACATAAGTGAGTGTGTTTGGATGTCAAAATCAGTATATATATTTTGATATTTGTATGGGACACACAAAAAAAGAAGAAACTCAGATTTGCTTGGGAAAAAACTACTTACAGGGGCTTTATCCCCATAAAACATAAAGGACGAAGCCTGGAAGTCTCCGTTATGTTAGCCTAGTGTGTGGACAGTATATCTGTAAAGGTTTTACTTTTATTGAGTAAAGCAGAACAAATAGAGAGAGACTTTAGTGGAGGCCTCACGGCCACTTCACGCACAGGGCAAGCAATGCAGCTCAAATCTCTCCGTTTGCCGGGCAAATTATAAGTCCCGCCTCTCTATGGATTCGTCAGAGCCAATGGAATGGAGCCAGACCCACGTGGGATGGATCGCCCGTTTTCCTGGCCAGTAAAAAGAGGAGACGTGTGGAGCGAGAAATGACGCTCCGCTCTGAGGGCGAAGCCCCGCCCCCCTTTCCCATGTAAACAAGACGTAATGTTCGGGGGGGGGAAGTTGCACTCACACAACAACCGAGAGTTTTAGGCGGAATAACGGAATTTATGTTTAAAAAGTCATAATGTGATTCGAGTGCTTTGAGTTTGTTTTGTTTGGCGATTAGTGGCTTTAAGGCTGAACGCTTCTTTACGGTAACGCCCCCACTGGAAGTGTTTTTTTAATAATGCGCCGTTAAAGGCGTTGCGTAGCCACGCTTTCCCAAAGGGACACTCAAATCTTCGCAGAAACGAATAAACGGAAGGTCTTCTACAGTCTCTGATAGAAGATTATGAAAGAATAACGCATACTTCTCGCTAGAAATGCCATCGAAATGCATACAAATGCTGATGCTTTCTTAAAATATTGTGTTTTTCACAGAGATTATGCTGACCGTCCGCCATGTTTTTCTTTTCACTAACGGGAAACTTGATAGTCACGTGACCTATTTGCAAAGCAATGTAAATGAATGGGCCAAAAGAAACGTAACATAGTAACGTTATTTTGAGGGAAAACGTAACATGACTACGTTTATCACGGTGGACCAACGTAGCTATTTCACGCTTTTTTTGGAGACTGGGTTGGCGGACGCCGCTCCAGTCGGGCCCCCGGCGGTCGCGTCTCCGGCGGGGGAAGGGCGATTGCGGCGCCCGTTTCTGTGCCAAGGCGGCGTAGTGGTAGCGCTGCTGTGCCTGACCTGCACGGGGTGAGTATGAGTAGGAGTGTGAATGGTGATGGTGTCCAGGGAAGTGGGGGGAAGGCTTTGGGTGTGGTGGAAAATGGAGAGGATGGAGGGGAAAGGAAAGGAATGGGTGAAAAGAATGGGGAGCCTGCAGAGGAAACAGAGCAGGGTGGCGGAGGAGTTGGGGAAGGTACAAGTGGGCGCGGGTGGGCAGAACAGGTAGAGGAAGCTGAAATGGAGGAGGAGGAGGCAGGGGAGCAAACAACTGCCCCCGAAAGGAAAAAAAAGCCCAGAATACAGGCAGCGAAGCCAAGGCCAGCAAGGGCGGGGAAGATCCACAGACGGGTCGGGGACAAAGGCAGTCAGAGGACAGCGAGAGTGAAGGGGAGCTCTCAGACTGCAGTGAGGCGCCGACGTTTTTTTTTAGCAACAGCCAGCAGCAGAAGATGTACACCGCTGAAAGAATAGGAACATTCTTGAAAAAAACAAAAGGCAAAAAGGGAATAAAAGTGATAGATTATTTTCCAGACCTAAACTTGTTTTACACCTCTGCTAGACACCACATGAGTCGGAGGGAGGAGGCTGGCCTCACTGAGCAGGAGGGTTTTAGATTAAAAAAACTTATCAAAAGTACGCAGAGCATTGAAGAAGGGTAATGTTGAAATCTCCAATGTGTGTTTTAATTAATTTATTGATTTTTATTAATTTATTTACTTTTTTCTGCATACCTACCCACAATGAATACTTTTAAAGTTGGGAGTTTAAATGTGAATGGAGCCAGAGATGAAAAGAGAGCATCTATTTATGAATTTAAAAAAATTAAGTGTATTGATGTTCTCTTCTTACAAGAAACCCATATCGACAGCACCAACGAGGCCGACTGGATGAAGGAGTGGGAAGGGAAAGTCCTCCTAAGCCACAACACCAACCTCAGTGGAGGAGTAGGCTTCCTCTTCTCCAGGTCTTTTAATCTTTTGTCACTGGAGGTCAAACACATCATCGAGGGGAGGTTGTTTTTAGTCAAGGCGCGGTTCGACCTTTTTACTGTTGTTTTTATCAATGTGTATGCCCCAACAATCGGTGCAGAAAGGAAGCTGTTTTTACAAAGAATTGATGATGTTTTAAATAGCTGTGCCTCAGAGGATTTTTTATTCTTGGGGGGGGATTTTAACTGCACAGAAAATGATTTAAAAGACCGTAATCACGCAGAGCCACATCCAGCTTCACAGCACGCTCTGAGGCAGCTGGTCCACTCTCACGGCCTGGTGGATGTGTGGAGAAGGATGCACACAGACTGTCGGCAGTACACGTGGTCCCATTTTAGAGAAGGTAGAATCTCCTTAGCCAGATTAGATCGTTTTTACGTTTTTAAGCAGCATTTTAATATTTTTAAGATGTGCAATATTGTCCCTGCTGGTTTTACCGATCATTCGTTGCTTCTATGTAATGTTTTTATTGGAAACTGTTCACCTAAAAGTGCATATTGGCATTTTAACTCAGTTTTAACTTTAAGAATTTTAGAGAGGTCCTTTTATATTTCTGGGGTGTTTTTAGGCTGAGGAAGAGCGATTTTAGCAGTCTTAGGCAATGGTGGGATCATGGTAAGATTGAGATTAGGCTCCTCTGTCAACAGCACACCTTCAACGTTACCAGAGACATCACCAGATCTATGAAGGACCTGGAAACTGATATAGTGGAACTAGAGCGTTTAAGCGAGTCCACAGAAGATCGAGGACATATTGAAGTCCTCAAAGGGAAAAAAATGGCTCTGGCCGACCTGTTTGATGTTAAAGTCCAGGGTGCACTGGTCAGGTCCCGATTCCAGAACATCACAGAGATGGACACTCCCTCTGGCTACTTCTTCGGCCTGGAGAAGAAGAGTGGGCAGGGGAGGGTGATCCACTCACTGCTAGGTGACGCAGGGCAACCAGTTGTGGAACCATGCCAGATTCGAAGGCAAGCTGTGGGGTTTTTCTCCTCCCTGTATGCCAGTGAGTACAGGGGGGAGGAACCACTGACAGAGGAGTTCGGGGACGAACTACCTCAAGTCTCTGATGAGACCAACGTGTGGCTAGACAAGCCCATAACCGTAGAGGAGCTGAGGACCGCCTTGATGGGAATGTACGGACGACGTGCACCAGGCATTGACGGCCTCACAGCTGAATTTTATAAAACTTTCTGGGACATCCTTGCAGGGGACCTACTAGATGTGTTCAATGAGAGTCTGGCCTCTGGTTCCATGCCGATGTCCTGCCGCAGAGCCATAATAACACTGCTGCCAAAAAAGGGAAACCTGCAGGACATCGGCAATTGGCGCCCTGTGTCCCTGCTGTGTGTGGATTACAAGCTTCTGTCCAAAGTCTTTGCCTCCAGGCTGAGGGAAGCTATGGAGCAGGTCATCCATCGGGACCAGACCTACTGTGTGCCCGGCAGGTCCATGGTAGATAATGTCTACCTCATTCGAGATGTTTTGGAGGTCTCCAGCTCATTGGGCATTAATACTGGCCTGATTTCTCTAGACCAGGAAAAGGCTTTTGACCGCGTTGAGCACAACTTCCTCTGGAAAGTCATGGGGAAGTATGGGTTCAGCGCTGGTTTTATAGCTAAGATCAAAGTGTTGTACAAGGACGTTGAGAGTGTGCTGAAGATAAACGGAAGTCTGTGTGCACCTTTTAGAGTGTATAGAGGGGTCCGGCAGGGTTGTGCTCTGTCCGGGATGCTCTATGCACTCTCCCTGGAACCCCTCCTTGAAAAAATACGCTCTAGCCTGGAAGGCCTGGTTTTGCCTGGTTTTAGAGGAAGAATGATTTTATCGGCGTATGCCGACGATGTTGTTGTTTTTATTAAAAACCAGAGGGATGCAGACCTTTTAACCGACATTGTAAAGAAGTTTAGCAAAACATCGACAGCGAGGGTGAACTGGAAGAAAAGTGAAGCCCTCGCTGTCGGTGAATGGCGTGGCGGCCTCCCAGTTCTTCCCCAGAACATAGTGTGGAAGAAGGACGGTTTTAAATATCTGGGAATATACCTCGGACAAGAGAGCATGGTCCAGAAGAATTGGGAGGGCGTCACAGAAAGAATTGAAGGGAAACTTTCTAAGTGGAAGTGGCTGCTCCCTCAAATGTCTTTTAAAGGTAGAATTCTGGTTTTAAACAACTTGATTGCATCTCAGTTGTGGCACCGACTCACTTGTTTAGACCCTCCCTCGGGCTTCCTGGCCCACATACAAAAAAAAATGGTAGACTTTTTTTGGGGGGGTCTACACTGGGTGCCACAAGGGGTGCTGTTTTTAGCCAGGGAGGAGGGGGGACAGAGCCTCGTCCACCTGGCCAGCCGGACGGCCACTTTTAGACTCCAGTTTATACAGAAATACCTCACAGGTCCAGATGGTTTAGTGTGGAGAGACGTGGCAAGCTGCATTTTCAGGCGTGCAAACAACATGGGGCTGGATACTGCTCTGTTTTTAATTGATTCTAATGTTTTAAAGCTAAATGGGCTACCTCTGTTTTATCAGGGTGTTTTTAAGTCTTGGGCCCTTTTTAAGCGTAAAAGGTGCCCACAGTCTTCCTCTCTGTACTGGTTGTTGAGAGAACCTTCATTCATGCAGCGAAGCTAGACATCTGCAGCAGTGGTACCCCTGGCCTGATGGGGGCGCTGCTGAGAGCACGAGTCCTGTGCCTGCAGCAGCTGGTGGACGCAGTGGGGCCGACGCTGAACGACGCCCCGGCCCTGGGCTCTCTACTGGGACTGCATTCCGTCCGAGTGGCAAGGATGGTCCTTGAGCTGTGGAACCAGAGGCTGACGGGAGAGGAAAGGACCCTCCTCAAAAACTACAGCCAGAGCCTATTGGAGCCGGACCCTGCAGACCCTTTCCCCGAGATTTATTTGAGCCCGGGGCTGGGGGACCTCACCGGCCCCCTGCTCGCTACAACACGCCCGGAGGCACTAACACTACATGAGGCAGACAAGAAGACTCTGTATTTTAACTGTGTGAAGGGCATAAACCGGGCTGGACTATGCAACAGACTACCCACTGTGTGGTCAAACAGACTGGGACAAAATGGACCTGGCCCACAGTGGAGGATTTTATACAAACCTCCCCTAAAAAAACGGACTGCCGACCTCCAGTGGAGAATTTTACATGGTGCTGTCGCCTCCAACGCTTTTATTTCTGCCATCAACCCCACTGTCCTGAGCAAGTGCCCCTTCTGTGACCTCCAAGAGACTATTTATCATGTTTTTACTGAGTGCAAGAGACTTGCGAGTTTCTTCTCTCTTTTAACATTGGTTTTTAATCTTTTTAATGTGGTTTTTACAGAGAAAATTTTTATCATGGGAGCTGCCTACAAAAAAGCAGAAAAAGAAAAGTGGCAGCTCCTTAACTATCTCTCGGGGGAAGCAAAAATGGCCATCTACCTGAGCCGGAAAGCCAAAGTAAAGAACGGAGAGGGGCAGGAAGCCAGGGCAGTGTGGCTGGTGAACATCAGGGCCAGGCTCGGCCTCGAGTTTTGTTTTTATAAGCACATTGGAGACGTAGACGCTTTTAAACAACGCTGGTGTACGCTCTGTACACATGACATCCATTGCAGTCTGTCCATCCCGGGAGAGGGATCCCTCCTCTGACGTTCTCCCTAAGGTTTCTTCCCTTTTTTCCCCATTGAAGGGTTTTTTCATATTTTGGGGAGTTTTTCCTGTGCCGATGTGAGGGTTTCGGGACAGAGGATGTTGCATGTGTACAGACTGTAAAGCCCTCTGAGGCAAATTTGCGATTTTGGGCTATACAAAATAAAATGAATTGAATTGAATTGGTGTTTTAATAATGTTGTTTGTTCTGTGATCAAAAATGAGTTGGTGTTTGCACCAGTTTTTAAAAAATGAAGGGTGTATATTTTTAAAGAAAAACAAAACAACGTGAACTTTTAACATGTCTGAATTTGAAAAGACTATAAAGATGTAAATAAAGCGTTTGTTTAAAAAATCAAAAAAAAAATCAAATCTCTCTCTCTCTCTCTCTCTCTCTCTCTCTCTCTCTCAGGTGTCCACATTTACCAGAGGATGTACAGCTGTGAATGGGATGATGAGACCAACAAGGTTAAGGGTTATGATCAGCATGGTTATGATGGAGAAGACTTCATATCATTTGACCTGCAGACAGAGCAGTGGATTGCTCCTAAACCGCAGGCTGTCATCACCAAACACAAGTGGGATAATGACAGAGCTCTGATAGCACATAAGAAGAACCACCTGACTCATTTGTGTCCCGAGTGGCTGAAGAAGTACGGGAGGAGCTCTCTGACGAGAACCGGTAGGATCACATGACCTGATGTCCTTCCATGGACACGATGCTCATAAATCTTCTGTTGTTGCCATAGCAACGTGTCAGCAACACACAGAGACCCACTGTGTCTCCCACATGTCTCCCCCCCTCAACTCCTTCTCTCCTTCACTGCATTCCCTCCCTCACTTCCCCCCTCACACCTGTCCCCACTCTGTCCCTCCATTCTGTCTTTGTCTCTGCTGTGTTTCTGTCCGTCTCGCTGTCTCTTTACTCTCTCACACTGTCCTCCTCCCTTTCTAATCCGTCTCACCCCTCATCTGTTTTTCTCCCTTCTTTAATCAATGAAACTTTAGAGACATTTCATTCTTTTAGTAAACTTAAATACAATTTAAATACACTACATCAAAGATGAGTGATATTAATACACATTAAATATTAATAAAGGACCTCTTACCGGTCCCTCTGTTGTGTCTCCAGAGCGTCCCTCAGTGTCTCTCCTCCAGAAGACTCCCTCCTCTCCAGTCAGCTGCCACGCTACAGGTTTCTACCCCGACAGCGCCACCCTCTTCTGGAGGAAAGATGGAGAGGAGCTCCATGAGGACGTGGACCTCGGAGAGGTCCTCCCCAACCACGACGGCACCTTCCAGATGAGGGTTGACCTGAAACTGTCCTCCGTCCCTGCTGAAGACTGGAGGAGGTACGAGTGTGTGTTCCAGCTGTCTGGTGTGGACGAGGACATGGTCACCAAACTGGACAAGACCAGGACCAACACGGGTAGGTCTGAGACCCGGAGCGGTGAAGGAGGGACGCACACCTTCACTTTGTTCACTTTGTGTTTTTTGGATTTGGAAAGTTGTGTTTTCTTACATTTGTTTCATGTCGTTTTTATTTGTAGTCATTTTAAGAATCAAACCACAGCAAGAGTTCTGAACTCTGTTTACTAGTCGACATTAATACACAAATGTGTCAATATTTGACTTTGTCAATAAGTTTCTTTTTCACCATCCTTTTGTAAAGTCATTCCAGGTAAGAGCTTCATTTGAGTCCATGGTGAACTATTGTAATGTGGAACATTGTAGAATCTGCATTCACACAACTACTGGTCCCTTAAAGATGAGTAAATCCTGGGATTAATCCATGTATCCATCAGTGAATCAGACAGAGTCAAGTTTATCCAATATGTGTCTCAGTCATCATGAAGACATGACGTCACATGGTGTGTGTTCAGTGGATCTTCTTTTGTGACCTGCTTCATCTGTTCATCTTGAGACTCTTTGGTTGTTTTGTGCTCCACAGAGAAACCTGCTGGCTTCACCTTCATCATCATCATCGCTGCTGTGGCTGTTCTTGGCCTCATCGCTGCTGTGGTTGGATTCTTGGTGTATAAGAGTGTGGTGGCGGGCGTGGTTTCAGCTCGGCTGCAGGTGGGAGAGAGGGGGAGCGGCTCGGGGAACAGTGCCAGGTGAAAGCAATAATCAGCTGTTGGTGATTGTGTGTGTGTGTGTGTGTGCGCTCTCCGGCATTTAAGGAATGAGGAGAGAGGGGGCGAAAAGGGGAGCTGGACGCCGGAGTGGTTCCGCCTGGAAGCAAACGAAATAAAACTGTTTATACTACCCGACCCTGGCCTCAAGTCCCTGTGTCCGTAGCCCGAACGACCCACATTACCTACAAAGAGAAATAGGAACGGTGAGAGAGCCAATCAGAGACCAGTGTTGAGGAGCATTTGATTTTAGGCTTTGAGTTGATGCTTTTCATCAGTCACATGATGTCATGATGTCATCACTAGAAGAAGCAAATTCATATCTTTGTAAGATGTATTACTATGTACATGTTATTAAATCATATTAGCTTATATACTTCATATGTTTAGTATAATTTACCTTTTAGACAATACTACGTTAAGACAAAACTTGTTTTGTAGACAGACACTTAAATGTTGTTGATGTTGTTTCTACACATTCATCAGATAGTAATTTTAAGAGAAAATAGGTATAAAAAACTGAGATTGTATCTACTGGGAGGAAGCCGTTAGAACACTGACCCTAAAATTCTCTTTCCTTTTTTTTCCAGCCAAACGCTCTTCAGACAAACTCCGTTCTTCTATTGAAGGCTCTGAGCTCGCTGAGGAACTGAATCCTAAAGCTTGAAGTCAGCGTCCTGCACACAGTGAGTAGCTCCACGTGGGACATGAACTATTCCCAGCTGCTGCTTCACAAAGCTTCCCTCAGTATGAGCACAAGGAGCTTCTCATGTAAAGACACTCTTTGACTTTTTCTACAACAAAGATATGAGAGATTATTAAGAGAAAGACACACAAAGCTTCACATCAGCTCCTCAGATAAAGTCTGTGTGGTGGCGGGCGTGGTTTCGGCTCGGCTGCCGAGGAGGAGAGAGGGGGAGTGGCTCGGGGAATGGTGACAGCTGGAGGTGATGAACCTCCAGCTGAGGCCAATTGAGGAAATGCTTCCCTGTATTTAAGAGGGAGACTGGAGCGAGTGGGAGAAGTGTGGGGGCGAGAGCAAGCCGGAGAAATAATAAAGACCATTACCAACGGTGAACAGGTGTCTGTGGGTCATTACGTTCCCCCCTAGTAACCCAGCTGTTACAGTCTGATATTTAAAGCTCTTACATTAACTTCTAGGAACTCACTAACACATCTTTATCCAAATGGAGTCAAAGTAGTTTGTGGTAAATTATTTAGTTTTCTCTTTGTTACGAGTGTGTTCATCTCAAACTAATCCACCAGATTTACTCTTTGATGCTTCTGCTGTTTGGGTTTCTGGTTGAATCATGTAATTGATTGAAATGTAGTTTAAAATTTCTTACTGCTGTTTAGGATCGATGGACGTGTTTCTTCTTGTTTTCGTGGGAGTTGAACAGTAAAGCTCTAAATCACTTGTGGTTTTGTAGATGAAGCGGCTCCATTTTCCCTTTTTGTTCCTTTGTCTTGCTCTTCAATAAATGCTCCACTGCTCCAGATGTTTGTGTTGTTGTGATTCCATGTGCTTCCCCTCTGTGACTGCAGCCACAATCACATGCATGTTGTTGCTGCCCTTTGACCTCTAAACGTGAGGTTCTTCACTTTACTGCTTTAAAGCATGTGGGAGTTGCTGCAGATGGAAGACTCTCATCACCTGAGATCATTTTATTATAACAGAGTAACATTTCTAAATCCTGAGTCTTATCAGCACATGTTGTGGTTGGAGAATCTACAATGATGTGAATATTCAGTGTCCTCTGTTGTCTCTGAGGACAAATGGACGAGTCTTTGACCTGTAGACGTCCAACAAAAGAGCAAGAAGAGTAAACATTGTTGGAGCAAAGCAGTGATTCTTCAAATATCTGAAGAGGATTTAACTTTTCATTAAACAAGAAACTTGACTGAGTCAAGGGTTCTCCAAGGTCTGCGTCTCCGCCTAGTTGAGAAAACACACACCAGTTACTCCTCCAGGCTTCTCTGCTGGGAGGTCACACACTATGGCGTCCTAAAGTAACAACGCTTCAACTGCTGTGACAATAACATTATTTAGGTTTCTCTCCTGTATAATTTGCTGCTTTGTTAAGTAAGAATATATATATATATATATATATATAATGTATGTAATATTTATTTCTATATGAAGAAATGATACAAGTGATTCATGTTATTTGTGATTGCTCATCATGTGTCTTCCTGCTCTTTGTCCTCAGTTTGCTTCTTTACAAACTTGTTGCACTGGAATCTGCCCGGCAACTGATGACTTTATAAAGTCAGGAGGTTCTGTTGCTCTTTTAAATACATCTCATTGATGTATGTACGTATATGTTATGCCTACATTATGAAATACTAATATGTATGTATACATTCATATATTTGAACAACAAATCTTTGCAGGGCCTTTCCATTTTTCTATATAAAGAAAATTGTTTATTTCTTCACTGCTAGAATCCTGGGACCTTTAAAGTTGAACGTAAGGTAAAGAAAACAAACATACTCACAGACCTGTGAAGATTAAGACGTTTAACCTTTTTTCATACAGACCAATATACTTCCTTTGTCAAAAGTGTTTGGTTCTGCCTGGAAACCGATGACATCACAGCCGTTCTCACAATGATGTCATCGTTCCATTATACATTAAACTATGAATATGTAATCAACGTAAATATGAATAAATTGCCCTGTGATATGACCCGGATCATTTAATAATAAGTATTTAATAGTCAGACTGTCATCATCAGGAACACGAGAGCTTTGAACATGTCACCTAACAGCTTTAGTTCTGGAAAGATTCAACACTTCCTGTATGTTTTAATTACATTTCATGCCCATCAATAATAAAACAAAATGACGTCACCGTCACACCAGGCATCTAAAATAATTTATCATAGAATATTTATTTGAAAAATGATTTATTGTACTTTGACAACAGGATTTCTTTGAAGGAAATAATGTGGTTGACAGTAAAAGGACTGAAAAAGTGAAAGAGGAAAGAATAAAAAGGCCTTAAGATCTAAATCTTCTAATTTTCATCAACATGTGACCCACTCACTCAATTTCCCTCTTGGTTGGTTCATGTCAATCATCACAGGACAGCAGGGCTGTATTTGGGATTGTTGTGTTGTGTTGGTGAAAGTATTTTAAACAGCATGTGTGGTCAACACAAAGAACACACTAGTACACAGAAGCATGTGAGAACCAACACACACAGCACCTGCATTACATCACTAGCAACAAACAGCACACAATGAGCTCAGCAGTTTAGTGACACTTTGGTCCTGTAGACTTCAGGTCCATGTGGAAGGAAAGAAACGTTTGGAGAGCATTTCTCTGCTGTGAGACATCAGTGGGATCATCTCCAAAATCACTACTAGAAAAGTGCACAAAGAAGCTTCTGGAAAGAAACGCATCATCAGTGTGTTCAGAGTGCTGAGCATTCAGAACATTCCCTTCCTGTAGCGGTGGATCAGCTCGGAGACGTCATCCTTACACACCTTTATCCAGCCGTCCTGCTGCATGTGGTACACTGCACACACACACACACACACACACATTACTCCAATGTACA
Organism: Pungitius pungitius; assembly: GCF_949316345.1. Classification (NCBI taxonomy): domain Eukaryota; kingdom Metazoa; phylum Chordata; class Actinopteri; order Perciformes; family Gasterosteidae; genus Pungitius; species Pungitius pungitius. The sequence goes on from NC_084916.1 coordinate 3,912,466, forward strand.
CATAAGGACACAGATGTTTCCAGTGGTCACAGACCATGGCTACATACTCTGCATGGCTCTCCTCCCTTATTTCTGATGCATCTCTTTGCAGGTATCAGTAGAGACGTGAAATGAGTGTGAGAGGAAGACGAGAACGACATCAAACACGTGTGAGTTTATAGGTCGACTCATCAGCATCAGCTTGTTCTTGTTTAATGAGGTTCATTTATTATATTTCTTCTATTTGCTACTTTATAATGGAACACAAATCGACAGTCATAGCATACAGTTTTATAACTCTTTGAAAAACAGAAAAAACTGTATATTTCTGTTGTGAAGTGAGGAACCACAGAGGATCATTGCTGTTACAACGTTAGGCTGAAACCTTTAGTCAGTTGTACATAATATATTTTATTTTAAGCAACTTGAATGAACGTTTTCTTGATACTGAATCGAGGAAATACTGAATTTGCAGTGAAAATCGATGTAAATTGTTGTCCTACTGCGGTTATGAAAGTGAGTGAGCAGAGATGATAAAAAGGGAATTTATGGAATGTTTAAGTAAGAATAGTTTCATTCATAATTAAAGAGCAAAATGCTGCAGACTGGACAGATCAATAATGATTCCCTTTGGTTATTTCATTTAATAATGATCACTGTTATTTATGGTTTGATTCTCTCTAGTCTGTCAATGGTTTTGTTTACCACTAAAGTGCAAAGAATTACATGAAAATGTTCTTAGTTTTGAGGTAATTTATCGTAAACTAAAGGACAAGTTGACCTTTTGACCCTTTGATGGTGATACATAGAAGGTCAGAGGATCACCAAAGGGACACAATTAGTCCTGAAACGTCCCAGTAACCCGTCCAATAGTGGAGACACCAGTCTGGACCAAAGAGGACTGACGGAGACAATGTGAGACGGATGTTGCTGTCTGCTAGATGGAAACCAGAGTGGACTCACTGTTGACCGCCCCTCCAGAGTAGGCGTCCCTGTGTGTGGCGTGAGCGATGCCCCGGCGTCCCAGCTCATACGCCTCGTCCACCGTCATGTCCTCCCTGTAGCCGCTGTCCACCACGCCGTAGGCGTAGCTGCTCCCACAGCCGGTAGAGAACATGTGGCCGGACAGACGCGTCCCTTGGTCGTCCACGTAGTACAGACCGGGACCCTGGAGACACAGAGACATCCAACAGGAGCATAAAAGATCCACATTTAACATTGTGCCTCAGAAGACAACCTCTAAATCATCTAGTGCAGTGAGGTGAGGACATTTGTATTTCTAGGCTCTGCTTCACAGGAAGTGGAAGAAAAAGGATTCTCATGTTTGGGCCCAGACGGTGAGACTCAAAGCCACAGCTCACCTCTTTGTCCCATCCACAGATCATGCTTCCCATAGAGAGGCCCATGCCTCTGTAGCCCAGCATCATGTTGCACAGCAGCTTGGAGGCAGCAGCCACAGAGATCCTGTGGTTGCTCCTCAGCCTGTAGAGCCTGGAGGGACCAAGTCATGAAACCAATCAATAGAAACATCCATCAGGGTTGTTTCCAGGGTCGACCTGTCATGTTCCATTTTACATCCATGTCCGTCCAAAACATCACCACTGCATCATTGACCCTGTTGTTGTTATCTTTGGCTTATGGACGTTTTTTGTAAAGTCAGGGATCTGTTCGGCTTCGAGTCCAAGTCGACCTTTGTGTCTGTTTGAATCTCAACAATGAACAGAAACAACACATTTATGATACAATTACTGTGGCTACATTTATATTAATATAATTTAGTCATTTGGTTTTAATTTGTGTTTTGATGCGTTACTACATGTCTTCACACACTCATGTCCTCACACTCGTGTCCTCACACATTCATGTCTTCACACACTCATGAGAATGTTCTCCGGTTTCTTTCCTAGACCAGATACTTTACTCAACTCTGCATGGAACACATTTAGTATGCAGACAGTCAAATACACAGACACACAGAGCATTAGATTCCTGTGGACCTCAGTAGTAACGACTTTATGAACTTCTTCAATAATAAGATTCTGACTATCAAAGAGAAAATTGATGGTCTACTACCCCCAACCGGAGCCAACCCGTCCGCGGATGTAGGATCCTTGGACGCAGCCGTGGGCCCTGATACCTACTTGGATGGTTTCTCTTCCATCAACCTTGATCAACTGACTTCTACAATTTTGAAATCCAACTCTTCCACTTGTCTCCTGGATCCGATTCCAACTAAGCTGCTTAAGGAAGTTTTTCCGTTAATTAGCACATCCCTACTGGATATTATGAATCTGTCTTTGTTGACAGGACATGTACCACAGTCCTTCAAGGTAGCTGTAATTAAACCTCTTCTGAAGAAACCTACCCTAGCTCCAGAGGTGTTGGCTAACTACAGACCCATCTCTAATCTTCCCTTCCTCGCTAAGATCCTGGAGAAATCTGTCGCGAATCAATTATGTGACTTTCTACAAAACAATGCTTTGTTCGAGGATTTCCAGTCAGGATTTCGAATGCATCACAGCACAGAAACGGCACTGGTGAAAATTACAAATGATCTTCTACTTGCATCGGACCAAGGACTTGTATCTTTTCTTGTATTGCTGGACCTCAGTGCTGCATTTGACACCATCGATCACCGTATCCTGCTGCAGAGACTGGAACACTTGATTGGCATCAAAGGAACTGCACTCAGCTGGTTTAAATCTTATTTATCGGATCGATCCCAGTTTGTGTTTGTGAACGGTGAATCATCGAGGACCACGAATGTTGGTCACGGAGTCCCACAAGGTTCTGTGCTTGGACCGATTCTATTTACCCTGTACATGCTTCCTTTGGGCGACGTTATCAGAAAACACCGCATAAACTTCCATTGTTATGCAGACGATACTCAACTGTATCTATCGATCAAGCCAGAAGACACCAACCAACTTGTTAGACTTCAGGACTGTCTTGGAGACATCAAAACCTGGATGACCTGCAACTTCCTGATGTTAAACTCGGAAAAAACGGAAGTTATCATGATAGGCCCAGAGCGCCTTCGAAGTCAGCTGTCACGTGATACAGTCTCTATGGATGGAATTGCTCTGGTATCCAACAGCACCGTCAGAAATCTTGGAGTTCTCTTCGACCAGGATATGTCCTTCAACTCTCATATAAAGAAGACTTCAAGGACTGCCTTTTTTCATCTACGGAATATATCAAAAATCAGGAACTTCCTGTCTCAAAGTGATGCAGAAAAACTAGTTCATGCATTTGTTACTTCTAGACTGGATTACTGTAATTCTTTGTTATCAGGCTGCTCTTGTAAATCGCTTAAACCTCTCCAACTGATTCAGAATGCTGCAGCACGTGTATTAACAAGAACTAAGAAATGGGATCATATAACTCCTGTATTAACTTCTCTGCACTGGCTTCCTGTTAAATCAAGAATAGAATTTAAGGTACTTCTCCTCACCTACAAGGCACTTGCTGGTGAGGCACCGTCTTATCTTAAAGAGCTTGTTACACCGTATTGTCCTACAAGGCATCTACGCTCCATAGATGCTGGGCTACTTGTGGTTCCTAGAGTTTTAAAAAGTAGGATGGGGGCCAGAGCCTTCAGTTATCAAGCTCCTCTTTTGTGGAACCAGCTTCCACTTTCAGTCCGGGGGGCAGACTCGGTCAGTTCATTTAAGATAAAGCTTAAAACGTTCCTCTTTGATATTGCTTATAGTTAGGGCTGGCTCAGGTTAGCCTGGACCAGCCCTTAGTTAAGCTGCTCTAGGCTTAGACTGCCGGGGGACTTCTTAGGACACACCGAGCCCCTCTCTCACTCTCACTCTCTCCTCCCACAATCATCCATGCTTTATTAATGTACATCACTAATTAAGCTTCTTTCCGGGAGTTTTTTGTGCTTTCTCGCCTAGCAGGTCTCCGTGGATCATAGTTTCGTGCGGACCCCGGTTCTGACTCCTGGCTCATGGCTCTGCTGACACCTGCTACTGCCATCATCATTACTTTAAATATGATTCATATTACTGTCATCAAAAACCAACATCTTTCTGCTCTCCCTCCCCACAGAAGCCTCTGTGGATGGTGGTTCGATCTGATGGAGGTTGTCCCTGCAGTGGTCCTGCCGTACACCTCTTCTGCTACTTGCAATTACTTGTATCATTTCAGTTAGAGAAATTGAATGTATTGTACATCTTTTACATTGTTGATTCTGTACACATGACATCCATTGCAGTCTGTCCATCCCGGGAGAGGGATCCCTCCTCTGACGTTCTCCCTAAGGTTTCTTCCCTTTTTTCCCCATTGAAGGGTTTTTTTCATATTTTGGGGAGTTTTTCCTGTGCCGATGTGAGGGTTTCGGGACAGAGGATGTTGCATGTGTACAGACTGTAAAGCCCTCTGAGGCAAATTTGTAATTTGCGATTTTGGGCTATACAAAATAAAATGAATTGAATTGAATTGAATTGAATTAGATGTCAGAGGGGACACATTGATGTTCAAACCACTGCAGACGGACCTGCATTCTTTGGCCAGGAGTCTCTCCCAGTACTGGCAGTCTGCAGCGCTGCCCGACATGGTGCCCAGCAGGTAGGGGTTGATCTCTATCACCTTGTTGACGTCGTTGGATGCTGCAGAGCGGGACACATTTGTGTAAAGAAGACATTTTGTAATTAGAGTTACTCTTGTTGCCTCATTTACTTTGTATGACTCCATGTTCCTCTGTGTTACATTTCAAAGCTGCACACATCTTTGATATGATGCGTAAGGAATAAAAACGTGTCTACCCAAGTAACGGCCTGCTGAGGCTCTGGAGTCCACAGCCACAATGACTCCATGTTTGAACTTGAAGGCCAGGGTGGTCGTCCCGTGGTTCAGGTCTATACTCACACCACCATCACGGTTACAGGTTCTGAGAAACCCTGAAGGCTGAAATAGAAAGTGGAATATCATACATGTTATATTATCCCACAGTAACTGTTAAGGTGAATGCATCATCTGAAGCTGCATGAGAAGCGCACGTGCACCACAGACGCGTAAAAGACGTTGAACCACAGCGCGTCTGACGCGTCACGCTTGTTGCATCAGGGTCACCTGATACGATGGCGACTTTTCATTTCGTAGCAAAACTCGGTGAAATGATACTCACGTCTACACCCAGAGGGACAGCAAATTCCTGAGTTCTGGTCCCGAAGTTGTAGTGGTTGGTTCGGTCCAAGAGATGCGTCTGTCTGGCTGGAAGAATCTGCTCACGGAGTTCAGCATAAGACTTAAAACCAGATACTTGGAAAAGAGCCATCATGTATCCAACTATATTGGAATTATATTCTGCTCTTAAGTTTTCCTGAATGACGAAGGTGTCTGAAGAAGCGTCACGGATAACTTCCTGGGAAGGGACGATGAATTCGAAAGTGAAAGGGTTTAAAAGCTGTTTTATTGTAGCCCTGCATGCTAAAAGAACCAGATAACTACATAAAACCAACAAGTTTACATGAATACATTCAGATGAACATTATATAACTTAAAACCCGATTTAAACATATAAGAGAAAACTGTGGTTAGAATCTTACTGTTAATAAAAACAATCATGCATACATCTTGCATCGACCAATAGGAGAGCTCTGTTTATGTTTCGTCATCAGTTACTGAGCGAAATGCAGCGATCAGGTTTGAACCCAGCAGCGGAGGTGTAATGACGTCATCAATGCGTGTTTGAAATTCATATTTATAACAATACGCTGTATCTACTGTAGTCGGGTTGATGGAATATTATTATAAATAAATACACTGCTTTAGGCTTGAAATTAATAATACATTTAGCAGATCATTTCAAAACATGAAAATAAACAGCGAGGGATGGAATAGATTTTCATTCAATTTGAATTATTTTGCCACATTTTATATTTTTTTCATCTGGTCTGAAATACAATAGACGAAACAGTCTGTTTCATGCATTTCTGTCACCTCACAGTGAAGAATAGAAACCATGACAATGTTCATTAAATGGTTTTCACGGCTTGCATTTTATTTTTTAAGTGAAAAAAAGACATTTATTCACTTTTCTGCTAAATGTGTTGTTTTAAGGTGTGACTGCATCACAGATCAAGCTGTATCCATCCGCTGCACAGTCTCCTCTACAACCTCCAGCTTTACAGGAACTACTTTCTCCGTCAGAACCGCTGTTGTACCTGCACCATATTTGTATTTTGTTTTCCTAGGATAGAAGAATGGATGGTTAGAGGGATTCAATAACTAAAAAGTATTATGTGTATAATGACATACAGAATGATATCTACCACTCTGAGAGGGAAACCTTATTTGTACACATGGTTCAACATAATCTCTTTTTAAAGGAGCAGTGTGTAGGATTAGAGGTATTAATGAAAATAAATTCAGTGTAATATTCATAGCATATTTTCATTAAAGTATCATCACCTAAAGCTAAGAATCGTGTGTTTTATTAAGCTTGGAATGAGCCCTTCACATCTACAGGAGCGGCTCCTCTTCATGGAGTTTCATGCACAGCCATGTTTCTACAGACTGAATACTGGCTCTATGGAGCCGTCCTTGTTGTTACATCATTGACTCACTTGGAAAGGAAGGGGAAACAATCTACAGCCTCGTCACAAGAGACTAAATCCTACTCACAGCTCCTTTAAGAATCGATCCATACAGCAGAAGTCAGTCACACTCCTACCTTTTGTCTTTGTACTCTGACACCTGGTACGGCCTGATGTAGTCCGCTCCTTCTCTGGTGATGACACAGATGTCGATGTTGTTGCCTGAGGCGAGGTCATTCATGATTCCTGCGTGGATGGCGGTACGCACCAGCTCCTTGGCCTTGTCCAGCTGGGAGAGTTACAAGAATTCAGGGAAATGACAGAGAGAAACTCCCCAAATACCCAAACAGTTTTTCTATTTTGTCATTCAATTGTGACAGGAATCATTTTTTAAAAACATTTTCCATATTGTTTGCATGTACCTGATTATTTGACCTACAATCCCACTTTATGCCAATTATTAAGTTAAAGATGACCAAAAGTAAGTGAAATAACGTTGTGATGGTGTGTAAATGATCCTGACTATCAATCCTTGTCACAGTGTGTAACAGGTGTCCAGGAGGCGTACCTCCAGGTCGGGTTTGTACCCGTCCTCTAGAATCCCCAAAGCAGCCAGATCCCCAGAGCCTGCAGGATGAAACAGACATGAGGTCTGAGAAGGAATCCAATGAATAAATACAGCAGATTCAAATCTTATTCCAAATGCTGAATGTTCTGGAGCCACGATGCTTAGAGAATATCCTTCTATCTCGTAGGTACCCATTGCAAGGTAAGGCATCGTGTTCACGCTGCCGTACGGCCCCACCGTGTACAGGTGGTTCCCAGTGCAATCTACTCCTCCCAGTATGAGACTGGCCCCAATTTGGCCGTGATACCTGAGGAGCACACAGATCAGAACGGGGTTTTTAACGGGTACTTGAACTCATTCACGCACCTGTGGATACGAGCTCATGTGCTACACAAATCTGTACAATTGCTGCATGACTATTAGTTCAGATTTACAGCCAATTATTGTCCTCTGTAGCGTTTTCAAGCCCTCAATGCACAATGTTCACAGAGCAATTCTGTCTTGGCAGTAAAGCACAACAACACAAATAAGAAATTAACAAGACAATTAAATAGATTTAGAGAAACATTAACATTTTAGAGGCTGAATTGTTGTTACTTTATCTTGCAAGTAATTGAACTCTCAAAACAACTTTCGAGTCGGACCCTGTGTTTGCTGAGGTAGACCACCTGCTGTTTTTTGAAGTCACACCCGGTCAGACATGCAGCAGCTGACTCGCCAGCAGGGATTGTGATCAGGGATTTGGGACACTTATCAGGCAGTGAGAACAAAAAAACAATCCTCAACCCACAGGGATGTTTTCAGCTCCAAGCAGCTCTGACCACAGAGCCATTAGAAATATCCATTCTGTTTAAGAAAGCAGTCTTGCTTTGGTTTCCTGAGTCAAATGAATTATTGGCGCAGGGGGAAGTGATCAAACACCTCTAAACTACGACGGCTGCCAGAAAGTCGATGGAGAGTAAAAGAAAGCCTGCAGCGCCAGTGGTTAAAAAAAAAAAAATTGAACTAGTTGATAGCTGGAAAAACAACAATACCAAGCAAAATAGAGTTCGGCCACCCTACGGATCAAACTGTCTAATTTCACATATTTCAAAACGTGATGTGGTCCGTGAAGCGCCAGGGATGAGGGTTACCGCCTCCAAATCTGAGGCTCTGGTGCTCTGCTGGAAGCAGGTGTATCGCTCTCTGCGGGGGGGGCACTGTCTACCGCAAGTGAAGGGGTTCAAGTATCTTGGGATGTTGTTCCCGAGTGAGGATGGGATGGATTGGGCGACTCACAGGCGGATCGGCGTGCGGCTGCAGCAGTGAAACAGGCGCGACATTGTCCCTCATGCATCTAAGCTTGGATAAGGACAAATCTAAATCTAATTGCATCAAAAACTGTGCAATGAAAGATGTGTGTTACCAGGGGTTTTACAAGAGCCCCTTGAGCCTTCTGCAATGGAGCAGTGTGAGCATGTTTTTCATGAATACCTCACCCATGTTGCTGAACCAGAGGGCCAAATTGGTAGGGAGCAATGTCAGCTTAGTTCCCACACAGACACATTTTCTCGCTCACTCAGGGTGATGCAGGGCACCGCTCGCTGGCCGGCAGTGTGAGAAACATAACGTCTCAGTGTGTCTTAAGAATTAAGTAGAGGCAGAAGCTTAGAAATGGATTAAAACTGCCATGTCATCACTTTGCAATTCTCTCGGTTATTTCCTCATCTGATTTGTAAAAAGCTATACACACGCAATGAATGCTGACCAGAGGAGTCAGAAGGATTCACATTCATTACTCAAGTAGAAGTATAGATACTAGGGTTTAAAAATACTTGTGGAGAAAGTGAAGTATTAACGCAAGCTTTTTACTTAAGTAAAAGTATAAAATTACTGGTTTCAAAACTACTTAAAAGTATAAAAGGAAAAGTAACAGAGGGGGAAAAAAATGTCCATTAAGGACAAACAGTCCGTTACAACACGGTGGGAAGGTGCCTTCAGACCACCGCTGTCATAATGATGGGGAAACATTGTGCAAACCAAGGGTGTTTGAATGGTAAATGTTTATGCTTCTCATCCAACCACAATCAAATTCAGGCGATTTATCCGGATAGTTTTTTTTGTGTGTGTGTTAGTTTTTGAACGATGACATAATGAAATAGGAGTAACGAAGCTATTTTTAAAATGTAAGGAGTAGAAAGTACAGATATTTGCGTGAAAATGTAACGAGAAGTAAAAAGTTGTAAAAATATCTACATAAGTAAAGTAACAATGTATTTGTACTTTGTTACGTGATACCTCTGGTTTTATCGATTTATAGATAGACAGACGGACAAATACATATCTAGATGCTGCCATGGATTCCGTGTAAGATTCCATGTAATATTTTACTACGCTTTGTAGGAGCCAGTTTTAATTGACATTGGGTGGAAGATACAAAATTGAGCCAGCAGGTGTCACCATGGTGCACTTGCTTTATTAGGTGGGAACTTTCAGCCAGGTGGCAGGTGTTGCGAGACGGAGGAGCACACAGTTTTCTCTGTCACAATACGTGGTTGTAAGTGACAGCTAAATGGACTCCACATTGTGCTAAATAAACCAAATATTCAAACACAGAATCAACGGCGTAAGCGGGTCTATTTTACCGAACGAAACATGTGCAGTGGCCAGCGCGTCAAACCCTACTTTTAGCCTGTCTACGCAGCCCCTCAGTGGCTTTAAGTTAGGCTTAGCCACTACACGCTTATTAAATCATATTATCAGTTATACATTATCTTCATTTCAAAAGATATTATTTTTTTATGTAGCATCTGAACAGTTTTATTTCTGGTGGGTTCATCTAAATCTCACTATAAATCCTCCATTATTAAAAAGACAGACTTTGTAATGAAAAGAAATCACATGTAGGCCTATATATCATTGAACATCTTCCCACTTAGTCCTTAAGGCAATTTATTGAATAATATTTATGGTCTGCTGCAGTTAATAACAACTATTTAAGCTGTGATCACAACATAGCATGATAAACAACTAAAATGTTTGTCTCCCTGTGTTCAGCAGACCGGATATAAAACAGGTAAAAACGACATGTTTCGCTGTTGTCGTTTTTTTTGGAGGTTGCAGAAACAGATGTTCATTAAACTGTATTGAATGGCCAGAACGAAATAATAACGAAATAATACCGGAATAAATAAAAAATCGATATATATATTTAATAAAAACGAGAGCACGTAGAAACACGCACGCACGCACGCGCGCCGTAAAATGCCATGGCAACCGAACGATGACCCGACCGAGGGTATATAAGGTCAGCGCACTTTCTGAACGTTCCCTTTGCTCTTTGACTTGAACGCGAACTTTAAACCTCCCGTGAAAGCAAACTGCTGAGAACAAAACCTTTGAGTTTTTGACTACTGAGCGGATTCTACTGGATACCGATATTGTTGGAGAAGTGAACTACTGTATAACATCTTTAGTGGAGCACAGACGAGGCTGAAACAGGCCCTCAGGAGCGGCGGAGGAGCGGCGGAGCATCGAGGACGACCACCGGCTGAAGGAAGTTGGCTGATTGGAACCTTCAGTGTTCAAGTAAGACAACGTTTTGATCTCCTTGCACCCCAGAAGGGTCCCCATGTTACAAATGAGTACGAGACATTGAGTTTAACGGTGAAAGAAATACGATTTGATGGACAAAGACACTCAGTCGAGGATTTCTCGGTGTAAAATGATTATTGGAGGGGTGGGATGTGTTACATCTCGCGGGACATCTCTGGGGTGTGTCAACAATTAGTGTAGATGTTTTAAAACACTGTTATTTTGGTTTGAGGGTATCAAATTGTCGAAGATTAACATTGCAATTTGTGAAAAAAGATGGCGCTCAGAACGCCATGGAACGCTCAATAAATGTTTTTATTTGGAAACCACCGGGTCCATGGAGACGGTTGAGGTGTGACGTCACGACGTGCAGGTCTAGTCAACGTACGTCACGTGGTTGAAACGTACTTATGAATGTGTTGTTACATGCTCCGTACACTATTTCTCTGATATTTACATTGAAATGCACTCTGCTCGTGGTCGATGCCTTTCATAAGAGTGACAAGCAGTGACGTAGTAGCATCAATTCACCATTCAACTGGCTGCTTGCACATTGACTACTGGTTATGTTTCATATACCCTATTGTATACGGGTAGATGAAATCAAGCCTTCTGATTAGTTGAGAGTGAGTCACGGGGTGTACTGACTTGAGCCATAATGTACTTGTTTCATTGCGGTGAATTTTCGCTACCGTTGGTTGTCATTTTGGTTTTTAGCTCGGTGGCGATCGCCTAAAAACATCCCAGAAACGCGCAAATGAGGAGTTTGGGGAAAGCGAGCTTTCGTAATCAATTTAGGGCTCCTTTTTAAGCCAAAGAGGACAATTCAGGTCGACGTCATGAGCGCTGTGAATGAATATCTTGCAACGAGACCTGGAATGCACAAGTTAATGTCAATATTCTTGATCATCAACCACTATGGCACAAAAGTCGTCTTTAAGTTCGGTCTCTTTGTCGTATGAGACATTATTGCTCGTCTTTGGTCTGTACGATTCAGACTGTACGTTTTCAGTCTTAAAGGACGGATGATGTGCACTTGACGTTCGCTACTTGATTGTTTTAGCTAGCAGATGCTAACTATATATACAAATATGTGTACAACCATTACATTACATTGTTGACATATAGAGACATTAATTGCACGTGCTCAAATTGAGCAAAAACAGAGCAGGTCATCCGGGTTTTTGAGGGATTGCGCAATCCGAGAGGCGCTCGTCGCTGACGTATTTGAACAGGAAAATACACAAATTCAGCGATATTGCCCATAATAATCATTGGATTGATTGTAATCTTATAATTACACTTGTATCACAGATCACACATATATATATATATATCTTTTTTTTTTACATTTCATGATGGCATACGGAAGGCACTGCCTCCAGTGACCGCAGATTACTGGTGACGAGAGCGATTTGTTAAGTAACCGTATGGGACTGCATGTGCGCGTGCTGCACCACCTCCACGCGCTGCGATGTGCAACTCGTAGAATTAAGAGTGATCAATTAAAGAAGTTCATTGTTGTATCAATGCCGCCGTGATTCACTGACGCACTGCATATAAAACACGTCCACGCTGTTTATTGCAAGTCAATGACGTGCGCACACTTGCAGAATCAACGTGAACAGTGGCTTAGTTGACCCGCTAACTGGCTGATAAAAAGCTTTTTAATACTAGAAACCTGACCGTGTTTTTTTTTTTTACACAGAATGACAGTAGAGGACAATAATTACATTACATTGTGTGTGTTAGTGACTTCCTTGGGTCCTGCAGTCATAGTTACTGTAGTGATCTGCTCTTTACAAATCAAAACTTTATTGCTGATGTGATCCAGAAATATTTAATGTAATGAGAAATCCTGACAGTTTAAATGTTTTATCTTAAAGCTGGTGTTACCTGCATCATGGAACGTCCCACACAACCCTGCCCCCTCGGCGATGACCACGGTGTTCTCCTCAACTCCTCGGATGAGGTAGGTGAGGTAGGTTATGCTGTGGGTGAAGTTGATTTTATTCCCCTGGCCTTCCCGGATGACAACGAGGAGCAGGAAAAGGATGAAGAGGAGGATGAAGAGGAGGATGAAGAGGAGGAGGAAGAGGAGCGGCCCATGTTGGCAATGGACAGGCAACTGATGCACTTTGGTCTGGAGGCAGCATTGTATTTTCTGGAGGAGCAACACCACGAGGAGGAAGAGGATGATGAGGACGGGAAGGATTCTGGGTACGACTCCATGTCTGTGTGCGACTCCCTTTCTGAGGACGATTGGATGGACTGGGTGGCACCTACGGAAGAAATGCAACAAGAAGCTTTCCTGCAGTTTGTACTACTGCAACATCCCCCACTTCCTTCACATGTGGACCTTCCCGAAGAAGCGCCAAGTCCAGTTCCCCAGACGTCAGGATTGTCCACCAAGAGGAGCAGGGAAGAGGACGACGCAGGGCAGGTAAGTAGGAAGAGGCAGAGGGATGAGGACGACCATGTGGACACAGCCGAAGAGGACTACAGGAACTCGGCACCCTCCACTTCAGGCCTCGCACCCTCCACTTCAGGCCGAGCCCCACCCACATTCAGAAGATACTGGCAGTGGGCGGAAGACAGCGACTCGGATTGATGTCCTGAAGAAGCGCTGACAGCGCGTCAGGAGTGTCCTCCAAGAAGAGGACAACACAGGGCAGGTAAGTGAGAAAAGGCTGAGGGACGGTTACGAGGACCATGTGGACAGTCCCTTGTTCTTCAGGGCGAGGCCCCTCATCCACTAAAATGACCAAGGAAGAGGACTACAACATACTGGCAGTTGGCTGAAAACAGCAACTTGATTGACAGCGACATTCTGCTTGCTGCAGGATGTAAAAACCGCCTTCCGCCGTGTTCAGCGAGGTTGGCTATAGGTAGCATCTTGCAGCAGAGTTTTTAGGCATATCTTTATGGATTGATAAATTTGCATCCAGTGCAATCGCCCCCACTTCCTTCTCTTGTGGAATGTTCTGACGAAGCACTAATCCCAGTCCTTCAGATGTCAGGAGTGTCCTCCAAGTAGGCAAAGGGACGACACTGGGCAGGTAAGTGTGAAAAGGCAAAGAGACGGTGTCGAGGACCAGGTGGACACAGCCCCTTGCACTTCAGGGCTAGGCCCCTGCTCCACTAAGAGGACCAGGGAAGAGGACTACAGGAACTCAGCACCCTCCACTTCAGGTCTCGCCCCTCCCACACACAGAAGATACTGGCCTCAGGCGGAAGACAGCGACTCGGATTGATGTCCTGAAGAAGCGCTGACTCCGTCAGGAGTGTCCTCCAAGCAGAAAAGAGGACAACACAGGGCAAGTGTGAAAAGGCAAAGAGACGGTGTCGAGGACCATGTGGACAGTCCCTTGTTCTTCAGGGCTAGGCCCCTCATCCACTAAAATGACCAAGGAAGAGGACTACAACATACTGGCAGTTGGCTGAAAACAGCACCTTGATTGACAGCGACATTCTGCTTGCTGCAGGATGTAAAAACCGCCTTCCGCCGTGTTCAGCGAGGTTGGCTATAGGTAGCATCTTGCAGCAGAGTTTTTAGGCATATCTTTATGGATTGATAAATTTGCATCCAGTGCAATCGCCCCCACTTCCTTCTCTTGTGGAATGTTCTGACGAAGCACTAATCCCAGTCCTTCAGATGTCAGGAGTGTCCTCCAAGTAGGCAAAGGGACGACACTGGGCAGGTAAGTGTGAAAAGGCAAAGAGACGGTGTCGAGGACCAGGTGGACACAGCCCCTTGCACTTCAGGGCTAGGCCCCTGCTCCACTAAGAGGACCAGGGAAGAGGACTACAGGAACTCAGCACCCTCCACTTCAGGTCTCGCCCCTCCCACACACAGAAGATACTGGCCTCAGGCGGAAGACAGCGACTCGGATTGATGTCCTGAAGAAGCGCTGACTCCGTCAGGAGTGTCCTCCAAGCAGAAAAGAGGACAACACAGGGCAAGTGTGAAAAGGCAAAGAGACGGTGTCGAGGACCATGTGGACAGTCCCTTGTTCTTCAGGGCTAGGCCCCTCATCCACTAAAATGACCAAGGAAGAGGACTACAACATACTGGCAGTTGGCTGAAAACAGCAACTTGATCGACAGCGACATTCTGCTTGCTGCAGGATGTAAAAACCGCCTTCCGCCGTGTTCAGCGAGGTTGGCTATAGGTAGCATCTTGCAGCAGAGTTTTTAGGCATATCTTTATGGATTGATAAATTTGCATCCAGTGCAATCGCCCCCACTTCCTTCTCTTGTGGAATGTTCTGACGAAGCACTAATCCCAGTCCTTCAGATGTCAGGAGTGTCCTCCAAGTAGGCAAAGGGACGACACTGGGCAGGTAAGTGTGAAAAGGCAAAGAGACGGTGTCGAGGACCAGGTGGACACAGCCCCTTGCACTTCAGGGCTAGGCCCCTGCTCCACTAAGAGGACCAGGGAAGAGGACTACAGGAACTCAGCACCCTCCACTTCAGGTCTCGCCCCTCCCACACACAGAAGATACTGGCCTCAGGCGGAAGACAGCGACTCGGATTGATGTCCTGAAGAAGCGCTGACTCCGTCAGGAGTGTCCTCCAAGCAGAAAAGAGGACAACACAGGGCAAGTGTGAAAAGGCAAAGAGACGGTGTCGAGGACCATGTGGACAGTCCCTTGTTCTTCAGGGCTAGGCCCCTCATCCACTAAAATGACCAAGGAAGAGGACTACAACATACTGGCAGTTGGCTGAAAACAGCACCTTGATTGACAGCGACATTCTGCTTGCTGCAGGATGTAAAAACCGCCTTCCGCCGTGTTCAGCGAGGTTGGCTATAGGTAGCATCTTGCAGCAGAGTTTTTAGGCATATCTTTATGGATTGATAAATTTGCATCCAGTGCAATCGCCCCCACTTCCTTCTCTTGTGGAATGTTCTGACGAAGCACTAATCCCAGTCCTTCAGATGTCAGGAGTGTCCTCCAAGTAGGCAAAGGGACGACACTGGGCAGGTAAGTGTGAAAAGGCAAAGAGACGGTGTCGAGGACCAGGTGGACACAGCCTCTTGCACTTCATGTCTAGGCTCCTCCTCCACTAAGAGAACCAGGGAAGAGGACTACAGTGAGTCAAATCCCTACATTTCATGCCTCTGCCCCTTCTTAATGAAGAGCCCAGCAGATGGCTACCGGTGGTTTTCCCCCCCCCACTTCACGGCCTCAGCACCCCCCCCCCCCCCCCCCACACACACAGATACTATCTCTTCTTTATACATTTTAATTTTGATTAATAGTTGATGCTATTCATAGAGGCCAGAGGTAAGTTACAGGGGATGGTTGTTATTCTGTGTTGTATTTTTATTCATGTAGTCTAGATGTTTTTTTCAGACAAAGGTAAGTCTATGCTTTTTAATAACATGCATACCAGACAGAAGTCTCCAGAAAGTCTCTTTTATAGTTAAGAAAATTAAGGTGAAGGTGACTGAACCAGACAACGTTTAAGTAATATCCCCCATATGTTAAGAAAAGGTTTTCAAGTTTCTTTTACAGTAATGAGCCTAATACAGGAAGAGATCAGAAGGACGGAGGACTACAGGACCAGATGACAAGGATGGATAACTGCAGGACCAGATGACAAGGATGGACGACTACAGGACCAGATGACAAGGATGGACGACTGCAGGACCAGATGACAAGGATGGACGACTGCAGGACCAGATGACAAGGATGGACGACTGCAGGACCAGATGACAATGATGGACGACTGCAGGACCAGATGACAAGGATGGATGACTGAAGAGCGGCTGGCGCCTTTCTTTCACTGGGCCAAGTAAGTAATCCCTCACTAAGACTACTGAAGTATCAAGATAATAAAGATTCAACCCAACAATCTAAAGGTTGTGTAGTTGAGCTCAATGTTTTCATCACTTGTGTTTGTGTTTAACAGGGAGAGACTCCTCCAGACTTGTCTAACTCCTGGGACAGCTAAGAGTAGAAGTCAGCCTAGCCGTCGTGCCAAGCAGACCCAGACCCCCCAAAGACCCCTGAATGCCTCTCAGAACCCCGGTGAGTCCCAGACCTGTCACCCCAAGACCACCCGCCCCAGCCCCACGGAGAGAGGACGTCAGCAGCTGTCAGCCAAGAATTCATATTCCAACAAATTGATGGTCTTAGGATTCTGAAATCTGACATCATTCACAACTTAAATAAAACGTCATGTAAATTATGATTTATTGTTTCAATTTTCATTGGCCTTTAATTGTATTACTTGCGTTTTCTGTATTAATACTATTAAGTGCTGTGTATAGTATTTACAATATTACATACAAGTATGTGGGGATGCATTAGATCAGTGTTTCTCAAATGGGGGTACATGTACCCCTGGGGGCACGTGAAGGCACTTCGAGGGGTATTTGAGACTTTTAAATATATACATTTTAAAATTGACATCCATTTTAAAAACCTTGAACAAAAATAGTTTTTTAATAAATATTAAATAAGTGTAAATTCGTTAACTGAATTGGACATTCTGTACGCTCTTTTCCGGAGAAAAAAAACATCCTCCATACCAAGATGCTTTTTCCCAACCTGGCGCATTGTTATCACCTGTCAGAAAAGACGGCCACAAGGTGCAACCCATCCAAAGTGTTGCTTCGGTTTGAGAAATCAGACTCAGAGGGAACACTGCTGTCTATTACCATGTTTTTTTCAACCAAAAAAAGCTTTGCACTGCTTAAGGGGTACCTACTTTATTCATACAGCACTTGACTGTAAGAAATATTCCTTAAGAAATACGTCACTAAAAAAAAGGTTGAGACCCACTGCTTCAAATTATGGCTCAGTCATTCTAATTAAAAACATAGATTAATACCGTATTTGTGTTGGAAACATACCCCAAATAAACTTGCGTGCGGTGTGTGAGTTGGATAATCCTCATGGGCACGTGCCATCGTGGATGGTAGCCCCTACCAGTGGGGGAATGTGAGGTGAATCAACTTTTATCCTAAATTGAGATACACCATCTTTCATTCAGCTGCCAACAAAGAACAGAATCTGTTACAGTGTGAAGTAAATCAGCTTTTATAGTTTACTCTGATGTATTTTGTTCTAAGAAGAAGGGATTTAAGTAGAAGTGCACACCTAGCGTATAGTATATTACATGTAGTAATGTTTAGTGTAGAATTGTAGTTTGTGTGATGATTGTGAGAGTAGATATTACATTTGTATGTTAGGTGAACTGAATGCATTATAGTCAATAACAATTTATAGTCATGTAAATCATAAATACTGTACAAATTAACATCCTGTCACCATGTGATGTTAAAAGCTGGGGACGAAAGCTAATTGCCGTCCTTTATGTATTTCTCTTAACTTTCTCCCCAAAGAGGGTTTTTTTGTGAGTTGGTATTCCTGTCGGGTATTAGATAAGCAATTTTTGTTCTTTTAGTTACTTATTTTTAGGGGCCAAGTATTTGTTCCAGTCTAGCCATTATTTTGGAAATGATGAGGTCATTGGTAATATTCGTTCCCTCAGCACTTGGATGCATTTATTAGATGCTTTCTTAGAAATTCGTCACTCACACAACCCGTGCACACCAGGAACAATGTGCACTTGGCATTCATTATTATTATTATTTGCCTGCATGAGTGGTATAAGCGATAAGTCAGAATTTGCCATGAAAGAGCTGCTCCCGCCGAACTATAACACAAAGAGAACTTTGATTTGAGAAAATGTAATGTCGCTCCTCGCTGGCGCACTCCCCCCCCCCCCGCCCCCGCCCTTCTCTCTCTCCTCGTCCATCAGGAAATATTCTGGACTCAATCTCAGGCGACTGGCTGCATGCCTTCCACTTCACCTCAGCCGAGCAAGAGCCAGCTGGACAGGAGGCGCACCACAGAAGCCAAAGATTGAATAAAGACAGAAGAGCAGGAGGCAAAAACGAAAGTGATTCATGACAGACAAATAGTAGCATTACATAGAAAACAGAAAATTCATTTCATTTTTCCTCCCTTGGGTGATAATTCGGATTCAGTGCCTTCTTGTTAGATTGCTTTGTTTACTACCAGGTGGTACACTGTTCTGCGAGGATCTCAAGTGTCAAAGAGAATGAGTTTCCGCGCTCTGACTGTAAAGCAATGGAATTAAAACCGCAGGAGCAACGACCCGTCCCGAGGGAGAGGCTCTTATCCCCCCCTGGACGTTTCAACGCACGTCTCTGCTGACATAGTCTGCTGGGGGCTGTTTGCCTTCGTGGACTCATCAGCAGAGGCGAGACACTTTCTCAGAAGGCCCCAGCCCCGGGAATGAAAGTCACACCGATGGCCGATTAATTGCTGTCATTGAAGTCCCTTGTTTGAATCTATATATGACCAGGAAAGACCAGTCAAATATACAGTAAAATATACAGTGTATGTTTGCTGTGGATCCAAAACAATATCCTACACACGAATAGAGTCCACTAGATAAAACATTTCTTTAAGCAGCCGGCGGGCTGCGTCTGTCTGACACCTGATTCATAACTCAAGAGCGAGCTTTGAAACCTTGCAGAGCCTGGACTGAGTCTGATGGAAGCACACATGGCAATGCAATTTTATAATCATGAATACAAAAGTAATTTATACCAACCTCTCGCCGTCAGCGTTTTCTCTTACAAATCATTCACTACTGCTCTAAGAGACAATTTATGCAAATTAAAATTTGGATTTTACACTCTCGTAATTAGGTTTATTTGGTGACTGAGACTTGAGAGTGCTGAATTTAATGTGTACTAGATATATTTTAGGGATTTTGATGCAGTCCAAATTAAAGTGTTAAAGTCAAAGACCCTGAACATGAACCTAAAGTATATAAAGCAAAAAGAATTAGCAATGAAATATACTTTTTCTGATCAATATCAAAAGGTAAAACTACTAGATAACCTGCCAACAGAGCTGATTCTTATGCGCAAAGGGAAGAGTGATAAAACACTCAACAATTTTTCCTCCTCTCAAAATATATAAACAATAAAAATAATATTGCTCATGAAAAGCTGCTACTTCAGTGCTGTTTTTTAGTTTTCTCTAGCAAGGAAGAAAGGGCATCTTCGTCTGAACCTCATGAACACTAAAAGCTTTGACTCCATTTCTCTCGAGTAACACCAGACGGTTGGAAACATCTTGGAATGAACAGTAAAAAAAAAGTATTTAATAAAAGATACGGTGCTGTGCTAAAAAGAACATCTCAGCTGAGGAGCCGCTGGTCTCCACAAACCAACAGACCACGGGGAGTCCTTTGACCATCCCTAGTCTGCTGTCTCCTCCAGAGAACTCCAAGTATTTACACAGATCAGTGGAGGTGTAAAGTCAGTGACCACGCCCCCTGGGAGTGGTCTCCTGGTGGGTTCAACGTAGCTCGGATTTCGAAGGCCTCTCGGTCAATATCAGTTGTGGTGCTATCAAGTATTACAATACATTTCGGTAGATTGCATTAAATTGAATACAACCATAACTGTACATTGGTATTGTTCTATTGATTACAGTTTCAAAATGACAGTGGTTTTACAATGCTCCCATTACTTTATTGAAAACATATCTCCACAATCATGGTTGTGTTTTGTTGTACACTAAATGCATTTTATTTATAGTTAATTTATGAACCTGGTCGTCAATTTCTTTTTTTATATCCTACAGTTCCCAAAAGCTCAGAGCCCGCGAAAGGCTGCCAATCTCCTATGGAGATGGACTGTTTGTTAATTGCTACACGTACATTCACTTCTGTAGACTACTGTCTGATAAACATTGCATGTAAATTAAACAAGTGCAATGCATCACACCCGACCTAAGACAGGTGGTCCATTCTTTATCGACAGCAGAGAACGGTAGACGAAAAAGCACACTTAGGATGCAGCCTGTAGGGTGAAAGGGAAAAACATGAATGAAAAGAGAAGAAAAACCAAACTAAGAATATACTAACTAAGAATCTACCTCACTCTGTTTAAGTTTGTCACAGCTAGAGATTTATGCAAAACCAGGGCGTTTCAAATTAATCCACGAGTTTTATGTAGATGGCTCGACAAGATATATATAAGTTATTTCCATAACCATGTGTATAGGTGGTTGTGTGTATGTACTGCTGGAAAACAGTCGTGAAGAAAAGAAAAAATCTGTCCATATAATAATCGATTATGGCTTCCAAGGAAGTGATAGAGACCACAGTTTTTTTTTAACAAGCTTTGACAAAGAAGGGCTCACTGGCCGTATTCAGCACACGGAAGCTTGAGTAAAAAAAAGCCCATAAAGAAGAGAATTAAACATCTGGAAAAAGGAGACGCAGTGCTAATGTATTCTTGGCTAAATGAAATGAACTAAACTCCTTGAGTTGACTGCACACACTCACAGTGAGGGGAGGGACTGGAGTTCAGGCACTTTGTCATCTGTAGCAATTTATCTGTAAGGTTAAGTGTTTCTGTAGTGGGGAAACCAGGCTTTGGTGCTTTGATCCCAAACACTCCAGCAACCTGATGGCTTTGCCCCGCCATTCGACACGCCCAGACACACACACTCCAGATTAACACAATATGTGCTCTCTAGATGAAGAAAATGGCGAGGGTAGGGGGAAAAAAAAGTTCTATACATATCCACAGCTAAATGCTTAAATTCTGAGCGTAACATCGTAGCGTAACATCTTAACCTAACAACGACAACAAAGCCAGTTGAAGTAAGATATGCAATGCAATATGCACTTAATGAAGGTGTGGATACTGCTAATGAATTTGGGACTCAGTCTCTTAAAAGATAATGGCTCACTCGTTGCATTTTAAGTCCTTTTTTTCTCTACCTGCAGTAAGCCTTCAGCCCAGATTTCACAAAGTCTCACAATCCCTCTGAGATCTTGTTTTTCCGTTATCTTCCAACATCTAAAAAATATAAAGCACACAAACAGTTTGTGAATAATTATTCACAGGTGTGTCTTTATGAGTTAGTATCCCTGTAGCCTTTGATTTTTGAGGTTTAACAGAAGGATGTTTCTCTGACTTCTATTACATGTGTGACTTTTACAAGGCAGTGTGACTGTGTCAGGGACTTGGATGACACAAAAATATGGCTTGTTGTAATCAATAGTAACTCTAGGTAATAGCTAATAATCCTCATAAATTTGACAGGAATCATCACAAAGAATAGTTAATACATGCAGAGAAGAAATTCACCTTTGGATGAAAATAAAGCTCGTTGCTGTTGGAGGACGGAATGTTGTCACACGCGTTACAAAGGGATTTAAAGGCAGGAGCCTTCGACTCAATGAGGTCTGTGAAGTTTCTCGCGCTCCGTGAGAAAGCGCATTATTTATTTTTACTGTTCTAAAGAGAAACAGAGCGTGCTGTTTGCGAGCATGTGCATTGTGCTTTGTTTTGATGCGTCACTCGTCTCGTGTTTGTTCGTCGTGCAGACGTGAATCACCTCGGTTTGATGTAGGTTTGAATGGCAGGCGGCAAAATTCACCCCGGAGAACTGACAAGTTGTCACAAGATGACCTTTGTTTTCCGGATTCGCAAGTAGAAACGTTGCACTGGGACTTTTACTGCAACGTCTTCATCGGAGGAGACTGCTATCCTTGCCACATCAGAAATATAAATATATGTAGTCCAAAAATGACAAGGGTTTGAAATGCGTGCATTACTTTTTGTACTTCGGAATTTGTATATGCTTTCAGTCAAGAGATTCCTTCTCAAAAACAACTTGCATGTTGGATTTTGTCCCCATGTTGTCACCACGAGTCACTCACAATTGTGTGAGTCTCTTGACACAACGTGAGCTCCTCAGAGCGACACAGTTCAGAGAACATCTGACAGACTACGAAGACACGTTCTGGAAAAGACAAAACAATGATTTGAAGCACTGTGTCAGCACGGTTTCCACTGTGCGCACTGTGGGGGCCATCATTAGCTGCAAGCCGTTGCCTCATCCGTCTCCAAGAGCCACATACAGGTAACAGGTTTCACTTCACCCGAAGAAAAAAAACGATTTGACATATCCACCATAAGAAGTTCTATTGGCATAAATCATGCGTAAATGAACCGCGTTAAAAAACAACCTGATTAAGTAAGCAAGAGGATCAGAGACGCTATTGGAGTTATCCTAAAAGCCCGTCACTGGGTCGGATTCAGGTGAAATCCTAAAAGTTCACCAGAAACTCCTTCAGCTCAGTCCTCGTCCAGACCCCGAGGAGGTAGAGTGGGGGTGTGGCATCTGGAAACACTACTGCTTTGATCTGCAGGCACCACTCAAAGCCAACACAAAATGGAAGTTCAAAGTCATCAATAAAACAAATATATTCCTGTGAAAGAATCAAATTCGATTCATGGATTACTATCACTGATGAATCAAGGTAGTAATAATCAGTGGTATAAATGCCCATCCTCCCCCATGAGTGGATGATCAGGGAAATACAAACACCTCATAATTCTACTAAAGTACAGTGTACATCCCACCACTTCATGTGAGGAACTAAGTTTGGGAAAAACCCGTAAACAAATGACCTCGCCCAGGCCATCACAAACACCTTTGGGTACCGTGTTTATTCTACATTTAGCGCGTAGCTTCCCGGCAGCGAGCATCGACGCACCAGCGACACAAACGCTTTCCAGCTTCCACGTGACAGAGTAGCAACCAGATGACAAGAAAAGCCACAGCTGGCACTGCTGGTCAGCAGTGTGCTGCTTCTGGCGATCTGCGCGTCGCGGATCGTCGGCAACGTGATGGTGGTCCTGGTGGTGCTCACGACCAAACACATGAGGACTCCGACCAACTGCTACCTGGTGAGTCTGGCGGTGGCCGATCTGATGGTGCTGACCGCAGCCGGCTTGCCGGCGTTCACCGACAGCATCTTCGGGTCGTGGGTGTTCGGCTACTACGGCTGCCTCGGCATTACCTACTTCCAGTACCTCGGGATCAACGCGTCCTCGTGCTCCATCACCGCGTTCACCATAGAGAGGTACATCGCCATCTGTCACCCGATCAAAGCGCAGTTCCTGTGCACGCTGTCCCGGGCCAAAAAGATCATTCTGGTGGTGTGGCCGTTCACGTCTCTGTACTGCGTGATGTGGTTCTACCTGTCGGACCTCCAGCAGCTGGTGTATGACAACGTCACCGTCATCGCGTGCGGGTACAGGGTCCCCAGGAAGTTATACCTGCCGGTTTACTTCTTTGACTTCGCCGTCTTCTTCGTGGTTCCGCTGCTGCTCTCCGCGGTCCTGTACGGACTCATCGGTCCGGATCCTCTTCCTCAACCCGCTGCCCTCCGATCCCAAGGACAAGAAGAAGAAGAAGATGAAGAAGAACGCGCCGAGCAACGGCGCCAACGACACGAGGAACAGCTGCAGGAACTCGCGCCACTCCAGCTCCACGGCGACCTCGCGCCGACAGGTGGGTGCCACGTGCGTCCGTCTTAAAACAAGGGAATCAAAGACGAGAACAAACATGAGGACCATTTTTTTAACTTAAAAATGAAGGTTTAAAAAATATATGAAGATTATCAGAGAATAAATGCTGTTCACACATGACACCAATACCGCTCCAATGCCTATGCAGCACTGTAAAAGAGCCCACTTCCCTTTAATTATGTAAAAAAGATTTGCATTCTGCATCTACAGCAAATCAGAAAAATTAAACCTATGTATAATTGCTTTGGTGTTTTTGATACAGATATGGTGATTGCTGGGTATGTGTGTTGATGACGTTCCAATTGAGTCATTATCCAAATCTGCAAAGACTGACAAAGGGACATGCTGGGCACTGAGCAGTCTTGCCCAAACGCGTGCGATGAATAAAACCAAATGGTGACCCGTCAACCTCATATGGATCCGTCACTTCACTTCCCGGCTGTCGTTCCTGCTTTATAATTGGCTCACTTGCCATCTTGCTAGACTCATTTGTGTCCGTCCAGAGAGCCCCTAATGAGCTAAATGGAGACAAACAGGATGAAGGTTCGAGTTTGATTATATTGAGAATGGTAGACCAAAATGTTTCACTTCTCATTAGTTGCCATCAAGCGTAGCCTCAAAGCCAGCCGAGCCCAAGCAACTACAAAGACGAACGAGTGAACTTATCATGAATCAGTTTACTGCTATCAAACATATGTGAGGTATATAAGCCTCTCAGAGTACAACGGGTAATAAGGGTTAAGTACTGACACGATCAAGAGTGGGGGGGTCTTTGTTAAATGATATTATGTCTTTTGAATCATAACACTTGTAGTTTGGGTGAACTCACCCTTTAACAGCTGAGATTATCCCGGACCTCCACGAGACACTTAACGTTAAATTGCTCCTGAAGGCAGCGCCGTCGGTGTGTGAAAGATGGCTGAGTGACGTCTAGTGTGAAAGCGCTTTGAGGCTTGAAAGGACTAGAAAGGCGCTGTACTCTACTCTGAGGCAAGTCCATGTACCATTTAATGTCCAGAACTTTCTCATTGTCGACTTAAAGAATGCTCTCTTTATGAATGGTGAATTCAAACTTGTAACAGGAAAGAAGCTAGCGTCTTCCTCAAACAGGTCGGATTCGGCGCCCACGGACTCCTGCAGGTGTTCTGCTGCAGCATCCGTTCTCACGTCTTTCCTTGTTGGGTAACCAGGTGACCAAGATGCTGGCCGTGGTGGTGATCCTGTTCGCCGTGCTCTGGATGCCGTACCGCACCCTGGTGGTGGTCAACTCCTTCCTGGACCACGCCTACCTGGACAGCTGGTTCGTGCTCTTCTGCCGCGTCTGCGTCTACCTCAACAGCGCCGTCAACCCGGTCATCTACAACGCCATGTCGCAGAAGTTCCGCGCCGCCTTCCGCAAGATATGCGGCTGCGGGAGGAAAGGCTGCGACAAGCCCGCCGCCTACAGCGTGGCCCTCACGTACAGCGCGGTCAAGGACACGTCGATGGCGGAGAGCGCCGACCCCTTCGCCACCGAGCTGGAGGAGCTCACCGTCACGGACGAGCTGCTGTCCGACCAGAAGATGGCGTTCCCGGACACCGGCGCGTACGGGAAGGTGGACTTCAGCGAGGCATGAGGTCCGTCCTAGGCCGCGCCGACGATTTCAGAAGAAGAATCAGGGAGAGATCGAAAACGTCGTGTGTTGGTTTCTGCGAAGTGGGAACAGGGTTTCTTGCTGAACTTTGCAAAGCCGGGGCGGCTCTTGGTTGGACTCGTCGATACGGATCACAGCCACTGACGCGTAACGAGAGGCTCTACAAGGACGTTGTAAAGCGGCAAAGGCCAGCAGATAAGCCCTCAGTCACGCGCGGCTGTTATCTCACCTCGGACCTGCCTACGTGACAAACTGCGTGTGGGTCAACAGAAACACGAACACACCGTGTCCACTTCACACGTACGGCCGAGAGGACACTAAAAGAATTACGCCAACGAGTCCGCAGAACTCGTTCCTCGCCTTCTGATTCACGGGTTTCCGGGAGTGGAATCCTGGGTGGGTCCGCTTCGTACGGACTTTGGGGGTTTTAAGGCTGAGAAAAAAAAGGGTATTTTTCACACCAAAAAGCAACTTTAATCAACTGTTTGCCCCCCGCCCCCCCGCCCAAGGTTTTCGGGGCAGAAAGGGTGAGTCGTCTGTCAGACGGGAAGCCGAACTACATTTAAATGGCATCATGGGCCATGATGAGGTTGATGATGTTTTAGCTCCCACAGCATCTACCTGTATACTTTATAAGGGGTTTATAGTTAGTGAGAAAGTGGAGAAAAAGGGAAAATGTCAGAGATTTATTGATGACTTTGTCAACTTTCTATAAGTTATAAATGTTTATAAACTTGTGACACATTTTAATTATGGAACGCCTAAACTCATAGTAAAATATTTAAAAGACAATGGTACCTCCTTCACTCATGGACTATTTGTCCTTGTTTCTCTCATGATTCAGACAAAATGATAACTGTTGGAGCAGCGAGGTGGTTATAAACCTCAATGTATTACAATGTGAAAGACTGTGTATAGAGACTTACTGTAACATAAAGGACATGGATATATTTCTGCTTAGTGATTGTACCAACACTGTAAATGCCTCGAGTATTCATGCACTCATGTGTTTGTTGTATTTAAAGTGATATTTTTTAATTTAGGTATTTATTAATCTGTATTTTTTAAATGCCACCCTTGCTTTTGTTATTGTCCATTAAAACATTCTAAATAGGATTTTGTGCTGAACAATTTGGAAGCTGCTGCCTTGGACTTGCTTTTGTAGAATAATGTAATCATGTGAGTTTATTTGGTTGTTGTGAAGGAAAATGCTAATTTGTACATTTTATCTTCATGTTCTATAATAAAGTTGGTCCTGAAATTGAAGTTATGATTTTTTAACTATTATTTTTCAGGGTAGAGAAATGCATATTTAGGGGGCGTGAATCTCTCTTTTGCATTAGAAATGAAACTGATGACAAATCCATCAAAAGTCTTTTTTGAAAGAATATCCATCTTCTCATAACACCTCACTAACTACCCAACCTCATAAGGATCGTGGTTTGAGTCAAAGTACAGGAGGGAGAATTAAAAAAGGTACTGGAATCAAATGTATTTTTTGGACATCAAGAGCCAAACTTCTTTTGTCTAACCGAAGACTGCCTTGAAAAATGTCCATGAACCCTTAAGTCCTGAAGTTTCTCTTTCAGACTAAACGTTTCTATTCAACCCGATATGCTGCTACAGTATTCTCCACTTCTCCCTGCAAAGAACACTTCGCTGCTCCTGTGTTGGCCCCCAGGAAGCCAAAAACACACGTTAAGCCTGGTTGTACCTGGTTGCACGGGCACAACCCCCGCTGTTGGGTCCGATAAGCTCAGAGTGCTTCTTTAAAGTCGCTTGAATTGTTTTTAGGGGCAAGTCAACATTGACTCAGATTTCTGACCTTGCAAAACTTTAAACCCTGTTTAGGAAAGCATTTGGGAGAGAGGACTAATAGAGAGGGGAGGGGGGCAAAACACAGCAAATATTAGACTTCGCTCTGTTTCTAAACACAAAGACAAATGATAATTGCAGTGCCACCGAATCGCCGCCCCCACCCACCCTCCCCAAAGGCTGCACAAAACAAAGAATGAAACTGCTTCAAATAGCACCAAATGTAACGTTTATTACATTAAGCAGCCTGGAAGAGGACGTGTGTGAACCACCCACCCAGAGGAGGATGGTTTGACTGGCAAAAGAATGTCCAAGGATCCCAGCTTGAGAAATGCAGAGGTCAGTTGAGTCATGGGTTCAGATCCAAAACTACCATCAGACCACCACAAGTGCTGTCAAACCAACAGGAAACTGTAACATCGCGTTACTGGGACTTTCAAAGGGACCGGGTTATATGGTCAGATGAGATCAAATTAAAGCTTATGTAAAAATAGATTGCCATTCAGAGACGTCCTTCAGACCCAATGTGAAGTGTGGTGGCAGATCTTTGATGATTTGGGGGGTTTATCTTCCAAAAAAACAAACAGCCTCTTCCAGGAAGCTTAAATGGCCCGTGGTTGGACCCCTAAAGCACGCCTCCAAATCACAGAATAAAGGCTTTGCCATGGCCCCACGTAGAAGATGTGTGGGATGAGCGAGCAGAGGAGAATCCACGAGCATCGCCCTCTGATTTTGATGGACCTGTGCAGATTCTGCATGGTCTCAGAACCAGTGGCATGTGTCCACCAACCTTTTCACGGATCATAGCATCATAAGACTCAGGGCTGTTATCTGGGAAAAGGGAGGCTGCACAAAATATAAAGTGAAGTGGGGGCAATATTTGTGGCACAAATATTTTTTCATACTCATGTCATTTTTTTTTAGCTGACCGACGGCTCCGGTGAACAAATGGCATGTTTGGCATGTAAATGTCTGCTCCCGTCCATCAATCAGAGTGAGACTCATTTGCATTCAAATGGAAACCCTTTCCACATTTAAAAGAACACACACTGCACTCGCCAATAAATGCAAATGATGTGGCCATATCTACCGAGCGTAATGAAACGTAAACTGAGCCTGGCAGCATGCAGCTTAAGTTAATTGCTAATGTACAGGGCTCAACTTCCCCGGTGGGATTTCAAAAAGGCTTCATACAATCTGTGTGGAGCGAGTGTAAATAATGTTTTTGATGCAGAGCAGATACAACACAGCAATGGAAATCATTAAAGAATCAACTTTTGAATTATGTGCATTTATGACAAGCTACGGTTATCAGAAGATGAATCACATCACGGCCCCGTGGCAGTTAAATAACAGTTCACCCTCGCTAAGGTATGTCAGAACTGAGTCTAAAGCGAGTGTCAAAATGGACAAGGTGCAAAGGTGGAGAGTGATGGAGGGAGAGTGATGTTGAAAGAGAGGGACAGTACAAAAGGGCAAGGTGGGAATAAAAAAAATAAATAGAGAGAGGGATGAGCAGAGGAGCATTAATTCAGATGGAAGCGCAGAGGTTTCTAACTCTGAAATAAAAGTGTTTCAGCACAATGAAAGAGGGATGTTCTATAATATCGTTATGACACCCTGGACAAGGACAGCAACAAAGAAAAAGGAGGGGGGGGGTAATTACAGCTCCACTACAACGTGAGAGCAGCCTCAGCTTGTAGGAATAATTACACGTAGATGAGCTGTTTGAAGAGGAGCCGCTTGCTAAACTTCAGTCCGCTTCACAGCGACGGCAACAAAAGCCAACGAGCTGAAGAAATGAGGCTTTGCAAACTTCAAAGATGAGACTGCGTTCTGTGTTGGTTGATTAGAAAAATACCAAAAAAACAACCATTAATCTGTCGCCTTACAAAGAATTGTGTGTACACTACGCTGTTATCCCGTCATAGAACACACACGTGTGTGACACGTCCTCCTTCACTTCACCATCAATGTCCAAAACACAGTCACCATACTGTTGCCAAAAATACTCATCACAGCCTCCAGTGCGTCTTCATCCACGGATGAAAATAGTCCTTTGCAGACCTGGGGACATGCAGTATAATTCCGGTATAAATAAATCCGGTATTTGTAGCAGGAGAACGTTTTGTGGTTTTCAAGGATTTTAAAAAAAATTTAGAATCATCAGCCTTATCCTCCAAAGCGGCTATAATCAATATTTTTACATCAACAATGGATCAAAAGACAATTTGTTATGTGACTAAGCCTATGTGACCCCCTCTCCCCCCAGCATAAAGAAG
Source organism: Pungitius pungitius (assembly GCF_949316345.1). NCBI lineage: Eukaryota > Metazoa > Chordata > Actinopteri > Perciformes > Gasterosteidae > Pungitius > Pungitius pungitius. The sequence goes on from NC_084916.1 coordinate 3,942,252, forward strand.
GCGTTTTTATATTTTGATGAGCGTGCATATTTTTCTGCTATAGCTGGGAATTAGATGGGGAGATCAATATATCACATGTTTGCACTGCAAATGTGTCCACACCCACCAACAGCCGCTTAGCGTAGCTTAGCATGAAGAAATAAAATCCACCTACTGGCACCTATAAACTTCACTTCCATACGTACGCTTTACGTTGTTTGGGTGAACAAAGGATGAATATTACACATTACACATTTTTTGTAATCCTTGTTGCACTTACTACTCTGCGTGGTATCATCATCTAATTCTCATACAAAAAAACCTGTTGTAAAACCTAATATATAATACAAATTGTGTGCGTTTGCATTCAAGAACATTCTGTAATAACTGTTAAATTAATTATTTGGGCAAAAGAAAACATTGGGAAACATAAATCTCTCAGTGACAATAAGCCCGTCTTCTGTGCCTTGTTTCGAGATGTTGCTCCTTCCTCCGGCGTCACAGCGTTCACCTTCTGGTGGAGAGACCACCGCGTGGGTCCCACATCCATAACTCCTAATTACTCACATCCTCCATCGGGGAGGATCTTTATTCATTGTGAGCTTTAATCACAAACCGTCTTTCATCTTCGGGGGGGGGGGGGGGGGGGGTGTCGGACCCTGCTAGAGGCTTTCCAAAAAGGAAACAATGGGGCTTTTTAGTACAAACCTTAAACCCGGGTCACGGCATCATACTGTGGCTCTTGATGCTGTATAATCTAATCACTGAACTAATGAATTAGCAACTGGATCAATACAAGGTGCTGGAGGAGAAGCTAATAATGAGATTCGCTGGTAGGAAATTTGGAAAGGAACTGCTGCAAAGGGAGATATGAGGCCTGAGAGCCCAGCTGAAGGAAGGCCTGGCCAAACTTTTTTTAATCCACTGAAAATAACGTGTCTCCGGGTTAATTCAAGTCAACAGGGACTTCAGATCTTACGGTAAGGACAAGGATCATTTAGCACCACTGCACAAAAACAGCTGCGATGGTTTTAAACGCATGGAAGAGACAACCAAATCTCTTTAAACAAGTCAGAATTTTATGGCGGAATTGAAGTTCTATTGTTGTCAAGAATGTACAAAAATACGAGTTGCCGCCATGGAAACAAGAATGACACAACTCTAAATGTATAAATAACTCATATTTAACCCTCCAAAGAATCAGCTTGTATCGCATAACGCTGTCATTTCCATTACAAGACGAATCCGAATCCTGGATCCTCAAAATGTATCTACATTGCTACAATTGTTATGTCTTCCATTTCCTATTCTCTGCACAGAAAACATTTCTTTCTCACTCTCTCGCTGCCAAACCTACCGCCTGCGCTATAAAATATAAATACGCCGGAATCGGCTTGACGCGTTGTGTTCTGCAATGTGTTTAGATGTAAACAACAAGTGGGATGCATCTCAATTCAGTGAACTAATACAATGGAATAACTTGAATTTAATTCAACCTATCAAAAGTTGCCAGCGGCATTTTCCTCTCTTATTAAAGAGCATTTGCGCCGCAGCTGTAGCGTCGCATTCTGTGTTAAACGGCGACAACTGGAATACGTGCAGCGCGACGGGGGCCCCCGGCACCGCGGTGCACTGGGGTGAAGACGATACACGGGTTCTGTGTGTCCGAGTGAGGACGTCGGCGGCTCTGACAGGCCGCCTTTGAGTAATCAAGGGATGCTGGTGCCGCAGGTGAAAACAAGCCCCGCAGTCTAATTCAATTGTGCCACAATAATTAAATCAAAACAAAGTAAAAACAATGAGAGATGGAGAAGAAAAGGGTGATTACATACGGCCTGGGGTGTGTGTGTATGTGTGTGGGTGTGGGGGGACACAAATGGAGGGTCGTCTGCAGAAAATTGCTCGTCTCGAGGACAATTGCTCTGCAAAGCCCAACTGCCTTTGACTGGGATTCCCACTGATCCTGGGCCTTCCGGCTCTTCCCCCACAACACAACACTGGATCAATAAATCGGTCCGAGCAGTTCTCTGCTGTCATCTCTCCTGTCATTTCTGGGAAGGTGCAGGTTTTTTTTACCAGACAGCAAACAGAGGCTTTTGTTTGTTATTGCCTCCAGCCCCACGCAAAGAGACACAGATATGGATCTGCCTCTTGCCTTTTCAGATCCAATCCCGCTCGTCCCCCCCCCCCCCCCCCCCCCGCCTGCTGCCAGGAGTCCCTCCCGGGTTTTTCCTGCGTTGCTGGGTTACATATTTGTTGAAAAGCGGAAATGGAGCGTCTTCTTTGCCGTCAGTTTCCAAGTTCATTAGTGCCCCTCTTGGATCTTTTCCTATCTATTCGATTGATTGGATGAGCGGCCGGGGGGGGAGTTCTTAAAATGGAAATTAAAATAAATGGCACCGATGAACAAATACTCCGCCATTTCCACCAAAAAGAAAGGATTAATGTTTAGGCCTCTTGGGAGTCCATCTGCTTGAGGCTGATGTGATGAGGGTGCAACATGTTTTATGGAAATGAACGCTTTGCTTCTTTCATATTTTCACAGCCAAGGAGAAGGCGTCCTTCTCCCCACTGACCATCTGACTAATTACTACGGCCAGGCCTCAGTCAGCTCATGATATCGCTTCTATAATGTGTGAGCGATAATGGGGCACCTCGTACAATATGTGACATTTATATTCAAGCTTTGAAAGAAATGACATGGCTATTTAATCATAATAATAATCATTTGCTTACTATGAAAACATTTGGCTCCGGTTTATTAGCATCTTTTCTCTTTTGGAACATGATTCTTCACTTTTTGACCACAGACATCTTGTGGGAGGTGAAACAAACAAAAACTTCAGTACAGACAGCTCAAATGTAAAAACCCAGATGACAGATCTTCAGTTTGAAAGGATCAAGCTCTGAGGGGGGAGGAGGGAGGAGGGAGGGGGGAGGAGGGAGGAGGGAGGAGGGAGGAGGGGGTTTGTCTAAAACTAACAAGAGTCCCTACATCTAATTATTATTGACCTTTAGAACAAAGAGGCGCCCGGAGGTCAGGACGTACAGCCTCTCGTTGGTTGCTCTGAAGCCGAGGATTGGCTCATCCGAGTCCAGGCTGGCCACTTGTTGCTTAGCAACCTGTCCCACCTGACGGCCCTGCTTCCGGTTGAAGAGGACCGTCTCCACCGGCGCCGGCTGTCGGTAGATGAAGGCCCGGCGGAGACACTCGCCCAGCGTGGCGTAGGAGAAGTTGGGGGCGCAGGTCGCAAACTTTTTGTCCCGTTTGGACGCCTGGACGTAGCCTGTGTGAGGGAGGACGGGGACATCAGAGACGAGCTCACACTCACACTGGGGACGAGGACGTCGCTCGTCTGGCAATGTTACTCATGTCCTATGCTGGGACCCGGGTTGAGTAAGAAAAATAAATGTAGCGCACAGGGTGGAATATTAAAACGGCGCAAATTGTATAAATGGGAATATCAAACGTCAAATAAGACATAAGCGTCTTCAGGTTCATAGCTACACGTGTTGGGAGGGCTCCTGTTTCAGAGACCTCTCAGGGACACTTTGCTCTCGTTTTTTGCTTCTGAAATATATTCCACCAGGGCGATAAAGGAAGGAAGTGGATCGAACCGGGCTCACTAAATACTTTCAGGGAGGACTGACGCAGAAAGAGACATTTTAAAATCATCTTACCAGCGTAGCAACCACTAGGAGGTAAAAATGGTTGTCTTTTTTAGAGAGGCATCCAGTTATTTTGCGTACACATGCCAACGAGGGGATTAAAGATTGATTGGGTTTACATCTAATTAATATCAATGAATTTGACTTCATTACTATTGCTTTTGTTTGATGAAGGTCTCAGTTGCAAGTAGAAAACCAATTACTTCTCGTTTCTAAAATCTACTATCTGTGTGATATGTGTTCTATATATTATTGTATAAACTGAATGCTGATTCCATTCCACTTCTGTGAAAACATATCAATCAACAAGTCAAATGTCGATGTTCAAAGCGCGTGTTTAACCCTCATGCTTCTCTGAGCGTGCCGAGGGGAGCACTGTGCCTCCATCTGCATCCTCGAACTGGGAGGATTCCAAACAGAGCGGCAGATTGGTGCCACTCACAAAGACAAATGAAGACGTCGTACCTCAAAGCAGGAAAAAGATTGAAATGATTCTGTTCCAGGTGCTGTGGTACAAGAGAGATAGACGGGTTGATTTAGGAAATGAAGACGCCGATCGAAAGAGACGCGTCTCCAGATGCGATGGCCTGAGTATTTGATTTGAGATTTGAGTTTAATTGAAGCCCAGGTCTAAACAAGGCATTCAGTGTCTGGGCTAAGAGGCACAACACACACCAGTGCCCTCTATATCGTCCAGGCCTCTTTGAGAGGTTTATATGCAGAGCAGGAGTGAGGTCGTTTAACGATCCCTTTTCCATACATTTCTCTTTGTGTCCTTGTAGGCAACGAGCAGCGTCAGCAAACTCACGGTTGCTCGGTGCAGTTTTATTGTCACAATTTATGACGTTCCCGTTTCCAAGCCACTGCAGCATCATCATAACGGAGGATATCATGGCTCTTCAGAAACAGAAATGAGCGTAGACCTCCACTGAGCATGTCTGTCTGTCTTTGAAGCACAATTCACCGCCAGAACAATAGGTGGAAAAACATTTTTTTGATGAAGACGACCTAGAGAGTGACGTCTTTGTGTGTGAAAGTGGTTGGTTTAATTTATTTATTTATCTATCAGAGACTTTTTTTTGCCTCAGGCATCGCCACTGCTGTCCCGTATTTCCCTCCACAACTTTGTTTGGCCCTCGACCGGCAAACCGACGTTTGCGGAGGTCTCCCTCCATGAATTGGAGGCCATCCGCATGTCCTTACAGTCCGCCAATGACGGGTTGTGTCAGTGGTCATAATTACGGATTCCCTCTGACAAAAATTCTTCAAACTGATTAATTCTCTCGTGAAAAAATCGTCATTTTTAATAATGGCGAAATTATGCTATGAAACCGGAAATGTGGGACTCCTAAAAAGGGTGTAGTTAGTAGACCCATCACAGCTTTGCTGCGTGAGCTCGCGAAGCTTTTTGTAAACACGTAAGAAAAGGCAGCAAGGGGCTCTTGGGTCTGCGCGTCCTTAGCATAAACTAGGCTTCTGGATGCCAATCCATGTGACCTCACATCCTGAATCACACGTTGGGTCTAAAGCGAAGGCACAAACGTCTGTGGGTTGTTTGCTGCAGCGTCCACAGGCCCAAGTGGAGGCGTTGGAACGTTGGCATATGTTTTCTCACCCAAAGCGTTGAACGTGGCCACGTGCTCCCACATGTCACTGGGTTGGTCGGGACGAGGCTGCCACACCAGAGCGTCCACATCGTGTCTGAGGCAGAAGCAGGGCATTTCAGAGGGGTTCACGTCCACTGAGAAGAGGTACTGGTGGCTGCCCAGATTCACCTGGAAACAGGGAAAAGATTAGCAAATCAGTGACGTGATCGATCCTTTCTTTCTTCCTGTTTTATCCTTTTCTGTCCAATGTCTTTGTTTCCTTCATTCCCCCGTTTGCATACTACTGTTTCTTCTTCCTTACATTCATCCAGCTTCGTTTATTCCTTACTTCATCTACCTTTGATCGATTTTGCAAATATATTTAAATCCCCTGTGTGTGCGCCGGGCTCGTTTCTCCACACCTTTCTTCTGAGGTGGTAAACCCGAATCATTAGATGGAAGGATAGTGGTGATGGTTTGAGGCAGATGTTGAAACTCATCATGGGTCATTATGGGTGAAAGAGTGCACTGAGTAGGTTGTGATTACAGCCATAAAAGTCGTTCATGTATTTGCCCAACATTCTCTCCGCTCTGATGGATGTGCTTGACGTAATTGCACGTGTGTGTGTGTGTGTGTGAGAGTGAGTTTGACTCTGATTGTTCTGGAGGGAAAATAATCGCTCCTCGACATCTGACGGCTCGCGGCGATCCCTCACTGGGAGTCGACCTGCATCACGTGAAAAGGACTGTGAGACTCGTCGCTGTCCTCGCAGACAGAACACAGGCCTCCACTCTACGCCACAGTCTTTAACGCTTCAGTCCGGCCTGCGTGTGTGAGAGTGGACCGAAACCCCCCCGAGACATAAAAAGAACCACAAAAAAAGGTAAATAATAAGTAGACCTTTGGCTTTCATCAGAAGATGGTATCGTGTGCATATCAGTGAATTAATGTCTCTCTTCTCTGCACTGGGAAACGCTAATGAAGTGGTGCAATCAGCTTATGTAAAACATAATGCAGAAACCCCCCCACGGAGCACAGCTCCCACAGCCAGAACTACTCATATTATTAGATGACATAAAGTATAACATCCTCACCATCTACAACCAGAGAATAAAAAGAAGGGAAATTGTGTTTCATCTATGAATAAAAAGAGACTCAATAGCAACAATCTCCAAGTCCATTGATCGGTTGATCAACCAAATTTTTTTTTTTCATTAATCCTTGTTTTAGCTTCTCAAACCTGCATTTTAACTGTTAAAAGAAGGCCGTTATAATAGTACGGCAAGTTAAAAGTTCAAACATTGGGTTTTTGTCTGTTCCCACTGGATCCAGAGCTGAAAATAAATGTTTGATAGCCACAAACAACTAAACTCACCACTCACATCAAATTACACTTAAAGACGCCTCAAACCCATAAAGGGTCCATGACATTTTAAAACTAAATATTGTCTTTCATCACAAAACAAGTTAAACACGGATCTACTGTGTCAGATGAAGTCAAGTCTCTTTCCTCATGTATTCTGTTGCTTGCTAGCATTCTTAAAAAGAAAATAAATGCTGTCATGAAGCCTTTGTCTCATTAATTCAGAGTGAACCTTTTGCCTCAGACAGAAGGAGCCAAACAACATGAACCTGAAGGAACTTCTCCTCTGCTCTGCTTGCATTTCTTTTACGAAGCCATTTCTGAATGATGAGGATTTTTCGCTGTGGTGCTCACTAGAAGTACCATAGTTATGGAATGAAGAATAGTCAAAAAGAACTTCTAAGTAAATAAATGTGTCTAAAGGGCAGCTTACCTGCGATGCGGATGACGGCCCTCTCCGCGGGGTCCAGCACGTCTCCAGAGGCGGACTTGGAGCGCTTCATGCGATGGTGTTTGGGCAGGTTCCAAGGCAGCGTGTCCCCGGGAGATGGAGAGTGACCCAATGAACTCAGGTCGCTGGAGCTCTCCTCCGACGCGGCCCTGACCAGGGGCCTCCTCTTGGGCTTCTCCTTCCCCTCCTCCATAGTCTGGATGGACAGAGTGAGAAGAAAAGGATAACCTGTGTGATTCCCGTGATCTCTTCTGTGTTGTTGTGAGGCAGGTTTACTTGTCGAGAAATCACGACAGCAAAAGGTTTTGTTACTTTAAGCAAAGATATATAATTATTATTTTTTAGAATTATAATAATATTGTAACCTCACATTCAGATTAAACTAATTTAGTTTTATGGTAAACTAAGACTGAGGTGAACAAACAAGTTAACTACGGGGAATCAAAGAAATGCGGTAAACATAACAAACTACTGGTCGTTCTGGGTCGTTTGCTTTATTGGACCATCTGAGACATAAATATTCGTAAACATATTCGTAACGAACGTTAGTCGATGTTAGCTTAGCCAACACGCTAACGCTAGGTCGAGTTCAGCGGTTTGGCTGCTTATTCAAAACGGCGCGCGTCACTTTTAGTAGTCGTTGAATGTTTTTAGTGTTTTTATCTTCTCGCAGGCTTTTAGAATAAATAAATGATGGGACCACAGAATGCTGCCCCCCCCCCCCTTAGCTAACGTTAGCTAACTTAACTTTACCGCAAACTATCTTTGCGGACTTACCTTCTTCCTGCGTGTCCTTCTTTAACACCATATTTATTGGTCACCTGACAAATATTTCGCGCTTGAGACTTTGGACCCGGCAGAGTTTATTAATAAATGTAATCTGTATAAGCAATAAGGAGGTTAAAATGATCCGGAAGAATCACAAACACCTGCTAAAGGAATGACCTGCTAGCAGGCTAAAAACAACCCATAATGCAAAGCTCGAAACTTCAAATATGATTGATAGCCTAACCATCATATTGATTGGAGATCATTCTTAATGATGATGAGTTAATATAGCTAAACGTATCATAATATAGCTATGTAAATTATATGAGGCATGTTGTTATCTTTATTCCTAATTTTATCTTATCTCCTCTAACTTACTAACCCATAGCTTTAGTTTTTAGCGTACTAACCCATAGCATATATTTTATTATACTTTTTTTTTTATTTTATTTTATCTTATTTGCACTATGTCGTCATTATTGTACTGTCTTCTGTCATGCACCAACCGCCAAGACAATTTCCATGTATGTCCAACATATTATGGCAATAAACGTTTCCTGATTCCTGATTCCTGATGTTGATTGGTAAAGATCCAGTGCTGTGCGAAAATAAGTCTTCATTACGGTTATGAGAGTTATAGACATCGGCCTCACCACACGAAATATCAGTGTATAACTTGCATAAAAGGTGAGTAAAAGGCGATCGAAAAAAATCATCAGCCCTATTTGGATAATCTATATTTAAACCTATAATGTGACGTGTATAGCGTTGTGGCCCGCCTCCTCCACAGCGCTTCTGTTTCACTACGGTTACAACAGGAAAACAGATGCTGCAGATGCGGATGCACTGTACAAACGTCGCCGCGCTCACAGCATCCTTTTCAGCTGAGTCACCATCCGGGGCTCAGGACGCTCCTTTGGGGGCGCTCTGATTGGACAGGAGACACGACCCAAGTCCCATGGTGTAATGTCTTCAGGTGTAATGACTTCAGGGTCACATTCTGGTTAGGCTTTGGATATAAATGCTATTTTTGAACTGCAAAACTATTCATTTCTTCAATCGGTATCAGATTCAGGTATGCTATAACCTACCTCAAAAAGAGCACATTGACAAAACATTTTTAAGAATGAAGGAACATTGATATCATGACATTGAAAAATGGTTGCTCGCCCTGTGGGAAATGTTTAGCTATTTCCGGAAAACATGTGATCAGCTTTGACTTCGAGACAATAATGCACCAAATAAGACCTCGAGTGATACCTTTACTCCTCTTTCATCTATGCATTTCTATTCAGGCTGCCATTGGCCCTCACCCGAGCAAGCTGGTAATAGATCCGCTGTTACCAGGCAACCCCGCGGAGCCATAAAGAGAATCCTTCTGAAACTCCCAAGACTTGGTATGGAACAAAGTTAAGTGGTATGTGACAAGCTCTGACTGTCATTATTGTTGGCTCCTTTCCAGAGAAGACCTATACCCCCCCCCCTCCCCTCCACCCAAACACCCGGGTGGGTGCGAGGTTTGTGTAAGTTGTTTGCAATGTCTGAGCTGCCCGTCAACGCCTCCACACCTGATCTCCGTATCGCTGATCTGAGCTGAGAGGTGCACCTCGTGCTAAATGCAAAAACACCATTGCATTTTTTCACAGTGGTCGTAGGTCGGATTATTTTATCTGCGGCGATATTTATTAATGACACGGACATCATGTGATTGCCAGCGTGGGCGATGCGGCAAAACATATAATATGAATATAAATCGCTGCTTTACTCACGCAAATTATATCCAGGGTGACACGCCGTATTCGATCCCAGATGAATGGAAAAACCAATATGTCTGAGCAGTGGCGGTGACCGGTCCCAGTTAGATCCGCTCAAACTTAGAGGAGCATCCTCCTCACCGCCGCAGCGGGAGGCGCGCCTGCGTCCTGCGGCGTCCGGGGCCGGTCAGACCTGCACCAATCCGGGGCCGATCTGCTCCTACTGCCCCGTTCGCACCGGGAGGGGGGGGGGGGGGAGATGCGATCGCACGCTCGGCGCGCACACGTGAGCGACCGATCGCGGATTTGGTTGACTGCGGCGGGCGGAGGCAGAGGCTTCCTCACACGTACGCACCGGTCGCATCTCACGTTGAGTTGATAGATTTTGCGATTTAGATTTCCCCTATTTTTTATTTCCCACTCTGCTCTTCTGTGAGGGAATCAAGCATACATCCGTTATGTTGACATGGAATACTGTTTCCTTGTGCTTCACACCTTGGGGATGCTGTAAAGAGAGAGGCAACGGGCTGCTGAGCTCAGCATCTTTCCTGTGTGTGGAAACAGATGGCTGCTGCTGACAGTAAACATTGATTCCCTACGAATATGTTGTTGTGGTTGTGTTTTTAAAAAATTTCCCATTAAAGTCAACGTGCACATTTTAAAAAATATTTTAGGGTTAAATGAAACAAAGACAAATATTTTTTATTTCACGTCTCCATGTCAACCAAGTATAACTTTTTAATAAAAAAAATGATTTGAAATAAACTCTGGACCTGTACTGTAATTGGAACTTGAGTATACCTTCGTCTTCTAGTCCCTCTGTCTGCTGTAAAAATGTAAATGACCAATAATCAGTGAATCTGTTCCAGCTTACTTTTTTTGGCTCTCGAGTCTGTTTCATCCTGCTTCATGTTTGTCCTTCGCTCCAAACGGAGCCCAACTGTAATCAGTCAAACTGAAAGGAGTCATGCTGAGCCATTATGTAATCACCACAACGTGAATGATGGGTAGCTTGTCGGCCCATTGTCAGTTCTCCTAGTCGAGGGAATCAAAGTGAACGGAGGCTTGTGTATTCAGAAAAGATGCGTCCATCAGGTCTGAATGCCAGTGTCAGTGCTTCATGAAGCCAGAGAGGAAGGTGATGGATGATCACCCAGATCATCATCATCACCACTTTGGATTTAATTAAGGACAATACTCCATAACAAAACTGAGACCTTTTGGTTTTTAAATCAATACTGATATTGAATTCCATATGCAATATTAATATATTAAATACATACATTAATGCACTTTTGAAATAAATCATTAAATAAATACATGAATATATATATATATATATTTGCAGGGATATTGATTATATTTCAAAACTTATTTTGTATCTCCACATGTTTATTTATGTACTTATTTATTGATCAAAATATTGCATACTGTGCCTACGCGTGAAGTTTGCTCTTACATGATATCTTGTAAGTTGTCCATGGACAAGACACTCCAGTATTTGGCAGAAGGAGCTGCCCTCTGTTTCTATCAACATTTACCAAAGCAAACTTGTTAAAATGTTAAATGTTACAATCAATGTGCATTTCTTATTTCTGCACAACAGAAGCGGAAGCGTTTTGCTGTGTTTAGATGTCCAAGACTGAGTGAGAAGAATTAGCTCTGTTTTGAGCTTCGTTAAAAGCCAGTTCCTCCTTTTATTTATAAGGAAACAGTGTGACACATTAAAGGCATCACAAGATGAAATGCAAGAATAGAACACAGCGCAGGTTGAATCACTGTTGCCAGCATTCATTTCCCAGAATTGGTTTTAGCTAGCTAGCTAGCTCGCACCGCCATGTGGTTGACATTTGTGTTTTATGTTATTGTTGAATATTTGTGTTACCATCTGGACAAACGCATTCCTTGTCGTTTTCTTTTAACATGTTTTTCACAGTTAAACACATTTGACTGCAAACCCCCGGCTGTACAATACCTATTAACACTTAGCTCTTTACACTGTACAACCATATTAAAAAACGATTTGCATCTCTTTGTGTTTTGATCAAATAGCTCAGCACATTTTGAACGGCTGACACAGATGTGTTGGCAGGTTTTAGACATTTTAAAGGCGCAGTGGATTTGGCTACATCTGGCAGAGGGGTTGCAGACTGCTCTCTCATGTGAGTGGGCATAGTTGAAGAAATCCTACCTATGAACAGGAGATCCTCCCTCAATGATACACACTGTGGCCTTAGATGCTGTTGAACTGTTTTTAAGAAGCCATTCCAAGCATTTTGAGAATTCCAAAAGCATCAGTTGACGGGACTGTTTGTGGCGGCAGCCTGTTCAGGCCTACAGGCACAAACAGGCAGGTTTATTGCAAACTGAACAATGTTGCATCTGTTTCCACAGCAACAGCACTCTAGTCACAACCTTTTGTGACTGTAATCTTTCAATATGATCTCATCAAAGCGTCATATTGTATTCCCATATTTGCAGAAGCATATCATAATGTCACACCATTGAATAATAAGGATTAAGCATTAGAAATAATGAAGCATGCAGGTCTGCAGGTGAACGAGGACCTCTGGAGTACAAAGTGGGCGTTACAAGCTGATGATGAAAATGAGAGGTTGAGTGCAGGCTGCACTTAAGAGGACTTGAAAGTTGTTAAACAGGAATGTGGGGCATGAGGTGCTCACCCATGCGACAAGCGAGGGAGCTCTTCAAAACAGTTGTTCTCATGGGAATTTCTCACCTGAGTCGGAGCTTTAGATTTGGAGTGCTTTGCCATCACTGTATGAAAAAAAAAATGTGTTACTTTTCTTGACCAGTATAGGGAAACGAGTGATGTGGTAAAAGGTGTGTAATGCAGCAGAGGTTCTGACGTGCTGGGTACAAACGTGTAGTTTCCAGCTGCAACAGAAACTATGCCTGAGATCGCTCAAGGAAACGTCCTAAAAATAAAGATGTTTTATTGCACTGAACAGTATGAAAGACCATTTGTGTTCTCTCACATGGGTAAAGGAACATTCAAACTCTCTTCAGAACAGATGCCGAGCCAACGCAAGCAGGGGAAAAATATATGGAAAATGTGCACTCTGCAGGTTTGGAAAGGAAACACTAACAATTTACAATTACCGGACTTGGGGAAAAGAGTGAGTGAGAAAGTGAGAGAGAGTGAGAGAGAGAGAGGGGGGGGGAGAGTTCCTGAGCTGAGTGGTGTGAGGCGGTGGGGGAAGGGGTGGTGGGTGTGGTGTTGGGGGGGTTGGGGAGGGCACCTACCTGCCAGGTACCGCTCCAGGGAGGGTGAGGATGTCTGGTTCCAACTGTAGCAGCAGAAGAAGAAGAGCCAGACCAGGAGGGTGGCCAGCACCAGGACCAGCACCCAGAGGAGCCGGGCCACCGCCGGGTGGGTGACGGCCCAGGCTGTCAGGACGTCCATGGCGAAGGCTATCCTCTCCTTCCGATCCACAGAGTGCCGACTGCAGCAGAGCTGGTGAAGGGCAGCAGGAAGCAGCAGCAGCAGCCAGAGCAAACGGCATCCACAGATGGAAACCAGCTGTCCCAAAAGGGAGACAGAGGCTCAGGCCCACGTCAGCTTTGGAGGGAGTGTGCTGGTGTGTGTGTGTGTGTGTGTGCGCGTCTGGAAAGATCCTGGAAAAGTGTGTGGGGAGCCTTGAGGAGTGGCAAAGGGTTAACAGCAGCATGCTTAACTGACAGCCACACCCCCCCTCCCCCCACCCCACCTGGCTCAACATCAGAGGCCTTCATGCTAGAGTGAGACTCGAGTGAGACACCTTCCCCTCTTTACCTGCACAAATGCTAGAAAAGTGTCATGTGATGACGGAGGTTCATATTGTCTCCCGGACACTGGGTGAACAAAGAGGGCCGACTTTAATTTACCTGAACTATTTATGACCTAGTTTTACAGGAACTATGGCTGCATTCTTTGATCTCTCACATACCTTTCTCACAAGCTTTTAGATCGGTGTGTAATACAAGGTTAAAACTCTTTTAGTGTCGTTGCCCTTTTAATAACATCTACTGATCGGATCTGATCGTGTATTTGTGCGATCATTTATCATTTTTCTTGTGAGGCTCATTAGTTGTTGCACAAAATGTGCTCTATAGACAAACTGTACCTGTTTCGAACCCTGACAGCGTGTTTTAGTACATCGTCTCAAATGTTTACACTGCAACATCGCTCAGTATTTGGAAATAAGGTGGGGCTGAGCATTTGATGCACAAGCAAAAACAACCGATTATAACTGACAACAGACCTTAAGAATCGAGTCAGGATTGACGCTTGATTTGTCGGTACAATTTGATCTCCATGCCAACTTATGTTTTTCTTTTTAATCACCAAATGATTACGGCCATCAGCTGACCAGAGAGAGCCAAAGCCTTTCACACAGTGTGGGAGAGCCCTGAAATACGAAATGCCTCCACTCTTTGTAAAAGACGGGAGACTAAGATGAACCAATGACGCCATCTGGTGTTAAAATATGAAAAATGGAAGAAACCAAATATGTATATAGTTTATACTTCATATTATGAACAGAGGGATCAAAGTCAGTCAAATACACAAGAAACTGAACTTCCTTTGCTCTTTTTGTTTTGTGGTGTGATTATAAACTAACTTTACATTTAGTTGTGTTTTATGGAGCTAAGAGGAAGCATCAAGCTGAAGGAGAACGATGTGTGTGGTGACATTCAGCTATTCTGTAGCTTGGACTCATTCTGTAATATCTTAATAACTTGCATCCTATACAATAGAAAAATAAGAAGTCCTTGCATGTACATGTGTTTGCTGTTGTGGTTTTTATTGACAGTATTGATGAATCTCCTCTGCCTTGAGATTGCATTATTACTTTTAGCTGAAAGTACATAACTGCAGCCTAGCGACCCTGCCCCCCCCTTTTCCATCCAGTTGTTCACATCCCTACACCTTATCTAGTGCTCTGGCTACCTCATCCCTGTTGCTATGGGCCACTCACTTGTTGCCTATGTTCATCGTTAACATCTGGCTGCGGAAGGACAGTGTACATTATTATTAATAAACTGATGACCCGGTTCATAAATTAACAATTAATTAAATGCATTTAGTGTACACCAAAATACAGCCATGATTCTGGAACTATGTAATTAATAAAGTAATAAAAATATTGTAAATCTACTATTTTTTTAAACTGTAATAAAAAGAATAATAACAATGTACAGATTGTATTCAATGCAATGTAATCAACCGAAATATATGTATGTAATACTTGATAGCACCACAACGGGGGCGATGGTGGCACATGGAGCTGGGAGCCGCAAGGTTGGTGGTTTGAATCCTAGCTGCCCCATGTGCCATGTTAAAGTGTCAGCTAAATGACATGTAATGTAACTGATATTGACTGAGAGACCTTTGAAATCTGAGTTACATTGAACTCACCAAGAGACCACACATTTACTGATTTGTATAAATACCAGTAGGTCCCCTTTGTTCTGTTCGTTTGTGGAAGCAGACAGACAGCCACTATGGGGAGTCAATGGGCTTCCCTGTGGCCTGTTGGATTGCAGAGAATCAGCAGCTCCTCAGCTGAGATGTTCTTTTTAGCACCTTTACTTTTAAACATGCACTTCTCGATCACCTGCTGGCACGACGACACTGAGGGACAAATTCATGCAAATGTACGTTTCTGAAGGACTGACATTAATGCACCAGCAGTTAAACACATTTATAATACTTTTTAGAATAGTCTGTTTCCATAACTATTTCCCAACCTGAATCACTAGACGGGGCTATTCATGTTTGGCTCAGGACTTGATGCTCCTCTGACTGGAGGTAGGTCCGTGAAAGCCGAGCCTCATCAGTTTGGAGTCAATCTTGGAGTCGAGTCTGGCTTCACGGATGAGGTTGACGATCCACCTCTCCGCCTCCTCCGGAGTCATGTCGAGCTTGTCTGCCAGTGTAGCGACAAATTACCATCATGTCACTAGTTAGAGGTGTTTGTAGGGCTATCTGACGCGTGGTTCCAAACAAATCCACTTCCAGTCCAATACTGCATATATCTTCTTTATTTTGGCTCGGTTCTGATGCTCAAACATACTGCAATCCATAGTTATGGTCCACCATGATTCTTGATCCTCACGACTGATCCTCACGGTCAAAAACTGTTTGCTTCCCCATTACACCTGGCCTCCCCTGCTCACTGATTATCTATTTACCTTACCCATACTCCACCCAGTGTTCTCCAGTGGAACTACAACAGCCAATTGAGAGCATAATGGCTCTTACACTCCGGCCCCTAATTGTACATGACAAGTAGACATTACAATTCAATACAATATTTATACAAAGAGCCATTAAAGTCCCAAGCAACACTGTACAACATTGCATTTAAACAATCTTCCATTTTTAGAACATAAGTCTTTGCAATCAGTCCTTTAATTTTCCAGGTTGTCATACAATAGACAAAGCTTTGTCACAGGTCTCTCAAGTATATTGGTTTTAGTTTGTACTCGCACAGAACGTACAAGTCTATTTTTATAAGGAAAAACTTCCAAGACTCGTCCCATCAACCAGGATCCACGTGGCCTCTTCCTCTGAATCTACACTTTTCAGACAATCATCCATGTAGAAGTTGCCATGAATTGTGTCAATGACCCTTTCTGGAAATTTGGGCTTATTGTCTTCTGCTGTCTTGCGGAGTGCAAAACAAGCACAACTTGGGGATGACACAGCTCCAAACAAATGCACATTCATCCTGTATTCCACAGGTTCTTGCCTCAAGTTACCACCTGGCCACCACAAGAAACGAAGAAAATCTTTATCCTTTGTTGCAACTTTGACCTGATGAAACATTGATTTCACATCAGCCATAAATGCAATAGGCTCTTGTCGAAACCTCACAAGAACTCCTAGAAGTGAATTTGTCAGATTAGGGCCTCGCAGCAGTTGATCATTAAGCGATGTACCTTTGAAAGCAGCTCCACAGTCAAATACCACTCTTAACGTTCCCTTCTTGGGGTGATAAACACCGTGGTGAGGGATATACCAAACTTTACCTTCATCCTGTTTCAACTGATGCAATGGTACTCTTTCAGCATAACCTTGACTGATGACCTCATCCAGGAAAACTTTATATTCTTGATGAAAAGTCTTATTTCTGTCCAATTTCCTCTTCAATCCCATTATTCGCTGTTTAGCCACACAAAGGTTATTTGGCAACATGGGATTTTCCATTTTGAATGGAAGATTCAATTTGTAGTGTCCATCCTGAAGCTCAATTGACCCGTTTACTTTTTCCATAAATGCATGATCTTCTCTTGACATCTTTGTTCTCAGAAGCAATCTCATTAAAATCGTGATTATACTGTTTATTGAGCATCTCCTCCAGCTTGCCTAGTAAAATCCTATTAACAGTAACATCCGGACATTCAATTGTGTTCCCATTGTCCTTGCTTCCTTGTAATGGTCCATTCACGACCCATCCCAGTAGGGTTCTAACTGCATAAGGTCCTTCTCCATCACTGTTTTTAACCTCCCAGGGCTCCATTACCTTGGAAGCATTTGCTCCAATTAGCAAATCCACATCAGCAGGAATTTGAGGGATCTTAACACCTTTCAGGTATGGCCATTTATCCATATCCCCTTCGGTAACCATGTTATCTTTGGACACAGGCATTTTCTCCTGAGTGAAAACTTCCGGAAGACTGTAAAAGATGTCATTATAAAGGCTAGACACTTCCAATCCAGTCAGAATAGAACTACTAACAGACCTTTGATTGCCCATTGTTTTCAAAAGAATATTAGTTTTCTTTCCTTTTAATTTCAAACGGTGCATTAAGTGTTCTGAACAAAATGTGGCAGAACTACCAGGATCCAAGAATGCATACGTTTGAATTACCTTTTGTCCTTTACAGGATTTGACTTGAACTGGTACAATTGATAATGCACATTCTCCATTACCGGCCCCTGTTTGACCACATGCTTGAAGGGCAACAAGCGCACTACTTAGTGATGGACAATTTTGTTCTTGAGTGCATGTTCTCTCCTTCTGTTGAATATGCAGAATGCTGGGATGCATTTGGCCACATACTGTGCAAGTCAAGCGCTTTTCACAATCTCTGCTCATGTGTCCAACACAAAGACAGCCAAAGCAGATACCTTTCTCCTTTAGAAAGTTCAGTTTTTCCTTGTGCATCTTGTTTTGCATTTGTGTGCACTGCTCCAATAAGTGATCACGTTTGCAACACAAACATACAACTTGAGATTTTGATCTGAAATCAGACACACAACACTGAATTGACTTGCTGTTAGTAACAACCGTTGTTGCAAAGCTGTTTCTAATTGTATTTCTACGTTGAGGTTTCTGTTGTACAATTTGAGTACTCTGGATATCAACAAAAAGTGGATCAGATGACATTTTAACTTGACGTTCCACAAATGTTACGATATCTCTGAACTTTGCCCTTCGATTGTGCCTTTCCAATAGCTCACAAGCAACAGTTCTCCAGTTCTCCCTTAATTTGTAAGGCAGCTTCGTGATGACTGTTTTCAAATTGCTTGGCATCTCCAGATCTTCCATGTACTCAATTTCTTCCATTGCATTAGAGCATCCACGCAAAAAGAGAGCATAACTCTGCAGTGAACTTACATCCTCTGATTTTACTGAAGGCCATCCAAGTACTTTCTCTATATATGCAGCAGCTATTTTGAACTCATTGCCAAAATGTTCCTTTAACAATGCTTTAGCTTGCACATATCCTCTTTGTGCATCCATGTGCTGGCAACTGCGCACAAGTTCCTTAGGTTGACCTTGTGTGTACTGTTCCAGAAAGTACAAACGATCTCGATAATTGTTGGTTTTGTCCTCTATTCCATGTTCCAATGCTCTGATGAAAGTTCTATATTGCAAAGGATTACCATCAAACACATGAATATCTCTTTGAGGCAGTGTGCTGGATTGTTGTTGTTGTACAAGAAGAGCAGTAATCTCATTTTGTTTTTGCATAATACTGCAGATGTTTGAAGTTGATGTTCCATTGCTGTTCGGCATTACATTTGATGTTTGCATTTGTGACACAGAATGAAGATCAGATTGCAGTGCACTGTCAGTTTGCTGAACCACATTCCTTTGGTTTGCTTGCTGGAAACAATTCCTTGGTCTATATTCCTCAACATGAGGGTTAAGAATAACTTCTTTGCCACCCATTGTAGTTCCTTTATCATAATATGCATTCATACCATCAGAAAAGGTTTTACGATGCTGGCCGTCAGAATTGTTTAAAACCGCAATTTTAGCACTAACAGCAGCAATATCTGCATCAATATCCATTTGCTCTTGTCTTTGCCTCAGTTGTTCCTGTTGTACCTCCAAGGCATGCTGTTGTACCTCCAAGGCATGTTGTTGTACCTCCAAGGCATGTTTCTCCTTTAAAGCAGTTGCACGTGCAATTAATGCAGCCTTTTCTGCCTCTGCTATAATTCGTGCTGAAGAAGCAGAAGATCTCCCAGTACGCACACTGCTAGAACTTTTCCTACTGGATGGTTTAGTTGACACTCGTGAGGAAATATTTGAAACGCTATCATTTGGTTCAATGTCATCTTGACAAGCATTGTCATCAACACCAGAACATGAAACTTGACTTTCAGTACTCAACCATTTTTGAACATCATCTTTAAACCCATTATAAATTAACATCTTTCCATTGAACCATGTTTGTTGTCTTTCCTTTTCTTCATTGGGCAAAATAACCATCACAGAATTGTGCATTTCTTTTGCTTCATCACACAGCTTTATGAATTTCTCAAAAGAACATTGCACTTCCTTTTCATACTCTCGGTTAGACATAAAATCTCTTATGATAACCATCAAGTTGTTTGCTTTATTTAATTTAGTCTTTCTTGTTTTCTGCAACGTTTCCAATTTTTCTAGTAATGCCCTTGGAGTAAGTTTGATGCCCCGTTTTTCTTTCACCGACTCCATTTCAACTCTCTCACCCGGCACATTAGTCTCTGGTGGTTTACCAGCAGCCATAAAATCTTCACAATTACTCACACTCATTTTCACAGAGTGTTGAGTTTGTTCAACTTGTCAGTAACTGTAAACTTAAGCAACCAACACATTGGATTTATGCTATTAAAGGTGTGCACACAAGAGCCATTCATAGGTAGCACTACACATACCTTGAATTAATTCGCTCGCTTCGTCGCGACTGGTCCTTGATTCATACGTCCAATTATATCCAAATCCACAGCGGAATCCAGTGCTTAGTTCAAAAAAAGTTCCAAAGCGATGCGTGATAATCCACAAAGAAGTAGTTTTTGACAAAGTGTAGCGACAAATTACCATCATGTAACTAGTTAGAGGTGTTTGTAGTGCTATCTGACGCGTGGTTCCAAACAAATCCACTTCCAGTCCAATACTGCATATATCTTCTTTATTTTGGCTCGGTTCTGATGCTCAAACATACTGCAATCCATAGTTATGGTCCACCATGATTCTTGATCCTCACGACTGATCCTCACGGTCAAAAACTGTTTGCTTCCCCATTACACCTGGCCTCCCCTGCTCACTGATTATCTATTTACCTTACCCATACTCCACCCAGTGTTCTCCAGTGGAACTACAACAGCCAATTGAGAGCATAATGGCTCTTACAGCCAGTATGCTGTGTGGTGGGAGCGAAGAGGGAGGGGCCTTTCAGTCAAGTAAATATCCTTTCAGATAATCCAAACTCATCCAACAACGTACGGGAGAATACACTGAGAACATTTACTGTCCCCCTGCCGATTGATGTAAAGGAACCGTGCTCTCACATTTGAGACAGCACACTCAGTACACCGTAAACACAGACCTGATGCTGATACACTGATGAATCCACCAAAAGGTCTCAAACATGAAGAGACGGGAATTCTCGATAAAATCCCAGAGGCAAGCGACCAGGAAGAAGTCTTTAACGAGAACCTGGAGGAAATGACAAGGTGTTCCTCGAGTCATTAGTTCTAGTCCCCTGCCGGCATATTTTCCAACTCATGCATACATGCAGTTATCTTCAAAAGGTATGTACGTATAGCTATAATTAAGCCACATCCATGCTATACTGGGAGGGTAAGAATACAGGAGTACATAATAGCGCTGCACAAAAACCACAAACGATGCTCTGCAGACGATCTGCTGCCAGCAGCCTGTTTTGCCAGTTTCCAGCCATTGGTTTATCCACCCAAAGTGTCAGGGTCAAAACTATGTGGTTTGGATGATTGGGATTTCTGTGTCCAAACTACCAATCCTAAAAAAAGGACATAAGCTGTACCGTCATACAGGCAGATTTTCCTCATTGAAATGCACAGTTATGCATGGAAGTGCTTCCAAAGCTCCTCAGGTTACCTGCTGCACAGCAGCTTCCTGCAGTGTGACTGCAAAGCTTAAATCGCGTGCTGCTGAGAATGAAACCTTTATTCTCTTTTATTTCTAACTTTGGATAAGCGAAAGGTTGAGCGCGCTCATGAGTATTACTGCTCCAATGATTTCATATCCACCACTAGCACGCAAAAAAAAAAAAAACTCGCAGTGTTGTTCTCCCAAACGTAACGTGGCGTACAAACAAAAGAGACCACGAAGAACTACAAACCAACCCCCTCCATGCCGTGAAGGAGTCGCAATGAACTGTTTCTCTTATTCATAGACAGTTCTTTTTACCTTCAAAAGCCCTTAAAGAAAGAAAAAGTAATGATCAAATGGGGCATCATGAAACAAAGGTTGATTACTTATATCACTATTACTATATGTTGTTATAATGAACTTAAGGCTACGCATCCTGCCCCTTACTGCATATCTTATATTTCAGTGCTGCTTAGATCCATGAAATGAAAGCTCAACATTTAACAGTATCAGAATCAGAATGAAAATCAATAATGAGTGCCATTGATCACTGAGGGTTGTGTCAACACTGAATTAAGGAAACCTTTCTGATGCTTTAATTAATAATACTACAGCATCAATAGCCAGTTTAAATGAACGGTTATATCGTCAAGCTATATAAATAAATAGGTTAAACAGGACATTCTCAACATAATTATGATGTGTAATTCAAAAAGGTTTTTCAAAATGAAAAGTTATGAATTATGCAGATTAAGGTAATTGTGCGTGTCAGGTTTAAACCACTCGCGAATGGTGTTTGTAAAATTCAGGAAGTTCTCTGAAACGAGAACAAACTGAAGAACTGTTTGTACCGAGGGGTCCGTTGGCTAAAAAATAAAAGAAGTCAAAATACTAATGCTCTAAGCTGTAAATATTTAATGTATACATCATCATTGGCTGAGTACATCAACCACTTTTTTGCTAATTGGATGATGTACTTTGGGAAAAAGCAGAGCTGCTGATTGTGAGACTAGTTTTTGAGGAGGTTTTGTTGTATTTGAGCTGGAACTTTAACACATCCAAGCCTCATTCACGCTGATTAAAATTACTCTTCTTCTTTTCACAAACACCAGAAGATTACTGTTACACAACGACATGCTAGGATACTGTATTTCTCCACAAACACATCACCTTTCAGAATCATAAAGCGATCACCCGAGCCATAAGGTGTGTGTGTGGGAGGTTAAGTTGAGATGTCTCTATCCGGTATGAAAGCAATAAACACAGCGACATCAATTGATGGATTAATGAATATATTAACGTCTGGGATTTTGAAAGATCTGACACCATTCTTTTAGAAGGAGCTGTTATTGTGTAAGAAATAAAAGTATTTTCCGCTTAGCTGTCATAAACACATAAAAGCGGAGCATAAACGTTACAAATTCAATCGTTTCAAGAAATTTAGGCAAACCGGGTCCACATTAATACACATCATCAATCCAAAAAGTTACTTCACACAAAAGGAGACAGTCATTAAAAGAAGATAATAATAACTTGTTTTTACAAGTGATCTCTAGAGGGAAATTGAACAAAAACATGTAAACTCAAATTCCCTTAACGATTAAAAGCCAGCAGATTCAACGAGAGCTCGCACTCTGTATCTGACAGGATGGTTGAGGCCGTCGCAATCATGGCTTAAATTACACAAGTAACAGCCAACTGATGGGGTGCTGAGAGAATGTGCAAAGTGATCCCCTGACACACAACTAACCAAACAGACACTGCAGTGTCTCCAAGCCCCAGACAGCTGTTACGCTTTGAAAATCAAAACATACAGAGGCAGCAAATCAGGCCAGACATGGATTTGCTGAGGCTGAATGGCTGCAAAGTTGAATGCTTTGGGCTCAGGAGATCAGCGTGCCATAGCTGAGGGAAGCTTCATATAACCCCCTCCGTCCAGGGAGACAGCTCACTTCCATGAGGGGTTGATTCGGGCCTGTGCACCGTGACAAACGCACACTGTCAGGCAGAAGAAATTTCAGGAAGCTATCCCCACCGACACTCCTTCTTCTGAGCGGCGTCAAATCCAAAGTCCACATAAGGCACTCCAAAAGACAGTTCAACCACTGCCGTCAGCGATGCACAATTGCCCTTAATACAGGAAAAAAATGTCCTATATGCCTTCAATGTGCACAAGCAGGACACATGCAGCAGACATGCCATCGTCGTGAATCCAATAAGACAAAGTTTAGCGTGTTGTCGGCAGCTGCTGGAGTGTCCTCTGAGGAGCCCGTGAATATCCCAGCTAGGTTCGCTGGGGGAATGTCCCAAAGTTGAGGTGCTTGTGCAGGGTAAGTCAATCCCCTGCATTCTGGATACTGGCTCCCAACTGGTTAACCCTTAAGGCAGCCAATGTCTTTGTGGGGTATGTACTATTGGACTGAGGTCGGTGCAGTAGTAATGTTAGGGAAGGGAGTGGTGATCGTACAAGACAGTTATTTATCACCAGCTAACACTGTTACACAAGTCCACTCTCCCCAAGGTCGCAACCGTGGCATCTGACCGAGCGTTTGCAGCATGCTGACGAGTGAGAATGGAAAAGGACCAGGACATGGCCTCCTCCGAACACACCACTTTGGTCACCCCAAAGTTTAATTATAAAAAGTATGGGGGCCGGTCATTTGCCATCCAGGGACCTAAGCTGCGGAACGCACTTCCAGCTCACCTGCAAAGCATCACGGTGTTAAGTGCTTTTAAATCACAGTTGAAAACACATCTAATCAGACAAGCTTTTAATACGTAGGTGGAAAAAAGATGGCTCCTGGAGGTTTTAGGTTGACTACCGGAAACGTAATGCTGTCACGCACAAGGATGCCTGTCCACTCCCTCGGATTGAGGAGTCCCTGACCAGCTTGAAAAGAGCCGAGTGGTACTCTACACTGGACCTGGCAAGCAACTACTGGTTGAGGTCAAGCCAGCGGGCAAGGAGAAGACTGCCTTCACGACCTGGATGGTAAACGAGAGAGATTCGGTTTGGGCTGTGTAACGCCCCAGCTACCTTTCAGCGGTTAAAGCCTCTTCCTGTTTTTGACCAACGAGTCCCCCTTTATTGGGTAATGCAGAAAAGGTGTACAATATTTCTATGAATTGATAGTGTAAAAAAAAGGAAATAAAGAAAACTTTGGCAGGGACGTTGAAAGTAGTTGCTCTATCCATTGTGTGAATAATGAGGACATCGGTGGGTGTTGGAAGTTTTAAGATTCTGAGACCACAGTCCAGCTGGCTTTGAGCGGCAGATGGTTGTTATGGAAATAAAAACACAGTGGGCAACCCACATTCAAATTTTAAAAATGTGTGTGGCTACGTTTAACATTTCAACATTTACATTGTGTTTCTCTGAAAAGTAGTTGAAGAGCATCCGTCCATCTCTTATGATTAACTAAAACAAAGGGGCCATCAACAATCTGCAGATGCTTTCACACATATAACAATATTGTCAGTGTAATATGACGAGTGAGAATATTACCTCAGTCGATTGGAGCCTGTGGACTGCATCTGTCGAGTCGTCTCTGGGTCTTCAAACATCTTGAGGATTGACTTGGAGCTGCTTTAGTTGGGCCACAAAAGTCATTTTCTGACCAGATCAATCACAACCCAGATCATCTATTAAAGTATGGCTCTTACAGTATAGGATTTCATTTCTACAGATAATTGTACACATCCATTGCAAAATCCACCATATTGGTCTCGCTATAAAACATCTTAGTACATTTATAAAGTTTATATGTTGTCAGGTGCTATCTGTGTGAGACTGCTGGCTAGCTAACGTTAGCCGGGTGAGGCTGAGTCTGTGCGATGTCACAAATCATAAAAGTGGTCTTTGTGAGAATTATCTTGCTGAACAAAATGTATCATAATCCCTTTTTTTCCACAGAGCTTATTTCCTGCACTAATCCTAATCGGTGTCCTGCACTAGAGTTGAGGGAAAATATGAAAAAGGCTACAGGGAATTGGGAAAGAGAGAGAAGAGGAACTTCAGCATCTTTTCAGTTTTACTTCAACAGTCATAGAAATCCATTATACCCCAAAAGTCACAGCGACTTATTCCATCTTCTGCAGTAGCCTCAATAACCCAGAATGCACTGCGAGCACAAAAACCTCAGTGCTTATCTGAGGGCTCTGTAAGGCATTGTGGAATATGTAGGAAATCACAAGTAAAGGAGACACTTTATGGAACCACGACCACAAGAAGGAACATACGTTTCAGCCTGATGACAGTGAGAGTATTTTAAAGGTGGATCTGGTTGTCTTTCAATGTGCGTGTACAAGACTTACTATATATTTGGAGCAATGTAATGGATCTTGGTGCACATCTTGTCAGCCACTACTTCACTGGATGTGGCTCTTGTGTCTGCTCCCAGAACCACTCCATCCTGCACCCACACAGACCCAGTGGGAAGTGTGTTACTCTAATTGTTACACAATGATTCACTTTGGTTCACACTAGAACGAGGCCTTTATACCTCAGTGGGCCCCTGGAGCTAAACAGGCCCCAGCAGTGTGAGACACTGGGCAGATCCCCTCACTGTGTTTATGTATTTATCATCATAGTTGTGAACTGATCAGTTATGCAGTGATGAAAGGGAAATGAAATAGTGTGGTACACTTTGATGAACAGTGTTAAAGAATAAAACTCAGGCTTTATGGACTAAACGTTCCACTTCTTTCCCTTTTCATACACATGCAGATTTACACAGGTTTGTGTACTCGCCTTGAACACCACTCCCGCGATGGTGGTGCCTGTTTTCACAGGTTTAGGTACCTGTCCATCAAACAGAGCCTCGAACTCAGCATTCCTACAGGGAGGGAGATACTTATGAATGGATGTAATATCTATAATAACCAAGTTGTTTCATTGATCAACGTGACAAACAAACAGGGGAAAGTTACTTTCACTTTGGATCTCGAATGGATCTGAAAGCTTCATTGGTTTTCTACATCTAAACCGACACCAAGTGGTGCGCCGAACAGAAGCTCCTACCTGGCTGCGTGGTCGAAGTTAAACCCCGCTGCAGGAGCTTGGAGGACATTGGATAGCGCCATATGGATCCTGGACTGCGGCTCTTCTGCGCGTCTCGATGCGCCTGAGGTCGCTGTTTGGAGCGTCGCCTCCTTCTTCTCTTTCGCTTTTGCTGTGAAAATGGAGAAACGCAGCGTGGACTCACGGGTCAAAGGAGTCAGCACAGGGGTGAGTACATCGGGACCGGCTCCTTAGTGTCATCGGAGAACCTGCTGAAGGATCAAATGATCGATCAGTGATTCTGCGCATAAACAGGTGAGACTAGAAGTTACCTGAAAGGAAGCCAAACACTACGAGGACCGGAGCTGTCGCGTGTTTTAATGTCCCACGTGTTTGCACGTTAGTCCTGAATGAGTCACATCTTTACAACATCTTTTAGAACTGAACACACAAAGAAGCGACAAGCTAGACGTTTATTTTCGTTTGTTAAAAATCCTTCCAGAGACTCTAAATCCCATGATGCATAGCGCTGCTCAGAGTGGCTGACATGGACACGGAAGCCAGGAGTCAAATTCAAATGACAAATTTGCCTCAGAGGGCTTTACAGTCTGTACACATGCAACATCCTCTGTCCAGAAACCCTCACATCGGCACAGAAAAACTCCCCAAAATATGAAAAAACTCTTCAATAGGAAAAAAAGGGAAGAAACCTTAGGGAGAACGTCAGAGGAGGGATCCCTCTCCCGGGATGGACAGACTGCAATGGATGTCATGTGTACAGAATCAACAATGTAAAAGATGTACAATACACTCAATTTCTCAAACAGAAATTAAAG
Organism: Pungitius pungitius; assembly: GCF_949316345.1. Lineage (NCBI taxonomy): Eukaryota > Metazoa > Chordata > Actinopteri > Perciformes > Gasterosteidae > Pungitius > Pungitius pungitius. The sequence goes on from NC_084916.1 coordinate 3,969,015, forward strand.
TAATTGCAAGTAACAGAACAAGTGTACGGCAGGACCACTGCAGGGACAACCACCATCAGATAGAACCACCATCCACAGAGGCTTCTGTGGGGAGGGAGAGCAAAAAGATGTTGGTTTATGATGACAGTAATATGAATCATATTTAAAGTAATGGTGACTGCAGCAGCAGGTGTCAGCAGAGCCATGCCAGGAGTCAGAACCAGGTTCTGCACGAAACTATGGTCCACGGAGACCTGCTAGGCGAGAAAGCGCAAAAAACTCCCGGAAAGAAGCTTAATTAGTGATGTACATTAATAAAGCATGGATGATTGTGGAGGGAGAGAGTGTGAGAGTGAGAGAGATGCTCGGTGTGTCCTAAGAAGTCCTCCGGCAGTCTAAGCCTAGAGCAGCTTAACTAAGGGCTGGTCCAGGCTAACCTGAGCCAGCCCTAACTATAAGCAATATCAAAGAGGAACGTTTTAAGCTTTATATTAAATGAACTGACCGAGTCTGCCCCTCGGACTGAAAGTGGAAGCTGGTTCCACAAAAGAGGAGCTTGATAACTGAAGGCTCTGGCCCCCATCCTACTTTTTAGAACTTTAGGAACCACAAGTAGCCCAGCATCTACGGAGCGTAGATACCTTGTAGGACAATACGGTGTAACAAGCTCTTTAAGATAAGACGGTGCCTCACCAGCAAGTACCTTTTAGGTGAGTAGAAGTACCTTAAATTCTATTCTTGATTTAACAGGAAGCCAGTGCAGAGAAGTTAATACAGGAGTTATATGATCCCATTTCTTAGTATTTGTTAATACACGTGCTGCAGCATTCTGAATCAACTGGAGAGGTTCAATAGATATACAAGAGCAGCCTGATAACAAATAATTACAGTAATCCAGTCTAGAAGTAACACATGCATGAACTAGTTTTTCTGCATCACTTTGAGACAGGAAGTTATATATGAAAGTTGAAGGACATATCCCGGTCGAAGAAAACTCTTTCTGACGGTGCTGTTGGATACCAGAGCAATTCCATCCATAGAGACTGGATCACGCGACAGCTGACTTTGAAGGCTCTCTGGGCCTATTATGATAACTTCTGTTTTTTCCGAGTTTAACATCATGAAGTTGCAGGTCATCCAAGTTTTGATGTTAACAAGACAATCCTGAAGTCTAACATGCTGGTTGGTGTCTTCTGGCTTGATCAATAGATACAGTTGAGTATCATCTGCATAACAATGGAAGTTTATGCGGTGTTTTCTGATAACGTCGCACAAAGGGAGCATGTACAGGGTAAATAGAATCGGTCCAAGCACAGAACCTGTCACGTCCGTGTTATGTCTCCTGCTGTGTTTGGCTTGATGTAACTACTTATTCATTACTTGCATGTGAGAACATATCCCCCCCCCCCCTCTCTCCCCCAGACCACCATCCTGGCTGCCACGTTTGATGGAGGGGTTGTGATTGGTTCAGATTCCAGGGCTTCCATTGGAGGGTAAGGGTGCTGGGAAGATACATGAAGATGCCTCCATTGTTAAACCGATTAGTAAGAAACAGAAATGTCCCTGTGACTGTGGTGGATCCAAGCCACTTCATCACATACATTCCTCTCTCTCTTTAGGGAATACGTGTCATCTAAGACCATCAACAAGGTGGTCCAGGTTCATGACCAGATCTTCTGCTGCATGGCCGGCTCGCTAGCAGATGCTCAGGCCGTCACCAAGGCTGCAAAGTTCCACCTGTCACTCCATAGGTGCCACACACTCGTATGAATACAATAGCACATGTTTAGCAAGGAAGCTAAATCCCATTTTCACATCACTCATTAATAGAATCATTTGTTAATCACGCTGGTTATTGATTCATTTTAATCCTCCAAGAGGAGAAGAACAACAACTAACGAACTTGTCACAATCACCTGCCAGCTCAATCTTCCACACCTGCCCCGCATCCACAATCAGTCACTCTCCTGCCTTCCACACCTGCTTCGCATTCACAATCAGCCACGCTACATAAGCACTGCACACCCAGCTTGTCATTGCCAGATTGTTCTTCGCGTCATGCAAGTCTCTCCAGCACTCTACCTCGGACTGATCTCCCGGTTTCGACCCTGCCTGTCCCCGACCCGTTCGTCTGTCTCTGCCCCGGTGAGCACGTCAGCCTTCTGTCCCCGACCACGAGTCCTGCCTGAGCGCCTCGGGTTTCTGTTGCCTGTCCCTTGGACTGCCCGGCGCTTCTGCTCCGGTGCCCCGGATCTCCGACCGGCCCCGCGGTCGCACCAGCTGACTCCCGGCATCTCCTCCCCGATCCTGAGGACCAAACGCTGCCCTGTCTCTCATCGTGCCCGAACGCCTGCTGTGAGGCCGTGTGTAATAAATGCGTTAACCAAACACTCTGTGCCGTTGTGCTGCATTTGGCTCCGCCACACGCTCGTGTCAGAACTAACCCTAAACAATGACAGCTATATAAAATCATTAGAGAGCCCAAAACAATAGTTTTTTTTGCACAGTGTGCAGATGGAGAGCCCTCCACTGGTGATAGCAGCAGCATCGGTGCTGCAGGAACTGTGCTACAACAACAAAGAGGAGCTGCAGGCGGGCTTTATCACAGCAGGCTGGGACAGGAAGAAGGGACCTCAGGTGGGGGCTGGTCGGGATGACAGTCACACAGGAAGCAGAGACCACAGCAGTCCAAAGTAACTCCACCTACTGCTGATATCCTGCGTCCCTCTCCAGGTGTACGTGGTGTCTCTTGGTGGGATGTTGATCGGTCAGCCGGTGACCATCGGAGGCTCAGGCAGCACCTACATCTACGGCTACGTCGACGCCAAATACAAAGCCCACATGGGCAGAGAGGAATGCCTGCAGTTTGCCACTAATGGTACGGTCCTGTTGGTTCACTTGTGCACGCTGACCTAAATCCGCTGCTACTTGTTTGGTGTTCAATGGGGGGAACTTGGGTTGTGATTCTATGATTCCAGTATGATGCAGACAATGAGAATAAGAGTTCAGTAAATATCATAATATTATAAATATTATTATATGAGAGTTTGACATGATGTCCCACAGCTCAGCTTGGACAAAGGCCTCTGGTTGCACTCAGATTGAGTGGTGTGATGTACATCTATGTTGTAGTTGGTGACCATGCAGCCTTTAGAGCCTTTAGGAGGTGTATAAACGCTGCATGCTGCTCACCTTCAGTTGTTAAACCTGTATTTGTCCTGCTTGTTGTCCCCCCCGCTCTGCCCCCCCTTTGCTCTCTCTCTGGGTCACAGCTTTAGCTCTTGCTATGGGCAGAGACAACGTCAGCGGAGGCGTGGCTCACCTTGTGGTCATCACGGAAACTGGGGTGGAGCACGTGGTTGTCCCCGGCAACCAGCTGCCCAAGTTTCACAACGAGTGACAGCAGGAATTCTTCACTTTTGTTTTTTAGCTTCATTTCAGTAACTGTTTGAAATTCCTGATCCACAATCTCATCAATAATGTCCTGTATAGGACTGGAATGTAACACATTCTGCACACACACACACACCTTCACAACAAGACCATGAAAATGATTCCTGCTAATTGCAAATTATAGATATGGCAACAGTGGTGATAAGTTTCATAGTTCTTACAAAGTCAATAACCTTAAAAACGACTCCATCTGCCTTCACATTTAGTTTTTTTATGTTTGGAAATATTTGAAATATTACTTTCCATTTGTTGAGTGCATTACAATATCTTGATCATTATTATGTGCCGTGTTCTCTGTTGTAGTTTCATGTATCATTTTAAGGTCTTAGAATGTACTCTGATGCATAGCGTATGTCTTCACTGTTTCATGGCTGTGGATTCACTTTGGTCCACACAATCTAACAGTGAGGACGTCACACAGTCTGAAACACACTTAAAGACGAGGTCGTCACTCAAAGGTGTCACAGGGCAGGAGGGCCCAGAATGAACAAGACACTGTCAAGACCACGTAGGCAGGAAGGAGGACCCAAACGCAGAGTTCTGCACAGAGAAATACTTTAATAAATTCAAATCCAAACGCAGACAAAGACCAGGAACTTAGAGACATAGGGACACTATTCAGGGACAACAAAATAAAACAGGCAACAAACCCAAACCGTGACAGACACAGTCCAACATGTGCCAAGACAATCAAAGTTGCTTATTGTTCACAGCTGTTTTCCTCAGCTGTAGATTTATAGCTTATAAATCAAGTATTTGATGAAAAGAAAATGTATTGGATATTATTATATTGTGAAAAAACACTTCATGGTTGTTGCTGCACAAATGTTGCTGTTCCTCCTTTTACTGACTGTACTGATAGTGAGTGACTCCCCACACTGGGGTCCTTTGGAGTTGCTGCAGCTAACAGCTAACTGTCTCCAGTGTCTTCAGGTCGTCTGCTAGTGTGTCCCCTTAAACTTGACCCAACCGACCCTTATCACCACCTCACCAAGGAAGGGGGCTACACATCTGTTAAGCAGGAGGGGAACGGACCCCTTAACTCAGCTGACCTGCTCTCCTCTTGGACAGATGGTCCCTTGGAGGCTAGAAGTGAGGCAGATTCCTGTCTCATTTGTGGTCTGATGAACCATAAAGTCCTCTCATTGAATTCTCTCCCTACACTCGCTGTGAAATGAATACGTTTGTTAAAGGTCAACTATCTATTCTTTCTAGTGTTCTTATTGTGCAAAAAAAAATGAACTCAAATGGCCTCCACAATCACCAGATCTCAATCCAATAGAGCATCTTTGGGATGTGGTGGAACGGGAGATTCGCATCATGGATGTGCAGCCGACAAATCTGCGGCAACTGTGTGATGCCATCATGTCAATATGGACCAAACTCCCTGAGGAATGCTTCCAGCACCTTGTTGAATCTATGCCACGAAGAATTGAGGCAGTTCTGAAGGCAAAAGGGGGTCCAACCCGTTACTAGCATGGGGTACCTAATAAAGTGGCCGGTGAGTGTATGTGTTAGATAGTGTTTGCATGAATGCTTACTGACACTAAATCCTCCACCTTCTCATCTTTACTAACATGCAGTGTCTCTAGTTTAGACAAACAAGAAGGGGTGGGGGGGCGGGGGGTGGACCAGGAAGTCAGACCGACCCACTCAATGCATCACACGTAACATTATTTCGGATGATTAGAGATAAATTACATAATATGTGTTTTTTAAATAATACATTTTTGCACTCCAAGTATCGTTTGGTAGACAAACACACTTAACTGTGTTCTAAAACATCAGAAGGTTCTACATAGAACTACAGAGCCTTAAGGAAATACAAGAAGTATCAAACCCCAGCTAATATTTTTAAAATGAAGATATTTGAACTTGTTTTTTCCCATCTCTGTTCTGCCAATTGATTAAAGGCACATTATTTAATTAGATAATACCATGTGTGCTTATTAAATACATTTACAGAAAACATGGGGTCCCCCCCTGAAATCCTATGTCTAAAGTCCCTTGTGACCCCCTTGGCCCTGCTCTCCTCTAACAACACAGAGGAATGTGTGTGTGTCATTGACCCTGCACAGGTTCACCAGGCTTTGGCCAGTTGTCCTAACCAGACCCTGCTGGTGATCGCCCACAAGCTGAGGACCATCCAGAGGGCCCATCACATTGTTGTGATGGATGACGGCAGAGTTCAGGAGCGAGGGACTCACCAGGAACTGATGGAGTTGAAGGGGAGCTACTACCGACTGAAGGAGGAGCTCTTTGAGGAGGAAAATCCAGCCCAGTGACGCAGCGCTGTCCCCCTGGACCCATCTGTGGGACGGTTGTTCTGTGGGACCACGTTGGACCAGCAGCCGCAAAGAATATATCAGGATTTATTTAAGTGATAAAGAGCTCACAGAACAGAAGGCCACACACATGCTGTACATATACAAACATACCTTTAATAATAGATTGTGTAAATATTGTTTCGTGAATATTAAAAATGAAAGAAAGCAGACCAATGATTTTCAGTTAAAATTTGTGGAGCCTCCTCAACTCTAGTACTAGACTTCTGTTTTTATTTATTTTGTTGAAATGACATTGGATGTTGTAAATGAGTCTAACAAGATTAATAAATGATTTCAGATATGGATCTGGACTGTAAAGTTCAGTATAATTCATTAACCAGAACAGCCTTATTCATGCTTTAGTTTGAAGTCTTTACTTCTGTAACCCTTTTTATTCCGATCCTCCAAAAGCAGCCCGGCTGCTCCTTTATATGACGGATTACATCATCATTTGATGATCCTCCACGAGCCAGAAGATCCATCAAAGCTGCTCTTTCTTACTTTGAGGTCACTTTGAGCCACGACACCCCAGACAGATGAGACACCTCTAAACATAAGATTTACCACTTAGTGGAGTTTTATTTCACAAATATTACAAATATTCTTTCCTACTTTTTTGTTCATGGTAATTAAATATGTGTAAGTACCTTTGTGCAGAATTCTGTGCATGTAAAGTGCTAAATAAATAAAGCTAATTAATTCAACAGAGGACAAAGTGAAAGCACAATATATTAAGTTGGGGTTTAGCAGAGTTTGCAGGTTTTATTCAGGCCCAACTGACTCGGCATGAGTCACACTGAGTCACACCGTGCAAAGAAAAGCAGGAAAACGCGTAATACAGGACAATTATTAGGTGGTGATTGTAAATTTGTTCTACTGGCTAGTAGTTTGAGGCCTTTGAGCTTTTGTAACCGGAAATTAGTGTTTGTTTGGTCTCTTGGATTTTTGGTTTGACTGCAGGTGAGTTTTTGGAAAGTTGCCTGATGACATTTCATAGAAACCAACGAACACGGAAGTGACATCAGGCTTTGTGTCAAAACACCAACCCCTCTATTGACAAAGATCAGGCTCAGCATCGGCAACGTTAACCGCCATCTTGTTACGATGTCTCCACAAAATGGGGACTGAAGACACGTGTCCACACACGTGCTGCTGTTGCTTCTCCTGGACGTCACCATCGTGAGTGTGAGGGATTCCTGAATGAACAATGACATTTATATATTTTATATTATATTTAAAACATTTATATGTACTTTGATCATCACATGAATCTTGTTTTCCTGTAAATGTAAGATATGGACAAATTCATATTCTTATTCTTATAAAGGCGACGTTTTGGCTCACAGACTAATCGTAAACATCTACAACCCTGAGTGCTGCCTGCAGGTTCCAATAACAGGAGGCAAAAGGGCAAAAGGCTCGACATCTTAGTGAGATTTTCAGATGAAGGTGAATATAAAATAAAGAAATTATCTAGAAAAGATGATTGTGCATCCTGAAACTTTTTGTGCACCTACATAGTGTGTAAATGTGTATCTTTGGATGTGCGTATGCGCTCAGCAGCTTTTGTTGTGCACCAGCGAGTGCTGAGCTCTTGTTACTTTCACTTTCTGTGCTTGTTGTGCATTCATTGAGCACCTGATTCATCCAAGACACAACCGAGCCAAGCTCTGGTGACTGAGTCACTGGATAGATTGGCTTCACTGTCACATGATCCCTGCTTCTCTTCTCCTTTAGGAGCCAAAAAGAATAAGAGCAACTGATGCAGCATGAAGCACAACAGAAAGTGATGCAGCTTCTTTTCCACACTCGTCTCATTCAGTGTGACAGAAGCATCTCAATAGAAAAAGGTCAAACATGATCAATTATTGATCCTTAATATATGTGGACAGTTGCTAGCACCGGCGCACGTGGCCCTCGGGGGAGCCAGGTCGAGGCCCCACACTGTTACATGCGGGGTACCTCAGGGTTCGGTTCTCGGCCCTACTCTCTTTTCTATCTATATGCTCCCCTTGGGCCACATCATCACCAGGCATGGAGTTGCTTTCCACTGCTATGCTGATGATACGCAGCTTTATGTCAGATTGGACCCCACATCCTCTGCATCATCTCTCTCCATGCTAACTGCCTGCCTTGAGGAGATAAGGACATGGATGACTGACAACTTCCTCCAGCTAAACAACTCCAAAACCGAAGGTCTCCTCATTGGGACCCCACACCAACTCCGATCTTCCCCTTTGACTGTTTTTTCATTCGCTGGCCATGTCTCTTGTAGTTTTCTTGTGTCTCGTGTCTCTGGGTTAACTTCACTTCCTGTCCTGTCCTGTGATTGCCTGAGGCGATAAAACAGCGAGAGGAAGGAAGCAGCTATTTGCTGGCTGGAACACAAAGTGTATACTTGTTCGGTGTGGGTATATTAAATCGAGTAGGAAGTGGGGTGGGATAGTATCGGCCGACGGCCTGTATAGGTCTGGTAGCGGTGCTATCTCACACCCACAGCCTCTTGACTGAATTAAAAATATATATATAAAAAAATAAAAATAAAAACTTAAATGGAGCTGCATCAAGGGAGACAGGAGGAAGATAGTATGGATTATAGTGGAATGGAGGAAAATGGAAGTGATGGGAGGAGGGAAAGTGATTGGGAGGAGGTAGGGAAAAGGAGGTTAGTCGTAAAAGAAAGAAGAAAAAAGACTGTGATAGTACAAATGGGACGGAAAGTGAAGAAGATAAAAGGAAAGCTCCTAAGGCAGGAATGCTTAATGTAGTGGTACGACTTGAGGGAGAAGGAGTTAAAAAAATGGACCCACTTAAGTTAACTAAGATAATAAGAGAAAAAGTAGGAGAGGTGAAGTATGCAAGGATTCTGGGAGATGGAAATCTACTTGTAGGATGTAATAATGAAGAGCAAATGGAAAAAGCAAAGAAGATGAAGTGTATAGGAAAAGTAAAAATAGAAAAAGTAGTAAGAGTGGGGGAGAGAAGAAGTGGAGGAAGTAAGGGAGTGATATATGGAATCCCACATACTGTGAATGTGAAAGAGTTGGTAGAGAATCTGAAATTGAAGAATAGGTCAGTCAAAAGTGCAGTAAGAATGACAAGGGGAATGGAAAAAATGGAAACCGAGTCAGTGTTGATTGAGTTTGAAACAAAGGATATACCAAAAGAGGTATACTATGGATTTATGAGATACAGCATAAGGGAGTATGTGCCTAAACCATTGAGATGCTATAACTGTCAAGAATTTGGGCACATGGCTAATGTCTGTAAAGGAAAGAGAAGGTGTGCTAGATGCACTGGGGATCATGAATATGGAAAGTGTGGAGACGCAAGACCAAAGTGTTGTAACTGTGGAGGGGATCATAGTGTGGCATTTTGGGGATGTGAAGTGATGAAGAAGGAAGTTAAAGTACAACAGATAAAAACACAGGGAAACCTCTCATATGCTGAAGCTGCTAAAAGAGTGGAAAAGGAAAAGGAGAATCAGAGCGAAGAAGTTGAAAAAAGGGTAGTACGAGAAGATCATCAAGGAAAGAAAGAGAAATGGGAAGAGAAGAAGAAAATAGTGACATTCATAGCAGGGGTGATAAATGCTACAGCTGAAGTTAAGTCTAAAACGGAAAGAATTCAGATTATTGTTAAGGCAGCAATTCACAATTTAGATATGGCAGGATTAAAGTGGGAAGAAGTTAGGGATGAACTTAGTGTACAGTCGAGTCAAGAGACAGCATGGGTGGGCTAATCAGTTAAGTAATGATAATCCTACATTGGAATGCAAGAAGCTGGATCGCAAATGGGCAAGAGTTTAAGCAATTTGTCGGGAATAGAAAAGAAAAACCAGATGTAATATGTGTTCAGGAGTCCTGGTTAAAACCAAATTTGGAGTTTATAATATATGGATACATATCAGTTAGACAAGACAGGGAAAGTGGAGGGGGATGTATTACATTTGTAAGGCAAGGGATTCCGTATAGGGTGTTAGGTATAGGTAAGGAGCAAGAGTATGTAGTAGTAGAAACGTGGGGGGGAAGGAAAAAAATAGTAATTATAAATTATTACAATCCATGTAGGAAGTTAGATTTAATCAAATTAGAGGAACTAGAGGGACAAGATAATAATAATAATATTATATAGTGTGGGGATTTCAATGCACATAATACATTGTGGGGAAGTGAGAAAATGGATAGTAATGGACAAGTAATCGAAGAACTATTGGATGAGAAAAACTTAGTGTGTTTAAATGATGGAAGTAAAACGAGGATAGAGGTTAAGACTGGGAAAGAATCTGCACTGGATCTAACAATGGTATCTAGTAGTATGGCAGCGATATGTAAATGGAGTGTGTATAAAGAAGGAACAATAGGTAGTGATCATTATCCAGTAATGTGTGAAGTTAATATGGCAGTATCTCAAAGTATAGGAAATAGAGGAGGAAAATGGGTTTTTGAGAAGGCTAATTGGGAAAAATTCCAGGAGGAAAGTGACAGGTACCTGAACCAGATTGAATATAATGATGATATAGAGTCACTGGAAAGTAAAATTAAGGAAGGTATAATAAGGGCAGCAATGGAAACAATTCCAAAAAGTAAAGGTAATGTGAAGAGGAAAATAGTACCATGGTGGAATGAGGAATGTAAAGAAGCAGTTAAAAATAGAAATAAAGCATTTAAAGTAATGAAAAGAACGCATAATTTTATGCATATGATTCAATATAAGTATGCTTATTTTTTTTTGGGTTTTTTGCTCATCTGTAGAGAGCTGCAACCTCTCTGTGGAGGGCGTTGGCAAGAGAGGCGACAAGAGGAAGGTCGCCGCTGCTGAGGCAGGACCAAGCAGAAAAAGACAAAGGCTGGACAGTGAGGACCGGAAACAAAACAAACAAGGTCAGTAGTTTGTCTTTTCTTGCAGTTGGTCACTTTAGTTCACAACAATTCAATGTTTCATTGGGTTTCATTCGTCAGAATTCCACGGGTCGAAAAACAAAGGCTCACGGTCGATTTAGCGTCCACCTCAGCAGTCACTGGTAAGCTGATCGCGTGAAACTGCTCCTGGAGATGCTTCCCGTCATCAGTTCACTAAACACGGGGTTTGACAGTTAACAACAAACTGACAATCCTCTGGAGTTTTTTTAGCTCCTGTGTAGGGAGATGCAACACCTCTGTGGAGGTCGTTGGCAAGAGAGGCGTCAAGAGGAAGGTCGCCACTGCTGAGGGAGGACAGAAAAAAAGCAGAAAAAGACAAAGGCTGGACAGCGAGGACTGGAAAAAAAAAAACAAGGTCCGTAGTTTTAGGTTTTATTACAGAGTCAAATTGAAATTGGTATTACCATACCAGGATGGGTAGAGTTTAGGTGACATGTAGTCGCTGTCACTCAAAAATGTATTAAAACAACATGTTTGTGTCTGCAGAAGAGTTAGAGGCCAAATATGAGCAACTGGAACTCCTCAGTGCGGGAGGATGTTTGAAACGTGTACGCCGGCCACCGCAGGGCCGACAACCTACCCGTAAGCCCTATACACACACACGTTCCCAAACGCACACACACACACGTGCAGACACCCTCTAACAAAATTCTTGTTTCGAAGGTTGCCATTAAACACATCCCTAATGATGACGTCTACTGCACACATGAGGTGAGTGAGCAACGCCTAACACTGTCAAAATGTTCTGTGTTCGAAACTCTGTTTGTGAATGTATCACGGAGGAACCTCTCTGATCCTTAATTCTCGCGTTACAGGACGACGAAGGGAACAAAATTTCCATTGAGATCGCCATCATGTTGAAGCTCTCGGCCAAATCGGAGGGGGCATCGCCATACCTTACCTTGCTGGACTGGTACCAGTTAGAGGAGGAGCTGGTGATGGTGATCGAGAGGCCCATCCCCGCTACGGATTTATTTGACCATATCATGGGCAAAGGAGGCTTCGTGAAGGAAAAAGATGCCAAGGTGAGCTGCTGTGATCAGCTCAGAGTCACAGCGATGAAAGCGCGTCGACGGCGTCCTCCTCTGATGCCTCGGATCTCTCTTTTTGTTTCCGTCAGATCATACTGAGGCAGCTTGTCGATGCGGCGCTCGATCTGGAGAACAAGAACATTTTCCACCGGGACATAAAGGTGGAGAACATCCTGATCGAGACAAGTTCGAAGGTCCCACGAGTTCGCGTTATCGACTTTGGTCTGAGCTGTTACGACGATAAAAAAGAGACTTATCATGAGTTTTTCGGTAAGGTGTCTGGCTCTTGCTCCGGTTCTTTACCAACCCATCTGTGACTTTTGCACTGAAACAAAGCTTTTCAGCCCCACTGACACTTTTCATTATGTCTGTGTGTTCTAGGAACTACATACTCCCCAGAGATTCTCCTTAGCAAGGGGTACAAATCAGGATCCACCACAGTGTTTCAGATTGGAGCGGTGCTGTTTAACACCCTTCACAAATTCGAAAAATTTGACCCGTTAGTTTTTTATTTAAAGCGTCAAAATCTCCCCCAAAGCATCTCCAAGAGTAAGAACACTATACACAAACATGTCGAGAGACACAAATCTGCTCTTTTATTTTAAATTCTGATGATGATCTTCACCTTTCTTCTCTTTCACTTTTCAGACCGCAAAGACTTCCTCCAGATGTGCCTGAGAAATGACCCCAACGAACGTCCCACACTGGAGCAGCTGAAGAATCACCAGTGGCTCAGAAAATCCGATAAGACCTCAGCACACAAACACAAATAGACAATAGACAAAATGAAAGGGATGCACTAAAAGACACACTAACACTAATGAAACTAAAACACATATAAAAAGATAAATATATATATATACACAAAGACAAACTAAAACACATATAAAAAGATATATATATATATACACACTAAAATAGATATATCTAAATATATATCTATATAATAACATATAATAAATAAAATTAAAAGTAAAATATAGATATATAAATATATATATATAATATAATATATATATATTATATCTATCTACATATCTATAATATATATATGTTAGATTGATATATTATTAATATTTATATTCATATATATATATATATATTACATTTTTATATATTATAAATATGTATTACATATTTATATTTATATACATTTTTAAAGTTATTTTTATATGTACTAAATAGATTTATATGCAGATATATCTATATTTTTATTAATTAATTATATATATAATATATATAAATATATACATGTATTTATATATATATATAAATAGACTTATACCAACTAAAATATAAATATACATAAAGACACACTAACCAACACAAATACATATATATATATATATATATATAAATACACTTATAGAAACTAAAATATAAATACACACAAAGACACACTAACACAAATATATATATATATAAATACACCTATACCCACTAAATTATATGTAAATACATTATACCAAATAAAATATAAATATACACAAAGACACACTAACACACACAAATATATACATAAAAAATACACCTATACCCACTAAAATATATATTAATACTTTTATAGCAACCGAAATATAAATATGCACAAAGACACACTAACACACACAAATACACATATATATAAAAACACTTATAGAAACTAAAATATAAATATACACAAAGACACACTAACAGACAAATATATACATAAAAATACACCTATACCCACTAAGATATATATAAATACACTTATACCAAATAAAATATAAATATACACAAAGACACACTAACACACACAAATATATATATATATAAAAACACTTAAAGCAACTAAAATATAAATATACACCAAGACACACTAACACACACAAATATATATATATATATATACACACCTATACCCACTAAAATATATAGAATTAATCTTATAGCAACTAAATTATAAATATACATAAAGACACACTAACAGACAAATACATACATAAAAAATACACCTATGCCCACTAAAATATATATAAATACACTTATACCAAATAAAATATAAATATACACAAAGACACACTAAAACACACAAATACATATATATATATATTTATAAAACACTTATAGCAACTAAAATATAAATATGCACAAAGACACACTAACACACACAAATACATATATATATAAAAACACTTATAGCAACTAAAATATAAATATACATAAAGACACACTAACAGACAAATATATACATAAAAAATACACCCATACCCACTAAAATATATATAAATACACTTATACCAAATAAAATATAAATATACACAAAGACACACTAACACACACAAATACATTTATATATAAAAACACTTATAGCAACTAAAATATAAATATACACAAAGACACACTAACAGACAAATATATACATAAAAAATACACCCATACCCACTAAAATATATATAAATACACTTATACCAAATAAAATATAAATATACACAAAGACACACTAACACACACAAATACATTTATATATAAAAACACTTATAGCAACTAAAATATAAATATACACAAAGACACACTAACACACACAAATATATATATATATATACACACCTATACCCACTAAAATATATAGAATTAATCTTTTAGCAACTAAATTATAAATATACATAAAGACACACTAACAGACAAATATTTACATAAAAAATACACCTATACCCACTAAAATATATATAAATACACTTATACCAAATAAAATATAAATATACTTGAAGAAACACTAACACAGACAAGTATATACATATAAATAGACCCTCTAACAAAAGTCTTAAACACATCCCTAATGATAACGTCTACTGCACACATGAGGTGAGTGAGCAACGCCTGACACTGTCAAAACTGACAATCCTCTGGGGTTTTTTGCTCATCTGTAGAGAGCTGCAACCTCTCTGTGGAGGGCGTTGGCAAGAGAGGCGACAAGAGGAAGGTCGCCGCTGCTGAGGCAGGACCAAGCAGAAAAAGACAAAGGCTGGACAGTGAGGACCGGAAACAAAACAAACAAGGTCAGTAGTTTGTCTTTTCTTGCAGTTGGTCACTTTAGTTCACAACAATTCAATGTTTCATTGGGTTTCATTCGTCAGAATTCCACGGGTCGAAAAACAAAGGCTCACGGTCGATTTAGCGTCCACCTCAGCAGTCACTGGTAAGCTGATCGCGTGAAACTGCTCCTGGAGATGCTTCCCGTCATCAGTTCACTAAACACGGGGTTTGACAGTTAACAACAAACTGACAATCCTCTGGAGTTTTTTTAGCTCCTGTGTAGGGAGATGCAACACCTCTGTGGAGGTCGTTGGCAAGAGAGGCGTCAAGAGGAAGGTCGCCACTGCTGAGGGAGGACAGAAAAAAAGCAGAAAAAGACAAAGGCTGGACAGCGAGGACTGGAAAAAAAAAAACAAGGTCCGTAGTTTTAGGTTTTATTACAGAGTCAAATTGAAATTGGTATTACCATACCAGGATGGGTAGAGTTTAGGTGACATGTAGTCGCTGTCACTCACAAATGTATTAAAACAACATGTTTGTGTCTGCAGAAGAGTTAGAGGCCAAATATGAGCAACTGGAACTCCTCGGTGCGGGAGGATGTGAAAATGTGTACGCCGGCCACCGCAGGGCCGACAACCTACCCGTAAGTGCAACAAACAAGGTCAGTAGTTTGTCTTCTCCTGCAGTTGGTTACTTTAGTTCACAACAATTCAATGTTTCATTGGGGTTTTTTCTCATCTGTAGATGACGATACAAGCTCATCGTCCAACGAGAATATCCCAACACTCGTCAGAATTTCGCGGGTCGAAAAACAAAGGCTCACGGTCGATTTTGCGTCCACCTCAGCAGTCACTGGTAAGCTGATCGCGTGAAACTGCTCCTGGAGATGCTTCCCGTCATCAGTTCACTAAACACGGGGTTCAACAGTTAACAACAAACTGACAATCCTCTGGTTTTTTTTTTTGTTCCTCTGTAGGGAGATGCAACACCTCTGTGGAGGTCGTTGGCAAGAGAGGCGTGAACAGGAAGGTCGCCACTGCTGAGGGAGGCCAGAAAAAAAGCAGAAAAAGACTGGACAGCGAGGACCGGAAAAAAACCAAACAAGGTCAGTAGTTTTCGGTTTTATTAGTCAAACTGAAATTGGTATTACCATACCAGGATGGTTAGAGTTTAGGTGACATGTAGTCGCTGTCACTCACAAATGTATTAAAACAACATGTTTGTGTCTGCAGAAGAGTTAGAGGCCAAATATGAGCAACTGGAACTCCTCGGTGCGGGAGGATTTGGAAACGTGTACGCCGGCCACCGCAGGGCCGACAACCTACCCGTAAGCCCTATACACACACACGTTCCCAAACGCACACACACACACGTGCAGACACCCTCTGCCAAAAGTCTTGTTTCGTAGGTTGCCATTAAACACATCCCTAATGATGACGTCTACTGCACACATGAGGTGAGTGAGCAACGCCTGACACTGTCAAAATGTTCGAAACTCTGTTTATGAATGTATCACAAAGGAACCTCTCTGATCCTTAACTCTCGCGTTACAGGACGACGAAGGGAACAAAATTTCCATTGAGATCGCCATCATGTACAAGCTGGCGGCCAAAAATAAGTATATATTTATATCTAATACAAATGTATACATGTAATATATACAACCATTTAATATTAAATATATATTATATATATACGTATAAATACATATATTAATTTATATATATGTATATAAATACCCTGATACCCACTGCTCTTACTTTGACAGAAAGGAGCATGTGAGGAACTACATCAGACGAAGTCCATTGATGAGCTACGGGACCCCAATTCTCCAAAATAGGATTACTTAATAAGTACATTCGTATATGATCTAAACCAAATGAATTCTTCTTTTCTTTACACCACAAAGATTAATTAATCTGTTCTTTATTATTACTTTTTGACTTATGTTAAGCTACAGTGTTCTTGAGTTAATGAGTTTGAATATAAATGACACATGGAAGTTTGATTGCTTTTCAAATAATATTTTAATCCTGATTTAAAGTGTTCATTCACGTTCTCGTTTATTAAGACATTTTTACCTTAAAATAATGACAAAGGAAGAACAAAAAATACTTTTAAGTCTTGATTAAGTATATTTTCGTGGTTAACATAATTATTTTCATTAGATTTAAGTCAGCCATTTAAAAGCAAATACTAATTCTATTCATTACAAATAAACAAACTTTATTTATATGATTCAGGCACAAACAATAAAAAGAGAAAACTTGGGGTGAAGATGTCGCTGCTGAAGCATTTTAATCACTATTTCAATCATGTTTTATTTCAGAGAAGAGAGAAAAATTGATCCTAAAATGTAACCCGCACATTTAGAAATAGGAAAACTTCTGTGTGTTGTAGCCAAGGTTCATAGTGGTACTCAACAACCAAACTTAAGCTTGAATCTGATGAACTTTTATTTTTATTATTCATCGTTTGAGTATTTCTTTATTGTGCCGTTTTAAACTTTAAACGGGGGTCTACCCGACAAACTGCAAAAGTAGTTGACTGTAAATTAATGAGCCCCCAGTGCCATGGTTGAATTCTCAATGAGGATAATTCGCCTCAATTTATAAACTAGCAGCAAGCTGTGAAAATTCCTTTTCTTTATTAAACATAAATATAAACTAGAAATGCATTTCCTGGTGAAAATGCATTGGAATGCATGAAGGTAAAATTAATTTCAGAAAGTTGCTTAAAGTACAGAAATGGGAGAAGCTTCTATGAATTTGAAAAAATACAGAACAAATTAAAGCTGCGAGCAGCGTTGGACGGGTCCTCGCTACTCCTTGCACGTCGGGGCACTGGCCACACGGTTACAAATGGGGCCGAGGAACCCTGCAGCCGTCGGGCAAAGCGGTCGCAAGTCAGTGGTCGTTAACCGTGTGGAGCAACGCCAGGAATGCCGCTTTGCAAACTTTATCTTTGACATTATGATGGTCTTAGGCCTTTTATGTCAACATATAACCAGGAGCTTAAAGCCTCTCAGAACACCATTCTTAATAAAACACTCCGCTACACTAACAACATGAAAACATTTTAACTGATTTTGACAAAATACAAAGTCCGCTTACCTCCGTGTCTCCGTGTGTTTTTCACTAAATACAAAAAGGCGGAAAATCTAGTTAGGTGCATTTGCATACCATGATTAACTTTTTTGTAGAGCATGCCAAAGAGGACCTGTGTGCCAACTTTCAAGTAGATCCGACATCCGGGGCAGAAACTGGCCTAGTGTGGTCTTTTTTAAATTTCTAGAGGGCGCTATAGAGACATTTCTTCATACCCAAACGTAAGAAATTATCAAATTTTTTAACAGTCTGGATATCCATGCCAAATTTAACAACTTTTTGAATATGATAAAGGCCCAAAAAAAAGGGTTTGTGAGAATAATAATAATTATGATTATTCCTTAAAATACAATAGGTTCCTCTACGACTAGTCGTAGCGCGGACCCTAAATACCACAGTGAGCACAGTATCCCTCTCTTAGACAACTCATTTCTGGTAAAGATAATGTTGTGATGTTTCATCCTCAATTACCTCACAAGTACCACTTTGACCTGAGAAGAACCATCTATGGTTGAAACTGTTTTAATATTTACATTACAATAGAAAAAGGCTCTGGACAGAGTGTCGTATTGAGCCGTTGACTGCAGTAGGACAACAGAAGAAGAGATCTCAGAAGAGAGATGAGCAGAGCCAAATCTTTTGAGTCTTTATGCTAATACTTCAAATTTATGAAATATTTTCAAGCAATTGAATAAATCATTATTTTTCTCCCAACATGTCAAATTGTTCCTCTTAAAAAATAATGTTTCGCTAGGGAAGCTTTCCTCTTGGGGAATTTATTTAATTATTCATTATCTCATTGGAAACTGAAAAGTCTCATGTTAGGAACGTTAAATTCACAATGGTTTTTTGTTTAAAATTCTGTTCTTCCACAGTCTGTTTGATTCAGGTCCCTTAGTTCCTGAACTATCTTTAGAACAGTGGTTATCAACCTTTTTTTTAGTGATGCACCCCCTAAGAAACATTTCTTTATCCCCTTAAGAAAAAAAAAATGTTTTTCAAAGGATATTTGAATAGATGCTAATTTTAAATTCATTTACAAAAAAAATCTCACGTACCCCCTGAAGTGCCATCACATACCCCCAGGGGTAAAAGAGCCCCTTTTGAGGACCCAAACTAAACCCAAACGTATACGGCCCGCCTCCACATTTGGCCCGGCCCCCTGAACAATACCAGAGGGGCATTATGATTTTTTTTTTCAGTCTGGCCACGCAAATCCTAGACTAGCCCCTGTGAAGTAGAACGGAATAATAGAGAAAAGGTTGATTCAGAATGCAGGTATTTAACCTGCAGTGGTCAAACGATTATTTGTTTGTTCAATGCTCTCATCCGTCAAGGCGGTTATTATTTATTTCATTAAGTGGTATTATTTATTTTCCTGACTTTTTTTTTCTGTGAAGATCATGGATTGTTATTATTTGGTTATATGTGGCTTTCTGGAAGACAATAAATGTTTACATTTAGGCACCCACTGCAATCGTCACACTTTTTCTGACCCCCTCCAGGGAAGGGAAAAGTTATCTGGCCCTCACAGGAACAGTGATTGTCAACCTTTTTTTTACGCAACCCACCAGTTGAGAAACACTGCTTTCGGACATCAGGAGATATTTCAGTTCTGTTGCTCCTTTAATTACACTCTGTCCTTCTTTTTGATGTATGTTATACCTACATTTTAAAATACTAATATGCATTTTTTACATTAATATATTTTAACAACAAATCTGTGCAGGCCCTTTTTACTGTATTTTCTATATGAATAAAATTCTTTATTTCATTACTGTTCGAATCCTGGGACCTCTAAAGTTGAACTTCAGTGAAAGAAAACAAACATCCTCACTGACCTGTGAAAATTAAGACCTTTAACCTTTTTTCATACAGACCAATATACTGTACTTCCTTTATCAAAAGCTATGTGTTGTGGTTCTGCCTGGAAACAGATGACATCACAGCCGTTTTCACAACGTCATTGTTCTGTTATACATTAAACTATAAATAATTAATCAACCTAAATATATACACGTATAATTTGCCCTGTGATATGACCCAGATCATTTAATAATAATAAGTATTTAATAGTCAGACTGTCACCAGTCATTAGGAACACGAGAGCTTGGAATATTTCACCCAACAGCTTTAGTTCTGGAAAGATTTGACACTTCCTGTATGTTTAAATCACATTTCATGCCCATCAATAATAAAACAAAATGATGTCACCATCACACCAGGCATCTAAAATATTTTATCATAGAATATTTATTTGAAAAAAGATTTTTTGTAATTTTACAACAGGATTTCTTTGAAAGAAATAATGTGGTTGACAGTAAAACGACTGAAAAACAGTAAGAGAAAGAATAAAAAGGCTTTAAGATCTAAATCTTCTAATTTTCATCAACATGTGACCCACTGACTCAATTTCCCTCGTGGTTGGTTCATGTCAATCATCACAGGACAGCAGGGCTGTATTTGGGATTGTTGTGTTGTGTTGGTGAAAGTATTTTAAACAGCATGTGTGGTCAACACAAAGAACACACTAGTACACAGAAGCATGTGAGAACCAACACACACAGCACCTGCATTACATCACTAGCAACAAACAGCACACAATGAGCTCAGCAGTTTAGTGACACTTTGGACCTGTAGACTTCAGGTTCATGTGGAAGGAAAGAAACGTTTGGAGAGCATTTCTCTGCTGTGAGACATCAGTGGGATCATCTCCAAAATCACTACTAGAAAAGTGCACAAAGAAGCTTCTGGAAAGACACGCATCATCAGTGTGTTCAGAGTGCTGAGCATTCAGAACATTCCCTTCCTGTAGCGGTGGATCAGCTCGGAGACGTCGTCCTTACACACCTTTATCCAGCCGTCCTGCTGCATGTGGTACACTGCACACACACACACACACACACACAGACACATTACTCCAATGTACACATAAGGACACAGATGTTTCCAGTGGTCACAGACCATGGCTACATACTCTGCATGGCTCTCCTCCCTTATTTCTGATGCATCTCTTTGCAAGTATCAGTAGAGACGTGACAGGAAATGAGTGTGAGAGGAAGACGAGAACGACATCAAACACGTTTGAGTTTATAG
Source organism: Pungitius pungitius (assembly GCF_949316345.1). Taxonomy (NCBI): domain Eukaryota; kingdom Metazoa; phylum Chordata; class Actinopteri; order Perciformes; family Gasterosteidae; genus Pungitius; species Pungitius pungitius. Next base: position 3,989,927 of record NC_084916.1, read on the forward strand.
GTCGACTCATCAGCATCAGCTTGTTCTTGTTTAATGAGGTTCATTTATTGTATTTCTTCTATTTGCTACTTTATAATGGAACAAAAATCGACAGTCATAGCATACAGTTTTATAACTCTTTGAAAATCAGAAAAAACTGTATATTTCTGTTGTAAAGTGAGGAACCACAGAGGATCATTGCTGTTACAACGTTAGGCTGAAACCTTTAGTCAGTTGGACATAATATTTTATTTTAAGCAACTTGAATGAACGTTTTCTTGACACTGAATCGAGGAAATACTGAATTTGCAGTGAAAATTTATGTAAATTGTTGTCCTACTGCAGTTATAAAAGTGAGTGAGAAGAGATGATTAAAAGGGAATTTATGGAAAGTTTAAGTAAGATTAGTTTCATGCAAATGTTCTTAGTTCTTAAACTAAAGGACAAGTTGAACTTTTGATGGTGATACATAGAAGGTCAGAGGATCACCAAAGGGACACAATTAGTCCTGAAACGTCCCAGTAACCCGTCCAATAGTGGAGACACCAGTCTGGACCAAAGAGGACTGACGGAGACAATGTGAGACGGATGTTGCTGTCTGCTAGATGGAAACCAGAGTGGACTCACTGTTGACCGCCCCTCCAGAGTAGGCGTCCCTGTGTGTGGCGTGAGCGATGCCCCGGCGTCCCAGCTCATACGCCTCGTCCACCGTCATGTCCTCCCTGTAGCCGCTGTCCACCACGCCGTAGGCGTAGCTGCTCCCACAGCCGGTAGAGAACATGCGGCCGGACAGACGCGCCCCTTGGTCGTCCACGTAGTACAGACCGGGACCCTGGAGACACAGAGACATCCAACAGGAGCATAAAAGATCCACATTAGACATCCTGCCTCAGAAGACAACCTCTCAATCATCTAGTGCAGTGAGGTGAGGACATTTGTATTTCTAGGCTCTGCTTCACAGGAAGTGGAAGAAAAAGGATTCTCATGTTTGGGCCCAGACGGTGAGACTCAAAGCCACAGCTCACCTCTTTGTCCCATCCACAGATCATGCTTCCCATAGAGAGGCCCATGCCTCTGTAGCCCAGCATCATGTTGCACAGCAGCTTGGAGGCAGCAGCCACAGAGATCCTGTGGTTGCTCCTCAGCCTGTAGAGCCTGGAGGGACCAAGTCATGAAACCAATCAATAGAAACATCCATCAGGGTTGTTTCCAGGGTCGACCTGTCATGTTCCATTTTACATCCATGTCGGTCCAAAACATCACCACTGCATCATTGACCCTGTTGTTGTTATCTTTGGCTTATGGACGTTTTTGGTAAAATCAGGGATCTGTTCGGCTTCGAGTCCAAGTCGACCTTTGTGTCTGTTTGAATCTCAACAATGAACAGAAACAACACATTTATGATATAATTACTGTGGCTACATTTATATTAATGTAATTTAGTCATTTGGTTTTAATTTGTGTTTTAATGCGTTACTACATGTCTTCACACACTCATGTCCTCACACTTATGTCTTCACACACTCATGTCCTCACACTCATGTCTTCACACACCCATGTCTTCACACACTCATGTCCTCACACACCCATGTCTTCACACACACATGTCCTCACAGACACCACACAGGGAGGCCTCAGACGGCCCGTGTGGGGTTTAAAGTCTTAGTCCTCCTCACCACTGAACCTCTTTGCTTCACTCAAACCAACTAAACCAGATCAGAGTGTTCTCCGGTTTCTTTCCTAGACCAGATACTTTACTCAACTCTGCATGGAACACATTTATTATGCAGACAGTCAAATGCACTGCAGACGGACCTGCATTCTTTGGCCAGGAGTCTCTCCCAGTACTGGCAGTCTGCAGCGCTGCCCGACATGGTGCCCAGCAGGTAGGGGTTGATCTCTATCACCTTGTTGACGTCGTTGGATGCTGCAGAGCGGGACACATTTGTGCAAAGAAGACATTTTGTAATTAGTTACTCTTGTTGCCTCATTTACTTTGTATGGCTCCATGTTCCTCTGTGTTACGATTCAAAGCTGCACACATCTTTGTTATGATGCGTAAGGAATAAAAACGTGTCTACCCAAGTAACGGCCTGCTGAGGCTCTGGAGTCCACAGCCACAATGACTCCATGTTTGAACTTGAAGGCCAGGGTGGTCGTCCCGTGGTTCAGGTCTATACTCACACCACCATCACGGTTACAGGTTCTGAGAAACCCTGAAGGCTGAAATAGAACCAAAAAGAAGATCACTATGTGTGTGTGTGGGGGGGGGGGGGGTGCATGCAACAGTACATGAAAGTGGAATATCATACATGTTATATTATCCCACAGTAACTGTTAAGGTGAATGCATCATCTGAAGCTGCATGAGAAGCGCACGTGCACCACAGACGCGTAAAAGACGTTGAACCACAGCGCGTCTGACGCGTCACGCTTGTTGCATCAGGGTCACCTGATACGATGGCGACTTTTCATTTCGTAGCAAAACTCGGTGAAATGATACTCACGTCTACACCCAGAGGGAGAGCAAATTCCTGAGTTCTGGTCCCGAAGTTGTAGTGGTTGGTTCGGTCCAAGAGATGCGTCTGTCTGGCTGGAAGAATCTGCTCACGGAGTTCAGCATAAGACTTAAAACCAGATACTTGGAAAAGAGCCATCATGTATCCAACTATATTGGAATTATATTCTGCTCTTAAGTTTTCCTGAATGACGAAGGTGTCTGAAGAAGCGTCACGGATAACTTCCTGGGAAGGGACGATGAATTCGAAAGTGAAAGGGTTTAGAAGCTGTTTTATTGTAGCCCTGCATGCTAAAAGAACCAGATAACTACATAAAACCAACAAGTATACATGAATACATTCAGATGGACATTATATAACTTAAAACCCGATTTGATAAAAACAAAAAAACAAATAAGAGAAACCTGTGGTTAGAATCTTACTGTTAATAAAAACAATGCATCTTGCATCGACCAATAGGAGAGCTCTGTTTATGTTTCGTCATCAGTTACTGAGCGAAATGCAGCGATCAGGTTTGAACCCAGCAGCGGAGGTGTAATGACGTCATCAATGCGTGTTTGAAATCCTTCATTTATAACAATACGCTGTATCTACTGTAGTCGGGTTCATGGAGTATTATTATTAATAAAAACACTGCTTTAGGCTTGAAATATTAAATTAATAATACATTTAGCAGATCATTTCAAAACATGAAAATAAACAGCAACAGGGATGGAATAGATTTTCATTCAATTTGAATTATTTTGCCACATTTTATATTTCTTTCATCTGGTCTGAAATACAATAGACAAAACAGTCTGTTTCATGTATTTCTGTCACCACACAGTGAAGAATAGAAACCATGACAATGTTTATTAAATGGTTTTCACGGCTTGCATTTTATTTTTTAAGTGAAAAAAAGACATTCATTCACTTTTCTGCTAAATGTGTTGTTTTAAGGTGTGACTGCATCACAGATCAAGCTGTATCCATCCGCTGCACAGTCTCCTCTACAACCTCCAGCTGTACAGGGACTACTTTCTCCGTCAGAACCGCTGTTGTACCTGCACCATATTTGTATTTTGTTTTCCTAGGATAGAAGAATGGATGGTTAGAGGGATTCAATAACTAAAAAGTATTATGTGTATAATGACATACAGAATGATATCTACCACTCTGAGAGGAAACCTTATTTGTACACATGGTTCAACATAATCTCTTTTTAAAGGAGCAGTGTGTAGGATTAGAGGTATTAATGAAAATAAATTCAGTGTAATATTCATAGCATATTTTCATTAAAGTATCATCACCTAAAGCTAAGAATCGTGTGTTTTATTAAGCTTGGAATGAGCCCTTCACATCTACAGGAGCGGCTCCTCTTCATGGAGTTTCATGCACAGCCATGTTTCTACAGACTGAATACTGGCTCTTGTTGTTACATCATTGACTCACTTGGAAAGGAAGGGGAAACAATCTGCAGCCTCATCACCAGAGACTAAATCCTACTCACAGCTCCTTTAAGAATCAATCCATACAGCAGATGTCAGTCACACTCCTACCTTTTGTCTGTGTACTCTGACACCTGGTACGGCCTGATGTAGTCCGCTCCTTCTCTGGTGATGACACAGATGTCGATGTTGTTGCCTGAGGCGAGGTCATTCATGATTCCTGCGTGGATGGCGGTACGCACCAGCTCCTTGGCCTTGTCCAGCTGGGAGAGATGCAAGAATTCAGGTAAATGACAGAGAGAAACTCCCCAAATACCGAAACAGTTTTTCTATTTCGTCATTCAATTGTGACAGGAATCATTTTTTAAAAACATTTTCCATATTGTTTGCATGTAGCTGATTATTTGGCCTACAATCCCACCTTATGCCAATTATTAAGTTAAAGATGCCCAAAAGTAAGTGAAATAACGTTGTGATGGTGTGTAAATGATCCTGACTATCAATCCTTGTCACAGTGTGTAACAGGTGTCCAGGAGGCGTACCTCCAGGTCGGGTTTATACCCGTCTTCTAGAATCCCCAAAGCAGCCAGATCCCCAGAGCCTGCAGGATGAAACAGACATGTGGTCTGAGAGGGAATCCAATGAATAAATACAGCAGATTCAAATGTTATTCCAAATGCTGAATGTTCTGGAGCCACGATGCTTAGAGAATATCCTTCTATCTCGTAGGTACCCATTGCAAGGTAAGGCATCGTGTTCACGCTGCCGTACGGCCCCACCGTGTACAGGTGGTTCCCAGTGCAATCTACTCCTCTCAGTATGAGACTGGCCCCAATTTGGCCGTGATACCTGAGGAGCACACAGATCAGAACGGGGTTTTTAACGGGTACTTGAACTCATTCACGCACCTGTGGATACGAGCTCATGTGCTACACAAATCTGTACAATTGCTGCATGACTCTATTAGTTCAGATTTACAGCCAATTATTGTCCTCTGTAGCGTTTTCAAGCCCTCAATGCACAATGTTCACAGAGCAATTCTGTCTTGGCAGTAAAGCACAACAACACAAATAAGAAATTAACAAGACAATTAAATAGATTTAGAGAAACATTAACATTTTAGAGGCTGAATTGTTGTTACTTTATCTTGCAAGTAATTGAACTCTCAAAACAACTTTCGAGTCGGACCCTGTGTTTGCTGAGGTAGACCACCTGCTGTTTTTTGAAGTCACACCCGGTCAGACATGCAGCAGCTGACTCGCCAGCAGGGATTGTGATCAGGGATTTGGGACACTTATCAGGCAGTGAGAACAAAAAAACAATCCTCAACCCACAGGGATGTTTTCAGCTCCAAGCAGCTCTGACCACAGAGCCATTAGAAATATCCATTCTGTTTAAGAAAGCAGTCTTGCTTTGGTTTCCTGAGTCAAATGAATTATTGGCGCAGGGGGAAGTGATCAAACACCTCTAAACTACGACGGCTGCCAGAAAGTCAATGGAGAGTAAAAGAAAGCCTGCAGCGCCAGTGGTTAAAAAAAAAAAAATTGAACTAGTTGATAGCTGGAAAAACAACAATACCAAGCAAAATAGAGTTCGGCCACCCTACGGATCAAACTGTCTCCTTTCACATGTTTCAAAACGTGATGTGGTCCGTGAAGCGCCAGGGATGAGGGTTACCGCCTCCAAATCTGAGGCCCTGGTGCTCTGCTGGAAACAGGTGTATCGCTCTCTGCGGGGGGGGGGGGGGGGGCACTGTCTACCGCAAGTGAAGGGGTTCAAGTATCTTGGGATGTCGTTCCCGAGTGAGGATTGGATGGATTGGGCGACTCACAGGCGGATCGGCGTGCGGCTGCAGCAGTGAAACAGGCGCGACATTGTCCCTCATGCATCTAAGCTTGGATAAGGACAAATCTAAATCTAATTGCATCAAAAACTGTGCAATGAAAGATGTGTGTTACCAGGGGTTTTACAAGAGCCCCTTCAGCCTTCTGCAATGGAGCAGTGTGAGCATGTTTTTCATGAATACCTCACCCATGTTGCTGAACCAGAGGGCCAAATTGGTAGGGAGCAATGTCAGCTTAGTTCCCACACAGACACATTTTCTCGCTCACTCAGGGTGATGCAGGGCACCGCTCGCTGGCCGGCAGTGTGAGAAACATAACGTCTCAGTGTGTCTTAAGAATTAGGTAGAGGCAGAAGCTTAGAAATGGATTAAAACTGCCATGTCATCACTTTGCAATTCTCTCGGTTATTTCCTCATCTGATTTGTAAAAAGCTATACACACGCAATGAATGCTGACCAGAGGAGTCAGAAGGATTCACATTCATTACTCAAGTAGAAGTATAGATACTAGGGTTTAAAAATACTTGTAGAGAAAGTGAAGTATTAACGCAAGCTTTTTACTTAAGTAAAAGTATAAAATTACTGGTTTCAAAACTACTTAAAGTATAAAAGGAAAAGTAACAGACGGGGAAAAAAATGTCCATTAAGGACAAACAGTCCGTTACAACACGGTGGGAAGGTGCCTTCAGACCACCGCTGTCATAATGATGGGGAAACATTGTGCAAACCAAGGGTGTTTGAATGGTAAATGTTTATGCTTCTCATCCAACCACAATCAAATTCAGGCGATTTATCCGGATAGTTTTTTTTGTGTGTGTGTTAGTTTTTGAACGATGACATAATGAAATAGGAGTGACGAAGCTATTTTTAAAATGTAAGGAGTAGAAAGTACAGATATTTGCGTGAAAATGTAAAAGTTGTAAAAATATCTACATAAGTAAAGTAACAATGTATTTGTACTTTGTTACGTGATACCTCTGGTTTTATCGATTTATAGATAGACAGACGGACAAATACATATCTAGATGCTGCCATGGATTCCGTGTAAGATTCCATGTAATATTTTACTACGCTTTGTAGGAGCCAGTTTTAATTGACATTGGGTGGAAGATACCAAATTGAGCCAGCAGGTGTCACCATGGTGCACTTGCTTTATTAGGTGGGAACTTTCAGCCAGGTGGCAGGTGTTGCGAGACGGAGGAGCACACAGTTTTTTCTGTCACAATACGTGGTTGTAAGTGACAGCTAAATGGACTCCACATTGTGCTAAATAAACCAAATATTCAAACACAGAATCAACGGCGTAAGCGGGTTTATTTTACCGAACGAAACATGTGCAGTGGCCAGCGCGTCAAACCCTACTTTTAGCCTGTCTACGCAGCCCCTCAGTGGCTTTAAGTTAGGCTTAGCCGCTACACGCTTATTAAATCATATTATCAGTTATACATTATCTTCATTTCAAAAGATATTATTTTTTTATGTAGCATCTGAACAGTTTTATTTCTGGTGGGTTCATCTAAATCTCACTATAAATCCTCCATTATTAAAAAGACAGACTTTGTAATGAAAAGAAATCACATGTAGGCCTATATATCATTGAACATCTTCCCACTTAGTCCTTAAGGCAATTTATTGAATAATATTTATGGTCTGCTGCAGTTAATAACCACTATTTAAGCTGTGTTCACAACATAGCATGATAAACAACTAAAATGTTTGTCTCCCTGTGTTCAGCAGACCGGATATAAAACAGGTAAAAACGACATGTTTCGCTGTTGTCGTTTTTTTTGGAGGTTGCAGAAACAGATGTTCATTAAACTGTATTGAATGGCCAGAACGAAATAATAACAAAATAATACCGGAATAATTAAAAAATCTATATATATATTTAATAAAAACGAGAGCACGTAGAAACACGCACGCACGCACGCGCGCCGTAAAATGCCATGGCAACCGAACGATGACCCGACCGAGGGTATATAAGGTCAGCGCACTTTCTGAACGTTCCCTTTGCTCTTTGACTTGAACGCGAACTTTAAACCTCCCGTGAAAGCAAACTGCTGAGAACAAAACCTTTGAGTTTTTGACTACTGAGCGGATTCTACTGGATACCGATATTGTTGGAGAAGTGAACTACTGTATAACATCTTTAGTGGAGCACAGACCAGGCTGAAACAGGCCCTCAGGAGCGGCGGAGGAGCGGCGGAGCATCGAGGACGACCACCGGCTGAAGGAAGTTGGCTGATTGGAACCTTCAGTGTTTAAGTAAGACAACGTTTTGATCTGCTTGCACCCTTAGAAGGGTCCCCATGTTACAAATGAGTACGAGACATTGAGTTTAACGGTGAAAGAAATACGATTTGATGGACAAAGACACTCAGTCGAGGATTTCTCGGTGTAAAATGATTATTGGAGGGGCGGGATGTGTTACATCTCGCGGGACATCTCTGGGGTGTGTCAACAATTAGTGTAGATGTTTTAAAACACTGTTATTTTGGTTTGAGGGTATCAAATTGTCGAAGATTAACATTGCAATTTGTGAAAAAAGATGGCGCTCAGAACGCCATGGAACGCTCAATAAATGTATTTGGAAACCACCGGGTCCATGGAGACGGTTGACGTGTGACGTCACGACGTGCAGGTCTAGTCAACGTACGTCACGTGGTTGAAACGTACTTATGAATGTATTGTTACATGCTCCGTACACTATTTCTCTGATATTTACATTGAAATGCCTCTGCTCGTGGTCGATGCCTTTCATAAGAGTTACAAGCAGTGACGTAGTAGCATCAATTCACCATTCAACTGGCTGCTTGCACATTGACTACTGGTTATGTTTCATATACCCTATTGTATACGGGTAGATGAAATCAAGCCTTCTGATTAGTTGAGAGTGAGTCACGGGGTGTACTGACTTGAGCCATAATGTACTTGTTTCAGTGCGGTGAATTTTCGCTACCGTTGGTTGTCATTTTGGTTTTTAGCTCGGTGGCGATCGCCTAAAAACATCCCGGAAACGCGCAAATGAGGAGTTTGGGGAAAGCGAGCTTTCGTAATCAATTTAGGGCTCCTTTTTAAGCCAAAGAGGACAATTCAGGTCGACGTCATGAGCGCTGTGAATGAATGAATATCTTGCAACGAGACCTGGAATGCACAAGTTAATGTCAATATTCTTGATCATCAACCACTATGGTCCAAAAGTCGTCTTTAAGTTCGGTCTCTTTGTCGTATGAGACATTATTGCTCGTCTTTGGTCTGTACGATTCAGACTGTACGTTTTCAGTCTTAAAGGACGGATGATGTGCACTTGACGTTCGCTACTTGATTGTTTTAGCCAGCAGATGCTAACTATATATACAAATATGTGTACAACCATTACATTACATTGTTGACATATAGAGACATTAATTGCATGTGCTCAAATTGAGCAAAAACAGAGCAGGTCATCCGGGTTTTTGAGGGATTGCGCAATCCGAGAGGCGCTCGTCGCTGACGTATTTGAACAGGAAAATACACAAATTCAGCGATATTGCCCATAATAATCATTGGATTGATTGTAATCTTATAATTACACTTGTATCACAGATCAGATCACAGATATATATATATCTTTTTTTTACATTTCATGATGGCATACGGAAGGCACTGCCTCCAGTGACCGCAGATTACTGGTGACAAGAGAGCGATTTGTTAAGTAACCGTATGGGACTGCATGTGCGCGTGCTGCACCACCTCCACGCGCTGCGATGTGCAACTCGTAGAATTAAGAGTGATCAATTAAAGAAGTTCATTGTTGTATCAATGCCGCCGTGATTCACTGACGCACTGCATATAAAACACGTCCACGCTGTTTATTGCAAGTCAATGACGTGCGCACACTTGCAGAATCAACGTGAACAGTGGCTTAGTTGACCCGCTAACTGGCTGATAAAAAGCTTTTTAATACTAGAAACCCGACCGTGTTTTTTTTACACAGAATGACAGTAGAGAAGACAATAATTACATTACATTGTGTGTGTTAGTGACTTCCTTGGGTCCTGCAGTCATAGTTACTGTAGTGATCTGCTCTTTACAAATCAAAACTTTATTGCTGATGTGATCCAGAAATATTTAATGTAATGAGAAATCCTGACAGTTTAAATGTTTTATCTTAAAGCTGGTGTTACCTGCATCATGGAACGTCCCACACAACCCTGCCCCCTCGGCGATGACCACGGCGTTCTCCTCAACTCCTCAGATGAGGTAGGTGAGGTTGACATTTATGCTGTGGGTGAAGTTGATTTTATTCCCCTGGCCTTCCCGGATGACAACGAGGAGCAGGAAAAGGATGAAGAGGAGGATGAAGAGGAGGATGAAGAGGAGGAGGAAGAGGAGCGGCCCATGTTGGCAATGGACAGGCAACTGATGCACTTTGGTCTGGAGGCAGCATTGTATTTTCTGGAGGAGCAACACCATGAGGAGGAAGAGGATGATGAGGACTGGAAGGATTCTGGGTACGACTCCATGTCTGTGTGCGACTCCCTTTCTGAGGACGTTTGGATGGACTGGGTGGCACCTACGGAAGAAATGCAACAAGAAGCTTTCCTGCAGTTTGTACTACTGCAACATCCCCCACTTCCTTCACATGTGGACCTTTCCGAAGAAGCGCCGAGTCCAGTCCCCCAGACGTCAGGATTGTCCACCAAGAGGAGCAGGGAAGAGGACGACGCAGGGCAGGTAAGTAGGAAGAGGCAGAGGGATGAGGACGACCATGTGGACACAGCCGAAGAGGACTACAGGAACTCGGCACCCTCCACTTCAGGCCGAGCCCCACCCACATTCAGAAGATACTGGCAGTGGGCGGAAGACAGCGACTCGGATTGATGTCCTGAAGAAGCGCTGACAGCGCGTCAGGAGTGTCCTCCAAGAAGAGGACAACACAGGGCAGGTAAGTGAGAAAAGGCTGAGGGACGGTTACGAGGACCATGTGGACAGTCCCTTGTTCTTCAGGGCTAGGCCCCTCATCCACTAAAATGACCAAGGAAGAGGACTACAACATACTGGCAGTTGGCTGAAAACAGCAACTTGACAGCGACATTCTGCTTGCTGCAGGATGTAAAAACCGCCTTCCGCCGTGTTCAGCGAGGATGGCTATAGGTAGCATCTTGCAGCAGAGTTTTTAGGCATATCTTCTTTATGGATTGATAAATTTGCATCCAGTGCAATCGCCCCCACTTCCTTCTCTTATGGAATGTCCTGACGAAGCACTAATCCCAGTCCTTCAGATGTCAGGAGTGTCCTCCAAGTAGGCAAAGGGACGACACTGGGCAGGTAAGTGTGAAAAGGCAAAGAGACGGTGTCGAGGACCAGGTGGACACAGCCTCTTGCACTTCAGGGCTAGGCCCCTGCTCCACTAAGAGGACCAGGGAAGAGGACTACAGGAACTCAGCACCCTCCACTTCAGGCCTCGCCCCACCCACACACAGAAGATACTGGCCTCAGGCGGAAGACAGCGACTCGGATTGATGTCCTGAAGAAGCGCTGACTCCGGTGGTTTCCCCCCCCCCTACTTCACGGCCTCAGCCCCCCACCCCCACCCCCCCACACACAGATACTATCTCTTCTTTATACATTTTAATTTTGATTATTAGTTGATGCTATTCATAGAGGCCAGAGGTAAGTTACAGGGGATGGTTGTTATTCTGTGTTGTATTTTTATTCATGTAGTCTAGATGTTTTTTTCAGACAAAGGTAAGTCTATGCCTTTTAATAACATGCATACCAGACAGAAGTCTCCAGAAAGTCTCTTTTATAGTTAAGAAAACTAAGGTGAGGTGACTGAACCAGACAACGTTTAAGTAATATCCCCCATATGTTAAGAAAAGGTTTTCAAGTTTCTTTTACAGTAATGAGCCTAATACAGGAAGAGATCAGAAGGACGGAGGACTACAGGACCAGATGACAAGGATGGACAACTGCAGGACCAGATGACAAGGATGGACGGCTGGCGCCTTTCTTTCACTGGGCCAAGTAAGTAATCCCTCACTAAGACTACTGAAGTATCAAGATAATAAAGATTCAACCCAACAATCTAAAGGTTGTGTAGTTGAGCTCAATGTTTTCATCACTTGTGTTTGTGTTTAACAGGGAGAGACTCCTCTCAGAACCCCGGTGAGTCCCAGACCTGTCACCCCAAGACCACCCGCCCCAGCCCCACGAAGAGAGGACGTCAGCAGCTGTCAGCCAAGAATTCATATTCCAACAAATTGATGGTCTTAGGATTCTGAAATCTGAAATCATTCACAACTTAAATAAAACGTCATTTAAATTATGATTTATTGTTTCAATTTTCATTGGCCTTTAATTGTATTACTTGCGTTTTCTGTATTAATACTATTAAGTGCTGTGTATAGTATTTACAATATTACATACAAGTATGTGGGGATGCATTAGATCAGTGTTTCTCCAATGGGGGTACATGTACCCCTGGGGGCACGTGAAGGCACTTCAAGGGGTATTTGAGATTTTTAAATATATACATTTTAAAATTGACATCCATTTTAAAAACCTTGAACAAAAATAGTTTTTTAATAAATATTAAATAAGTGTAAATTCGTTAACTGAATTGGACATTCTGTACGCTATTTTCCGGAGAAAAAAAACATCCTCCATACCAAGATGCTTTTTCCCAACCTGGCGCATTGTTATCACCTGTCAGAAAAGACGGCCACAAGGTGCAACCCACCCAAAGTGTTGCTTCGGTTTGAGAAATCAGACTCAGAGGGAACACTGCTGTCTATTACCATGTTTTTTTCAACCAAAAAAAGCTTTGCACTGCTTAAGGGGTACCAACTTTATTCATACAGCACTTGACTGTAAGAAATATTCCTTAAGAAATACGTCACTAAAAAAAAGGTTGAGACCCACTGCTTCAAATTATGGCTCAGTCATTCTAATTAAAAACATAGATTAATACCGTATTTGTGTTGGAAACATACCCCAAATAAACTTGCGTGCGGTGTGTGAGTTGGATAATCCTCATGGGCACGTGCCATCGTGGATGGTAGCCCCTACCAGTGGGGGAATGTGAGGTGAATCAACTTTTATCCTAAATTGAGATACACCATCTTTCATTCAGCTGCCAACAAAGAACAGAATCTGTTACAGTGTGAAGTAAATCAGCTTTTATAGTTTACTCTGATGTATTTTGTTTTAAGAAGAAGGGATTTAAGTAGAAGTGCACACCTAGCGTATAGTATATTACATGTAGTAATGTTTAGTGTAGAATTGTAGTTTGTGTGATGATTGTGAGAGTAGATATTACATTTGTATGTTAGGTGAACTGAATGCATTATAGTCAATAACAATTTATAGTCATGTAAATCATAAATACTGTACAAATTAACATCCTGTCACCATGTGATGTTAAAAGCTGGGGACGAAAGCTAATTGCCGTCCTTTATGTATTTCTCCTAACTTTCTCCCCAAAGAGGGTTTTTTTGGGAGTTGGTATTCCTGTCGGGTATTAGATAAGCAATTTTTGTTCTTTTAGTTACTTATTTTTAGGGGCCAAGTATTTGTTCCAGTCTAGACATTATTTTAGAAATGATGAGGTCATTGGTAATATTCGTTCCCTCAGCACTTGGAAGCATTTATTAGATGCTTACTTAGAAATACGTCACTCACACAACCCGTGCACACCAGGAACAATGTGCACTTGGCATTCATTATTATTATTATTTGCCTGCATGAGTGGTATAAGCGATAAGTCAGAATTTGCCATGAAAGAGCTGCTCCCGCCGAACTATAACACAAAGAGAACTTTGATTTGAGAAAATGTAATGTCGCTCCTCGCTGGCGCACTTCCCCCCCCCCCAACGCCCTTCTCTCTCTCCTCGTCCATCAGGAAATATTCTGGACTCAATCTCAGGCGACTGGCTGCATGCCTTCCACTTCACCTCAGCCGAGCAAGAGCCAGCTGGACAGGAGGCGCACCACAGAAGCCAAAGATTGAATAAAGACAGAAGAGCAGGAGGCAAAAACGAAAGTGATTCATGACAGACAAATAGTAGCATTACATACAAAACAGAAAATTCATTTCATTTTTCCTCCCTTGGGTGATAATTCGGATTCAGTGCCTTCTTGTTAGATTGCTTTGTTTACTACCAGGTGGTACACTGTTCTGCGAGGATCTCAAGTGTCAAAGAGAATGAGTTTCCGCGCTCTGACTGTAAAGCAATGGAATTAAAACCGCAGGAGCAACGACCCGTCCCGAGGGAGAGGCTCTTATCCCCCCCTGGACGTTTCAACGCACGTCTCTGCTGACATAGTCTGCTGGGGGCTGTTTGCCTTCGTGGACTCATCAGCAGAGGCGAGACACTTTCTCAGAAGGCCCCAGCCCCGGGAATGAAAGTCACACCGATGGCCGATTAATTGCTGTCATTGAAGTCCCTTGTTTGAATCTATATATGACCAGGACAGACCAGTCAAATATACAGTAAAATATACAGTGTATGTTTGCTGTGGATCCAAAAACAATATCCTACACACGAATAGAGTCCACTAGATAAAACATTTCTTTAAGCAGCCGGCGGGCTGCGTCTGTCTGACACCTGATTCATAACTCAAGAGCGAGCTTTGAAACCTTGCAGAGCCTGGACTGAGTCTGATGGAAGCACACATGGCAATGCAATTTTATAATCATGAATACAAAAGTAATTTATACCAACCTCTCGCCGTCAGCGTTTTCTCTTCCAAATCATTCACTACTGCTCTAAGAGACAATTTATGCAGATTAAAATGTGGATTTTACACTCTCGTAATTAGGTTTATTTGGTGACTGAGACTTGAGAGTGCTGAATTTAATGTGTACTAGATATATTTTAGGGATTTTGATGCAGTCCAAATTAAAGTGTTAAAGTCAAAGACCCTGAACATGAACCTAAAGTATATAAAGCAAAAAGAATTAGCAATGAAATATACTTTTTCTGATCAATATCAAAAGGTAAAACTACTAGATATCCTGCCAACAGAGCTGATTCTTATGCGCAAAGGGAAGAGTGATAAAACACTCAACAATTTTTCCTCCTCTCAAAATATATAAACAATAAAAATAATATTGCTCATGAAAAGCTGCTACTTCAGTGCTGTTTTTTAGTTTTCTCTAGCAAGGAAGAAAGGGCATCTTCGGCTGAACCTCATGAACACTAAAAGCTTTGACTCCATTTCTCTCGAGTAACACCAGACGGTTGGAAACATCTTGGAATGAACAGTAAAAAAAAAGTATTTAATAAAAGATACGGTGCTGTGCTAAAAAGAACATCTCAGCTGAGGAGCCGCTGGTCTCCACAAACCAACAGACCACGGGGAGTCCTTTGACCATCCCTAGTCTGCTGTCTCCTCCAGAGAACTCCAAGTATTTACACAGATCAGTGGAGGTGTAAAGTCAGTGACCACGCCCCCTGGGAGTGGTCTCCTGGTGGGTTCAACGTAGCTCGGATTTCGAAGGCCTCTCGGTCAATATCAGTTGTGGTGCTATCAAGTATTACAATACATTTCGGTAGATTGCATTAAGTTGAATACAACCATAACTGTACATTGGTATTGTTCTATTGATTACAGTTTCAAAATGACAGTGGTTTTACAATGCTCCCATTACTTTATTGAAAACATATCTCCACAATCATGGTTGTGTTTTGTTGTACACTAAATGCATTTTATTTATAGTTAATTTATGAACCTGGTCGTCAATTTCTTTTTTTATATCCTACAGTTCCCAAAAGCTCAGAGCCCGCGAAAGGCTGCCAATCTCCTATGGAGATGGACTGTTTGTTAATTGCTACACGTACATTCACTTCTGTAGACTACTGTCTGATAAACATTGCATGTAAATTAAACAAGTGCAATGCATCACACCCGACCTAAGACAGGTGGTCCATTCTTTATCCACAGCAGAGAACGGTAGACGAAAAAGCACACTTAGGATGCAGCCTGTAGGGTGAAAGGGAAAAACATGAATGAAAAGAGAAGAAAAACCAAACTAAGAATATACTAACTAAGAATCTACCTCACTCTGTTTAAGTTTGTCACAGCTAGAGATTCATGCAAAACAAGGGCGTTTCAAATTAATCCACGAGTTTTATGTAGATGGCTCGACAAGATATATATAAGTTATTTCCATAACCATGTGTATAGGTGGTTGTGTGTATGTACTGCTGGAAAACAGTCGTGAAGAAAAGAAAAAATCTGTCCATATAATAATCGATTATGGCTTCCAAGGAAGTGATAGAGACCACAGTTTTTTTTTAACAAGCTTTGACAAAGAAGGGCTCACTGGCCGTATTCAGCACACGGAAGCTTGAGTAAAAAAAAGGCCATAAAAAAGAGAATTAAACATCTGGAAAAAGGAGACGCAGTGCTAATGTATTCTTGGCTAAATGAAATGAACTAAACTCCTTGAGTTGACTGCACACACTCACAGTGAGGGGAGGGACTGGAGTTCAGGCACTTTGTCATCTGTAGCAATTTATCTGTAAGGTTAAGTGTTTCTGTAGTGGGGAAACCAGGCTTTGGTGCTTTGATCCCAAACACTCCAGCAACCTGATGGCTTTGCCCCGCCATTCGACACGCCCACACACACACACTCCAGATTAACACAATATGTGCTCTCTAGATGAAGAAAATGGCGAGGGTAGGGGGAAAAAAAGTTCTATACATATCCACAGCTAAATGCTTAAATTCTGAGCGTAACATCGTAGCGTAACATCTTAACCTAACAACGACAACAAAGCCAGTTGAAGTAAGATATGCAATGCAATATGCACTTAATGAAGGTGTGGATACTGCTAATGAATTTGGGACTCAGTCTCTTAAAAGATAATGGCTCACTCGTTGCATTTTAAGTCCTTTTTTTCTCTACCTGCAGTAAGCCTTCAGCCCAGATTTCACAAAGTCTCACAATCCCTCTGAGATCTTGTTTTTCCGTTATCTTCCAACATCTAAAAAATATAAAGCACACAAACAGTTTGTGAATAATTATTCACAGGTGTGTCTGTATGAGTTAGTAGCCCTGTAGCCTTTGATTTTTGAGGTTTAACGGAAGGATGTTTCTTTGACTTCTATTACATGTGTGACTTTTACAAGGCAGTGTGACTGTGTCAGGGACTTGGATGACACAAAAATATGGCTTGTTGTAATCAATAGTAACTCTAGGTAATAGCTAATAATCCTCATAAATTTGACAGGAATCATCACAAAGAATAGTTAATACATGCAGAGAAGAAATTCACCTTGGGATGAAAATAAAGCTTGTTGCTGTTGGAGGACGCAATGTTGTCACACGCGTTACAAAGGGATTTAAAGGCAGGAGCCTTCGACTCAATGAGGTCTGTGAAGTTTCTCGCGCTCCGTGAGAAAGCTCATTATTTATTTTTACTGTGCTAAAGAGAAACAGAGCGTGCTGTTTGCGAGCATGTGCATTGTGCTTTGTTTTGATGCGTCACTCGTCTCGTGTTTGTTCGTCGTGCAGACGTGAATCACCTCGGTTTGATGTAGGTTTGAATGGCAGGCGGCAAAATTCACCCCGGAGAACTGACAAGTTGTCACAAGATGACCTTTGTTTTCCGGATTCGCAAGTAGAAACGTTGCACTGGGACTTTTACTGCAACGTCTTCATCGGAGGAGACTGCTATCCTTGCCACATCAGAAATATAAATATATGTAGTCCAAAAATGACAAGGGTTTGAAATGCGTGCATTACTTTTTGTACTTCGGAATTTGTATATGCTTTCAGTCAAGAGATTCCTTCTCAAAAACAACTTGCATGTTTGATTTTGTCCTCATGTTGTCACCACGAGTCACTCACAATTGTGTGAGTCTCTTGACACAACGTGAGCTCCTCAGAGCGACACAGTTCAGAGAACATCTGACAGACTACGAAGACACGTTCTGGAAAAGACAAAACAATGATTTGAAGCACTGTGTCAGCACGGTTTCCACTGTGCGCACTGTGGGGGCCATCATTAGCTGCAAGCCGTTGCCTCATCCGTCTCCAAGAGCCACATACAGGTAACAGGTTTCACTTCACCCGAAGAAAAAAAACGATTTGACATATCCACCATAAGAAGTTCTATTGGCATAAATCATGCGTAAATGAACCGCGTTAAAAAACAACCTGATTAAGTAAGCAAGAGGATCAGAGACGCTATTGGAGTTATCCTAAAAGCCCGTCACTGGGTCGGATTCAGGTGAAATCAGATGAAATCCTAAAAGTTCACCAGAAACTCCTTCAGCTCAGTCCTCGTCCAGACCCCGAGGAGGTAGAGTGGGGGTGTGGCATCTGGAAACACTACTGCTTTGATCTGCAGGCACCACTCAAAGCCAACACAAAATGGAAGTTCAAAGTCATCAATAAAACAAATATATTCCTGTGAAAGAATCAAATTTGATTCATGGATTACTATCACTGATGAATCAAGGTAGTAATAATCAGTGGTATAAATGCCCATCCTCCCCCATGAGTGGATGATCAGGGAAATACAAACACCTCATAATTCTACTAAAGTACAGTGTACATCCCACCACTTCATGTGAGGAACTAAGTTTGGGAAAAACCCGTAAACAAATGACCTCGCCCAGGCCATCACAAACACCTTTGGGTACCGTGTTTATTCTACATTTAGCGCGTAGCTTCCCGGCAGCGAGCATCGACGCACCAGCGACACAAACGCTTTCCAGCTTCCACGTGACAGAGTAGCAACCAGATGACAAGAAAAGCCACAGCTGGCACTTCTGATCAGCAGTGTGCTGCTTCTGGCGATCTGAGCGTCGGGGATCGTCGGCAACGTGATGGTGGTCCTGGTGGTGCTCACGACCAAACACATGAGGACTCCGACCAACTGCTACCTGGTGAGTCTGGCGGTGGCCGATCTGATGGTGCTGACCGCAGCCGGCTTGCCGGCGTTCACCGACAGCATCTTTGGGTCGTGGGTGTTCGGCTACTACGGCTGCCTCGGCATCACCTACTTCCAGTACCTCGGGATCAACGCGTCCTCATGCTCCATCACCGCGTTCACCATAGAGAGGTACATCGCCATCTGTCACCCGATCAAAGCGCAGTTCCTGTGCACGCTGTCCCGGGCCAAAAAGATCATTCTGGTGGTGTGGGCGTTCACGTCTCTGTACTGCGTGATGTGGTTCTACCTGTCGGACCTCCAGCAGCTGGTGTATGACAACGTCACCATCATTGCGTGCGGGTACAGGGTCCCCAGGAAGTTATACCTGCCGGTTTACTTCTTTGACTTCGCCGTCTTCTTCGTGGTTCCGCTGCTGCTCTCCGCGGTCCTGTACGGACTCATCGGCCGGATCCTCTTCCTCAACCCGCTGCCCTCCGACCCCAAGGACAAGAAGAAGAAGAAGACGAAGAAGAACGCGCCGAGCAACGGCGCCAACGACACGAGGAACAGCTGCAGGAACTCGCGCCACTCCAGCTCCACGGCGACCTCGCGCCGACAGGTGGGTGCCACGTGCGTCCGTCTTAAAACAAGGGAATCAAAGACGAGTACAAATATGAGGACCATTTTTTTAACTTAAAAATGAAGGTTTAAAAAATATATGAAGATTATCAGAGAATAAATGCTGTTCACACATGACACCAATACCGCTCCAATGCCTATGCAGCACTGTAAAAGAGCCCACTTCCCTTTAATTATGTAAAAAAGATTTGGATTCTGCATCTACAGCAAATCAGAAAAATTAAACCTATGTATAATTGCTTTGGTGTTTTTGATTCAGATATGATGATTGCTGGGTATGTGTGTTGATGACGTTCCAATTGAGTCATTATCCAAATCTGCAAAGACTGACAAAGGGACATGCTGGGCACTGAGCAGTCTTGCCCAAACGCGCGCGATGAATAAAACCAAATGGTGACCCGTCAACCTCATATGGATCCGTCACTTCACTTCCCGGCTGTCGTTCCTGCTTTATAATTGGCTCACTTGCCATCTTGCTAGACTCATTTGTGTCCGTCCAGAGAGCCCCTAATGAGCTAAATGGAGACAAACAGGATGAAGGTTCGAGTTTGATTATATTGAGAATGGTAGACCAAAATGTTTCACTTCTCATTAGTTGCCATCAAGCGTAGCCTCAAAGCCAGCCGAGCCCAAGCAACTACAAAGACGAACGAGTGAACTTATCATGAATCAGTTTACTGCTATCAAACATATGTGAGGTATATAAGCCTCTCAGAGTACAACGTGTAATAAGGGTTAAGTACTGACACGATCAAGAGTGGGGGGGTCTTTGTTAAATGATATTATGTCTTTTGAATCATAACACTTGTAGTTTGGGTGAACTCACCCTTTAACAGCTGAGATTATCCCGGACCTCCACGAGACACTAAATTAAATTAAATTGCTCCTGAAGGCAGCGCCGTCGGTGTGTCAAAGATGGCTGAGTGACGTCTAGTGTGAAAGCGCTTTGAGGCTTGAAAGGACTAGAAAGGCGCTGTACTCTACTCTGAGGCAAGTCCATGTACCATTTAATGTCCAGAACTTTCTCATTGTCGACTTAAAGAATGCTCTCTTTATGAATGGTGAATTCAAACTTGTAACAGGAAAGAAGCTAGCGTCTTCCTCAAACAGGTCGGATTCGGCGCCCACGGACTCCTGCAGGTGTTCTGCTGCAGCATCCGTTCTCACGTCTTTCCTTGTTGGGTAACCAGGTGACCAAGATGCTGGCCGTGGTGGTGATCCTGTTCGCCGTGCTCTGGATGCCGTACCGCACCCTGGTGGTGGTCAACTCCTTCCTGGACCACGCCTACCTGGACAGCTGGTTCGTGCTCTTCTGCCGCGTCTGCGTCTACCTCAACAGCGCCGTCAACCCGGTCATCTACAACGCCATGTCGCAGAAGTTCCGCGCCACCTTCCGCAAGATATGCGGCTGCGGGAGGAAAGGCTGCGACAAGCCCGCCGCCTACAGCGTGACCCTCACGTACAGCGCGGTCAAGGACACGTCGATGGCGGAGAGCGCCGACCCCTTCGTCAGAATAAGCCTCAAACGTCCAGCATCTCTCTGCAGAATTTGAAGAGTGTATGTACAGCGGGTGAAATAAGTTATGAACAGGTCACCATTTTTCTCAGTAAATATATTTCCAAAAGAGCCAATGACATGACATTTTCACCAGATGTTGGTAACAACTCAAAACAAAGAAGTTCAGAAATAAAGTTATGTGTAATAATGTAAAATGACACAAGGGAAAAATGATTGAACATGAAGAAAAGGAGGTGCAAAAAGGTAAAGCCGAGACAACACTTGAAAACATCAAAAATTAATCAGTAATTAAAAAGCAATCCAGACCCCTGTCAGCGCAAATGAATATCAGCTGGTTCAGTCCCAACTGATGGCCTACAAAAAGGTCTCATTGCCAAGGTGTCACACAAGACACATCTACAGTAATGATGGGTAAAAGCAAAGAGCGGTCTCAAGACTTTCGCAACCTAATGAGGGTATTGGTTATAGGTGCATTTCTAAGCTTCTGAATGTTCCAGTGAGCACAGTTGGGGCCATAATACGGAAGAGGAAAGACAATCATTTCAACAGAAATTTCTTTCGACCAGGTGCTCCTCGCAAGATTTCTGACAAAGGAGTGAAAAGAATAATCACAAGAGTTGTCCAAGAGCCAAGGACCACTCATGGAGAGCTTCAAAAAGACCTGCAATTAACCGGTACTGTTGTCTAAAAGAAAACAGTAATGCAGTAAGTAATGCACTCTGTTATTAGGTAGGCTTACTCCTTTGGCCTACTGTAACGCTGTGGGTGCAAGGGGCTCCGGAAGAAGGCAGCGAGAGTGCAGGTTCAATATATTTTATTGTGTATTTTTAGGTTTCTCGTGCTTCCAGCTCGTGAGGCGTCCCGCTCGCTCGTCCTCCTTGCTCGCCGCCTCCCTGGAACTTATATAGGGACACAATTGATCATTATTTCCCCCCAGCTGAGGCTTATTGCCTCCACCTGGCGCCGTTCCCGGAACCACTCCCCCTCTCTTCCCCCCTGCAGCCGAGCCAAAACCACGCCCGCCACCACATACCCCCACCGCTCGACTTAGGCCGGGGAGCCGTCCGGCCTAGCCTACTCCCCACCCTCCCTCGAGAGGGCGGGAGAGGAAGTCTGCCACGACCATCTGTGCCCCCGGCCTATGGACCACCTTGAAGTTAAAAGGCTGTAGAGCCAGATAACACCAAGTGTTCCGGGCGTTGGTATCCTTCATGAGGTGGAGCCATTGGAGCGGGGCGTGGTCCGAACAGAGGGTGAACGAGCGTCCCAGGAGGGAGTAGCGCAGGGAGCCCACCGGATGGCCAGGCACTCCTTCTCCACCGTGCTGTACCTGGCCTCTCTTTCCGACAGTTTGCGGCTGATGTAAAACACGGGGCGGTCAACCCCCTCCACCTCCTGGGACAAAACGGCCCCCAGCCCCTGTCCGACGCGTCGGTCTGCAGAGTAAAGGGGAGAGAGAAGTTAGGTGTGTGGAGGAGCGGTTCCCCACAGAGAGTCTGTTTTACCTTCTCAAACGCCCGCTGGCACTGCTCCGACCACTGGACCGGATCTGACGCACCTTTCCGGGTCAGGTCGGTCAAGGGGCTGGTGAGGTCCGCAAAGCCGGGGATGAACCGCCTGTAATACCCCGCCAGCCCCAAAAACCGCCTCACCTCTTTTTCGTCTTGGGACGCGGGTAGGCCGCAATAGCTGCTGTCTTTTCCACCTGAGGGCGCACCTGCCCGACCCCCAAGTGGTACCCCAGATACCGTACCTCCCTCCTTCCAACTGCACACTTCCCCGGGTTGGCGGTGAGCCCGGCCCACCTCAACGACTCCAGCACGGCACCCACCCGCCGCACGTGCTCCACCCAGGTGGTGCTGTGGATGATGACATCATCCAGGTAGGCAGCCGCATATGCGTCGTGCGGACACAGCACCCCGTCCATGAGGCGCTGGAACGTGGCCCGGGGCACCGAACAAGCCAAAGGGAAGCATGGTAAATTGGTACAAACCATACGGAGTGGAGAAAGCAGTTTTCTCTTTGGACTCTGGCAACAGCGGAATCTGCCAGTAGCCCTTAGTTAAATCCAGGGTTGTAAAAAAACGTGCAGTGCCCAGCCGGTCCAGGAGTTCGTCGACCCGGGGAATTGGGTAGGCATCGAATCGTGACACGTCGTTCACCCTGCGATAGTCCACACAGAACCGTACAGCCCCATCTTTCTTAGCCACCAGAACGATGGGGCTACATCGATTCTCCAACATAGTAATAATTCCTCCCGAACTACTTTTCTTTTGTGTTCGGGCATCCTGTAGGGTCGTGACCTTACCGTCACCCCTGGGGGTTCGGGCATCCTGTAGGGTCATGACCTTACCGTCACCCCTGGGGGAGTCTCGATGTGGTGAACTATCAGGTTGGTCCGGCCTGGCAGGGGGGAGAACACATCAGCAAACCGCTTCTGCAACTGGGCAATGTCTGTCCTCTGGTCCTCAGAGAGATGGCCCTCACACGGGAGCGGGGTGGGATTGGCCGCTTTTGGCACCTCCGGCCCAAGGTCCTCTCTTTCTGATACTGAGGAAACCAGAGAAACAGACTCCGCCTCCCTCCAGGCTTTGAGGAGGTTTACCACCTCATAATCAACATCCCCCACCTGGCGTGTGACCTCGAAGGGCCCTTGCCACTTAGCCAGGAGTTTAGAGCTGGAAGAAGTAATAAAAGTACCTTTTCTCCCGGTGTGAATTGTCTCAGCTTGGCTGATCTGTTGTACAGCCGTTGTTTCCGTTTCTGGGCCCGGAGCAAATTCTCACGTGACGTCCTACCCAGTGTGTGGAGCTTTGCTCTCAGGTCCAGGACGTACTGGATCTCATTCTTGCCGGGGCTCGGACCTTTCTCCCAGTTTTCCTTAATAAGGTCCAGCACCCCCCTCGGTGTCCTGCAAAACAAAAGTTTAAAGGGAGAAAATCCCGTGGCGGCCTGGGGGACCTCCCGGACTGCAAACAACAGAGGATCGAGCCATTTGTCCCAATTACATTCATCTTCGCTAATAAATTTACGGATCATGGACTTCAGTGTCTTATTCATACGTTCTACCAGCAGGTCTGTCTGCGGGTGGTACAAACTAGTACGAATGGACTTCATGCCCAGTAACCCGTAAAGTTCTCTCAGTGTACGCGACATGAACGTTGTGCCCTGGTCCATCAGAATCTCTTTCGGGATTCCGACCCGGGAGATGACCTGAAACAGAGCCTGCGCGACACTCTTCACCGAGATGTTGCGCAATGGCACTGCCACCGGATATCGGGTTGCGTAATCCATGAGGACTAACACAAAGCGATATCCGCGTGCGCTCCGGTGGAATGGCCCGATGAGGTCCATCCCGATGCGTTCAAACGGAACCTCAGCCAATGGTAGAGGACGTAATAGGGTTATAATGAGCCGCATGGAAAATAGTTTCCCGGCGGATTTTCGGCACCAGCAACTGGGTGTTTTCCTGTCCCGTGTCACAACTCACTCAATATAGTCTATCCCTAATCAATGAAAAGTGCGGATATGACCGCGCTGCGTCAGGGCGCACCCATTGACCATCAATTCTTATCACTTGGTCGAAGGCTGAGCGTAGAGTGTCATCCCGAGACTGCTCGAGTGGAAAATCTTCCATGGAGTGAAGTTCGGGGACCGACGGAGTCTCCACGGGAGTGCCCCCTCCCCGTCTGCAGCGTCGGGCGACCTCGCGTCACCGCTGAGCACAGCACACATAACGCATGTCCCTGTCGTCCGTGAACGCAGCAGTCCGCCCCATTAGCTTGTTAAACCTCGGCCAATCTGTACCCAAAATTACGGGGTGCGTCAGTCAAGTTCCGGACACTATGGGATACTCGTGAATATCCCCATGCACACACCTTATCCTCACCCGCGATGCCTCTACCAATGCCCTGGGCCGAACCAGGCGTGTACCCCCCTGGATTCTTGCCGGAACGCGGTACGTCGCTCCCGGGCAGGGGAAAGGGGCTGGAGCGCCGGCCACCCGGATCACCTGCCAGCCGCATGCCCCCGCCATCACCTCGAAGGCCTCCAGGAACGCCTGGACATCGTCCTCCTCTTTTGTGTAAACACAGTGGTCTGTCGGGTTCTGAATAAAGTTGTCATCTACTAGGCACATGTGGAGCATCTCATTCCAATTTTGCCTTGACTGCTTCAAGCCGTAGATTGACTTCTCTAGTTTACACACCAGCTCATCTCCCTCCTTTTTGTAACCTTCAGGTTGTTCCATGTAGATATCTTGATCAATGGGGGCGTGTAGGTAAGCTGTTTTCACATCCATTTGATGCTAAATCAAATTGTCTTGGGCTGCCTTCTGCATCACTACACGTATACTTGTCAGATTCGCTGTTGGTGAGAACGTCTCGCTGTAATCTATCCCTGCTCTCTGGCTGTATCCTTTTGCTACAAACCTAGCTTTGTACTGGTCGTTTCCGTCAATGTCTCCCTTGATCCAATACACCCATTTTCCTCCCACTGTCTTCCTGCCCTCTGGTAGCTTAGTCATGGTAAAGGTCTGGTTGTCCTCTAGGGACCTCTTTTCCTCGTCCATTGCTTTCTTCCACTTTCCTGACTCAGTTGATGTCATGGTCTCTTAAAAGGTCAGAGGTACACCACAAACTGCTCGGTAGCAATAATCTACACTAGTGAGTGTACTGTCGTCATCAGCATCTTCCAGAGAATAATCTCTGAGATACCCCGGGGCTTTACGCTCTATGGTAGGGTATCTCCCACTGTCGTGTGGTGTCACCCTAGGGTGCTTCTCACGGTTGTCCTCTGATGCGGATTGTGTACCATCAGTCAATATATCGGTGTTCGGTACACTAGGCTGTGAAGTCTCTACTTCCTTATCGCGATCTCCTATAAGATCCAGTCCTAGCTCCTGTGTCTGAGCCTCATTTTCACAGGTCGTCTTGATGACAAACTTTACCAGCCTGTGCTTCTGCACTTTTCCTTTACCGGGGTAGTAAACTAGGGGGCCGTTTAGGTCTGTGTTCACCAGCTCAAGCGGTGTCTTTACTCTGTCAGTCGGATCTCTGTTTCTCGTCTGCGTGAACTTCCCCTCTATGCATACTGCACATTCTTTACCAGGCCTGCGCTTTGGACCCTTAATGTGCAAGCCCTCTGTCACGTCCTGCAGTTTCAAGATATCGTCAAAATTACAATGACCCATTACCTCATGCCATGTCTGGATATCATGGCTGACGTGACACGCATCATCTAGATCACACTCGGTTTGCAGGTAGTACATTCTCTTGTATACATAGATTTCAAACCTTGCGCCATCCGGTGACTATAACGTCTTTTCCTTCGTAGAAAAACACTTTAGTGGGGGAACCGTTAGCGGGAGCAGCCTTCACTGAGAAGAGTTCTTGAGGGTACGAGGGAATGTAGAGAGCGTTCTTTAAAGTCACTGTACACCGGCGCCCCTCACTGGTTATGAGACATACTTGTGCGTCTCCCCTCCCTTTCACCACTCCGACAGTATGCTTCCCATCGGCGAGCTCCATGCTGTGTCTCTCCGGCCTGAAAGTGCTGTCAAAGCTTTTGAACTTACTCCTATCGTTGAGGATGTGGGACGACGCGCCCGTGTCCACGATCATTCCCCTTCTCTGGGTATGCAGCGCCTTCCCTGAGAGACTGGCATTTCCTGTTTCTGCTCTGAAGGTACGGTCTTCTCCTCCCACGGCTACCCGGTCGCCGTCCGGTTCACAACCGGACCTACGGCCACCGCCGCCATCTTGTACACACGCACACCGGGCGCTCCGTTCACGCTCCTTCTTTGTGCACGCTTTGTCCGTGTGCCCCCTGCTTCTGCAAAAACTGCAACAGACTTTCTCTGTGCAGTCATCCCTTCTGTGGCCCTTTTCTCCGCACCGCCAACACACCATCTCCGCTGGCCCGGTCTTTTTCCTCGGCGCCGCTTGTGCCCTCAGCACCCTTTCTCCTGCCTCTTCTGGGACTGGGTCTGCGTCTTCGGAGGCCTCAAAATTCCTTAACTTTGCTTTGAACTCTCCCAGTGTTATGTCGGCTGAGCCATGCGTCACCATCAGTGTGAACGGCTTGTACTTCTCCGGTCATCCCCTCATGATCATCGCCATCATCAGTCCCTCACTCGGTGCTTCGCCTGCACTCCTGACTGCTGTAATGATCTGCTCAGCTCTGATGATGTATTTGGTTAGTCTCATTGTCAGCTTTCTTCAGCGCTGTCATTGTTATGTACAGGGAAACAATCCGGGGCCTACCTTTTCTGATGTAGTGTTTTCTTAATACTTTGAGGCTCTCTCGGCCCTTGTCCTTTGTGTCTCTGAATATCAGCCCCAAGCTTGTGTTGTCAAGTAGTGGCGCCAATGCACAGTAGGCGTCCGCATTCAGCTTATCATCTTTAGTCCTCTCTTCCTCCGACAGTCGTTCAGCGGGCTCCATCAGGTCTGCTTCAGCCCCACCCCGTGCATGCAGCACAGCATCCTCTCTTCCCAGAGCTCATACTCCTCTGCTCTCCTGTCAAACGTGGGCCACTGGCTCTTGCTTCGGTTTGCTATGGTTGTTTTTAGTTCAGTTTAGCTCCCTTTGATTTAGCGTTAGCTTCCCGGTACTCCCGATGCTAAACTAGCTCTTTTGGATACTTCTGTATGCTAGCGTGGTCGTGCTAGCTATCAACGCACAAGTCCGTCAAACTTTGGAATCATTACCGGTTCCTGGGCCCATAACCTGTTTTTAGGTAGGCTTACTCCTTTGGCCTACCTTCGCAGCGAAGTAATAATACCAGAGGATGAACGGACGTCCAGACGTTTATCTCTTCAGCCATTGAGCTCGTGGCATTGTGTATTACCTGCAAAACATGCTAAACTGCCCGCTCTCGGGAGAGACCCGGTAGAGAGAGAGTAAGGGCGGAAACATTGCCCTTATATGGAACATGGTGCTATCGATATCACGTGACTCCAGTTACAGTTACATGCATCCATACACTCTTACCGCCATGGCCTGTATGCACGCTCACCACGCAAGACTCCATTGCTGGGGGGAAAAAAAACATGTTTAAGCTTGTTCAAAGTTTGCAGCTCAACATTTGGAAAAGCCAGTGGGAGCATGTAGTGTGCTCAGATGAGAGCAAAATGGTATTGTTTGGATGCCCTATTACACACCATGTTTGGAGGAGAAATGGCACTGCACATCAACCTAAAAACACCATACCAACAGTGAGGTTTGGAGGTGCGAACATCATGGTGTGGGGCTGCTTCTCAGCAAATGGTACTAGCAAACTTCACATAATTGAAGGAAGGATGAATGGGCGAATTTACAGAGAAATTCTTGACCGAAATCTGCTGCCATCTACCAGGATGAAGATGAAACTGTTAGGGGTGTAGTCGGTGGACCCAAAAGCACGCACACAACAGCACTATGTCCAGCCGATTCTTTTATTTTGCGCTGTGCCAAGAAGGTGAATCAAAAACAAAGCAGATCTTTCAAAAGGTAAAGCAAAATGCTCCTCAGGCTCAACAGGGGTCGGGAGGGCAACTCCACCGACTTCTTGTAGTCCGAGCTGGGGCAGGGTTCTGGTGTGGAAGCCCGCGGTCCGACACCACAATCACGAGTCTCGTACCGCCGTGTACTCCGTGGTACTACGTGGCTCTGCAGGACCCAAAGAACAAAAAATGCAAAACAGTGAACAAACTCCGAGAGCTCTGTAGACGCACCTGAGACCAGCCTGGGAACTGAGACGAACTGACGACGCGCCTGGGAACACTGAAGGCCTTATACCCGCCACAGGTCATCCCTGCAATGAGCCACAGCTGAGCTCCCAAGAGAGGGGCAGAGCTGAAGGTGGGGCCCAGAGGTGGAAACTATATGGAAAAAAACAGACAGGGCAAAAAAACAACAGATATGCAGATCGGGTTCCTAACAGTACCCCCCCCCCTCAACGGGAGCCCCTTGGCGAACCGCTCAGACGATCTGGGTTCCGACGTCGGAAATCTCTAATGAGCTCCGGGTCCATGATCCGGGAACGGGGCACCCAACATCGCTCCTCTGGTCCGTAACCCACCCAGTCCACCAAGTACTGATGCCCCCTTCCCCGACGGCGCACATCCAGAAGTCGATTAACAGTGTAGACGGGCCCCCCCTCAATGAGACGGGGGGGTGGAGGGGGTTCTGGAGGGGGGTTGAGATGGCTGGAGACCACTGGCTTAAGGAGGGAGACATGGAATACTGGGTGAATCCTCATGGAGCGTGGCAACTGTAATTTGACAGAGACTGGGTTGATGATTGAGATGATGGGGAAGGGACCGATATATCTGGCGGAGAGCTTTCTAGACTCAGTGCGCAGGGGGATGTCCTTGGACGAGAGCCACACAGACTGGCCGATTCGGTAGGTGGGGGCAGATGCGCGTTTTCGGTCCGCCACCCTCCTGTTCTGCTCTGCTGTGCGAAGCAACGCTGCTCGAGCCGCTTTCCAGGCTCTCCTACAACGACGGGGACTGATGGAACAGCAACCTCAACTTCCTGGCTGGGGAACAGGGGGGCTGATATCCCAAGGAGGCCTCATATGGGGACAGGCCAGTGGCCGTTGACGTGTGGGAATTGTGGGCGTACTCAATCCATGGAAGGTGACGGCTCCATGAGGAGGGATCGGTGGTGGTCGCACACCTGAGGAAGGCCTCGAGCTCCTGGTTCAGCCTCTCTGTCTGACCATTAGTCTGGGGGTGGAATCCTGAAGAAAGGCTGGCCGTGGCTCCGAGGGTGTGACAGAATGCCTTCCAAAGCTGGGAGGAGAACTGCGGGCCACGGTCGGAAACTATGTCTGCAGGGATGCCATGAAGCCGAAAGACATGCTGAACCAGCAAATCGGCGGTCTCACGAGCTGATGGGAGCTTGGGCAAGGGAACGAAATGAGCCGCCTTCGAAAAACGGTCCACCACCGTCAGAATGACAGTGTGGCCGTCGGATGGAGGGAAACCAGTTACAAAGTCCACTGCGATGTGTGACCATGGACGTTGGGGTACCGGGAGTGGTCGCAGCAGACCCATCGGGGTGCGGTGTGATGCCTTGTTGCAGGCACATGTAGTGCAGGCCAGCACATACGAACGAGCGTCCTCCTCAAGGGATGACCACCAGAAACTGCGGCGAAGCCACTGTATCGTTCGTCGGATACCAGGATGACCAGAGAGGCGGGACTCATGGGCCCACCTTAGGACCTTGGAACGGACGGACACCGGAACAAACAGGCGATTCGGTGCCCCCCCCCCCCGGGGTCGGGTTGGGTGTTCTGGGCCTCACGTACCACCCTCTCGATCTCCCAGGTAACCGCTCCAAGCACGCACGAGGCAGGAAGGATGGTGTCCAGAGTTGAGTCACCCTCCTCGGGGCCAAACTGACGGGAGAGGGCGTCCGGCTTTGTGTTCTTGTGTCCCGGCCGATAGGTGATTGTAAAATTAAAACGTGCAAAAAATAAAGCCCAGCGGGCCTGGCGTGAGTTGAGACGTCGGGCCGTATGAATATATTCCAAATTGCGGTGGTCGGTCCAGACAACAAAGGGGTGTGTCGCTCCCTCCAACCAGTGCCTCCACTCCTCTAAGGCTAACTTGACTGCCAACAGTTCTCTGTTGCCCACGTCGTAGTTCCTCTCTGCCCGGGAAAGTCTGTGAGAGAAGAAAGCACAAGGGTGGAGTTTAGAGTCGACAGCTGACCGTTGGGATAGTACGGCTCCGACGCCGGTGTCTGAGGCGTCAACTTCGACAACAAACTGGCAGGTCTCGTCTGGGTGGACCAGGATTGGGGCTGTGGCGAAACGGTCCTTGAGGGCGCAAAAGGCCTTGTCTGCTGCTGGGGACCAAGAAAAAGGTACCTTGGAGGAGGTGAGTTGAGTCAGGGGTGCAGCTGTACGGCTGTAGTCCCGTATGAATCGTCTATAGAAATTAGCAAACCCCAGGAACTGCTGTAGCTTCTTACGAGAGGTGGGCAAGGGCCATTCCGTCACTGCCTTTACCTTCTCCGGGTCCTTTCTCACTTGCCCCTCCTCGATGAAGACACCCAGGAACTGCACGGAGGTGACGTGGAATTCACACTTCTCAGCCTTAATGAATAGTTTATTCTCCAGCAGTCGCTGCAGAACCTGGCGGACATGGTTAATGTGCTCTTGGGGATTGGGAGAGAAGATGAGAATGTCGTCAATGTACACAAACACAAACCGGTTAAGAAAGTCACGTAGCACGTCATTGACCAGTGCCTGAAAGACTGCAGGGGCATTAGTCAATCCAAATGGCATCACCAAGTATTCAAAGTGTCCCAACGGTGTATTAAAGGCAGTCTTCCATTCATCCCCCTCCCGAACACGCACCAGATGATAAGCGTTGCGGAGATCCAGTTTTGTGAATATCTTGGCTCCAGCTAAGGACCCGAAAACAGAGGAGATAAGCGGTAATGGGTATTTATTCTTGATAGTAATTAGATTCAAACCTCTGTAATCGATGCAGGGACGGAGGGTCCCGTCCTTCTTGGAGACCTTATACCCGCCACAGGTCATCCCTGCAATGAGCCACAGCTGAGCTCCCAAGAGAGGGGCAGGGCTGAAGGTGGGGCCCAGAGGTGGAAACTATATGGAAAAAAACAGACAGGGCAAAAAAACAACAGATATGCAGATCGGGTTCCTAACAGAAACGAGGG
The DNA here is from genome assembly GCF_949316345.1 of Pungitius pungitius. Classification (NCBI taxonomy): domain Eukaryota; kingdom Metazoa; phylum Chordata; class Actinopteri; order Perciformes; family Gasterosteidae; genus Pungitius; species Pungitius pungitius. Next base: position 4,021,404 of record NC_084916.1, read on the forward strand.
TGGACATTTCAGCAAAACAATGATCCCAAACACACAGCCAAGGGAACGCTCAACTGGTTTCAAAGAAAGAAAACAAAGCTGCTAGAATGGCCCACAATTACCTGACTCAAATCCCATTGAATCTATGGAAAGAACTGAAGATCAAGATTCATAGAAGAGGCCCACGGAACCTTCAAGATTTGAAAACTGTGTGGAAGAATGGGCCCGAATGACATTTTCAAAACTTTTCACCCTCTGAGTGTTTGTTAATAACAGGAAATAGATTTATTCTCAGAGATTTGCAAAACGTTTTAGTGACCAGTGCTGAAATAAAAACTCCTAAATATGACTTATGAATTCAGACAAAAAGGACATTGGAGGATTGTGAAACATAATTCAAAACTCTCAGACACCTGCAGACATTTTACTGTGCTGAGACTTTTAAATATTCTAATTCATCCAGCTAATACTGATATAAAGTAAAACAGATCAGTAACATTTATTGCCAAAATGTTATACATTTCTTTTGTCCAGTAGGCACGTAACACAGTCACTGAAAAATGGGTTCTCGTTTCAGGTTCTCGTTCCCTTTGTGTTCATTTCTAAAGCCTCGCATTAAGACGTACATCCCTTTATGTAAGACGCTGCGCTATTTGCAGTTCGTATTGTGTCCACCCGCTACAGCGGCTCATGTGCTTCTTCAAGCGCGTTCCTGGTTTCAAAACTTCGCCAATCACTCCTAACATCTTGTCGAAGGATCTCAGCATCATTAAATGAATTCAAAACTAGAAGAAGAAGCATATTCTGACCGGCTGTACGCTCTCGTTTAACTTCCGCTTAGTTCATGTCCAATACAGTCTGTTAATGTACAAATGTCAGCTGTTTATTACTGAATCTTACAGACACAAACCACACTGATGGCATAAAGGAGAGTTATAGCCCCGTTATTATTGGACATGGCTAACAAACTGATTTCTATCCCTGAAAGTCAGGAACACAAATGATGATCTGAATATGTGACTTATTTAATATTTCATTTCAGAATATAATGTTTTAGAAGCTAAATCATAAATATCAAAGTAAACATTTATTTCTGTATTTATTGAGTTGTTAAACACAGCAAATGTTATCAGGGTGTCTTGGATGTTCTGTGTTTCTTTTGAATTCTGTTTGCAGGAAAACAAAATCATTATTGATTTATTAAAGTGTGACATCAGAAGTGAAAATGATTCCTTTTTGGTTCCAGGGATTCACTCTCTGAAGTATTTCTTCACTGGGTCCTCTGGAGTCCCAAACTTCCCAGAGTTTGTATCTGTTGGGCTGGTGGATGAAGTAGAGTTTGTTCACTATGACAGTAACACCAGGAGAGTAGAACCCAGACAGGACTGGATGAGCAGAGTCACAGAGGATGATCCTCAGTACTGGAAGAGGTACACTGAGCTCCTTATGGGCAAACAGCAGGACTTCAAAGCCAACATTGAAACAGCAAAACAACGCTTCAACCAAACTGGAGGTTTGTTTATGTTTCACACTATGTTTATATTTACATCCTTTTGTTAGTACATAAACACACACACAGATTAAACAGTTGGAGGTCTTTTCCTGACTGAAACATTTTCTGCTTCCAGTTCCTAAATATAAGGATATAAACATACTTTTCTGTGTTGTTGAGGATAAATATTTCCCCTCATCCTAACTAGAACTCCAGGTTAGACAACCCAGTCTCACAGCAAAATATATATATTACCTACATTGGTCCACAAGGAAAGTTTTAGTGTGTAAATGCAATTTCGAGCATGAAGCCTAAAAAACGCCTATAGGACTAAAAGGGTTAAACCAGATGCAAGCTGGCTAACACTCTTGACACTTGATCCTAGTTCAGGTTGACTTCCTCTATATCATATACATTTTCATCAAATATTACTGTACAGATTTTGAGAAAAGTGAAGGAAAAGTCAATAATGCCATTGTATTTTTCTTTTTTTAATCTTTGAACTCTTTAAACCAGATCCAAGCTGGGTAATACACTATTGACACTTAATCAGGATCAGGAAACGTTTATTGCCATCATATGTTTGACATACATGGAATTTGACTTGGCGGTTGGTGCATGACGGAAGACAGTACAATAATGGACAACAGACAACGTAGTGCAGCAATAAGATCAAAATATAAAATATATGCTATGGGTTAGTACGCTAAAGCTATAGGTTAGAAAGTTAAGAAATAATGATAAATTACAGCAGCTAAACAGAAAGTTACAAGTGAAAGTGACAAAGTGTATGTACATGAGAGTGAGAGTCAGTCGGCTCGGTTGAAAACCCAACTGCCGAAGGGAAGGTACTGTTAGTGTGGCGGGAAGTCCGGGGTGAGAGGGGTCGACTACAATCTTTCTAGCCCGCTTAAATGTCCTGGAAGCGAACAAGTCCTGGAGAGACTAAAGATTGCAGCCAATCACCCTCTCTGCAGAGATGATTACACGCTACAACCTGCCCTTCTCCTTTGCTGTGGCTGCACCGTGCCACACGGTGATGGAGGAGCAGAGGATGGACTCGATGATGGCCGTGTAGAGGTCCACCATCATCGTCTTTGGCAGGTTGAATTTTTTCAGCTGCCTGAGGAAGAACATCCTCTGCTGAGCCTTTTTGGTGCTGGAGCTGATGTTTAGCTTCCACTTCAGGTCCTGGGTGATGATGGACCCCCGGAAACAGAAGGAATCCACATTGGTGATGGGGGAGTCACACAAGGTTAGGGGGGAAGGTGGGGCTGCGTTCTTCCTGAAGTCCACAACCATCTCCACTGTCTTCAAGGTGTTGAGCTCCAGATTGTTATGGCTGCACCACAACACCAAATGGTCAGACTCCCACCTGTAGGCGAGCTAGTCCCTACCAGAGATCAGTCCAATGAGGGTGGTGTCATCCGCAAACTTCAGGAGCTTGACGTACTGGTGACTGGAGGTGCAGATGTTGGTGTGCAGGGAGAAGAGCAGGAGGGAAAGAACGCAGCCTTGGGGGGAACCGGTGCTGATGGACCAAAAGGCAAAGACATGTTTCCCCAGATTGACGTGCTGCTTCGCTTTGGACAGGAAGTCAGTGATCCACTTGGTGGAGTCGGGCCCGTGCAGCTGAGAGTTTGTTCTGCAGCAGAGACGGGATGATTGTGTTGAAGGCAGAGCTCACGTCCGCAAACAGGATCCTGGCGTAGGTTCCTGGGGAGTCCAGATGCTGGAGGATGAAGTGGAGGGCCATGTTGACAGAATCGTCTACAGTCCTGTTGGCTCTGTAGACAAACTTCAGGATGTCCAGATGGACCTCTCTATAACCATGTACATTTCCATCAAATATTACTGTGTACTTTTTAAGATTGAAGGCAAAGTCAGCAAAAATGCCACTATAGTTGTCATTTTCTTTCCTCGATGCCCATGTATATTTCCATAAAACTTTACTGTACAGTTTGTGTTACTCCTCTAAAGAGAGGATACCGTAACACGCTGTCACACGTGAGCTGGCCACAAGGTGGGTGAAGTGAAAAAATTGTGTGGCCGCACAAGCAGAACCAACAAAACACAGTATTGTTTCAACAAGGTTTATTTTACCTATAATACGGTAGTGGGGGAAAAGGAACTGAGCCGAACCAAAGCAGAGAAATTAACCAATGAAAAAGACTCGAACCTATCTAGTCCAAACCCAGTCTGCTAAACTCTCTATGATAAATACAGGGGGTGGTCCGCCCCGGTTCTTTCCTAGTGTATATAGACAGAGGTTTATCTACGGGTAGTATGTAAACCCCAGGGTCTCTTACCTACACACTCCCATTGTGCGGTCCCCTTTTCCCAACTGAAGAAACAAAAACTGAATAGTACAAACAACGTGATAAAAACAGACAGAATAACAAAAATAACTTAACCTTCACCAGTTCAAATGACCAAATGCATATGTAAACAAAACAAAATGTCACTTGAACACAGCTCCGCTCAAAACAATAGTTCCTTCCAAAAGTTATTTTTCACAACAGTCCTTCTGCTCTCTCCAACAGCTCTGCCGCTTGTTTTTCCCTCCCGACCTCCTTTTAAGCCATGCATCCTGAGGTTGATTGACTGTGGGTGAGGGTGACTAGTGGGAGCGGGCAGTGGAGATTACTGCATGGTGGGTGTGTCAGAACACCTGTGGGAACACAAATCAAAACACACACACACACCCCCTCCCACAAGCAGGCCGAGGCACGAAACAGTTTGAAATAAGAGAAAGTCCGCCCAGTTGGTCTTTTGTCCCCTTCAGTGCAGACCACAGGATGTACGGTCCGGGGGCCCCTATCGAGGCCTTTCTCCTCCTCACCCCGCAATCCATTCTGTGCTTGCCCTGGCATAACATTTCTAACTAGAAAATCCATTTCTTAATGAAAATGTGTTTAAATGCATAAAGCTGAAATTAATTTTTATAAAGTTGCTTAAAATACAGAAATGAGAAAAGCTGAAATGAACTTGAAATAATTGCGAAATGGGAGAAGCGTATATGAATTTAAAAAAATACAGTAATAAAAGCTGAAAAGAATCCTAATCATTGCTGAAAGAATAGACATAGGAAAAGCTGAAATTAATTTTAAAGAATTGCGAAAAATACAAATATGGGAGAAGCTGATTTGAATTTGAAAAAAATACAGAAATAATAAAAGTTGAGAATTAAAACATGTATTTTGGTAGTAATAGAAGTAGTAGTACTAGTTATAGTTGTACTAGTGGTAGTAGCAGTAGAAGAAAGTACTAGTATTTGAAAGAGCAGTTCATACTTACATACATACAACAAAACAGCTTCATTCTGTGCTTTATGGTTGAGGTACAGATAATCATTGAGGCTTTTATTGTGTTTTTATGTGTGCAGCGCTTTTCTAGTCTTCTGACCACTCAAAGCGCTTTAACGCTACATGACATCCTTCACCCATTCATATACTAATGACAAGACCTACCATACACAGTGGAACCTGCCCATCAGTAACTAACATTCACACACTGTAGTCCCAGCTAGAGGAGCAATGCTGGGAAGTGAAAGTTAAGTGTCTTGCCCAAGGACACATTGACATGCAGGTTAGCCGGGCCTGGGATTAAAACCGCCAACCCTTTGATTGGAGGACGTCCCCACTCACCCACAGTGACCCTAAACTAAGAAAACTAAGAAATTATTAATCTATGGGCCTCATCAAACATTACAGTAAGATTTCCCTCCATGGTGGGTTCATTTTGAAATTATGGGATTGGGGGGTGGGCAAGCAAGGGAGTTCATGATGATGGTCTGTTGATAGAAAGCATAGCTGCGTCATGTGACTCCACTAATCAGCAGTTATAGTTCAGCTGTGTGAGACAGAGTGCAGCACGCGTGTGAAACTATCCACTGCAAAGGAGCACCTCGGGAGGAGGGGGGGTGGAGACAAGGAAAGGAAGGTTCTGAAATGTCCCTTGTAAAACCTGAATACCTTCAGGTCATGTCAGACTGCACTAATCAGCTAATACGGATCAGCTGTGAGTCACAGAGACGCACGTCTGTAAATAACTGTGACCACGAAGAAAAATCGGAAGTTATCATAATAGGCCCAGAGCGCCTTCAAAGTCAGCTGTCGCGTGAAACAGTCTCTATGAATGGAATTGCTCTGGTATCCAACAGCACCGTCAGAAATCTTGGAGTTCTCTTCGACCAGGATATGTCCTTCAACTCTCATATAAAGAAGTCTTAAAGGACTGACTTTTTTCATCTACGTAATAAATCAAAAATCAGGAACTTCCTGTCTCAAAGTGATGCAGAAAAACTAGTTCATGCATTTGTTACTTCTAGACTGGATTACTGTAATTCTTTGTTATCCTGCTGCTCTTGTAAATCGCTTAAACCTCTCCAGTTGATTCAGAATGCTGCAGCACATGTATTAACAATAACTAAGGAATGGGATCATATAACTCCTGTATTAACTTTTAAGGCACTGGCTTCCTGTTAAATCAAGAATTGAATTTAAGGTACTTCTTCTCACCTACAAGGCACTTGCTGGTGAGGCACGGTCTTATCTTAAAGAGCTTGTTACACCGTATTGCCCTACAAGGCATGTGCGCTCCGTAGATGCTGGGCTACTTGTGGTTCCTAGAGTTTTAAAAAGTCGGGGGCCAGAGCCTTCAGTTATCAAGCTCCTCTTTTGTGGAACCAGCTTCCACTTTCAGTCCGGGGGGCAGACTCGGTCAGCTCATTTAAGATAAAGCTTAAAACGTTCCTCTTTGATGTTGCTTTTAGTTAGGGTTGGCTCAGGTCAGCCTGGACCAGCCCTTAGTTAAGCTGCTCTAGGCTAAGACTGCCGGGGGACTTCTTACGACACACCGAGCCCCTCTCTCACTCTCACACTCTCACTCTCTCCTTCCACAATAATCCATGTTTTATTAATGTACATCACTAATTCAGCTTCTTTCTGGGAGTTCTTTGTGCTTTCTCGCCTAGCAGGTCTCCGTGGATCGTAGTTTTGTGCGGACCCTGGTTCTGACTCCTGGCATGGCTGTGCTGATGTTGGTTTATGATGACAGTAATATTAATCATAATTATAGTAAGCATCATTACTTTAAATATGATTCATATTACTGTCATCATAAACCAACCTCTTTCTGCTCTCCCTCCCCACAGAAGCCTCTGTGGATGGTGGTTCTATCTGATGGTGGTTGTCCCTGCAGTGGTCCTGCTGTACACTTGTTCTGCTACTTGCAATTACTTGTATCATTTCTGTTAGAGGATTTGAATGTATTGTACATTTTTACGTCAAGCCATTTGTCCCAATTACGTTCATCGTCGCTAATAAATTTACGAATCATGGACTTCAGCGTCCTATTCATCCGCTCTACCAACCCGTCGGTCTGGGGGTGGTACACGCTCGTGCGGACGGACTTAATGCCCAGTAACCCGTAAAGTTCTCCCAGTGTGCGCGACATGAACGAGGTGCCCTGGTCTGTTAGAATCTCTTTCGGGATTCCAACCCGGGAGATGACCTGAAACAGAGCCTGCGCGATGCTCTTTGCAGAGATATTGCGCAATGGCACTGCCTCCGGATACCGGGTTGCGTAATCCATGAGGACTAACACAAAGCGGTATCCGCGTGCGCTCCGGTGAAATGGCCCGATGAGGTCCATGCCGATGCGCTCGAACGGAACCTCCACCAACGGTAGCGGCCGCAGCGGGGCACGTGGTATGGCTGGTGAATTAACCAATTGACACTCCGGGCAGGACGCATGCCTGGCCAATAAAATCGGGCCATTATCCGGTCTAGTGTTTTCCCGTATCCCATGTGACCCGCCATCGGATTATAGTGAGCCGCCTGGAAAACCATTTCCCGGCGGCTTTTCGGTACTAACAACTGGGTGTTTTCCTGCCCTGTTCGAGTGTCACGACTCACTCTATACAGTCTGTCCCTAATCAATGAGAAGTGCGGGTACGACTGTGCTGCGTCAGGGCGCACCAAATGACCATCAATTCTTATCACTTGGTTGTAGGCTGAGCGTAGAGTATCGTCACGAGACTGCTCGAGTGGAAAATCTTCCATGGAGCGGAACTCGGGAACCGCCGGGGTCTCCTCGGGAGGCTCCGCCGGTTCCCCCTCTCCCCCGGCGGCGTCGGACGACCTCGCGTCACCGCTGAGCACCGCACACATACCGCATGTCCCTGTCGGTCGTGAACGCACCCCCGCAGCCTGCCCCATTAGCGTGTTAAATCCCTCCCAATCCGTTCCCAAAATTACGGGGTGCGTCAGGTGGGAGCTAACCACGACCTTTATTCTATATTTTTTTCCCCTGAACCGAAGTTCGACGGACACTATGGGATACTCGTGAATGTCCCCGTGCACACACCTTATTTTCACCTGCGACGCTTCTACCAATGCCCCTGGCCGAACCAGGCTCTGGTGTATCATGGACTGCGAACAGCCCGAATCCACCATCGCCTGGCGTGTACCCCCCTGGATTCTTACCGGAACGCGGTACGTCGCTCCCGGGCCGGGGGAGGGTGATGGAGCGCCGGCAACCCGGATGACCTGCCCCACCTCCATCAGCGGGCACTCCCTCCGCAGATGGCCAGGCTGCCCACACTTCCAGCACTCCTGCCCTGGCGTTTGAGAACATCCGGGTGGGTCAGGAAGAGTGCCGGGGCTTGCTGCGGTCGGGGGATCCCGTTGTCGGGTCATCGGCTCCCGCCGTGGGGCTGGTCGGGGTCGCCCTGTGGTCAGCTGCTGGCCCCCTCCCCGTGGTGCGGCTGCTTCCAGGGTCGAGGGTGGCGCGCCCTCCCGGCCGTCGCGCCCGCTGGGGTGCACCGCCAGGTGGTCCTCGGCCAGGGTGATGGCTGCCTCCAGCGCCGGTGGGCGGTGGTACCGGACCCACGCCGCCGTGCGGGCCGGGAGCCCCTCCACAAACTGCTCCAGTACCACCTTCTCCACGACCTCCGACGCCGTCCCCACCCCGTTCGGCTGGAGCCACCTGGCGGCCGCGTCCCGGAGCCGCTGCCCGTAGGCGAAGGGTCGGTCCTCCGGGCCCAGCCTGGCACTCCGGAATCGCCGGCGGTGGTCCTCGGGCAGCAGTCCCAGCCGGTCGACCACGGCCTTCCGCACCGCAGGGTAGTCCCGCCGGGCCGCCGGGGGAAGCCCCATGGCGGCCGTCTGCGCCTCCCCGGTCAGCAGCGGGAGCAGCCTCACGGCCCATTCCCCCTCCGGCCATCCGCACGCCTCCGCCGTTCCCTCGAAGGCTTCCATGAACGCCTGGGTGTCGTCCTCTGCTGTCATGCGGTGGAGGGTCAGGCTTGCCAAAGCTGATAATCAGATGATGACTAAACTCTTTAATCAAGCAAATATGTCAACATGTTCTCTCTCTCTCTCTCTCTCTCTCTCCCTCTCTCAGGTGTCCACATTTACCAGTTCATGGTCGGCTGTGAATGGGATGATGACACCAACAAGGTCAAGGGTTATAATCAGCATGGTTATGATGGAGAAGACATCATATCATTTGACCTGGAGACAGAGCAATGGGTTGCTCCAAAACAGCAGCATGTCATCACCAAACAGAAGTTAGATCATAACAGAGCTGATATAGCATACTGGAAGAACTACCTGACTCATTTGTGTCCCGAGTCGCTGAAGAAGTACGTGAACTACGGGAGGAGCTCTCTGATGAGAACCGGTAGGATCACATGATCTAATGTCCTTCCATGGACACGTTGCTCATAGACCTTCTGTTGTTTCATAGCAACATGTCAGCAACACACAGAGAACCACTGTGTCTCCCAAATGTCTCCCCCCCTTAACTCCTTCTCTCCTTCACTGCATTCCCTCCCTCACTTCCCCCCTCACACCTGTCCCCACTCTGTCCCACCATTCTGTCTTTGTCTCTGCTGTGTTTCTGTCCATCTCGCTAGTCTCTTTACTCTCTCACACTGTCCTCCTCCCTTTCTAATCTGTCTGACCCCTCTTCATCTGTTTGTCTCCCTTCTTTAATCAATGAAACTTTAGATATATTTATTTCCATTTCATTCTTCTTCTGAACTTAAATACATTATAAATACACTACATCAAAGATGAGTGATATTAATACACATTAAATATTAATAAAGGACCTCTTACCCGTCCCTCTGTTGTGTCTCCAGAGCGTCCCTCAGTGTCTCTCCTCCAGAAGACTCCCTCCTCTCCAGTCAGCTGCCACGCTACAGGTTTCTACCCCGACAGCGCCACCCTCTATATTATATATATTTATATATTATATATATAAATATATATAATATTTATTTTAGGGCTGTCAAAAATAGCGCGTTAACGGCGTTAATTAGCTGTTTGTTTTTAATTACGTCAATTTTTTTGACGCATTTCACGCATGCGCAGTGTGAGAAATTATTCAGGTCCGGAAAGTGCCTCTTCCTCTTGGGAATGCACTTCATCTGATAGAACACATTACTGCCACCTGCAGGCATAAATCAGTACTCATCACAATAGATTCTCACTAGGGAGGTGCCGTGCCGTTGGGAGCTAGAGGCGAGATGGAGCAAGGTGAGCAAAGTGGGCCTATGGACGGATTCAAATATAAAAAGAATGATGATGGTACAGTTAACAAGTACAAAGTTATTTGCAAGATTTGTAACAAGGAGTTTCAATTTCACCGGAGCTGTTCAAGCTTGAGGTACCATGTCAACGCCAAACATGTGTCTGCTGGGCCGTCAGGATCAGCAAGTCGTTTGCGCCAGTCCACGCTGAATGTTCGGCGGCCATTAACCAAATCAAGCGCTGATAATTTGACCCACACAATAGCAAAATGGATCGCAAAGGATTGTAGACCCATTAGCATTGTAGAAGACTCAGGTTTCCTTGATGTTTTGCAAGTGGCGTCTCAAGACTCATCTTATAACCCACCGTCAAGAGCCACAGTTATGACGAAAATCCACGAGCTCTATGAAAACGAAAAAGAAAAAAGGAAAGCGGTCTTGGCTCAAGTAAATCATATCGCCCTGACAGGAGACCATTGGACATCAGTGAGTAACAACAATTACCTCGGAGTAACTGCACATTTCATCAGTGACACGTGGGAACTGAAGTCTTTTGCGCTGACTATATCAAAAACTGAGGAGCGTCATTTTGCGGAGGCTTGTAAAGATCAGTTCCTGTCTGTTGCACGTAAGTGGGACATCGAGAGCAAGACGACAACCATTGGGACTGACAGTGCGCGCAACATGGTTGCCGCAATTCGACTTACACGCTATGAACACATTAACTGTGTCGCTCACATGGTGCAGAGAAGTGTCACAGTGAGCCTTGCTGACAGCGGCTTTGTAAATGCTTTGGCCAAGGCTCGCAAAGTTGTCGGTCATTTTAAGCACAGCCCAGCAAATGCTGCGGAGCTTCAAGCACAACAAGTCAGTCTGGGAAAGAAGCAAGAGCCACTGATCCAGGATGTTCCAACACGTTGGAATTCGACGCTGGAAATGGTCAAGCGCGTGATCAAAAATAAAGATGCCGTCCTCGCAGCCCTCGACCATCAGGAGCATAAGCTCGCTTTGCCAACCGCAGCAGAGTGGGATAAACTGCAGAGGCTGGAGACCCTTCTAGAGCCATGCAGGTAAATCAGTCTGTAACTTATCAAATAACATTGCTTTGATTATTTTCTGGAATGAATTAAACCAAGTCAAATATCAATAACATGTATGTAAAAAATAATAATGATAATAATGATGATGATAATAATAAATTATTATCAGAATTATTATAATAATAATGATGATAATAATTTATTATTATCATTATTAATAATATGTTGATAACCACTGTTCTAATAATACACTGTCTCTGTGTGCATGTGTGTGTGTTTGTGCGCGTAGGTATGTAACCGAGCTCCTGGGTGGAGAGGCCTATGTCTCCTGTTCTGTGGTACTACCTTCTCTCTGCCACTTGCGTCTGAAGATGGAAGCCTGTGATGAGGACCCTGCATATCTGGTGAGATTCAAGACAAAGTTCCAGGAGGATCTAGCATCGCGTCAAGAACAGCTTAACAATGCATGGCTCCAGATTGCTACAGTTTTAGATCCTCGTTTCAAAGACTTGAAATGCATGCCCAAGACAGACAGGGAAGAGGTGTGGACCACACTTGAAGGGATGCTGCAACAAGAATCACCCAGAAGGTCTTCACAGGCACATGATGATGGGCCACCCAGGAAGAAAATCAGCCTTCTGCAAATGGGCTCAGATTCAGAATCAGAAGATGAAGAGGTCCAACCTGCCATACAGAGGTACAGAGCAGAGCCCACCATTCATTTGGAGGACTGCCCCTTGAGGTGGTGGGCATCTCATTCAGGAGCCCATGAGAAGCTGGCCTCACTAGCTCACAAATATCTAGCCACTCCTGCAACCACTGTTCCCTGTGAACGACTTTTCTCAGTTGCAGGTCACATTGTGAACAAGAAAAGGTCAGCTTTACTTTCAGAAAATGTGAACAAGTTAGTTTGCCTCAGCAACTGGTTGAAAGATGAAGCTCAGTAGATTTGAAAGGTGATGTTCAAACAAAAGGACCAGTTTCAGTGCAACATGTTATAGTAGTTAGCAACTGGATTAAAGAATGGAGGAAAAGATAAAAGATTGTTCTTTGGTTTGATTTAAAAGTTTAAAGTATGTTAAAGTAGTATGTTTCAGCTTGATTTAAACCACCATTATTTGGCTGTGTTAATAAAAAGACATAATATGAAAATGACGTATCTGTGTCCTGTTATCTATCTTTTGGTATGCATTTCAGAAAGAAAAAATGGTTAGGATTCAGGTGTGATTAATCATGATTAATCCACTGAAAATTCTGATTAATTTGATTAAAATTTTTAATCATTTGACACCCCTAATTTATTTCTATATGTCCATAAGAAGAAATGATACATGTGATTCATGTTATTTGTGATTGCTCATCATGTGTCTTCCTGCTCTTTGTCCTCAGTTTGCTTCTTTACAAACTTGTTGCACTGGAATCTGCCCGGCAACTGATGACTTTATAACGTCAGGAGGTTCTGTTGCTCTTTTAAATACATCTTCTTATTGATGTATGTACGTATATAATGTTATGCCTACATTATAAAATACTAATATGTATGTATACATTCATATATTTGAACAAATCTTTGCAGGGCCTTTCTACTTTACTATATAAAGAAAATTGTTTATTTCTTCACTGCTAGAATCTTGGCACCTTTAAAGTTGAACTTAAGGTAAAGAAAACAAACATCCTCACAGACCTGTGAAGCTTAAGACGTTTAACCTTTTTTCATACCGACCAATATACTTCCTTTGTCAAAAGTGTTTGTGGTTCTGCCTGGAAACAGATGACATCAGAGCCGTTCTCAAAATGATATCATTTCATTATACATTAAACTATGAATATGTAATCAACCTAAATATATACACGTATAATTTGCCCTGTGATATGACCCAGTTCATTTAATATTAATTAGTATTTAATAGTCATTTAATAGTCAGACTGTGACCAGTCATCAGGAACACGAGAGCTTTGAACATTTTACCCAACAGCTTTAGTTCTGGGAAGATTTGACACTTCCTGTATGTTTTAATCACATTTCATGCCCATCAATAATAAAACTAATTGATGTCACCTTCACACCAGGCATCCAAAAAATTGTTTTTCATAGCTGAATTATTATTTGAAAAAATATTTATTGTACTTTGACAACAGGATTTCTTTGAAAGAAATAATGTGGTTGACAGTAAAAGGACAGAAAAACTGAAAGAATAAAAAGGCTTTAAGATGTAATTCTTCCCATTTTCATCAACATGTGACCCCCTCACTGTCAGGTGACAAGGGTGCAGGTTGAAGGGAGGCAGGACTCAAGCCAGGATCTTCCAAAACAAGTGCTCTTTATTCCAAAAAACCAAAACCGAGGAAAACCGTGCACCAACGAGAACTTGACATCAGACAATGACGCGACAAAGGACAACTGGCACACAGGGCTTAAATACACAAGGGAGGTGCAGGTGATTGGACACAGGTGGAATCAATCAGGCAATCACAGGACAAGGCAGGAAGTGAAGTTAACCCAGGACCACAAGGAACATGAAACTTCAAACTAAAACAGGAAGAGAGACCAAACCGTGACACTCAATTTTTTTCTTGGTTGGTTCATGTCAATCATCACAGGACAGCAGGGCTGTATTTGGGATTGGTGTGTTGTGTTGGTGAAAGTATTTTAAACAGCATGTGTGGTCAACACAAAGAACACACTAGTACACAGAAACATGTGAGAACCACCACACACAGCACCTGCATTACATCACTAGCAACAAACAGCACCCAATGAGCTCAGCAGTTTAGTGACACTTTGGTCCTGTAGACTTCAGGTTCTTGTGGAAGGAAAGAAACGTTTGGAGAGCATTTCTCTGCTGTGAGACATCAGTGGGATCATCTCCAAAATCACTACTAGAAAAGTGCACAAAGAAGCTTCTGGAAAGAAAGGCATCATCAGTCGTGTTCAGAGTGCTGAGCATTCAGAACATTCCCTTCCTGTAGCGGTGGATCAGCTCGGAGACGTCGTCCTTACACACCTTTATCCAGCCGTCCTGCTGCATGTGGTACACTGCACACACACACACATTACTCCAATGTACACATAAGGACACAGATGTTTCCAGTGGTCACAGACCATGGCTACATACATTGCATTGTTCTCTTCCCTTATTTCTGATGCATCTCTTAAGGTCAATTTATTATATTTCTTCTATTTGCTACTTTATAATGGAACACAAATCGACAGTCAAAGCATACGATTTTATAACCCTTTGAAAAACAGAAAAAACTGTATATTTCTGTTGAAAAAGTGAGGAACCACAGAGGATCATTGGTGTTACAACGTTAGGCTGAAACCTTTAGTCAGTTGTACATAATATATTTTATTTTAAGCAACTTGGATGAACGTTTTCTTGACACTGAATTGAGGAAATAATTTGCAGTCAAAATAGATGTAAATTGTTGTCCTACTGCAGTTATAAAAGAATGAGCAGAGATGATTAAAAGGGAACTCATGGAAAGTTTAAGTGAGAATAGTTGCATGCAAATGTTCTTAGTTCTTAAACTTAAGGACAAGTTGACCTTTTGAACCTTTGATATTGATACATAGAAGGTCAGAGGATCACCAAAGGGACACAATTAGTCCTGAAATATCCCAGTAACCCGTCCAATAGTGGAGACACCAGTCTGGACCAAAGAGGACTGACGGAGACAATGTGAGACGGATGTTGCTGTCTGCTAGATGGAAACCAGAGTGGACTCACTGTTGACCGCCCCTCCACCGCCATGTCCTTCCTGTAGCCGCTGTCCACCACGCCGTAGGCGTAGCTGCTCCCACAGCCGGTAGAGAACATGCGGCCGGCCTGAAGACACAGACACATCCAACAGGAGCATAAAAGATCCACATTAAACATCCTGCCTCAGAAGACAACCTCCCAATCATCTAGTGCAGTGAGGACATTTGTATTTCTAGGCCCTGCTTCACAGTAAGTGGAAGAAAAAGGATTCTCATGTTTGGGCCCAGACGGTGAGACTCAAAGCCACAGCTCACCTCTTTGTCCCATCCACAGATCATGCTTCCCATAAAGAGGCCCATGCCTCTGTAGCCCAGCATCATGTTGCACAGCAGCTTGGAGGCAGCAGCCACAGAGATCCTGTGGTTGCTCCTCAGCCTGTAGAGCCTGGAGGGACCAAGTCATGAAACCAATCAATAGAAACATCCATCAGGGTTGTTTTGGGGAGTGCCTGGTCTGATTAGGAGGGACGGCATCCATCCAACTTTGGATGGAGCTCAACTCATTTCTAAGAACCTGACCTAGTTTCCTAATGGACTTAATCCATGACCCAGAGTTCAGACCAGGAAGCAGAGTCGCAGACTTACACACTTCTCTGCGCTTCATTCCGTGCAGTCACTCAGCGTAATCAACTCTATAGAAACTGTTTCTGCCCCACGGACACTGTTATTTAAGTTAAAGGTAAACAACCGAGTTATATTTAATAACTTAATCAAAGTTAAATGTAACAATACAACTGTGCAACAAACTAGGAGAATTAAAGGGGGACTTTTGAATATTAGATCTCTGTGCTCTAAAGCTGTTTTAGTAAATGAACTAATATCTGACAACCATGTTGATATTTTCTGTCTTACTGAAACATGGTTATCGGATGGGGAGTACAAGCTTAAACGAAGCGACTCCTCCAAGTCATGTTAATACTCATATCCCCCGAGGCACAGGCCGAGGGGGTGGAGTGGCAGCTATTTATGACTCCTGCCTTTTAATAAACCTTAAACCTAAACTAGATTATAACTCATTTGAAAGTCTGACTTTCAGTCTTTCACAACCAACCTGGAAAATTATCCAGCCGGTTCTCTTTGTAATAGTGTACAGGGCCCCAGGTCCTTATTCTGAATTTTTATGTGAATTTTCATAGTTCTTAACGAGTTTGGTCCTTAAAACGGACATGGTAATTATAGTGGGTGACTTTAACATTCATGTGGATGTTGATAACGACAGCGTTGGTACTTCATTTCTTTCTTTGCTGGAATCAATTGGTTTCTGTCAGACTGTAAATAAACCAACTCATTGTTTTCTCAGGGCACGCGCGGCCACACACAAGAAAGATGTCGAATGCCGCTGCTGGGTGGCACTGACGGGGAGGCGGGGGTGCCGCTGGCGGTCCGACCGACGGTTCGCTGACGTCAGGACGTATGCGTTGCAGCGGCGGACCGTTTACTCTGCGATCTCCTTAAACTGTTTCTGCTCTGCTCACTGAAGAAAAACAATACGTGGACAAGAGCAGCGAGTTTAGTCAACTACTGCTGCTAACACATCCCGTCGGACCAGGATTATTTATTTATATCCGTTCATGAACTTTTTCTCCTCGTTACCCTGGTAACCGCTGTCATGACAGACGGTTGCGTCGATTCTTACTGTGAAAATCTACGTACTTCCGGTTTAGCGGCTACCCTTCGTATTTTCATTTTATGGGAAAAACCACAAAAAAACATTAAGTAAAGAGTAAAGGAGGAGTAAAAAGTTGTTGGTATGTTTTTTTACGGTAAAAGGGACGTTGATAAGACATGGGGACTCGAGTTTGAGACTCGGACTCGAGTGCGACTCGAGTCGCACACACGGTCACTTCAGACTCGACTTCAGACTCGTCCTCGAAAGACTTCAGACTCGACTCGGACTCGAGCTTTGGGACTCGTGAGCATCTCTGTCATGTCCTCACACACTCATGTCGTCACAGACTCATGTCCTCACACACTCATGTCTTCCTACATTCATGTCCTCACACACTCATGTCTTCCTACACTCATGTCCTCACACACTCATGTCTTCCTACACTCATGTCCTCACACACTCATGTCTTCATACACTCATATCCTCACACACTCAACACAGGGAGGCGTCAGACGGCCCGGGTGGGGTTAAAGTCTCAGTCCTCCTCACCACTGAACCTCTTTGCTTCACTCAAACCAACTAAACCAGATCAGAGTGTTCTCCGGTTTCTTTCGTAGACCAGATACTTTACTCAACTCTGCATGGAACACATTTAGTATGCAGACAGTCAAATACACAGACACACAGAGCATTAGATGTCAGAAGGGACACATTGATGTTCAAACCACTGCAGACGGAGCTGCATTCTTTGGCCAGGAGTCTCTCCCAGTACTGGCAGTCTGCAGCGCTGCCCGACATGGTGCCCAGCAGGTAGGGGTTGATCTCTATCACCTTGTTGACGTCGTTGGATGCTGCAGAGCGGGACACATTTGTGTAAAGAAGACATTTTGTAATTAGAGTTACTTTTGTTGCCTCATTTACTTTGCATGACTCCATGTTCCTCTGTATTACATTTCAAAGCTGCAAACATCTTTGATATGATGCGTAAGGAATAAAAACGTGTCTACCCAAGTAACGGCCTGCTGAGGCTCTGGAGTCCACGGCCACAATGACTCCATGTTTGAACTTGAAGGCCAGGGTGGTCGTCCCGTGGTTCAGGTCTATACTCACACCACCATCACGGTTACACGTTCTGAGAAACCCTGAAGATCACACAGATCACACAGATCAGAACAGGGTTTTTAACAGGGAACTTGAACTCATTCACACACCTGTGTATACAAGCTCATGTGCTACACAAACCTGTACAACATCTCCTGGAGGATGTTGACGGCCATGACGACACAAGGGTTCCTCCCGCTGTTCAGGGAGAAGATGGTGAGGTTGGAGGAGAGGAGCTCAGTGGTCTTCTCTGTATCTGCTGCTGTACCTTCTCCACAACAACTAGGACAGAGAAAGTAGTGTTTTGTGAATGAAGAGTTGAGCGAAAATATGAAAAAGGCTACAGAGAATAGGGAAAGAGAGAAAAGAGGAACTTCAGCATCTTTTCAGTTTTACTTCAACAGGCATTGTGGAATATGTAGGAAATCACAAGTAAAGGAGACACTTTATGGAACCACGTCCACAAGAAGGAATATACGTTTCAGCCTGATGACAGTGAGAGTATTTTAAAGGTGGATCTCCGGTTGTCTTTCAGTGTGCGTATACAAGACTTACTATATATTTGGAGCAATGTAATGGATCTTGGTGCACATCTAGTCAGCCACTACTTCACTGGATGTGGCTCTTGTGTCTGCTCCCAGAACCACTCCATCCTGCACCCACACAGACCCAGTGGGAAGTGTGTTACTCTAATTGTTACACAATTATTCCCTTTGGTTCACACTAGAACGAGGCCTTTATACCTCAGTGGGCCCCTGGAGCTAAACAGGCCCCAGCAGTGCTGTGATACACTGGGCAGATCCCCTCAGTGTGTTTATGTATTTATCATCATAGTTGTGAACTGTTCAGTTATGTAGTGATGAAAGGATGAAATAGTGTTGTACACTTTGATTAACAGTGTTAAAGAATGAAACTCACACTGTAACGAACAAACTGTGAAATTCACAGTTATTAACTGGCAGCTAGTGACAAGTAACTAACTGTAAAATAAATTACAATATACTACTGTGAAAGGAATCACAGTTATTAACTGGCAGCTAGTGACAAGTAACTTACTATAGAATGAATCACAATATACTACTGTGGAAAGAATCACACTTATTAACTGGCAGCTAGTGACAAGTAACTTACTGTAAAATAAATCACATCATAATATTGTAAATGTTACTATGTATTGTATTTTTGATTAGTTTTTCGATTGTGAAATAAGAGTGAAACAAATAATTAAAAATGTAATAATAACATATTTCTTGTTGTAGTAATTGCGCCATCTCCAAGTAGTGAAATTTTTTTTCACAAGTTTTTTTTCACTTTTCACAAGTTAGAGTTTAACCTGTACAATAAGTGGTACGGTTTATTTTATGGTAACACAGTTTTAGGGGCCGGTTCGGGCGGAGACGGGCGGAGACGGGCGTCGGCAATCACAGGACAGGCGAAGGCCCAAGCGGGGCCTGGAGAGCGGCGAGGGCGGTGACCGGAACGCCTGCTGCACGCTGCGGGGGCCGCCGAGGGCCAGACGGGTTCCCAAAAACGGGTTCACAAAATCAAACCCTGCTGAGTCCTTCCGTGGTTGCATCAGGCTGTGGTTCGCTGGTGTTCTTGGGGCCGGGAGGGGCGGAGACTGGCGTCTTGGGGCCGGTTCGGGCGGAGACGGGCGTCGTTGACACCGTCTCTGCCGCCGAACGCGGAGACTGCCGTCTTGGGGCCGGGGCGGGCGGAGACTGCCGTCTTGGGGCCGGTTCGGGCGGAGACGGGGGTCTTGGGGCCGGGAGGTGGGGAGACTGGCGTCTTGGGGCCGGGAGGGGCGGAGGCGGGCGTCTTGGGGCCGGGAGGGGCGGAGGCGGGCGTCTTGGGGCCGGGAGGGGCGGAGACCGGCGTCTTGGGGCCGGGAGGGGCAGAGGCGGGCGTCTTGGGGCCGGGAGGGGCAGAGACGGGGGTCTTGGGGCCGGTTCGGGCGGAGACGAGGGTCTTGGGGCCGGGAGGGGCGGAGACGGGGGTCTTGGGGCCGGGAGGGGCGGAGACGGGGGTCTTGGGGCCGGTTCGGGCGGAGACGGGGGTCTTGGGGCCGGTTCGGGCGGAGACGGGCGTCGTTGACACCGTCTCTGCCGCCGAACGCGGAGGTCCAGGGCGTGGGTGTCATACGTGGCCTGGAGGTGGGCGGCCAGCTCCAGCACCTGCTCCCAGCGTGCGCTGAGGACTGGGGGCTGGACGCTGGCCTTCATCGGCGAAGGCCCAAGCGGGGCCTGGAGAGCGGCGAGGGCGGTGACCGGAACGCTGCCCGGAGCCTGCTGGTGAGCCGGGGTTGGCGTCACGCCGGGCAGCCTGCTGCACGCTGCGGGGGCCGCCGAGGCCCAGACGGGTTCCCAAAAACGGGTTCACAAAATCAAACCCTGCTGAGTCTTTCCGTGGTTGCATCATTCTGTCAGGCTGTGGTTCGCTGGTGCAGGCGTAAGGAGGCAGGACTCAAGCGCAGGATCTTCCAAAACAAGTGCTCTTTATTCCAAAAAAACAAAACCGAGGAAAAACGTGCACCAACGACAACTTGACATCAGACAATGACGCAACAAGGGACAACAGGCACACGGGGCTTAAATACACAAGGGAGGTGCAGGTGATTGGATACAGGTGGAAGCAATCAGGCAATCACAGGACAGGACAGGAAGTGAAGCTCACCCAGAGACACGAGAGACAAGAAAACTACAAAATAAGACAGGAAGAGGACCCAAACCGTGAGAGGATCTTGGGTGCAAATATCAGAACAACAACCTCCCTTAGCTTGAGCAATAACTGCCAAACATCACCTTCAGGTGCAGTTTTGATCCTGTACCCAATCATTACAGGAAGGAGACGCAAGAGACATGTAAAATGAATGCAGAAATTGACGCTGCACTGAATTTACAAACCATACATTAGTATGGCATTTGGATAAGTTAACGGAAGAAAGGTAAACACAATTTTGAAACGGTTGGAACTAAAAAAAATTTTTGCTAACATAAAACACTACAAATAAATTACTGAACTGATAATTAACGCTAGATTTAGTCAGGACAGAGCATGTTCAGAAAAACATTCAACTAAGAGGCAATTATCTTGTCTTTTCAGATCCAGTCCTTCAATTGTGTCCCACTCGTTGTTCGTTAAAAAATGTGGCATGAAAAAAAATGTAACCAGCACAAATCCTGTAACTCAATTTAGTACGCTAGTCGTGCAGGGTAACTTGTTATTTCCACTCCAGTACTGTTGTGCTGAGCTGTACGACCATCCTATCCATTGAAATCAGTCACAGAATGGGTGCAGCTGTGCCCAAAAGAGAGTTCAAACGAATACTCCACTTTACAAAAAAGTAACTTGAGATTAACTATTTGTGGTCCATGCACATAAAGTTCAACTTTTCAAGTTCCAACAATCGTATTGATTTAATGTGATTGCAATTAAGAGCTTTACCATCTAAACTAACCTATTTGCATAATATGGTGTATATTGTGAAATTTGTAAAGAAATACCATCATATGTTGAATAAATAAATACACAGTACACTACTTGCTGACTTTCTACAGTAATTTTTTCTCACATTTTTAATGACTGTGACTATTTGGTTACTGTGTTTTTCTACAGTACACAAATTGTTAATTTGATATTATACAGTTAATTACGGACTTGAATGAATACACAATGAATTACTGTGATTTTACAGTAGTAGTAGTAGTACTGCTCACAAGCACAGTCAAAAACTATTTCACAATTTTTGTTTAATGTGATTTTCTACAGTACCGTTTATATTTCCTGTGTTTTATACAGTACAAAATGTATTGCTTTACTTTACAACAGTAACTTTTTTCTTACTGTGATTTACTACAGTACATATTTGGCTACTGTGATGTTCTGCAGTACTTTTATATTTACTGTGTACACAATGTGTTGATGGGATTTACAACAGTACATTTTACTTACTGTGATTTACTACAGTACCTATTTGGCTACTGTAATGTTCTGCAGTACTTTTTTATTTACTGTGTTTTATACAGTACACAATGTGTTGCTGTGATTTACAACAGTAATTTTTAGTTACTGTAATTTACTACAGTACATTTTTGGCTATTGTGATGTTCTGCAGTACTTTATTATTTACTGTGTTTTATACAGTACACAATGTGTTTCTGTGATTTACAACAGTACATTTTACTTACTGTGATTTTCACACTACATTATTGACTACTGTAATCTATGACTGAATATACAGTAAATTACTGTGAAATGGTTTTACAGTAGCTTACTGCTCACAAACACAGTAAATAACTGTGGATATCACAGCGATTTTTTACAGTGCATCAGTAAGAAAGGAAAACCATACATGCATAGATACCTGGAGGCCACAGGGGTCCTGGGAACTGGAGGCTGATGACAGTGTGATTGACAGGTTGCTTTGGTGAGCCAGCAGCCTGTCCTCTTCTCTGGCTCCATCAGAGACAACATCGCCTACGGGCTCGCTGAATGCTCATTGGATGAGATCCAGGAAGCAGCACGCAAAGCCAACGCACATAACTTCATCATGAAGCTGGAGGAGGGCAACGATGCAGGTGAGCTCTCGTTTTACTGTAAAGCACAGAACACACCATTTGTAGAGCTTGATTAATGATGGAACGGTTTGACTTTCTATTTAATAATATTTAAGCTGCTAAACTCAACATCCATAGAAAAGTTATTGCATCCACACAATTGGCACTGAAGAGCGAGCTGTGAGCATGAAAGGATGCGTTTATACTGATCCATCGCTCGAGTTGTGGTCAGGCAGCCACAGGTCCTCATTCTGGATGAAATAACCATCTCTCTGGACATGACCAGTGAAAACAAGGTACGTCTTCACGTCCCTCAGGGCTTGTATTTTGGACAAGTTCTGTACCATCAATCACTTCTCAGTACTTCTTATGTACAGTAGAGGCAAAGGTACACGACAAGTAGCTACATTTCCAGTCATTTTATCTGTGTGGTGATTCCTATTATTGTGTTTAGTGCATCCAGCTCTCAACCATCTACATAACAGCATTGATAATGCAGGAAATTTGCTCATATGAGGCAGTTACTCACCAAGATGTGTATCCTGTCATTGAAAAGACAAGTTAATCATGACAAACTGTTATTAATGAGCAATTATGAAGTCTGATCCATCTGATGAATTCCTGCTCTTAAACACAAGTTCTCTGCACTCACTGAGTCATATTCATCCTCAGTCTGATGTTGGCTCCTGGAATTTAGACTTCTTGAAACTCTCCCAAATGAGTACGACAGTAATGTAGTAATATTTCTGAAGGAAATGGCCTGGCAAAATAACGTAACGCCTTGTATTATTCTCTTATTCTTTTATTGTTTATTGAGGGGAGGAAACTCAGGCAAAAACTTTGCTTTCAGGTTCTGGGCAGTTCTGTGACTTTGGTTTAGAAAGTCATCAACTGGGAGGTTTTATGCTCCTTTATGTGACGGATTACATCATCATTTGATGATCCTCCACAAGCCAGAAGATCCATCAAAGCTGCTCTTTCTCCGCCCCGGTGAGCACGTCAGCCTTCTGTCCCCGACCACGAGTCCTGCCTGAGCGCCTCAGGTTTCTGTTGCCTGTCCCTTGGACTGCCCGGCGCTTCTGCTCCGGTGCCCCGGACCCCCGACCGGCCCAGCGTTCGCACCAGCTGTCTCCCGGCATCTCCTCCCCGATCCTGAGGACCGAACTCTGCCCTGCCTCTCATTGTGCCCGAACGCCTGCTGTGAGGCCGTGTGTAATAAAAGCGTTAACCAAACACTCTGTGCCGTTGTGCTGCATTTGGCTCCGCCACATGCCCGTGTCACGGCATGAGTCACACTGAGTCACACCGTGCAAAGAAAAGGAGGAAAACGCTTAATACGGGACAATTATTAGGTGGTGATTGTGAATTTATTCTACTGGTTAGTAGTTTGAGGCCTTTGAGCTTTTGTAACCAGATATTAGTGTTTGTGTGGTCTCTTGTATTTCTGGTTTGAATGCAGGTGTGTTTTTGCAAAGTTGCCTGATGACATTTCATAGAAACCAACGAACACGGAAGTGACATCAGGCTTTGTGCCAAAACACCAACCCCTCTATTGACAAAGATCAGGCTCAGCATCGGCAACGTTAACCGCCATCTTGTTACGATGTCTCCACAAAATGGGGACTGAAGACACGTGTCCACACACGTGCTGCTGTTGCTTCTCCTGGACGTCACCATCCTGAGTGTGAGGGATTCCTGAATGAACGATGACATGTACACCCAGAACACAGTTTACTCTTACATTTATATTTAAAACATTTATATGTTCTTTGATCATCACAAGAATCTTGTTCTGCTGTAAATGTAAGATATGGACAAATTCATATTCTTATTCTTATAAAGGCAACGCTTTGGCTCACAGACTCGTAAACATCTACAACCCTGAGTGCTGCCTGCAGGTTCCAATAACAGGAGGCAAAAGGGCAAAAGGCTCGACATCTTAGTGAGATTTTCCGATGAAGGTGAATATAAAATAAAGAAATTATCTAGAAAAGATGATTGTGCATCCTGAAACCTTTTGTGCACCTACATAGTGTGTAAATGTGTATCTTTGGATGTGCGTATGCGCTCAGCAGCTTTTGTTGTGCACCAGCGAGTGCTGAGCTCTTGTTACTTTCACTTTCTGTGCTTGTTGTGCATTCATTGAGCACCTGATTCATCCAAGACACAACCGAGCCAAGCTCTGGTGACTGAGTCACTGGATAGATTGGCTTCACTGTCACATGATGCCGGCTTCTCTTCTCCTTTAGGAGCCAAAAAGAAAGAGAGCAACTGATGCAGCATGAAGCACAACAGAAAGTGATGCAGCTTCTTTTCCACACTCGTCTCATTCAGTGTGACAGAAGCATCTCAATAGAAAAAGGTCAAACATGACCGACTATTGATCCTTAATATGAAAATGAGTCCTTTAGATAAGTCGTGATACTGTTGATACCCCCCCCCCCCCCCCCGTCTTTCTTTATTAACCCACTAACTTCCCCAATGAGGATTGTAACATTAATGCAGCACAGTGTTACTACTTTGCTGTGTGCTTTCCTCAGTTGATGATAAGGGGAAAGCATTCAATCAAACACACATTTTAAGGACATTTCCACTTCATAAAGGAAGGTGTGATGCCAAAAAACTGATCTTGTTTTATGTGTTTGACAGAAACTGATCCCCTGTCAGTTTAGCAAAGAGACACCAGTCCTGACCTGTGCTGAGTCCTTTGAGATAGTGTAACAGCGCCTCGGTTTGGTTGCATTGGCCATTTACATGTAATCAGAAGTCACGTGATTTCCTTCAAACTGCCTTTGGCCCAATGAGGGGATTCTCTGAAGGCTCCAAAGGGCTGAATCATTGCTTATGAGCGCCATCTAGTGGACGCATGAAAACAGTGCTGCAAACGTAATCAGTAACACCCTGAACCAGGAACCACCTCAGGTTGGCAAGTGGTTACCTTACAGCAGCTGTGTTATGTGGTATTCTCACAACTCTGAGCACAGCAGGCCTTGTGTTGTGTGCAGAGAAGATCCACAGAAAGCCACAAGTTTGTAAGTGCAGAAAGTTCAAGAGAAACATCTGAAGCCACAGAACCACATGGACGCCCACAAAGAGAAACATTCCTCAGTAATTTGGTAGCCAGAAATGACTTGTAATAAAACACATGTAAGGTTTGGTCTACCAGCCCCCCCACCTTAAAAAAAGTAGTTGATATTATGTTGAACAGAAAAACTTTATTAGCATATATTAACATTTGAATAACTTGGAACTGATTTAAACATAACAGTGATAAAACCAAAAAACAGTATTGTGCTCCAAATAAATAATAATAATGACTAATATAATGAATTGATAAATGCTGAAACGCTCTATGTTCTGTTTTCAAAATATAAAAAAAAACATTTTCCAGTTGTGCAGACTGGGAAACTTGCAGCACTTAACATAATATAAATAGAGTGCTTTCCTCCTTTATGCATAGCTACTTTTCTATTGATGTCTTATTTAAATGCACCAAAAAGACTCCTCTGTCCATTAATCACGGAGATGAACTGCTTACATCTTTAAGCTCAATTTTGATGCACATGGCGTACAGAGATATTGTTCAGATGCTGATGGGACATGGTGGACCTCAACCTTTTTAACCCTAATTAACACTGAATACTGGTTTCAAAACAGAACATTTAATGTTTGCAGATAGAGACAGAGTGGACACACATACAAGTCACGCACCAAGCCGACTCAAAGGTTTTCATCTCTGGAGCAGGAATATGTGGTTTGAAGATAAACATAATATAACAGAGGGGGGGGGGGGGCTCTGTACAAAACCCAGGTGCTGGTAATGACATCGACGCACAAACATGTTGATTATCAGAGGACCCAGAATGTGCCTCAATGTGGAAGAGCTCTGACTTCCTGGCGTACGGTGGTAGAACATTATTCCAGTTTTTCCAACACACTTGTTGAGTATTAAATATAATCATGCATGCTCACGCTAGACTGTAATTACACTTGAATAATAATGGAATAATAACAGTGAGAGGAGGCAGCGTCTGGCCGGAGCACACAAACATGTTGATGAAAAGCTGCATGCACTCTCAGGGTCACATGTAGACGTAAACACATGCATTGCAAAACATGCAGATATGCAGTGAACTTGAGAACAACGGGAGGCCTGATGATCGAGAGCTTGAAGGGATGGACGTCCCTGTGCTCCAATGGGACTCTGAGGGTCCTAAACAAGGAGCCGCCTCCATCATAGTAAACCAATCCAAAATGCTCTTAAAGACTAAATAATGCGAGCGCACTCTGTGTTAAGGGCCCTTTCTCGGCTGTTGCTAAATGGCTGTAAACAGGTCCGTGAGCCCATGACTGCAGGACAGAATACTCCTGTCACAAATAAACATTGTCATATTGCTTTGATTAAAGTCTCCAGTCTGATTCTTGTCTCTTTATTAATGCAAGAAAAATAATGTTACTTGACCAGTGGTTTAAAGCCTAGTTTATGCTTCTGTTTTTTTACAACTTACTTGTGCTCACGTTGATTACATTTAATACATTTAAATGTCTTTACACTTTTGGACTGTTGCTTGAACACATTTTGCAAAACTTTGCTCATTGTCCCAAAACTCACACACAAGTAAACATGACACAACACTGGGAAATATACCATTCACATCTGTGTCAAATTGAAACTACTACAAAAACCTAAACTCTACTATCCAAACCTAACATTCCTTTGTCAAAATGTAACTGATGACAAAATGACACATAATCATGCATCATATGCGTACACTTTCAGATCAGGGGGAACACACTAGTGTACTAGTGTTTTTTCTGAATACTTAGGCGCTAATCGTGATTCTTGTAGCACATTTTCTAAAACTATTATTATGTTTAGCAAAACCACTCATTGAGTTTGCAAAACTAAAAGCACAAACACTGCTTTGCACTCAGTTTGCAATTTTGTAACACACACTTTGCAAAACTGTAGGCACAATTCACTATTTTGCAGAACTTTAAACACAACTCACTGCTTACACTCAATTACCAAATTTCCAACACACTCCTAGCAAAATTAGACACATGTATGGCTATCATTAACACTATTTTGCTTTGTTTTAGATAATTAGTTCACTTTGCAATCAGCCTAAGCACTATAAATAAGCCACAGGTGAGCTGTCTGTGTGGAGTACAATGGAAGGAGCAGTAAGAGTGAGAAGAGTGAGAATCAGAGGAGGCCGAGGAGGTGAAGAAGTTGGAGGAAGAGGACGTGGAGTTGAAGAAGCGAGAAGGTTAGATGAAGTTTGAGGAAGAGGACAAGGAGGAGAAAAAAGAGGACAAGGAAGAAGAAATTTTTGTTTTCACAAGAAAAACACTGTCACTCAAAATTCTAAAGTCAATTGCCCTACTAAGCACACTGACTCGTCACATGGGAAAACACCTGTCACACAGTGTTACAATTAGGAATCAGAGCTTTAGCATAAAAGGGCAACAGGTGAGCTCTTCTGTTTTGGAGCAATGGATGACAACATTAGAAACAGAGCCAGAGGAGTGAGAGTAAGAGGCCGAGGAGGAGGAGGAGGACAAGGACGAGGAAGGCCAAGGACCGTAAACTCTGATCACTTTGGTTGACAAAAGCTATTGAGAAATTCTTTTCTGCCTGGAGATGGAACGTGTGTGACTGAAATCCACAAACGCATATCCCCCTTCTCTAAGCTATGGAAGACGCATGTGGAGATAAAGCAGTTGATGCTTTTCATGGCTGGATTGGACATGCTGAGCGATATTTCCCCCTCTGCTTGGCCAGTGAAAACATTGCTTGTGTTGTGGATGAGGTTCTGTGGAACAAACCGGAACAGAAGACAGGATGCAGCACAGTCTTTTTTACTGTAACTTATACAGTAAATTCTTCTCTTGTTTTGTATGTAGACCATTCTATGTGCAACTTTGTGTTGGTTGGGATGTAAACTGTGTGCATTGTTTTCGTGGGAAAGATAAAATATATTTGTTACCGTGTATTTGTGTGTTCTGAGTATAAAAACAATATTCTAAAATATTTTACAACACATATGTATGTACTGTCTGTAGTAAGTGTAACACTGAACAAAAAAAAGGTCAAAGGAAAAGTTTTTTTTCCATTCATCACAGTGTTTTACATTGAGCACATCAGTGATCAACTGGTTCTTATAAAAGTCTATTCATTTGATGGTTTGTGTTTGTCATTTGAAAACAAAATACCATTTTGAAAAGAAATTACATTGTTTTGAATGTAAAGTTTAATTTGTATTGAGGGGTTTTGCGTTTTGCCCATTGTGTGTGTGTTTTTTGATTTGTGTGTAGAGTTCTGAGAGTATGAGGCATGCTTTAAGAAAATGTGTCTAAACAATCGAGAAAAACTGTAATAAATATGTCTCATCCCTGCAGACCTAAAAGTCCAAAAACAAAAACATCAAAACCAAAACCAAGTCTTTTAAAATATGTATATGAACAGATTTGCCAATTATACAATTTATATCCACTGATAATCATTTAAAGTTTATTTTCCAACATTATATCACACCAGCAGGCTTGATGATCATTTAAAACAGGAAACTACCAGCAAAAGGTTGAGAAAGAAATGTAGAAATATTTCATTTCAGATGCAGACTAATTAGAATCTGAATTTAAACACTAATTTAGAATTTCTAAATTTCTTTGTGATAGAAATATGTTTCCTCAAAACTGTATAAATTTGATTGTGCAATACTCCAGGCTGTTGAAGCATTCCTACAGACACATAATGAGATCAATACACAAACAACAAACAAAAATATCACAATACACATACATTTCTTTTTCAATATTTACAAAAAGAGGATTTTGTGGGTTTTATATTTATTTATCTGTCATGTACTCTTTACAAAAGATGTCATTTTAGTTTTATTTCTTAAATATAAAGGAGATTCATAATGAAGCATCTTCCATAAAAATACTTCAAAACTCCTCTAAGTTTGCCCCTTTCAAGGGTGACAAGATGCACTATATATATATATATATATATATATATATACACTATACTTTAAAACATAGGCCCTTCCTCACCGATGCCTTAGAACCAAAAACAGGCGGCTCGGTTGGTTCTGTTGGACACTTCCCAGCAGTGGACTTCAGTCTTCTTCACTTGTCCTTCTGTAAGTGGAAGGAGTAGAAGTCATTATTGATTGAGACGTGCAAAACAAGCAGGAGCCTCTTCAGGGTTGTAATAACGTATGAGTGGACCAGCGGTCTGTGTGAAAGCATCCAGAACCATACATTTGGGATTAGTTAATAGTTTAAAAAGCATCATCACCTTTTCTTGTTGACCAGCCTCATCTGAGCCTGTGCAGTAAAAAGATGAAGAGTCACACAAATGGATTTAAAATATCTTATTAATCAATATAATTAAATGAAAAGGGTGAGACAGTATCAATCTGTCTTGTAGTTTCAAATCAATCAATCAATTCTTAGTTTGTACACATAGCTTTGTGTCTGGGTTCTTTGTTACCTGAGCTGGTGACGGTCCAAGAGACAAACTTGATGAGACCGTAGAGCACCAGCGCCACACCCACCATCGCCATGGAGTCCTCGATGGAGGGGGAGCTGAACCCTGACAGGACAAGAGAGGAGTTCAAGCCTTAAATACTTCCTACACATGAACGTCCATCTTAGTGGACCAGCTGGATTCAAGTCTTTTATTTGAAGACTTCCATATTCCACAGAGGCCATCGCATATATAGTAGATGTGGAGGATGTCTTTACTGGGCAAACAGCAGTCATAAGCTGTATACGCCAGCATTGTGACCTCCTCACTCTGTTGATAATATGAGCTCCTTTTATTCCACGTTTTATACTAAGAAGGTCAGATGTTATCAGCACTGTTTAACAAAAGATGACATCACCTAACTGGAATGCTTCCTTTACAACCAGGAAAAAACTTAAAAATAATAAAAATCTCATAATAAACAACCTTCACAACAACGTGTGGACAGTTTAACGTGAATCCTTTTCTCGTTCCACAAACACTGGCCATGTGCAGAAAAATCCCCACTGGGCCTCTTTCATTAGACAAAGTCCACCAAAGGTGCTTCATAAAGGACTCGGCACATTCTTCAGCATTACCAATGCGGTTGAGGGCCACGCTGGCCCGTCGGGGGCCCCCGAGATGGACAGCCACACAGGTGAGCTCCCCTCCTGGGCCCAGGTCCAGCTGGGTGGAGTCGAGCTCCAGCCGGCTGCTTTGGCTGTAGGTTCCGTCCCAGGCCTGCCGGTGGCCCGTCAAGCTGCCCGACCCCAGAGGCCTGGACCTCCCATCGGAGCCTTTGAACTCCCAGCTCAGCTCCAGGCCGAGGGGGGCGAAGCCAGACGCCTCACACTGGACCGTCAAAGACTGGCCGGGGACTGCGAGGGGCAGAGGGGACGGGTGGATGGAGAGGGATGGAGGTTCTGGGAACAAGAGGGAGAAGAGAGGAGCAAAGACAAAGAGAGACAGTAAGAGAAAGTTAATAACAATGTGGTGCGATGGATTCTCGGTTCTTCTGGAGCTTATGAACTCTTCATTTCAGCCTCGTATGACAGCAGGTACTAAACAACAACAGCGTCCCTTTTCCCTCACCTACGACCTGGAGCTCCATGGTCACCTGAGCCACGAGGTGGGGCAGATACACCGTACAAATATACAAGCCCGAGTGACGCACTTCAGCCTCCCGCAGGATCAGGGACGCATTCCCTCTCTGGTGCAAGGCCTCGTAGTCCAGCGTGGCCCCCTCCTCCTGGACGTCAGCCAGGCGGTCCGTTTTGCCGTCGTAGGCCAGAACCAAGCGCCCCTCCCCTCTGAACTGGTAGCGCCACTCTACGGCAAAACCCGACCCGGAGAGAGGCGACGCCGGGTCGGCCCAGAGGCCGCAATCCAGCAGCACCGGCCCCCCGAGTCTGGACTGCACGGAGACGGTTGTAGTGGTCACACTGAGGATCACTGAGGAGACGGACAAAGAGTCGTGTGCATCTCAGCCGGGTTGTGCGTGGCTCTCGGTGACAGAAGTCGTCTTTCGGACCGGTCTCCTGGGTCGTGAATCCTTACCTTTGTGCTCTTTGGTTGCCGTGGGAGCACGAGTGATGGTGGAAACGGCCAGCTGTCCGTTGAGGCCCTGAATGGCAGTGGAGAACCAATGGGCCTGCAGGTAGATGGGGCTGGAGGCGGAGTCTGTGAGTGGAGATGCCCATTTGAGGGTGGAGGGCTGCGGCAGGAAGGGGTTGATCTCACACTGAGGCTTCTCCACTGAGCCTCTGGGAGGATTGAGAGAGCGGTGGCAGAGAGTGCCGGCTGGGTCTGAGGAGGCACGAGTCATACGAAGTTACATCTTTATTCTGTTATGGTCAACTGCAGGTTTACAGATGCTCAAACTATTTCTACATCAAATAAATCACAACATCTCAAGACGGAGATGAATACTACGCCTGCTTAAAAAACGTGACAAATAAATACCTTTTGCTTTCCTGATCCCTTCCTAATAATTCAACATTTAACAGATACTTGGTTGAGAAAAGAATGGTGTAATTAAGCAACATTGAACTCATATATCCATATAATGATGGGCTATCAAACAAGAAAGGTAAGATATTTGATCCATAAATGCACATGATCGGTACATTTGTGGAGCATAGCTATTAAACGCTCTCTGATTGACTTTGAAGGTTAACAGAAAACTACACACAGACACACACACTCTCTCTCTCTCTCCCACATCTACACACATGCTGCTCTGTGCGTCACCCGGACTGACCGGTGATGAGGTAGACTCTGTCGGGGTGGATGTCGGATGGAGCCTGCTGGCTCTCTGCAGGGTGATGGTCGGTTTGGATGTGCAGAAGGGATTTCTCCAGGGTTGTAGCTGCAGTGAGACCTCCACCTCGACCCGTCTTCTCCTGCACAAACCAGCACTCCAACACAGGACAGCTGCTGCAGCAGGCTGCAGACCACACATTCACAAGAAAGGAACGACATCAGGAACAGCAAGATCATCACGTTACACTACAGTCTGATATTATAGTCCACAGTATTTGATTATCATTATTATCACTGATTATTCAGTGGCAACTTCAACAATCCCCTAATATTCATCCATACAGCACAAGCACTGGGTCTTAGCATCTGGTCATAACCTTTGATTGAATGTATTTACTATATTTTTTGTGCAGTTTTATGTAGCAGTTGTTAATATTATAGGAATACAAAATACAGACAAAGCATTGCAGGAATCAAAACCAAAAAGAAAAACTTAAAGACAATCTTTTCTCCAGTTTAGAATATGTAGCTGTGGACTCTTTAAAGTGATCTCGGAGTATTGGTTATCTCTCTCCCCTCTCGATGCTGCGCGGTAACATGTTCAGCCACGAGGGGGCGCTGATGCCCTGAACGCGTCACATCAGATTCCCTTGTTTGTACCATTATTTAACATCATCTATGTTAAAGTTAACAATATGCAATGAGCAGGAAATGGCTTAACTCATTATATTATATGAATGTATGTCGTGCTTAGTTCGGCATATGAAGAATCCGATGGACAATGACATATAACTATCTTTCAATAGCAGTCCCACTTGTAAATGACGGTGTTTGCAGTGAGGACAGCAGCAGAGACACATTTGAATAAAAGACTCCAGAGAGCCTGTTAACGTGAACTCACCTTCACCGCAGCACACCGCTGCTACCAGGCACAGCGCGTACATTGGAGACATGTTGCTCATGGTTGGTCTGACGATGCTGCTACACTCCAACCAAGTGGTACATTTTAGTTTTACTTTCACCTACAAGCTAGAAACACATAGTATGTATTTCCGGGTTAGGGTAACCCTGATTTCAAAATAAAAAAAAACACATTCAACCCCTAGCGATAACAAAGGTAAAGTTCGGACTAAAAATTAAATCAACTAAACTCAACGACAGAACAACAATCAGCAGTTTTTTATTAAAAAATAAAATAATTTGAAATGGACAAAAATAATATATTCAGCTCTGCCACTAGAAGGCGCCCTTCACCACAAAACAACGAATCATGGCCTCATGTGTCGTTTTGTGACCTTGTTGGTTCTGAAAACCTTTCATTTATGGAAATAATATCACATGATTATTATGATTATTATTATAGAAAAGTTATAATCACTTAGTGTATTGTGTACAATAGAAATAGACAAAGCACACACGTCCAAACAACAAAGGAGCACACAAGATGGCAGCATGCAGGTGTCCTCAGAGGGAGGGCGAGGCTCAGTGGCAACTCAAACAAGTACGTGTTACATTTTATTTCATGTGTATCTTCGTCTAAGAGCTTTTAACACTAAAGTGTTGTGTCTTTCAGAGCTTTGATACATTTGATTTATCAGATGATGTCCAACATTTTCTAGTTGAGGTTCCTCACTGAGACGACTTGTTCCTCTTGTCTGTTTGAAATGGTGATGAATGAAATACTGCTCAGTGTTGTTCACACTAAAGAAGCACTTCCAAGGTTTCATCAGCCTCTCTGACATTTTACACTGTGAACAACTCATGGATTCATTCAAAATAGTTATGACATCATCTGCAAAGACTAGAATTTTTAGTGTGAGCCCGAAATCTGGAGTATGATACAGATGAGAGTTCATGAACTAAAGTGTTTATAAGAAACATTCAGTGATTTTAGTGTTGAAACATTAATCAATTAGATGATGAATTATTTATATGAATCATTATAAATGTTGATAATCAGATGATGACTAAAGTCTTTTATCAACCACATATGTCAACATGTTCTCTCTCTCTCTCTCTCTCTCTCTCTCTCTCTGAGTGGAAGGAGTGCGGAGTGAGCGGAGCGTGAGGTGAATTGTTTGATTGTGACCGTTTGAGCTGGAATTTCGTTTATTTACGAGTTTTTATGGTGTGATTGTGTGTGTGTGATTTTTGTTTTCTGTCGGTCTTAGTTTGTGCGTGCTTGTGGCCGATCGGCGTGCAGCACGGACAGATGAACCTCGCGGGGCTAACGCGGGCCGTGCTTCGCGTGTTCCGTGGAGGACTGTGGCTTGGCCGTGGGGGGGTTGGTGGGTCACGGGAGCGTGAAGTCCGCTGCACGAATGAACCACGCGGTGGTTATTTTCGTAGACAGCGTGGAGAAGGCGCGCAAGGTGGTGGCGAGCGGCGTGGTGGTGCGCGGCACCCTCGTTCCCGTGCTGCCTCTCGCCGAGCCGGCGGTCAGAGTCACGGTGTCGAACGTTCCGCCGTTCGTACCGGACGATGCGCTGCTCGGCGAGTTGGTGAAGCACGGGACGGTGGTGTCCCAAATGAGGAAGGTGTCCTCAGGTTGCAGGTCTCCTCTGCTGAGACATGTGGTGTCTCACAGGAGACAGCTCCACATGGTCCTCACCAAGACCCAGGCTCTCAACCTGGTGATCAAGGTGAGGATCGAGGGGTTCGACTATGTCATGTTCGCCACATCGGACGATGGGAGGTGTTTCCGGTGTGGTGGAGAGGGACACCTGGCGAGGTCTTGCCCAGTGAAGACTCCCTCCTCTCAGAACCAGAACCGGGAGGGTGCCGGGGGTGCCAGGGAGGAAGGGGGGGCTGGTGAGGCCCAGCAGGCCGGTGAGGAGTCGGGCGAAGGGGCGAGTGGGGCTCAGAAGGTCGGTGGGGAGTCAGGTGAAGGGGTGAGTGGGACTCAGAAGGTCGGTGGGGAGTCAGGTGAAGGGGTGAGTGGGACTCAGAAGGTCGGTGGGGAGTCAGGTGAAGGGGTGAGTGGGACTCAGAAGGTCGGTGGGGAGTCAGGTGAAGGGGTGAGTGGGACTCAGAAGGTCGGTGGGGAGTCAGGTGAAGGGGTGAGTGGGGCCCAACCGGTCAGTCAGGTGGGGGAGGGGATGGGCGAAGCCCAGCTGATCGATCACGGGAGGGAGGGGGTGAATGTAGGTGTGAATGGG
Source organism: Pungitius pungitius (assembly GCF_949316345.1). Taxonomy (NCBI): domain Eukaryota; kingdom Metazoa; phylum Chordata; class Actinopteri; order Perciformes; family Gasterosteidae; genus Pungitius; species Pungitius pungitius. The sequence goes on from NC_084916.1 coordinate 4,056,422, forward strand.
GAGGTGAATGCAGCCCAGTGGGCGAGTCTCGTGTGTGACCGTATGAAAGAGGGGACGAGTGGGGTGAGTCGGGAGAACCATGGTGAAGGAGTTCGGGGGTCGCCCGTTCGTGAGAGGGGGGTCTCCGACAGCGAGGAGGAGATGGAAGAGGGGGGGGTGGGCTTTAAGGTCCCCCACCTGAAGAGAAAGACGAGGGCCAGTAGAGGAGGCTCTCAGGCAAAGAGGGGAGGGGTGTCGAGCAGAGGGGAGGCGGGGGGTGGGGAGTCCGACTCCTCTTCGGAGTGGGGCTCCTCCATCAGCGTCTCCTCAGGTGGGACGGTCTCCAGGAGGTACGGGGTGGGGCAGGTGAAGGAGTTCCTGCATCTCACCAAGAACGAGAGGGGAGTGAAGCTGGAGGAGTACTTCTCCGATCTGGAGAAGTTTGCTCGCTCCGCCCGACACGGCAGTACGAAGAAGGGCGCAGGAGACTTCACCCAACAGGAGGTCTTCAGGCTGAGGAAGTTCCTCCTCAAGCTCAACAGAGAAGGGGGGAGCACAACCGGGACAGAGTGAGGCGTCAGCCTGGCTGAGGAGGATCGTGTGCGGGGCGACCCGCGGACAAATAGATGCTGGAGGAGTGCGGCGGAGTCCAGATCGTCCAAACTGATTACTAGATAAATTTTATATTATATACCCGTCTAATTTGTATACATATTGTTATTAGTTAATGTAAAAATAAAGGTTTTTTTCAAAATCAAAATCTCTCTCTCTCTCTCTCTCTCTCTCTCTCTCTCTCTCTCTCTCTCTCTCAGGTGTCCACATTAACCAGAACATGTACGGCTGTGAATGGGATGATGAGACTAACAAGGTCAAGGGTTATAATCAGCATGGTTATGATGGAGAAGACTTCATATCATTTGACCTGAAGACAGAGCAACGGATTGCTCCTAAACAGCAGGCTGTCATCACCAAACACAAGTGGAATAATGACAGAGCTCTAATAGCACAGAAGAAGAATTACCTGACTCATTTGTGTCCCGAGTGGCTGAAGATGTACGTGAACTTCGGGAGGAGCTCTCTGATGAGAACCGGTAGGATCACATGACCTGATGTCCTTCCATGGACACGATGCTCATAGACCTTCTGTTGTTTCATAGCAACATGTCAGCAACACACAGAGACCCACTGTGTCTCCCACATGTCTCCCCCCTCACCTCCTTCTCTCCTTCACTGCATACCCTCCCTCACTTCCCCCCTCACAACTGTCCCCACTCTGTCCCTCCATTCTGTCTTTGTCTCTGCTGTGTTTCTGTCCATCTCGCTGTCTCTTTACTCTCTCACACTGTCCTCCTCCCTTTCTAATCCGTCTCACCCCTCTTCATCTGTTTGTCTCCCTTCTTTAATCAATGAAACTTTAGAGACATTTCATTCTTTTAGTAAACTTAAATACATTAAAAAACTGAGATTGTATCTACTGGGAGGAAGCTGTTAGAACACTGACACTAAAATTCTTTTTCCTTTTTAATTCAGCCAAACACTCTTCAACCAAACTCCGTTCTTCTACTGAAGGCTCTGAGCTCTCTGAGGAACTGAATCCTAAAGCTTGAAGTCAGCGTCCTGCACACAGTGAGTAGCTCCACGTGGGACATGAACTATTCCCAGCTGCTGCTTCACAAAGCTTCCCTCAGTATGAGCACAAGGAGCTTCTCATGTAAAGACACTTTGACTTTTTCTACAACAAAGGTGAAGTTTGGTTCCATGAGACGTGAGATTATTAAGAGAAAGACACACAAAGCTTCACATCAGCTCCTCAGATAAAGTCTGATATTTAAAGCTCTTACATTATCTTCTAGGAACTCACTAACACATCTTTATCCAAATGGAGTCATAGAAGTTTGTGGTAAATTATTTAGTTTTCTCTTTTATGTTTTATATGTTTCTCTCTTCAGGTTTATGGGTGAATTTTCCTCTGGATCAACAACCGATGTCTCCACATTCTTCTCCATAAACTGTGAATTTATGGCTTATTCATCTTTCATTTAAACGGTGTGAATCAGGGTTGGTGAACATCTGGAAGCTGTGAGGAAACATCAAAAGTGACATTTAAGTATTTGGGTTGTTTGATTTTAATAAAAAGGTTGAATTTCCTCTGATGAAATAAAATTAGGATTATTTTAGGAGACATTTGAATCAATGAAAGCATCAAAGTCCTCACAGACGAGTGTGTTCATCTCAAACTAATCCACCAGATTTACTCTTTGATGCTTCTGCTGTTTGGGTTTCTGTAAAACACACACACACACACACACACAGACCAAATATAGACATTAGAACATTTATTTTCCGATTGTGTAAATATTTTACTTGTGTTTCTCTTTACATTGAATTCAACAGGCTGAAGAAAATAATAATTTTTATAATTTTTTTTATGAATAAATCAGTTTGTTTATTGGTGTCTTTTGATCAGTTGATCAAGTATCATATTATTTAAATTTGGAACACAAGGATTGAAATGTAATTGAATATTTCTTACTCCTGTTTAGGATCGATGGACATTTTCCTTCTTGGTTTCGTTTGAGTTGAACAGTGAAGCTCTAAATCACTTGTGGTTTTGTAGATGAAGCGGCTCCATTTTCCCTTTTTGTACCTTTGTCTTGCTGTTCAATAAATGCTCCACTGCTCCAGATGTTTGTGTGTTGTTGTGATCCCATGTGCTTCCCCTCTGTGACTGCAGCCACAATCACATGCATGTTGTTGCCCTTTGACCTCTAAACGTGAGGTTCTTCACTTTACTGCTTTAAAGCATGTGGGAGTTGCTGCAGATGGAAGACTCACATCACCTGAGATCATTTTATCATAACAGAGTAACATTTCTAAATCCTGAGTCTTATCAGCACATGTTGTGGTTGTAGTATCTACAATGATGTGAATATTCAGTGTCCTCTGTTGTCTCTGAGGACAAATGAACGAGTCTTTGACCTGTAGACGTCCAACAACAGAGCAAGAAGAGAAAATATTGTTGGAGAAAACCAGTAATTCTTCAGATTTCCGAAGAGGATTTAACTTTTCATTAAACAAGAAACCATGAGACGTTGATTAAGACCTTACTTGACTCTGGTGTAAAACAGGACATTTATTCAATATTAATTTCAAGTAGCAGAGTTGAAACACATAGAAGTCATGTGATCTGTGAGGTCTGCGTCTCAGCCCTCTGAATGATGTACTTGAGATGACACACACACACGTTATGCGTTAAGGTGGAAGGTCTGCATCTTAGTCTCCCAATTCATGACATAAACACACAAGACATGAATCAAGGCTTCTCCAAGGTCTGCGTCTGCGTTTAGTTGAGAAAACACACACCAGTTACTCCTCCAGGCTTCTCTGCTGGGAGGTCACACACTCTATGGCGTCCTAAAGTAACAACGCTTCAACTGCTGTGACTAAGACAAAACATTATTTAGGTTTCTATCCTGTATCTTTGGCTGCTTTGTCAAATAAGAATATATATATATATATATATATATATATATATATATAGTTTCTATATGTCCATAAGAAATCATACAAGTGATTTATGTTGTTTGCGATTGCTCATCATGTGTCTTCCTGCTCTTTGTCCTCAGTTTTCTTCTTTACAAACCTGTTGCACTGAAATCTGCCCGGCAACTGATGACTTTTGGACAGTGGTTCTCAACTGGTCTGGCTCCGGGACCCACCATCACCCCTTCATGACAAGCCGCGACCCAAATCGAGGATCATTCTCAACATCTCAAATTTATTCAAAATCAAGTTCATAAGCTGAATTTTATATTCAGGATGTTTAATTATCCTAAAAACCCAATTTCTCCCCCATATCAGAATGGTTTGACCCAAACTGGCACACGCTGCTGAAAACATGGACGGGAGAGCCATCAAAAAAACGACTCTCCACTGCATTAAAAAAGTCCTTTCAAAATAAAATCACAGGATGATTTTTTTTGTGATTTTTTTTTTAATTCACATTTTAATTTACCCATGCAAAGGCCCACGACCCATTAAAACCGGGTCCGCGACCCTCTAGTGGGTCGCGACCCACCAGTTGAGAATCACTGAACTAAACCATCACTGGAAAGTGGGTTCTCAGATTAATTTCATACAACATGCTAGGTAGACTCACATGTCCTCCTCTATAGTTTGTAAGTATTAAAGGCATGGCTAGTGGGGAAATATAGCATCTGTTATATCATGTCTAATATAGGGTGTGTTCAGGGCTTTAATATTTACACATGCTATAACTTTGGTGAGGGCATAACAGTCATTTGGAAGTTAAAAATCTGACAGATTAAGCCACACCCCTTGCGAAGTTTATTAGCCAATATCTCATCAAAACATTGAGTTATCAGCACTGATATATCAAGGGGACATTGAACCAATAATGATCCACTGAAGGTTTTGTGACCATCAAACTCAGCGTTTAGGAGAAATTTCCATAAATGTGTTTTTCACAAAATTCAAAATGGCGGAAAATCTAGTTAGGTGCATTTGTATACCATGGTTTACTTTTTGTGGAGCATGCCGAAGAGGACCTGTGTGCCAACTTTCAAGTTGATCGGACATCCGGGGCGGAAACTGGCCTAGTGTGGTCTTTTTAAAATTTCTAGAGGGCGCTAGAAAAACTAGAAATTCCTCTACGACTAGTCGTAGCGAGGACCCTAATTAGTGTGGATTTGTATGGGCCCTCTCTCGATACTCACAAAATCTCATGTTTCATCAGTACTGGTGGCAGCAATAAGCCTGCTTTCTATGACACGTTCACTCCAAACAGTGATTGGCAGATTCCTCAGAACACCTCACTGAGAATGTTTCACCACGTTCCGTGTTACATGCTCCACGTTCCATGTTCCATGTTCCGTTCTTCACAGCATAAGAACACTGGCAAATTCAACTGCACGAACACACACAAGTTTTTGCATTGCCCCAAGTTTGTTGAAAAGGCAACAATGACGCGTACTCAGCCCCAAAAAAGAACTCAAGGTAAGTGAGGAATCCAGACAGAAGTCTTTGTTAACTGGTTTTGATGGTTTATTGGACTTGTCAGGTGGAGAAGGCTTTAATTTACAGTGGTTACTTTGAGATAAACCTCTGACTCCTACTGTACTTTTTCTTACTGTTTCTTTTGACTGAGCCGTGAAAGGCTAAAATTACATTACACGTCATTTAGCTGACTCATTTATCCAAAACAATTACATTGTATTTTTTAACCCAAGACCATTTCAATCCACTTTAGTTAACCTCAAAATTAATACTCCTTTTTACGTTTTTTTTCCTCATCTAGATGACGATACAAGCTCATCAGATGAAGGTTCGTCATCCAGAGGGCGAATCCCAATAAAGAGGGTACGAAGCAACCAGGTTCTTGACGACAACGTCAGAGCGGCACTGCTCGCCCCGTGCAAAGGTCCCCAAAGCCCCCTGCAAAGCGTCATTGTCACTCGAACAATGGTGAAACGCAAAGAGGAAGACAAAAGTAAGACAAATCTGAGGAGGCGAGAGGTCTTCGATGACACTGATTCAGCATCCACCCCAGCAGTCACTGGTAAGCTCATCGTGTCAAACTGCTACATTTACGTTTTGCCCGGGGAGCAATTAGGGGTTGGGTGACTTGCTAAGGGACAATGACAATAAGGGAAATGATGGAGCAGCCAGGGTTTGAACCACCAACCTTACGGTTCCCAGAGCACCCTGTTTAGCTCCGTGCACCGTCGCCCAGCACCAGTTCGCCAAACACTTTACCCTCAGGATTTTAAATGTCTGTCTCCCATATTACTTCAACGGTGGTTTCATAATTTGTTTTACTTATACGTTAAAACCTGAGAGCATAATATCCGCCTTATTACAAAACTTATGCCGACATTGTAATCCAAGCAAGTTAAAAAAGAAAAGAAGCAACCTACGATGTTGGGCGATATTGAGGAGATACGTATGTGAAGTTAAATTGTAAATTGCGGGGGCACACATGAAATTTAGAACTATTATTGTGCAGTTATCTGGATATTTCTCCCATATTGAGCATTTTTGGGAGGATCTGCTAGAAATAAAATAAAACTCCTAAAATATTAAATAAGATTTAGCCGGGCAGAAAAGACACCGTTTTGTCTGTTGGTTTGAGGGGCTTTTTGTCCACGTTGTTGTTGTGACTGTCAACAAACTGAAGATCCTCTGTGTTTTTTGCTCATCTGTAGAGAGCTGCAACACCTCTGTGGAGGGCGTTGGCAAGAGAGGCGGCAAGAGGAAGGTCGCCGCTGCTGAGGCTGGACCAAGCAGCAAAAGACAAAGGCTGGACAGTGAGGACCGGAAACAAAACAAACAAGGTCAGTAGTTTGTCTCCTGTTGCAGTTGGTTACTTTAGTTCACAACAATTCAATGTTTCATTGGGTTTTTTTCTCATCTGTAGATGACGATACAAGCTCATCGTCCGACGAGAATATCCCAACACTCGTCAGAATTTCGCGGGTCGAAAAACAAAGGCTCACGGTCGATTTAGCGTCCACCTCAGCAGTCACTGGTAAGCTGATCGCGTGAAACTGCTCCTGGAGATGCTTCCTGTCATCAGTTCACTAAACACGGGGTTCGACAGTTCACAACAAACTGACAATCCTCTGTTTTTTTTTTCGCTCCTCTGTAGGGAGCTGCAACACCTCTGTGGAGGTCGTTGGCAAGAGAGGCGTCAAGAGGAAGGTCGCCACTGCTGAGGGAGGACAAAGCAGAAAAAGACAAAGGCTGGACAGCGAGGACCCGAAAAAAACCAAACAAGGTCAGTAGTTTTAGGTTTTGTTAGAGTCAAATTGAAATTGGTATTACCATACCAGGATGGGTAGAGTTTAGGTGACATGTAGTCGATGTCACTCACAAATGTATTAAAACAACATGTTTGTGTCTGCAGAAGAGTTAGAGGCCAAATATGAGCAACTGGAGCTCCTCGGTGCGGGAGGATTTGGAAATGTGTACGCCGGCCACCGCAGGGCCGACAACCTACCCGTAAGTGCTACACACACACGTTCCAAAACGCACACACACACATGCGCAGAGACCCTCTGATAAAAGTCTTGTTTTGTAGGTTGCCATTAAACACATCCCTAATGATGACGTCTACTGCACACATGAGGTGAGTGAGCAACGGCTGACACTGTTAAAATGTTCTGTGTTCGAAACTCTGTTTGTGAATGTATCACGGAGGAACCTCTCTGATCCTTAACTCTCGCGTTACAGGACGACGAAGGGAACAAAATTTCCATTGAGATCGCCATCATGTTGAAGCTGGCGGCCAAATCGGAGGGGGCATCGCCATACCTTACCTTGCTGGACTGGTACCAGTTAGAGGAGGAGCTGGTGATGGTGATCGAGAGGCCCATCCCCGCTACAGATTTATTTGACCATATCATGGGCAAAGGAGGCTTCGTGAAGGAAAAAGAAGCAAAGGTGAGCTGCTGTGATCAGCTCAGATTCACAGCGATGAAAGCGCGTCGACGGCGTCCTCCTCTGATCCCTCGGATCTCTCTTTTTGTTTCCGTCAGATCATACTGAGGCAGCTGGTCGATGCGGCGCTCGATCTGGAGAACAAGAACATTTTCCACCGGGACATAAAGGTGGAGAACATCCTGATCGAGACAAGTTCGAAGGTCCCACGAGTTCGTGTCATCGACTTTGGTCTGAGCTGTTACGACGATAAAAAAGAGACTTATCATGAGTTTTTCGGTAAGGTGTCTGGCTCTTGCTCCGGTTCTTCACCAACCCATCTGTGACTTTTGCACTGAAACAAAGCTTTTCAGCCCCACTGACTTTTTTCATTATGTCTGCGTGTTCTAGGATCTATATACACCCCAGAGATTCACCTTAACAAGGGGTACAAAGCAGGATCCACCACAGTGTTCCAGATTGGAGCGGTGCTGTTTAACACCCTCCACAAATTTGAAAAATTTGACACGTTAGTTTTTTATTTAAAGCGTCAAAATCTCCCCCAAAGCATCTCCAAGAGTAAGAACACTATACACAAACATGTCGAGAGACACAAATCTGCTCTTTTATTTTAAATTCTGATGATGATCTTCACCTTTCTTCTCTTTCACTTTTCAGACTGCAAAGACTTCCTCCAGATGTGCCTGAGAATTGACCCCAACGAACGTCCCACGCTGGAGCAGCTGAAGAATCACCAGTGGCTCAGAAAATCCGATAAGACCTCAGCACACAAACACAAATAGACAATAGACAAAATGACAGGGATGCACTAAAAGACACACTAACACTAATGTGTGTATATATATATACACACACAAAAATAAACTAAAACACGTATAAAAAGATAAATATATATATATATATATATATATATATATATATATATATATATACACAAAGACAAACTAAAACACATATAAAAAGATATATATTTACACACCAAAAAAGATATATCTAAATATATATCTATATAATAATATATAATAAATAAAATTAAAAGTAATATATAGGTATATAAATATATATATATATAATATATATATAATTATTATATCTATCTACATATGTATAATATATATATGTTAGATTGATATATTATTTATATCTATATTCATATATATATTACATTTTATATATTATAAATGTATTACATATTTATATATATACATTTTTAAAATTATATTTATATATACTAAATAGATCTATATGCAGATATATCTATATTTTTATAAATTAATTATATATATAATATATATAAATATATAAATATATACATTTATATATATATATATAAATACACTTATAGAAACTAAAATATAAATACACACAAAGACACACTAACACACACAAATACATATATATATATATATATATAAATACACCTATACCCACTAAAATATAGGTAAATACACTTATACCAAATAAAATATAAATATACACAAAGACACACTAACACACAAATACATATATATATACATATATATGTATATATATATATATATATATATATATATATATATATATATATATATATATAAATACACCTATACCCACTAAAATATATATACACACACAAAAAGAAACTAAAACACTTATAAAAAGATATATATACACATTAAAATAGATATATCTAAATATAAATCTATATAATAATATATAATAAATAAAATTAAAAATAATATATAGATATATAAATATTTACATATATAATATAATATATATATTTATTATATCTATCTACATATCTATAATATATATATATGTTGGATTGATATATTATTTATATCTATATTTATATATATATTACATTTTTATATATTATAAATATGTATTACATATTTATATATATATACATTTTTAAAATTATATTTATATATACTAAATAGATCTATATGCAGATATATCTATATTTTTATAAATTAATTATATATATAATATATATAAATATATACATTTATTTATATATATATATAAATACACTTATACCAACTAAAATATAAATACACACAAAGACACACTAACACACACAAATACATATATAAATATATATATATATATATATATATATATATATAAATACACCTATACAAACTAAAATATAAATATACATAAAGACACACTAACACAAATATATATATATATATAAATACACCTATACCCACTAAAATATAGGTAAATAGACTTATACCAAATAAAATATAAATATACACAAAGATACACTAACACACACAAATACATATATATATATAAATACACCTATACCCACTAAAATATAGGTAAATAGACTTATACCAAATAAAATAAATATACACAAAGATACACTAACACACACGAATACATATATATATATATATAAATACACTTATTGCAACTAAAATATAAATATACATAAAGACACACTAACAGACAAATATATACATAAAAAATACACCTATACCCACTAAAATATATATAAATACACTTATACATAATAAAATATAAATATACACAAAGACACACTAACACACACAAAAACATATATATATAAAAACACTTATAGCAACTAAAATATAAATATACATAAAGACACACTAACAGACAAATATATACATAAAAAATACACCTATACCCACTAAAATATATATAAATACACTTATAGCAACTAAAATATAAATATACACAAAGACACACTAACAGACAAATATATACATAAAAAATACACCTATACCCACTAAAATATATATAAATACACTTATACATAATAAAATATAAATATACACAAAGACACACTAACACACACAAATACATATATATATATATATAAATATATATATATATATATATAAATACACCTATACAAACTAAAATATAAATATACATAAAGACACACTAACACAAATATATATATATATATATATATATATATAAAAATACACCTATACCCACTAAATTATATATAAATAAAACTTATACCAAATAAAATATAAATATACACAAAGATACACTAACACACACAAATACATATATATATATATATAAATACACCTATACCCACTAAAATATAGGTAAATAGACTTATACCAAATAAAATATAAATATACACAAAGACACACTAACACACACGAATACATATATATATATATAAATACACTTATAGCAACTAAAATATAAATATACATAAAGACACACTAACAGACAAATATATACATAAAAAATACACATATACCCACTAAAATATATATAAATACACTTATACATAATAAAATATCAATATACACAAAGACACACTAACACACACAAAAACATATATATATAAAAACACTTATAGCAACTAAAATATAAATATACATAAAGACACACTAACAGACAAATATATACATAAAACACATGCCATTAAACACATCCCTAATGATGACGTCTACTGCACACATGAGGTGAGTGAGCAACGCCTGACACTGTCAAAATGTTCTGTGTTCGAAACTCTGTTTGTGAATGTATCACGGAGGAACCTCTCTGTGTCACGGTTTGGGTCCTCTTCCTGTCTTATTTTGTAGTTTTCTTGTCTCTCGTGCCTCTGGGTGAGCTTCACTTCCTATCCTGTGATTCCCTGAGTGTTCCCACCTGTGTCCAATCACCTGCACCTCCCTTGTGTATTTAAGCCCCGTGTGCCTGTTGTCCTTGGTCGCGTCATTGTCAATGTTACCCATCGTTGGAGCACGTCCTGCCCCGGTTTGAATAAAGAGCACGGTTTTCGAGAAGCCTGCGTTTGAGTCCTTCCTCCTTCCGCCTGCAACCTGCTCCAGCACCCCATCCTGACACTCTGATCCTTAACTCTCGCGTTACTGGACGACGAAGGGAACAAAATTTCCATTGAGATCGCCATCATGTTGAAGCTGGCGGCCAAAAATAAGTATATATTTATATCTAATACAAATATATGTAATATATACAACCATTTAATATTAAATATATATAATATATATACGTATAAATACATATATTAATTTATATATATGTATATAAATACCCTGATACCCACTGCTCTCTTACTTTGACAGAAAGGAGTATGTGAGGAACTACATCGGAGGAAATCCAGTGATGAGCTACGGGACCCCAATTCTCCAAAATAGGATTACTGAATAAATACATTCGTATATGATCTAAACCAAATGAATTCTTCTTTTCTTTAGACCACAAAGATTAATTAATCTGTTCTTTATTATTACTTTTTGACTTATGTTAAGCTACAGTGTTCTTGAGTTAATGAGTTTGAATATAAATGACACATGGGAGTTTGATTGCTTTTCAACTAATATTTTAATCCTGATTTAAAGTGTTCATTCAAGTATATTATCGTGGTTAACATGATCATTTTTATTAGAATTAAGTCAGACATTTAAAAGCACTAACTAATTCTATTCATTACAAATAAACAAACTTTATTTATATGATTCAGGCACAAACAATAAAAAGAGAACTTGGGGTGAAGATGTCGCTGCTGAAGCATTTTAATCACTATTTCAATCATGTTGTATTTCAGAGAAGAGAGAAAAATTGATCCTAAAATGTAACCCGCACATTTAGAAAGAGGAAACCTTCTGTGTGTTGTAGCCAAGCTTCATAGTGGTACTCAACAACCAAACTTAAGCTTGAATCTGATGAACTTTTATTTTTATTATTCATGGTTTGAGTATTTCTTTATTGTGCCGTTTTAAACTTTAAACTGGGGTCTACCCGACAAACTGCATAAGTAGTTGACTGTAAATGAATGAGCAGCGTTGGACGGGTCCTCGCTACTCCTTTGCCGCTTTGCAAACTTTATCTTTAACATTATGATGGTCTTAGGCATTTTATGTTTTTTTAAAAATAATAGCTTGCAGCAACATATGTGTGGTGGTGGGGTGTGATTAGCTCAGCTGCAGGGGGGGGAGAGCTGGGAGGAGGGGTGCAGGGAACGGTGCCGGCAGGTAATAAGCGCAGCTGAGAGGCATTTAACTGATTGTCTCCCTGTGCTTAAAAACAGTGAGCAGGTCTGGAGAGGAACGCTGAACCCGACACTCAGGAGCGAGTGCGGAGCGAGCGAGCGACGTCGCAGTATTATAAAGAAAAATAAAGAAACATACACTTGAGCTGCCCGGTGTCCGTGTGTTATTCCGCACGTCTGCTACAGTGGCGCCCAACTAGAAGAATGGAACCCGGTGATCACCACGTGGAGGGGATGGCACAGCCGGCAGTCACGCTTGGGCGGATGCTGGGCGAGATCGCCGCGATGCATCGCGAGCAGGCCGAGTCCAACCGGCACTTTCTGGGGGCGCTCCAAGCCCAGACGGATCGGCAGACCCGGGTGTTGGAGCAGTTGGTGGCCCGGCCAGTCGCGGCAGCACCGGTGACGGGTCCCCCGGCGTACGCGGGAGTAGTGCTGCACAAGAGGACGCCGGCGGACGAGGTGCAGTCGTACTTAGAGATGTTCGAGGCGATGGCGGGGGCGTGCGGGTGGCCGGCGGACGAATGGGCGATCCGCCTTCTGCCACTGCTGACCGGGGAGGCGCAGACGGCAGCCCTGGGTCTGCCACCCGGGGCGAGGCATGACTACGCCGGGGTGAAGAAGGCCATCATGGACCGGCTGGGGCTCTCCCCCGAGGACCACAGGAGGCGTTTCCGGGAGGCGAGGCTGGGGCCGGAGGACCGTCCATTCGCCTTTGCTCAGCGGCTACGAGACGCGGCCAACAGGTGGCTGCAGCCGGGGGGCGCGGGCGGGGGGCGCGGGCGGAGCACCGGCGGTGGGGGAGAAAGTGGTGGTGGAGCAGTTTCTGCAGGGGCTGCCGCCGCGGACCTCGTCGTGGGTCCAATACCACCGCCCGGCGACGTTGGAGGCCGCGGTCACCCTGGCGGAGGACCACCTGGCGGTTCACCCCGGCGGACGGGGCGACGGCGGACGCCCGCCCGCGTCACCGCAACCAGTCCCCACGCCGCGAAGGAGGACCCAGCAGCCGGCCGCGGCGTGGCCCCTGCCGACACCGCGATCACCAGCTCGTACCAGGGGGGCCGACCATGCGGAACCGACCTGGGCCGGCACTCTTCCCGACCCGCCGAGAGCGCCTCAACCGCCAGGGCAGGAGTGTTGGAGGTGCGGGCAGCCCGGGCATTACCGGCGGGAGTGCCCACTGTTGGAGGTGGGCCAGACGGTGAGGGTTGCCAGACCTCCAACACCCTCCCCTGGTCCGGGAGCGACAGTACATACCAGGCGATGGTGGATTCGGGCTGCACGCAGTCCATGATCCACCAGAGGCTGGTTCGACCCGGGGCATTGGTGGAGGCATCGCGGGTGTGTATTAAGTGTGTGCATGGGGATGTTCACGACTACCCAGTGGTACCGGTAGAGATTAGGTTTGGGGGTAAAAAGCATAAGATAAAGGTTGCGGTTAGCTCCCGCCTTACGCACCCCCTAATCTTGGGGACGGACTGGGCAGGGTTTCATAAGCTAGCGGGGCAGTGTGCGGGGGTGCGGGGGTGCGGTCACGATCAGCAGGGACATGCGGGATGTGTGCGGTGCTCAGTGGTGACGCGAGGTTGTCCGACACTGCAGACAGGGACGGGGAACCGACGGAGCCTCCCACGGAGACTCCGCGGGCTCCCGAATTACGCTCCATGGAAGATTTTCCACTGGAACAGTCTCGTGATGATACTCTACGCTCTGCCTTCGACCAGGTGATACGTATTGATGGTCACATGGTGCGCCCTGACACCGCATTATCATACCCGCACTTTTCATTGATCAGGGACAGGTTATACAGAGTGAGTCGTGACACTCGTACAGGTCAGGAGAACACTCAGTTAGTAATACCGAAAAGCCGTCGGGAAATAATTTTCCAGGCGGCTCACTATAACCCGATGGCGGGCCACATGGGTAGTGACAAAACTATGGACCGGATAACGGCCCGATTTTACTGGCCAGGCATTTGGGCGGATGTGCGCCGATGGTGCGCGTCCTGCCCGCAGTGTCAGCTAGTGAACCAGCCGGCCATTCCGAGAGCGCCGCTGCGACCGCTCCCGTTAATGGAGGTGCCGTTCGAGCGCTTAGGTATGGACCTTATCGGGCCGTTTCACCGGAGTGCACGGGGATATCGCTTTGTGCTAGTTCTGGTGGATTACGCAACACGATATCCCGAGGCAGTGCCATTGCGCAACATCTCCGCGAGGAGTGTTTCAGGTCATCTCCCGCGTTGGAATCCCGAAAGTGATTCTGACGGACCAGGGCACCTCGTTCATGTCACGTACACTGCGGGAACTTTACGAATTACTGGGAGTTAAGTCTATTCGGACCAGCGTCTATCACCCCCAGACCGACGGGCTGGTGGAGCGGCTGAATAAAACCTTAAAATCCATGATTCGTAAGTTCATTCACGACGATGAACGTCATTGGGATAAATGGCTTGATCCTCTGTTGTTTGCAGTACGGGAGGTGCCTCAGGCCTCCACGGGATTTTCTTCCTTTGAGCTGCTGTTTGGCAGGAAACCACGGGAGGTGCTCGACCTGCTTAAGGAACACTGGGAGGAGGGTCCGAGCCCCGGTAAGAACGAGATTCAATACGTCCTGGACCTGCGAGCCAAACTCCACACACTGGGTGAGTTGTCACGTGAGAATTTGCTCGAGGCCCAGGAGCATCAACAACGGCTGTACAACAGAGGAGCAAAGCTGAGACAATTTACACCGGGAGAAAATGTTCTTGTATTGCTTCCTTCCTCCAGCTCAAAACTCCTCGCCAGGTGGCAAGGGCCCTTCGAGGTCACACGGCGGGTGGGGGACGTCGACTATGAGGTGGTGCGATCTGACAGGGGCGGAGCTACGCAGATCTACCACCTCAACCTCCTCAAACAATGGAGGGAGGCGGAGTCTGTTTCGCTGGTGTCCGCAGTAGCTGAGAGAGAGGAGCTGGGGCCCGAGGTTCCTAAGTCCACCGATCCGACCCGGCTCCACTTCGATGCCCATCTCTCTGCGGCCCAGAAAACAGACTTAGCCCGGTTGCAAAGTCAGTTTAATGATCTCTCTCTCTCCTGCCAGGTCGCACGGACCTCATAGCGCACCACATTGAGACGAGCGTGACCGTGCGAACACGGCCCTACAGGTTACCTGAACACAAGAGAAAAGTGGTTCAGCGGGAATTAGCGGCGATGCTGGAGATGGGGGTAATAGAGGAGTCCAACAGCGCCTGGCGCTGCGAGTTGGTTCGGCCGGACGGCTCCCCGGCCTAAGTCGGGCGGTGGGGGTATGTGGTGGTGGGGTGTGATTAGCTCAGCTGCAGGGGGGGGAGAGCTGGGAGGAGGGGTGCAGGGAACGGTGCCGGCAGGTAATAAGCGCAGCTGGGAGGCATTTAACTGATTGTCTCCCTGTGCTTAAAAACAGTGAGCAGGTCTGGAGAGGAACGCTGAACCCGACACTCAGGAGCGAGTGCGGAGCGAGCGAGCGACGTCGCAGTATTATAAAGAAAAATACACTTGAGCTGCCCGGTGTTCGTGTGTTATTCCGCACGTCTGCTACAATATGGAAAAAAAGAACTGAACTGTTTGGAACTGTGAACTTAGTTCAAATATTTTGAAGTTTGAACTATGAATTGAACTAGTTCATTTTAAAACTTGTGAACTGAACTTTGAACTAGTTCATGTAGAAAGTGAACTTTCCCAACACTGAAAGCGAGGCTTCATGTCAACACAGCAGCCCTCCATGTCGTTCTTAATAAAACTCTCCGCTACACTAACAACATGAAAACATTTTAAATGATTTTGACAAAATACAAAGTCCGCTTACCTCCGTGTCGCTCCCCATAGTCGCCTCCGGTTAGAGTTCAAGGCGGAACAGACGCCAAGAGCTCAGTCGATCCACCAATAGAAACTCCTGGTTCATTCAGCGGCATAAGCCACTACAATAAAAAATCTGAGAGAGAGTTTTTTTTCGAGACCAATTGTTTTTGTTTCGAGACCAAAAGTTTTTGTTTTGAGAGCAAAAGTTATTGTCTGAGAGCAACAACAATAGTTTCATAAGCAAAACTAACAAATAATTATTTCTCAGTTTATATATTTTTACTTACAAACTTCATTTTTGCATGCAATGCAAGAAATTTTCTCTCCAAACATGTTTTTTGGTTTGCATAATAAAGACACAAATCTACCTTCATACCCTATGCACATAGTTTAATATTTCAACTGCAACTTTTAGAGGCCAAGGTCTCAAGAACACACTGCGTGGATTTGAAAAGAATCAGGTTTAATCCCTGGGAGGAGTTTGGTCTTTTACAACTGTAAGAAATGATGAAAATATGCCAAAAAGGCACATCTTTAGTGATTAAATGCAGCACCCCCTAATCTTCAAAAATTCTGATAAAATTAGCTTGGGTTCAGGGGTTCAATGTTCACACATCCTGCAATTTTGGTGTAGGCAGGCCAAGCTATTGGAAGTTATAAATCTTGCCAGATTAAGCCACACCCCTTGAAAAGTTCATTAATCGTAATATCTTGTTAAACCATAAGAGAGGTCAGAAATGATCATATGGATTTTTAAAGGGTGAGAAGTTCATGCTATATGAGAAATATGGAGCAGATTAGACGTTCGTGGCGAATGGTAGTTTTTTGAAAAATGTGACCATATCTCATCAAAACAATGAGTTATCAGCACCATTCTGATATATAAAGGGCACATCAACCCAATAATGATCCACCGACGGTTTCGTGACAATCAAACTCAGCGTTTAGGAGAAATTGCCAAAAATGTGTTTTTCACTAAATTCAAAAAGGTGGAAAATCTAGTTAGGTGCATTTGCATACCATGATTGACTTTTTTTGTAGAGGATGCCAAAGAGGACCTGTGTGCCAACTTTCAAGTGGATCGGACATCCGGGGCACAAACTGGCTTAGTGTGGTCTTTTTTAAATTTCTAGAGGGCGCTATAGAGATATTTCTTTATACCCAAACGTAAGACCCAAAAATTATCACATTTTTTAACAGTCTGGATATCCATGCCAAATTTAACAACTTTTTGAATATGATAAAGGCCCAAAAAAAAGGCCCGCGGTTTGTGAGAATAATAATAATAATTATGATAATTCCTTGAAAAACAATAGGTTCCTCTACGACTAGTCATAGCGCGGACCCTAAATACCACAGTGAGCACAGTGTCCCTCTCTTAGACAACTCATTTCTGGTAAAGATAATGTTGTGATGTTTCATCCTTAATTACCTCACAAGTTCCACTTTGACCTGAGAAGAACCATCTATGGTTGAAACTGTTTGAATATTTACATTACAATAGAAAAAGGCTCTGGACACAGTGTCACATTGAGCCGTTGACTGCAGTAGGACAACAGAAGAAGAGATCTCAGAAGAGAGATGAGCAGAGCCAAATCTTTTGAGTCTTTATGCTAATACTTCAAATTTATGAAATATTTTTAAGCAATTGAATAAATCATTATTTTTCTCCCAACATGTCAAATTGTTCCTCTTAAAAAATAATGTTTTTCTAGGGAAGCTCTCGTCTTGAGGAATTTATTTAATTATTCATTATCTCATTGGAAACTGAAAAGTCTAATGTTAGGAACGTTAGATTCACAATAGTTTTTTGTTTAAAATTCCGTCCACAGTCTGTCCCTTAGTTCCTGAACTGTCTTTAGAAAGGTGGTTCTCAACCTGTTTTTTTAGTGATCCACCCCCTAAGAAATATTTCTTTATCCCCCTAAGAAAAAAAAATGTTTCAAAGGATTTTTGAATAGATGCTAATTTTAAATTCATTTACAAAAATAATCTCACGTACCCCCTGAAGTGCCTTCACATACCCCCAGGGGTAAAAGAGCCCCTTTTGAGGACCCAAACTAAGGCCCGCGGGCCAAATACGGCCCGCCTCCACATTTGGCCCGGCCCCCTGAACAATACCAGAGGGGCATTATGATTTTTTTTTCAGTCTGGCCACGCAAATCCTAGACTAGCCCCTGTGAAGTAGAACGGAATAATGGAGAAAAGGTTGATTCAGAATGCAGGTATTTAACCTGCATTGGTCAAACGATTATTTGTTTGTTTAATGCTCTCTTCTGTCAAGATGCGGTGGCGGTTATTATTTATTTCATTGTTTTCTGTAAAGATCCCAGAGAAGATTATTTGGTTATTATTTATTTCA
Organism: Pungitius pungitius; assembly: GCF_949316345.1. Taxonomy (NCBI): domain Eukaryota; kingdom Metazoa; phylum Chordata; class Actinopteri; order Perciformes; family Gasterosteidae; genus Pungitius; species Pungitius pungitius. Next base: position 4,075,038 of record NC_084916.1, read on the forward strand.
TTAAGTGATATTATTTATTTTCCTGACTTTTTTTCTGTGAAGATCACGGATTGTTATTATTTGGTTATATGTGGCTTTCTGGAAGACAATAAATGTTTACATTTAGGCACCCACTGCAATCGTCACACTTTTTCTGACCCCGGCCCCCTCCAGGGAAGGGAAAAGTTATCTGGCCCTCACAGGAACAAGTTTGGGGACCCCTGCTCTAGAGCAGTGATTCTCAACTGGTGCAGTGGTTCTCAACTGGTTTGGCTCCGGGACCCACCATCACCCCTTTACAAACGGGTCTGCGACCCCACCAGTTGAGAAACACTGCTTTAGGACATCAGGAGATATTTCAGTTCTGTTGCTCCTTTAATTACACTCTGTCCTTCTTTTTGATGTATGCTATACCTACATTTTAAAATACTAATATGCATTTTTTACATTAATATATTTTAACAACAAATCTGTGCAAGCCCATTTTACTGTATTTTCTATATAAATAAAATTCTTTATTTCATTACTGTTAGAATCCTGGGACCTCTAAAATTGAACTTCAGTGAAAGAAACATCCCCGCTGACCTGTGAAAATTAAGACCTTTAACCTTTTTTCATACAGACCAATATACTTCCTTTATCGAAAGCTATGTGTTGTGGTTCTGCCTGGAAAGAGATGACATCACAGCCCTTTTCACAATGTCATTGTTTTGTTATACATTAAACTATAAATAATTAATCAACCTAAATATATACACGTATAATTTGCCCTGTGATATGACCCAGATCATTTAATAATAATAAGTATTTAATAGTCAGACTGTCACCAGTCATCAGGAACACGAGAGCTTTCAATATTTCACCCAACAGCTTTAGTTCTGGAAAGATTTTACACTTCCTGTATGTTTTAATCACATTTCATGCCCATCAATAATAAAACATAATTATGTCACCATCACACCAGGCATCTAAAATATTTCATCATAGAATATTTATTTGAAAAAATATTTTTTGTAATTTGACAACAGGATTTCTTTTAAAGAAATAATGTGATTGACAGTAAAATGACTGAAAAACAGTAAGAGAAAGAATAAAAACGCTTTAAGATCTAAATCTTCTAATTTTCATCGACATGTGACCCCCTCACTCAATTTCCCTCTTGGTTGGTTCATGTCAATCATCACAGGACAGCAGGGCTGTATTTGGGATTGTTGTGTTGTGTTGGTGAAAGTATTTTAAACAGCATGTGTGGTCAACACAAAGAACACACTAGTACACAGAAGCATGTGAGAACCAACACACACAGCACCTGCATTACATCACTAGCAACAAACAGCACACAATGAGCTCAGCAGTTTAGTGACACTTTGGTTCTGTAGACTTCAGGTTCATGTGGAAGGAAAGAAACGTTTGGAGAGCATTTCTCTGCTGTGAGACATCAGTGGGATCATCTCCAAAATCACTACTAGAAAAGTGCACAAAGAAGCTTCTGGAAAGAAACGCATCATCAGTGTGTTCAGAGTGCTGAGCATTCAGAACATTCCCTTCCTGTAGCGGTGGATCAGCTCGGAGACGTCGTCCTTACACACCTTTATCCAGCCGTCCTGCTGCATGTGGTACACTGCACACACACACACACACACACACACACACACACATTACTCCAATGTACACATAAGGACACAGATGTTTCCAGTGGTCACAGACCATGGCTACATACTCTGCATGGCTCTCCTCCCTTATTTCTGATGCATCTCTTTGCAGGTATCAGTAGAGACGTGAAATGAGTGTGAGAGGAAGACGAGAACGACATCAAACACGTGTGAATTTATAGGTCGACTCATCAGCATCAGCTTGTTCTTGTTTAATGAGGTTCATTTATTATATTTCTTCTATTTGCTACTTTATAATGGAACACAAACAGTCATAGCATACAGTTTTATAACTCTTTGAAAAACAGAAAAAACTGTATATTTCTGTTGTAAAGTGAGGAACCACAGAGGATCATTGGTGTTAAAACGTTAGGCTGAAACCTTTAGTCAGATGTACATAATATATTTTATTTTAAGCAACTTGGATGAATGTTTTCTTGACACTGAATCGAGGAAATACTTAATTTGCAGTGAAAATAGATGTAAATTGTTGTCCTACTGCAGTTATAAAAGAATGAGCAGAGATGATTAAAAGGGAACTCATGGAAAGTTTGAGTAAGAATAGTTTCATGCAAATGTTCTTAGTTTTGAGGTAATTGATCGTAAACTAAAGGACAAGTTGACCTTTTGACCCTTTGATGGTGATACATAGAAGGTTAGAGGATCACCAAAGGGACACAATTAGTCCTGAAACGTCCCGGTAACCCGTCCAATAGTGGAGACACCAGTCTGGACCAAAGAGGACTGACGGAGACAATGTGAGACGGACGTTGCTGTCTGCTAGATGGAAACCAGAGTGGACTCACTGTTGACCGCCCCTCCAGAGTAGGCGTCCCTGTGTGTGGCGTGAGCGATGCCCCGGCGTCCCAGCTCATACGCCTCGTCCACCGTCATGTCCTCCCTGTAGCCGCTGTCCACCACGCCGTAGGCGTAGCTGCTCCCACAGCCGGTAGAGAACATGCGGCCGGACAGACGCGTCCCTTGGTCGTCCACGTAGTACAGACCGGGACCCTGGAGACACAGAGACATCCAACAGGAGCATAAAAGATCCACATTAAACATCCTGCCTCAGAAGACAACCTCCCAATCATCGAGTGCAGTGAGGACATTTGTATTTCTAGGCTCTGCTTCACAGGAAGTGGAAGAAAAAGGATTCTCATGTTTGGGCCCAGACGGTGAGACTCAAAGCCACAGCTCACCTCTTTGTCCCATCCACAGATCATGCTTCCCATAGAGAGGCCCATGCCTCTGTAGCCCAGCATCATGTTGCACAGCAGCTTGGAGGCAGCAGCCACAGAGATCCTGTGGTTGCTCCTCAGCCTGTAGAGCCTGGAGGGACCAAGTCATGAAACCAATCAATAGAAACATCCATCAGGGTTGTTTCCAGGGTCGACCTGTCATGTTCCATTTTACATCCATGTCCGTCCAAAACATCACCACTGCATCATTTGACCCTGTTGTTGTTATCTTTGGCTTATGGACGTTTTTTGTGAAGTCAGGGATCTGTTCGGCTTCGAGTCCAAGTCGACCTTTGTGTCTGTTTGAATCTCAACAATGAACAGAAACAACACATTTATGATATAATTACTGTGGCTACATTTATATTAATGTAATTTAGTCATTTGGTTTTAATTTGTGTTTTGATGCGTTACTACATGTCTTCACACACTCATGTCCTCACACTCATGTCTTCACACACTCATGTCCTCACACTCATGTCTTCACACACTCATGTCCTCACACTCATGTCTTCACACACCCATGTCTTCACACACTCATGTCCTCACACACTCATGTCTTCACACACACATGTCCTCACACACTCCACACAGGGAAGCCTCAGACGGCCCGTGTGGGGTTTAAAGTCTCAGTCCTCCTCACCACTGAACCTCTTTTCTTCACTCAAACCAACTAAACCAGATCAGAGTGTTCTCCGGTTTCTTTCCTAGACCAGATACTTTACTCAACTCTGCATGGAACACATTTATTATGCAGACAGTCAAATACACAGACACACAGAGCATTAGATGTCAGAGGGGACACATTGATATTCAAACCACTGCAGACGGACCTGCATTCTTTGGCCAGGAGTCTCTCCCAGTACTGGCAGTCTGCAGCGCTGCCCGACATGGTGCCCAGCAGGTAGGGGTTGATCTCTATCACCTTGTTGACGTCGTTGGATGCTGCAGAGCGGGACACATTTGTGCAAAAAAGACATTTTGTGATTAGAGTTACTCTTGTTGCCTCATTTACTTTGTATGGCTCCATGTTCCTCTGTGTTACATTTCAAAGCTGCGCACATCTTTGATATGATGCGTAAGGAATAAAAACGTGTCTACCCAAGTAACGTCCTGCTGAGGCTCTGGAGTCCACAGCCACAATGACTCCATGTTTGAACTTGAAGGCCAGGGTGGTCGTCCCGTGGTTCAGGTCTATACTCACACCACCATCACGGTTACAGGTTCTGAGAAACCCTGAAGGCTGAAATAGAACCAAAGAGATCATTGTGTGTGTGTGTGGGGGGGGGGGGGGGGGGGGGGGGGGGTGCATGCAACAGCACATGAAAGTGGAATATCATACATGTTATATTATCCCACAGTAACTGTTAAGGTGAATGCATCATCTGAAGCTGCATGAGAAGCGCACGTGCACCACAGACGCGTAAAAGACGTTGAACCACAGCGCGTCTGACGCGTCACGCTTGTTGCATCAGGGTCACCTGATACGATGGCGACTTTTCATTTCGTAGCAAAACTCGGTGAAATGATACTCACGTCTACACCGAGAGGGACAGCAAATTCCTGAGTTCTGGTCCCGAAGTTGTAGTGGTTGGTTCGGTCCAAGAGATGCGTCTGTCTGGCTGGAAGAATCTGCTCACGGAGTTCAGCATAAGACTTAAAACCAGATACTTGGAAAAGAGCCATCATGTATCCAACTATATTGGAATTATATTCTGCTCTTAAGTTTTCCTGAATGACGAAGGTGTCTGCCTCTGAAGAGGCGTCACGGATAACTTCCTGGGAAGGGACGATGAATTCGAAAGTGAAAGGGTTTAAAAGCTGTTTTATTGTAGCCCTGCATGCTAAAAGAACCAGATAACTACATAAAACCAACAAGTTTACATGAATACATTCAGATGAACATTATATAACTTAATACCCGATTTAAACATATAAGAGAAAACTGTGGTTAGAATCTTACTGTTAATAAAAACAATGCATCTTGCATCGACCAATAGGAGAGCTCTGTTTATGTTTCGTCATCAGTTACTGAGCGAAATGCAGCGATCAGGTTTGAACCCAGCAGCGGAGGTGTAATGACGTCATCAATGCGTGTCTGAAATCCTTCATTTATAACAATACGCTGTATCTACTGTAGTCGGGTTCACGGAGTATTATTATTAATAAATACACTGCTTTAGGCTTGAAATATTAAATTAATAATACATTTAGCAGATCATTTCAAAACATGAAAATAAACAGCAACAGGGATGGAATAGATTTTCATTCAATTTGAATCATTTTGCCACATTTTATATTTCTTTCATCTGGTCTGAAATACAATAGAGGAAACAGTCTATTTCATGCATTTCTGTCACCTCACAGTGAAGAATAGAAACCATGACAATGTTTATTAAATGGTTTTCACGGCTTGCATTTTATTTTTTAAGTGAAAAAAAGACATTCATTCACTTTTCTGCTAAAGGTGTTGTTTTAAGGTGTGACTGCATCACAGATCAAGCTGTATCCATTCCGCTGCACAGTCTCCTCTACAACCTCCAGCTTTACAGGGACTACTTTCTCCGTCAGAACCGCTGTTGTACCTGCACCATATTTGTATTTTGTTTTCCTAGGATAGAAGAATGGATGGTTAGAGGGATTCAATAACTAAAAAGCAAAAACGTTATTGTATAATCACATACAGATGATATCCACTACTCTGAGAGGGAAACCTGATTTGTACACATGGTTCAACATAATCTCTTTTTAAAGGAGCAGTGTGTAGGATTAGAGGTATTAATGAAAATAAATTCAGTGTAATATTCATAGCATATTTTCATTAAAGTATCATCACCTAAAGCTAAGAATCGTGTGTTTTATTAAGCTTGGAATGAGCCCTTCACATCTACAGGAGCGGTTCCTCTTCATGGAGTTTCATGCACAGCCATGTTTCTACAGACTGGATACTGGCTCTATGGAGCCGTCCTTGTTGTTACATCATTGACTCACTTGGAAAGGAAGGGGAAACAATCTGCAGCCTCGTCACAAGAGACTAAATCCTACTCACAGCTCCTTTAAGAATCGATCCATACAGCAGAAGTCAGTCACACTCCTACCTTTTGTCTTTGTACTCTGACACCTGGTACGGCCTGATGTAGTCCGCTCCTTCTCTGGTGATGACACAGATGTCGATGTTGTTGCCTGAGGCGAGGTCATTCATGATTCCTGCGTGGATGGCGGTACGCACCAGCTCCTTGGCCTTGTCCAGCTGGGAGAGTTACAAGAATTCAGGGAAATGACAGAGAGAAACTCCCCAAATACCCAAACAGTTTTTCTATTTTGTCATTCAATTGTGACAGGAATCATTTTTTAAAAACATTTTCCATATTGTTTGCATGTAGCTGATTATTTGGCCTACAATCCCACCTTATGCCAATTATTAAGTTAAAGATGCCCAAAAGTAAGTGAAATAACGTTGTGATGGTGTGTAAATGATCCTGACTATCAATCCTTGTCACAGTGTGTAACAGGTTTCCAGGAGGCGTACCTCCAGGTCGGGTTTGTACCCGTCCTCTAGAATCCCCAAAGCAGCCAGATCCCCAGACCCTGCAGGATGAAACAGACATGTGGTCTGAGAGGGAATCCAATGAATAAGTACAGCAGATTCAAATGTTATTCCAAATGGTGAATGTTCTAGAGCCACGATGCTTAGAGAATATCCTTCTATCTCGTAGGTACCCATTGCAAGGTAAGGCATCGTGTTCACGCTGCCATACAGCCCCACCGTGTACAGGTGGTTCCCAGTGCAATCTACTCCTCCCAGTATGAGACTGGCCCCAATTTGGCCGTGATACCTGAGGAGCACAGAGATCAGAACGGGGTTTTTAACGGCTACTTGAACTCATTCACACACCTGTGGATACGAGCTCATGTGCTACACAAACCTGTACAACATCTCCTGGAGGATGTTGACGGCCATGACGACACGAGGGTTCCTGCCGCTGTTCAGGGAGAAGATGGTGAGGTTGGAGGAGAGGAGCTCTGTGGTCTTCTCTGTATCTGCTGCTGTACCTGCTCCACAACAACTAGGACAGAGAAAGTAGTGTTTTGTGAATGAAGAGTTGAGAGAAAATATGAAAAAGGCTACAGGGAATTGGGAAAGAGAGAGAAGAGTTATAGAAATCCATTATACCCCAAAAGTCACAGACTTATTCCATCTACTGCATTAGCCTCAACAACCCAGAATGCACTGCAAGTACAAAAACCCAAGTGCTTATCTGAGGGCTCTGTAAGGCATTGTGGAATATGTAGGAAATCACAAGTAAAGGAGACACTTTATGGAACCACGTCCACAAGAAGGAACATACGTTTCAGCCTGATGACAGTGAGAGTATTTTAAAGGTGGATCTCCGGTTGTCTTTCAGTGTGCGTATACAAGACTTACTATATATTTGGAGCAATGTAATGGATCTTGGTGCACATCTTGTCAGCCACTACTTCACTGGATGTGGCTCTTGTGTCTGCTCCCAGAACCACTCCATCCTGCACCCACACAGACCCAGTGGGAAGTGTGTTACTCTAATTGTTACACAATTATTCCCTTTGGTTCACACTAGAACGAGGCCTTTATACCTCAGTGGGCCCCTGGAGCTAAACAGGCCCCAACAGTGCTGTGAGACACTGGGCAGATCCCCTCAGTGTGTTTATGTATTTAGCATCATAGTTGTGAACTGTTCAGTTATGTAGTGATGAAAGGAAAATGAAATAGTGAGGTACACTTTGATTAACAGTGTTAAAGAATGAAACTCAGGCTTTATGGACTAAACGTTCCACTTCTTTCCCTTTTCATACACATGCAGATTAACACAAGTTTGTGTACTCGCCTTGAACACCACTCCCGCAATGGTGGTGCCTGTTTTCACAGGTTTAGGTACCTGTCCATCAAACAGAGCCTCAAACTCAGCATTCCTACAGGGAGGGAGATACTTATTAATGGATGTAATATCTATAATAACCAAGTTGTTTCATTGATCAACGTGACAAACAAACGGATCAAATGGATCTGAAAGCTTCATTGGTTTTCTACATCTAAACCGACACCAAGTGGTGCCTAGAAGAGCCGAACAGAAGCTTCTACCTGGCTGCGTGGTCGAAGTTAAACCCCGCTGCAGGAGCTTGGAGGACATTGGATAGCGCCATATGGATCCTGGACTGCGGCTCCTCTGCGCGTCTCGATGCGCCTGAGGTCGCTGTTTGGAGCGTCACCTCCTTCTTCTCTTTCGCTTTTGCTGTGAAAATGGAGAAACGCAGCGTGGACTCACGGGTCAAAGGAGTCAGCACAGGGGTGAGTACATCCGGACCGGCTCCTTAGTGTCATCGGAGAACCTGCTGAAGGATCAAATGATCGATCAGTGATTCTGCGCATAAACAGGTGAGACTAGAAGTTACCTGAAAGGAAGCCAAACACTACGAGGACCGGAGCTGTCGCGTGTTTTAATGTCCCACGTGTTTGCACGTTAGTCCTGAATGAGTCACATCTTTACAACATCTTTTAGAACTGGACACACAAAGAAGCGACAAGCTACACGTTTATTTTCAGTTTTAAAACAATCATTCCAGAAACTCTAAATCCCATGATGCATAGCGGTGCTCAGAGTGGCTGAAATGGACACGGAAGCCAGGAGTCACGTGCGTGTTATGTCTCCTGCTGTGTTTGGCTTGATGTAACTACTTATTCATTACTTGCATGTGAGAACATATCCCCCCCCCTTTCCCCCAGACCACCATCCTGGCTGCCACGTTTGATGGAGGGGTTGTGATTGGTTCAGATTCCAGGGCTTCCATTGGAGGGTAAGGGTGCTGGGAATATACATGAAGATGCCTCCATTGTTAAAGCCATTAGTAAGAAACAGAAATGTCCCTGTGACTGTGGTGGATCCAAGTCACTTCATCACATACATTCCTCTCTCTCTTTAGGGAATACGTGTCATCTAAGACCATCAACAAGGTGGTCCAGGTTCATGACCAGATCTTCTGCTGCATGGCCGGCTCACTAGCAGATGCTCAGGCTGTCACCAAGGCTGCAAAGTTCCACCTGTCACTCCATAGGTGCCACACACTCGTATGAATACAATAGCACATGTTAACTAAACTTGTGTTAAGAAAGGAAGCTAAATCCCATTTTCAAATCACTCATTAATAGAATAATTTGTTAATCACGCTGGTTATTGATTCATTTTAATCCTCCAAGAGGAGAAGAACAACAACTAACGAACTAACCCTAAACACTTGTTACAATGACAGCTATATAAAATCATTAGAGAGCCCAAAACAATAGTTGTTTTTGCACAGTGTGCAGATGGAGAGCCCTCCACTGGTGATAGCAGCAGCATCGGTGCTGCAGGAACTGTGCTACAACAACAAAGAGGAGCTGCAGGCGGGCTTCATCACAGCAGGCTGGGACAGGAAGAAGGGACCTCAGGTGGGGGCTGGTCGGGATGACAGTCACACAGGAAGCAGAGACCACAGCAGTCCAAAGTAACTCCACCTACTGCTGATATCCTGCGTCCCTCTCCAGGTGTACGTGGTGTCTCTTGGTGGGATGTTGATCGGTCAGCCGGTGACCATCGGAGGCTCAGGCAGCACCTACATCTACGGCTACGTCGACGCCAAATACAAAGCCCACATGAGCAGAGAGGAATGCCTGCAGTTTGCCACTAATGTTACGGTCCTGTTGGTTTACTTGTGCACGCTGACCTAAATACGCTGCTACTTGTTTGGTGTTCAATGGGGGGATCTTGGGTTGTGATTCTATGATTCCAGTATGATGCAGACAATGAGAATAGGTGTTCAGTAAATATCATAATATTATAAATATTATAATATGAGAGTTTGACATAATGTCCCACAGCTCAGCCGGGACAAAGGCCTCTGGTTGCACTCAGATTGAGTGGTGTGATGTACATCTATGTTGTAGTTGGTGACCATGCAGCCTTTAGGAGGTGTATAAACGCTGCATGCTGCTCAACTTCAGTTGTTAAACCTGTATTTGTCCCGCTTGTTGTCCCCCCCCCCCCCCCCCCCCGCTTTGCCCCCCCCTTTGCTCTCTCTCTGGGTCACAGCTTTAGCTCTTGCTATGGGCAGAGACAACGTCAGCGGAGGCGTGGCTCACCTTGTGGTCATCACGGAAACTGGGGTGGAGCACGTGGTTGTCCCCGGCAACCAGCTGCCCAAGTTTCACAACGAGTGACAGCGTCCAACAAACAAGGAATTCTTGACTTTTGTTTTTCAGCTTTATTTCAGTAACTGTTTGAAATTCCTGATCCACAATCTCATCAATAATGTCCTGTATAGGACTGGAATGTAACACATTCTGCACACACACACACACACACACACACACACACACACACCTTAAGAACAAGACCATGAAAATGATTCCTGCTAATTGCAAATTATAGATATGGCAACAGTGGTGATAAGTTTCATAGTTCTTACAAAGTCAATAACCTTAAAAACGACTCCATCAGCCTTCACATTTTGTGTAGTAGATGTTTGGAAATATTTGAAGTATAAATGAAGATTTTACATTCTACACTTTCTATTTGTTGAGTGCATTAAAATATCTTGATCATTATTATATGCGTGTTCTCTGTTGTAGTTTCATGTATCATTTTAAGGTCTTAGAATGTACTCTGATGCATAGCGTATGTCTTCACTGTTTCATGGCTGTGGATTCACTTTGGTCCACACAATCTAACAGTGAGGACGTCACACAGTCTGAAACACACTTAAAGACGAGGTCGTCACTCAAAGGTGTCACAGGGCAGGAGGGCCCAGAATGAACAAGACACTGTCAAGACCAACGTAGGCAGGAAGGAGGACCCAAACGCAGAATTCTGCACAGAGAAATACTTTAATAAATTCAAATCCAAACGCAGACGAAGACCAGGAACGTAGAGACGTAGGGACACTATTCAGGGACAACAAAATAAAACAGGAAACAAACCCAAACCGTGACAGACACAGTCCAACATGTGCCAAGACAATCAAAGTTGCTTATTGTTCACAGCTGTTTTCCTCAGCTGTATATTTTATAGCTTTTAAATCAAGTATTTGATGAAAAGAAAATGTATTGGACATTATTATATTGCGAAAAACCACTTCATGGTTGTAGCTGCACAAATGTTGCTGTTCCTCCTTTTACTGACTGTACTGATAGTGAGTGACTCCCCACACTGGGGTCCTTTGGAGTTGCTACAGCTAACAGCTAACTGTCTCCAGTGTCTTCAGGCTGTCTGCTAGTGTGTCCCCTTCAACTTGACCCAACCGACCCTTATCACCACCTCACCAAGGAAGGGGGCTTCACATCTGTTAAGCAGGAACGGATCCCTTGACTCAGCTGACCTGCTCTCCTCTTGGACAGAGGGTCCCCTGGAGGCTAGAAGTGAGGCAGATTCCTGTCTCATTTGTGGTCTGATGAACCATGAAGTCCTCTCATTGAATTCTCTTCCTACACTCAGCTACACTCGCTGTGAAATTAAGACGTTTGTCAAAGGTCAACTATCTATTCTTTCTAGTGTTATTATACTGCAAAAAAAATGGGCTCCACATGTGTTGTTGTGAGCAGTTATTTAAACTTTATTTATTTAAACAAGACTTTTACAAAGGCGTTGTAAACTGATTTATCACATCTACCCATGTAATATATTTTAGACCCACTGTACGTGTTTGCAGCTCATTGCAGGAGGGACAAGTTCACTTTGATTGAGGACAACATGGAGTCCGTCTGACGTGTGGCCAAACGCGTGAGAACAGATCCACAGATTCAAAGAGGCTTTCCGAGGAAAACGTCGTAAACCCGGAGCTGCTCGAGTGGACGTTTGGCTCCACATCGGTCGGTCGGTACCAGAAGCGGATCCACATGTTGCAGGAGACGGGGACGGAGTGGTTGTCTCAGGAGGTGAAGACCGGAGTAAGTAGAGTCCTACACGTCGGAGACAGCGCCGAGAACCGCTGGATAGGAATCATGAAGGACCTTTTCCTCTGTTTGTAGACCACCATCATCGCCATAGAGTTTGACGGAGGGGTCGTGCTGGGCTCTGATTCCAGAGTGTCTGCAGGGTGAGCTCGTGCGTGCGCGTGCGCGCCTACTTGCGTCTGCATGATACTACCTCTCTCTCTGAGGAAACATAGTGTTATATGTGTTAGATAGTGTTTGCATGAATGCTTACTGACACTAAATCCTCCACCTTCTCATCTTTACTAACATGCAGTGTCTCTAGTTTAGACAAACAAGTACTCAGGGGGGACTGGGGGGGGGGAGTGGACCAGGAAGTCAGACCGACCCACTCAATGCATCACACATAACATTATTTCGGATGATTAGAGAGAATAATATATGTGTTTTTTTAAATAATAATACATATTTTCATTCACATAAAATAATAGTGGCTATTGTAACACTCCAAGTATCGTTTGCTAGACAAATACACTTAACTGTGTTCTAATATCAGAAGGTTCTACATAGAACTACAGGACTACTTAAGGAATAAATGTGAGCAGAGAGAGACACACAATGAACACACTGGAATCAGAGGGTAGAGTTGAACATCAGTGCTATCAGTAGCGTTGCATGCTGGGTGTTGATCATTACTGAGACAATGACACACAGCTGAGCCTCCAACCAGAAATACAAGAAGTATCAAACCCCAGCTCTCCCTGTTCCTCCCTGCAGGGATTCGGTGGTGAACAGGGTGATGAACAAGCTGTCTCCCCTCCATGACAAGATCTACTGTGCTCTGTCCGGCTCTGCAGCCGACGCTCAGACCATCGCCGAGGTCGTCAACTACCAGCTCGATGTCCACAGGTGAAGACACGTCCAAAACGAGACCTGGTCGACCTTTAATCAAATATCCCATGATGCAGTTTAACTCGGTCAGGAGCTGCTCAGATAATTGTTTCCTAAATTAGTGCAAATTTTGCAAAGCTTTCTCAAAGAAAAAAACACACAGTAAAAATCTAGTTTCAAAGTTTGTACAGTGATTCAAGTGATTAGTTGTATTATATTTCCCTTTAAGAATAGTCATTTAAACCACAATGCACACAGCGTTTATCTTGGGCTGTTTTCATTGGACGTCCTGTGTCCTCCCTCCGTCAGCATTGAGATCGATGAGGACCCACAGGTTCGCTCAGCAGCCACTCTGGTGAGGAACATCTCGTACAAGTACAAAGAGGAGCTGTCGGCCCATCTCATCGTGGCCGGCTGGGACAGAAGAGATGGGGGACAGGTCAGTAAAAACATGGCTCCTTTCTGAAAGGAAGACAAACAAAGATTACTGGGGGGGTGTTAATAATGTTGTTAGGAATTTAAGTAGAAGTGCACCCCTAGCGGTGAGAAGTATGTTACATATAACAATGTTTAGTATAGAATTGTAGTTGTGTGATGTTAGATAGTAGATATTACATTTGTATGTTAAATGAAGTGAATGTATTATAGTCAATAACAATTCAAAGTCATATAAATACTGTATACATTAACATCCTGTCATGAGGTAATGTTAAAACCTGGGGACGGAAGCTAATTCCCGTCCCTAATGGATTTCTCCTACCTTTCCCCAGAGAGGGTTTTTGGTAGGAGTTTTTGTTCCTGTCAGGTATTAATTTAGCAATTGGATGCAAGACAGCCGCATGAGGCAATGTGTTGCACCAGATAAACTGTGATAAACCATTAAGTACTGTGATCTTATATGTTGTGTTGTAATTGAAGTGTACTAGTTATAAGATGAAGACAAACTATGTATATGATGTTATTTTCACTCTTTGAGGCATAAAGCCAGATGTTTACAAGAGAATGCATTGGAGTGTGAGGGACAGAAGAGACAGAGAGGGTTTCAGGTTACTGCAGCAGATTCACACCTAGGTGTGAAAAGGCTGGACCAGGAGGAGATACATTGAAGGAGCCAATGACATTCGAATACACCCCGAAGACAACCCCCCCGGGAGCTTCAAATCATCGAACCGGGAGAAGAACAGGCAGATTTTTCCTGCAGCCGTCCTGAGGAGTCACTTTTGACTTGGCCGGGGAAATCTCTATTTCGCGAAATATATCACTATTCACAATTGTTTTTCACTTTGTAATTGTAGGCCTTACTCTTTGTTTAGTTATTAAATACTTTTTGATTTTTAAAACCCGAGCTAGTTGACTTTTGATTCACTGTACCCTGCCTGGACGAGAACAAAGGGAAGCTGGTCTCCCCTTCGGCCTTCAGAACCCAACAATTGGCGCCCAACGTGGGGCTCGAGAGGGGAGAATAGACGTTGCTGAGGAGTTCTGGCCGCGAGTACCATTGGGCCCGATGACAAGGTAAACAGAACCTTTTTCATGAAATCTGTGATAGGTAGATTTAGGACAACTTAGAATGGTGCTGGCGGCGAGGCCTGTAAGCTAAAGGTTAAAGCTAGTACTGTAACATTTATGAATGCAATAAGCTTTTATTGCATAACTATAGAGGCATACTCTTGCAAAGTGAATGTGAATGGGAGCCGGTTTTGTTTCTTTTAGAAAATCCAAATCGCTATTTGGTGCGTTCAGGTACAGACCTTGAGCGTTAGGAAATCCGGTTTTAAAACTGGTCTGCGAGATCGTAGAGAATCGCGGTACAAATTAATAGTAATAGACCCGTATGAGATGAGAGGGTGTTCCCGCGACGTGTGACGACACCCGCGTAGTTCCCAGGATATCTCACAATAATTACGCTGTCTTTAATTGGATTAATGGTTAATGGTAGAGGGGAAGGCTTTCTTCTCTTCATTTCTCCTCTCTGTTCATAAAGTCTTGCACAATTAGGTATAGCGGGATTTACAGAGGGGGGGGGAGGAGAGCTCACTCTATTCATTCCAGTGTCGTCTGGTCCCAGTGTCGTCTGGATGAATGGTTGGTAAAATCCCAGTGTCGTCTGGATTAATGGTTGGTAAAATTCCAGTGTCGTCTGGTTCCAGTGTCGCCTGGATTGGGTTCTGCTTAACATTTTCCACTCTCTAGAAATTCTATACAATTGGGTACGATAGGATATTTAATGGAGAGAGGGCGGCAGATAATTTTGTATGAATAGAATCCGATCAGGAGACGGGCCATCTCCGGCGTCGGTTCATTATATTGTTGGAAATTAAAGTGTTGGTGAAACGGTCTGATCTACAGAGGCCTGCGGGGTGCTGATAGCACGGCTGGTGATTAGCTTTGCAACAACGTGGGATAGCATTTAGCTTGATCCATGTGCTCGGCGGTTTACGATCCATGTGCTTTGGTGTCGAGGAACTTCCTCTTTGGTGGTTCTTTGTTCGATCGTCAGCTGTTGTGTTGACAGCGCTTTGTGTGGTTTGGAGTAGTAAGTGCACGTTGAGGGGAATACCCCTGAGTGTGCCATCTGGTGGGTGAAAGAGGGGAGTTCAATATTTTCATATCATATCAATATCTTGCTGTGATCGGACGTTGACATTGATGTACACTTGACTTTGTTTACTGGGGTTGTGTAAAGATTAATAAGAAAACTTGATTGACTGATATCTGGATTGGTGTTGAAATTTATTTCAAACATTGTGTGTTGTAGTGTGGCGTTGGAATTGGTTTGTACTCTGGGTTGGATTTGATTTTAAATTGGATCTGAGGGTTGACTTAATTTTGATGTGTAATTTGAGAAGCCGTGGTGAACGTGTTTGGTTTTGATTTGAATGTTGAACTGATTCCAGATTGACTGTCATTGCATTGTCTGTGGGTTGGGGGTTGCATCATTGTTCATGTTGCATCGTTGTTTGTTTTGTTTCAGCATTTGAGGGGATGACTCCGCTCTACCACTGATTAAAATCACCAGTAGTTTGACTGTACCATCATAACTTTGATTAATTTTGTGAATTAATTATTGATTTGGATTGAATAATTTTTAGACAGAAAATTTATTTTCGGTTGACTTTGGTCTTTGGACTTTGATACTAAATTTGAATTTTGATGTTGACATTTATGAATTTTTAATTTTAATCTTAATTTTTAATTTTTTGACTTTAATTTTTCTCCAGTTTTCTCTCCACTCGTTCCTTTTGCTCTGCTCAATCGTAATTATAGTCTTTGAATTGGATTGTTGATTTTGCATTTTCAGTACGGTATGGTTTGATTTTGGCCGTTAAAGTTCATTTATTGATTTGATTTTAGATAGATATTTTTCGGATAGGAATAATTTTAATTTGATTCAGCTTGGCGGTCTAACAGGATAGCTTTAAAATTGCATTGGGGTAGTTGATTTGATGTTGTTCATTTAGTTTCTTTACAGGTTTAGATGTTTATACTGTATTCATCAAGTTATGGTTATAGTTTGTTTTGACACTTCTTCAGAGAGTTAGACTTAATTCGTTTTGGATTTCTTCACAGTTAGTATCAGAGTAACATCTTCGACAGAAGGGACTGTTTGTGTTTAGAATACACCAGGTTGTATCATGGCTGTGTTTACGACTCAGGAGTTGCTGGGTAGGGCCAGAGAGCGGATGGAGGAACAGACAGAGGCCAAGGAAAGAGAGAAGGAGTGGAGTAGGATGAAGAGTTGTTTGAAAAGATGGCAAAAGAATGGGTGGTTTCCAACAGTGTCACCACCAGTGGGTGAAGACAGGCGCAAGGTGTGGAGAGAGACTGTAACAGCAAGAGATCAAGCCACTACGGCTTATGTAGGAGCCAGCTGTTCTGATAGATTGAGTAAGAAGAGAGCCCTCAAAAAAGAGGAAAAGAGATGTGTCCGCACCAAGCGGCTGCTTGCCTACTGGAAGTCAGTCGACCCAGCCACTCCCCACTCTGATGATGAACTGGAAGAAGACGAAGCAGGTAGCTGTGAGCATGGCCGGAAAACACCAAGTGAAAGCCAGAGGGTCACAGAAGAGCTGCATATCACAACAGGACTCCTGTCTATCAAACTACATGTGCAGAGAACTCATCCACACAACGGCGAAGAAGGAGAGGGTGCTGTTGGAGGACATCATCCCTATAGACATTCAATCCTGGTGAAGATGGCTCCAAACCGCCACGCAGACTACATTCTCCCTGTAAGAATTGAGCCGCCTGCAGCCTCTTTTGTCACACAGTGCCCACTACTAAGAAAAGCCAACGATCAGACAGAGTTTGTGCCCTGGAGTCATCGGGATATGGTGGCGCTGGAGAAGGGACTGCCGCCATTGGGTGGAGGAGCTAGCCTATGGATCCTGCTCTTTGAAAGGCACACAGAAGATGATGAGTTGGCTCTTGGAGACATACGAGCCTTAATAGCCCACAAGGAGGGTGCTGACAATTTAAGAGCCTTAGAAGCGAGAGCAGGAACGACCAACCACGAAGATAAGACTCCATTCAATCAAATCAGAGGAGTCTTTTGGGCCACAATGCGAAACATCTGGCCTACAAAACTAAGGTTGACCATCCTGATGGGGCTGAGTATGAAACCAGACGAAGACATGTCTCAGTATCTGAGGAGAGCAGAAACGGAATGGCATGAGGCCACAGGTGAAGGACACAATAGTAATGAAGCTAGTTGTGTAGTTTGGCGATACACTGTGGAGCAAGGCTTGTCCCTGCCAATTCAAACAGCGCTGGGAGGAGTAGTGGGACTGAACAGCATGGATGACACCACATGGAGAGACTGTCTCACCCACTATCACCAGAGACAGCAGGCAGTGGAGACGAGCGAACAGGAAGAAATTAAGAGACTGACAAAACGGCTCCTAAAGATCCAACTGGGAAAAGTAGATGCTGAAGCAAAGAGTAAACAGCGAGCCAAAAAACAACTGCCGGTGAGTGATGAACAGACCCAAATCCCCGTTCCTCCACAGGCCCAATATCCAGCCCCAGCATTCAGAGACCGTTCAATGGGTCACCACCAACCACCACAGTACAGGGGGCGGGGCCGAGGCAGATGGCGTGAATGCAACAGGAGGAGAGAATTCCACCAAGGAGTAACTGGAAATGAATGTTACATGTGCGGAAGAGAGGGTCATTGGTCGAGAGATTGCCCAAGGAACATGCGGTTCAATACTGCACCAACGCCGCCCCAGCAGAACCAGAGGACGGATCCACCTCACCCCCACCCCACTTATGCCAAACCCCCAAAGCAGACAAAGCCCAACAACTAACTGGTGACACACCGACCCCCGCTCCTTACCAACTGCGCAGATAAAGACCCTAGCCTCCACAGTTTACGACTCACATTCCAGGTAGAAGAGGAAGAATAGAGAATATAGACCGCTAAGAGTGTCAGCTGAAGATTGATTTAAAATAAGGGAAGGGAAACAGTCATTGAAAACTAGGAGACAAGGTTATGAAAGATTTAAATGAGGAGTGAAGGTGATGAGTAATGAGGAGAACTTTTTGTGTATAGTGTCGTGTTTTGGTATTAATGTTTGTTGTTGTAGTCTTTTCCTACACTCAGAGATGAGCTGTAAATTGTTGAGTGCTGCCATTGAGTGTATAGTGCACGATACACTTGATACAGTATCTTGATGATGGAAGCAAATGTCTGATCAAGGAACATTGATAGTAGCAGTACAGGAAATATGGGAACTTAGTTACAGACGGTCGTCTTGTAATGGTTCAATGAAGAGTACACGCTACATTTGACTGTGCTAAACATGAAAGATCTGTGATCTATCAGAGTTGAATGAATGAGTGAATGTATGGAATCTAAACTTGGACACGAGCTAAGTTTGAGTTTGCAGGTAACAGAGATGCCTCCCTGATCCTCTGCTTTGCTTTTGGGCGGCAGAGCAGTAAAAGTGGAGATTAACACTTAGGACAAAGTAGTGGAGGAGGTCCTGACCAGATGGGTCGGATGCAAATTGATTTCACTATCTCTGGGTGCTTTTCAGGATCAAGGGAATCACTATCTTCCCTGTTGTTTTGTGACCCCGTTTTAAAAGGGTTAGAGAACCTTTTGTTATTTCACTGAGGGGGTTGAGACTAACCTTCTGATACATTGTTTAAGCTGTGGGTTTTAATGATACAACAATACATCTGCGGATGCTCATCCACTAGTGACTGTGGTTTACAAGGTTATAGCAGATTGACTGTAATGATGGGGGACCTCAATGAGGCCATTGGATGGTTTATCTAGATTTATCTATAGGAAGGAAAATAAGGAAGTAAGTAAGTGAAGAAGAGTAAAGAAAGTTGAAAGGTTATGAGAGAAAAGCCCAGGTGTTTGAAAGTATGACAGAGGGTAAGTGGAAGTGGAAAGAAGGTAAAGGATGTTGAATAGTTTAACAGCAATGAGAGAACTGATTGTAGGATGGTGAAATGTGAAGCAATATTTTTGTGAATCCTAGCGTGAGCAGATCTATTGCTTCAAGGTTAGAATGAACAAAGATGGTTTGGTGGATGAAGTTGATTAAGACATGGAATTGTCATATTACACTTTTGGGATGGGACCTACAAGCGAAAACACAAAGAGAACATCGAACGGGGCATTTATGACAACAGGGGTGTTAATTTTTCTGAGTTGACCATGGGGGTCAATAATCAGTTATATAGGATATTTGAATTTTTGATAATTGAATTGCTCCTCAATTTGGTCGGAAACAAGGCCGTTAGAAGAGAGTATTTTTTACAAGCAATAGGTAAATACACCAGGGTCAGATAGATTTATGCAGAAGCATTGTTTGAGTGGCATGCATAACATTGTTAATCAGCTGATGTTCTAATCCCAAGCAACTTGCAGGGAGTTTGAGCATGAGGGAACAGGACCAGTACAGCAAGAACAAAGAAGAGATTTTCCTTTTAAGAAAGCAAGATTTACAAGTGTCATCTAGGTGCTAATTACTCTAGTTGTAGTGGGTAGAGAAGTATTTTTAGCTGTATAGGCTTTATGCTGTCCTAATATTAGTAGAGAACTCTTTCCATGATTTAGGAGTTAGAGGGACTAGCAATGAGCAGATATAGAATTAGAAGTAAATTAGGGACAAGTTTGAGAGGCTGCATTTCAGAAGAGATGCAGAGTCTGGAAGGTGATGGCGACATGGGGGAGGTAAGTAAGCAGGACTCCCTGCTGCAACAACGACTGATAAGAGGAGGAATCTGGTGGAGCCATAAAATCCACAGGTTGTATTCCATCTCAGAGTCACGCATGCAGGTTTGAGCATCACACACGGTTTGAACGGAAGCAATCCTTTTCTATGATACTTTTAACTTACACATTTTTCCTCAAATATCAGTGCATGACAATTGTTAACTCTGTTTTGCTTTTCAATCAGGAACAGGCGACTTCAATGCAAGAAAGTCCAGATCGGCTACGACACCCAGTAGAAACGGCGTTGAGGGGGCTTTACGCCTTCGTGAGGCAGAAGGAGGCCTGGTGGTGTTTAGCATTACAGAGGCTAAAGGATGTTATAACACCTAGAGACTGAGTACAACTAGAGATTCTGCCAATTAGGAAATTATAGTATGCTTTTAGAGAGTAAACCAAAAACATCAGCTTTTAAATAACAGAGTTAGAATGTCTATTCCAACATAGATGTGTAGATTTCATTGATTCAAAGGTGTTAAGAAGAAAATATAGTCTTACTTAATAGTTCTCGTAGAAATTACTTCCAAAATGATTAGAATGTTTGTGGCAAAACCCCTGAAGGTCCCAAAGGAGTTTAGATACTCGTGTGGCGGTTTTGAGATAACAGCAGACGCAGGACGAACCAAGCTGACTTTTCTTTCTGGAACGGATGTGTAGTAACATTGCTCTTCTCATTCACAGACACAAGGACTGATGAGACACACAGATGATACAAATAACTGAGTATTAGGGAAATGATTGGGTAAAATGTTGAGTTCCAGTTATGGTTTAAATATGCACACACTAGATGGTAGAACTGATTTGCTTTAGCAACGGGAGTAGAGCACACGTACATCCACTCTCTCACACACATCTACACACATGCACACATAGCCGCGCCACTTGTGCTTCTCTATTCAACAGCGGATTGAGGAATCTTGTTCTCAGAGCAGACAGCTCATAGGAACTGTGGGTGTCCAAGGACCAAGGAGGGAGTGTGAAGCTAAATCACACGTCTAGGATGGCAGCTACGTGTCATTGGACCAACCTGCTGACCACAACAGATGTTCCAGTAGAGGAACATCAAAGAGAAGTATAGACACACTCACACACAACAAAGAAATCCACGAACACTGAGCTGATGTCACACACCATTTCCAGAGTAGAGGAGGGCCAGGAGCTGCTGTTACATTTGAATACACTTATGATGGACATGATCAGGAGGCATAGAAACAAATGCCAAGGAGATTAAAGCAGAACAGAATTTGAGGGGTTTGAATGCATTCAGAGCAGCTATAGGGTCACAATGACCATTATTACCGAGGTTAAAATTAAGCAACATTAGACACATCGACATGTGATCTACTGGGCATACGGTGAAAGAGAAGTTCACCATTTCGTAGAATTGTCCTTAAATTAGATAACTGCAGTATTTTCTCAAGTTAAAAGGATTTGTCGTTACAGAGATAATTGTTTTAAGATGGCGAGAGGTTCTTGTATGTGCTGTTTCCATTTCACTCCAAACAGGGCTGAGATCATTCTTCAATGCAAATGACTCCACACAACAACAGGTGGAGAGAGTGTGTCCATTGGTGAAGAAGGGTAAAACTATAAAGGACAAGGTCACATCCATTGACCCGGTGGTTATGTTCTCTTCCTTAATGTGTAATTTTTATTATAAAGCACTGTGGCGCTGCCATTTATAAAACGGATATCCGGTTTGATGATGTCATCCTTCTGGAAACAAACAGGGGGAGCATTTTTTGAAAGTCACATCCTGAGCTGCCCCTAGCGGGGGTAAATTATATTCCTTATAATACTTGTTCTTTAGTTTCAGATACTTTGTCTCTTGCAAATTAATGTGTGTTAAACCTTAAACAACTAAGTTACTTCACAGATTAAATTCACAAGGAGATCCAGAGGAACATCTTCAGGAAGATTTTCCTACAGCAGCCATAAGGGGAAAAGATTGAATAAGATTTTTTGTGATAGAACTACACTGGTTTCTCAGGGGAGAGACTCACGAGTCACCTAAAGAGGGTTAACAATAGACTCAGTTACTGGTAGTTAAGATCACATCACTGGGAAAATACCATCAGAGAAAGCCTTGAGAAGCATGAATGAACTACATTAGTCTAAAAGTCACATTTGTAAGAGAAAGGATGCTATGAAAGTGCCAAGGAGGGTGCCACAGGAGATTGACATGAGATAGAATCAGATCGCAGATGGATTTGTGAACAGTAATAAAATTGTTGATTGAATGAAACTGCATTTGATAACAACAGGTGCTACGAATGAAGACCTGCATGAGTCATTAGATGCATGAGACTCATGGCCTGGAATAATAAAGTGGCTTTAGACATGATGGTAGCTGGAAGCAGTAGCTTCTGCAAAATGTTTGGGTCTGTTTGTTGTGCGATCATCTCCGACAACACAGCTCCTGATGACTCGGTGACCAGAGCACCGGCTTGACTGGCACCACCAGCAGCTGACAGACAGCTAAGGCGACAACCATCCTCTCACCAACGGGTTTGTCAGTATTTTTGCACAATGGAAAAGTGTGTTCTTGTCTACGTTAACCCTTCTTGTGTTACAGTTGTAATTTAGTCCACTGCGGAAGAAGCTACAACTCCTGCATTTTTGGACTCCAGCAGGGATTCGTCAACATGGGTCAGCACTTAGGGAGATTAGAGTATAGGGAAAGCGGTAGCGAATAAATGTTGAAGGACAAGCTTTGTTGATGGATATGACTGTGTGATAATTTTTGTCCCTGAGAGATGCTCACAGTGAACTGTGAGCAAGGAGGGAATTTGTTAGGAATTTAAGTAGAAGTGCACCCCTAGCGGTGAGAAGTATGTTACATATAACAATGTTTAGTATAGAATTGTAGTTGTGTGATGTTAGATAGTAGATATTACATTTGTATGTTAAATGAAGTGAATGTATTATAGTCAATAACAATTCAAAGTCATATAAATACTGTATACATTAACATCCTGTCATGAGGTAATGTTAAAACCTGGGGACGGAAGCTAATTGCCGTCCTTAATGGATTTCTCCTACCTTTCCCCAGAGAGGGTTTTTGGTAGGAGTTTTTGTTCCTGTCAGGTATTAATTTAGCAATTGGATGCAAGACAGCCGCATGAGGCAATGTGTTGCACCAGATAAACTGTGATAAACCATTAAGTACTGTGATCTTATATGTTGTGTTGTAATTGAAGTGTACTAGTTATAAGATGAAGACAAACTATGTATATGATGTTATTTTCACTCTTTGAGGCATAAAGCCAGATGTTTACAAGAGAATGCATTGGAGTGTGAGGGACAGAAGAGACAGAGAGGGTTTCAGGTTACTGCAGCAGATTCACACCTAGGTGTGAAAAGGCTGGACCAGGAGGAGATACATTGAAGGAGCCAATGACATTCGAATACACCCCGAAGACAACCCCCCCGGGAGCTTCAAATCATCGAACCGGGAGAAGAACAGGCAGATTTTTCCTGCAGCCGTCCTGAGGAGTCACTTTTGACTTGGCCGGGGAAATCTCTATTTCGCGAAATATATCACTATTCACAATTGTTTTTCACTTTGTAATTGTAGGCCTTACTCTTTGTTTAGTTATTAAATACTTTTTGATTTTTAAAACCCGAGCTAGTTGACTTTTGATTCACTGTACCCTGCCTGGACGAGAACAAAGGGAAGCTGGTCTCCCCTTCGGCCTTCAGAACCCAACAATGTCAAAATGAATGTCTGCAACTTTCACTAAAGTGACGTTAAGGTTGCATATCAAAGATAAAATCCCACCCAGCCAACAGATCTGATGTTACAGGAGACCCTACATCTGACTTGCTCCTCTCTGTTCCTGTGCCCTTTGACCTCTCCAGGTGTTTGCAACCCTGAGTGGTCTCCTGACGAGGCAGCCCTTTGCCGTGGGGGGCTCTGGAAGCTCATATGTTTATGGCTTTGTTGATGCTGAGTTTCACAGAGGCATGAGCAAGGAGGAGTGCCAGCAGTTTGTTGTCAACAGTACGTTGGTTTTCTCCACAGAAAGCTTTGCTTTTCTCAGACAGTTGATTGGATGGTGAAAGAGACACCAGACATTTGCTGCCTACTGATTGCTTGTTTTATTTATGGGAGGTAACCTCTCCTCTCCTTCCTCACACCTTCTCTTCTCGTCCTCTCCTCTCACAGCTCTGTCTTTGGCGATGAACCGCGATGGCTCCAGTGGAGGCGTGGCCTATATTGTGTCCATTGATGAACACGGCACGGAGGAGAAAGTGGTTCTAGGAAATGACTTACCCACCTTCTTTGACCAGTGACACTTCCTGTTTCAGCTAATGCAGCTTTTCAAACATCACATCTAAATACTTTTACTAAAAAGTTTGATTTAAATAGAATCATTGCATGGCTGTGTGATACACAATGCTATTTCATATGAGGTCATTACAAATCCAAAAGTAATTTGTGGTTAATTATGAAGAGAATTATAACAAACGGTGACTTATTTGGTTAATTAACAGTAATGTTTTAATTAGTGGTCGACAGAAGAACAAGAAAGTGCAATTTTCATCAAATAAGCAGTTTCAAAACGCTATAAGTACAATTTACGTGCTTTAATTTGTTAGTGCTACAGTTATTGTTTTAGTCAAGGTAGAGTCTAAAGAGGTGTGTCTTGAGTTTTCGGTGGAAGATGTAAAGGTTCTTTGCAGTCCTGATGTCATCAGAGAGCTCATTCCACCATCTGGGAGCAATGAAGCAAAGAGTCACGATCTCGCCGAGTGCTTTTCTCTCAGTGAGGGAGGAACAAGCAGCATGATGTGTAATGTAATGATACATCTTTGTTGTTATCTTTATTTTTGTATCTGATTAAACAAAACAGTGGCTTAAAACATCACATTAAACACATTATTTAAGGCCTTTACAAACCAAATGTCTAGCAAACACAGGAAAGATAGCAACAATTGCCTGCAAATATTATACAGTGTATTTAGGGGTTTTCTTTTGAAGGATAAGAGGAGAGCATGCATCATGGTCAGTGCTGCATTGGACAACTTTGAAATGAGTAATTCCATTTTCAACTGATTCAATTGTGATGGTCAAAGCTCACTGTGAAAACAGATTCTCTGCCATAAACCTACAATTCTTGGTAAATAAAAGTAAAGAATGAGCCTCTCACTTAGCAGCAGTGGTTGTCTCTGTGGTATTTAGTGTCACAAGCATCTAAACAGTCAAAGTCAAGTTTGTTACATTGATTCACATGTAAGAAGCCTGGGCAGTTGATAGTAGGTCAACCTGCTTAAACGCCAGTCTAGAAGCTTTCTGATTATAAATCATTATGCAAGTGTGCCTGCATATGCTTTTCTTTTATGTGCAATTTAAAAAATAAATAAAAGCCTGTGTAGAAAGATTTTATGATCTATTTATTTATGAATGTGTTTGGGGTTTAATGCTGGTGTAAAGTTCTCATTGAAGAAAACTGAACTGACAGTAACTGAAACAGGATGTTGGCACCGTGTTCATCCAAGTTGTTATATATAAGTAATAATAAAAGATAGTTAACGTGTGAAACCCACTCAGTTTAGGAGTCCAAAATAGTTCAATAGGGAGCCGTTGGGATTTCGGGGAAACCACCGTCACAAAGCACACAATGAAAGTGAAAGTGGACTAAACATCAGTGGCAGACTGCACACGACTCCAGCTGCATGATGACAGGTGAAATGGCAAAAATAACCCGCAAAGGCGTCGCTTTGGTGTCCGCAGTGTGCGTCGACCTGTCCTTGTTTTACGCAGCGGGACTGGTGGCGACTCGCAGCGTGTTTGGACACTTTGCGCGTCTCTGGGTCCACGCGGCTCTCCGGTGCTCGGCACTGAGCGCCGTGACTCTGCTCACCCTCGGAGATCTCAACCCTTTGCTGATTCGTGTTATCGCGTCGCACAGCCTGCTGCCCGCGGTGTTTGAGACCGGAACCAAAGCGCTCTACCACGAGGACACCGAATGTGGCCCGGCGGCGGGTGCGCGCTGCTGGCTCGTTTGCGCCGCAGCGTCGCTGCTCGCTGCGCTGTTTTGGGAAATCACCGTGCCGGACGCGGAAGATGCTGCCGCCGGTGACGAGAAGAAACAGAAGGCCAGAGTGCTGTTTGGGAGAGTCCTGGGCTTGTACAAACCCGAATATCTGCTGCTTTTTGGGGGGCTGGTGATGCTGACGCTGGCAGTTTTGTGTAAGTATAGACTAGGTCACATGATGTGAGGGTGATGATGTCATACCAGTAGAGGATTTAGATTAGGATTTACTAAGGTAGTGGAGTCAAGAGCTCAGGTTCAAGTAAAGCTGGAATGATGATGATGATGATCTTGACTTGACTTGGTTCTGCATGTCCATCTATTCAGGTGAGATGTTCATCCCGTTCTACACTGGCAGAGTCATTGACATTCTTGGCACTCAGTATCTGCCCAATGAATTTGTATCTGCGCTTCTATTCATGGGACTTTACTCTCTGGGAAGGTATAAGACTCTTCGTCCCCCTCTTCACTCTCTCTCATTCAGGGGCATGCGCCTGTAGCTCACACTGTAATATGTGACTGTCTCTGTCTTTTTATGATCCGTTTAGCTCTTTTAGTGCATGCTGCAGAGGAGGTTTCTTAATGTGTGCCATCAGTTCCTTCACGTGCAGAACTAAAGTCCAGCTGTTTGGGGCTTTGACCAAACAGGAGATTGGCTTCTTTGAGACAACAAAGACAGGTAAGGCTCTCATATAACACACATATACTACAGTTTACTGTATGAGTACTCGATGGACCAATGGAACATGTCATAGCAATAAATCATTTGGATAAAAGGCATTTCAGAACATACATAGAAGGATTGTCACAGAATAAGACCGAATGTAAACTCTGTGTTTGTGTGTAGGGGAAATCACATCACGGTTGTCTAAAGACACCACCCTGATGGGAAGAGCGGTCTGTCTCAATGTCAATGTGCTGCTGAGGACGTTCATCAAGACGCTGGGCATGATCTCCCTGATGATGAATCTTTCGTGGAAGCTCACGTTCCTCGTATTGATGGAGGTGCCCATCACCAGCCTCATTCAGAACATCTATGACACACACTACCAGGTGAAAGGCAGGTTCATGACAAACACTGAATTAACTCTGAGATCTAAAGGATCATTTGATTAAATCCCCAACAAGCTATTTTAAGACATTTCAAGGCATCCAAAAAAATCTTTCTATCAAAATAATGTAGCAGAAAGGTTCTTATGCCTTTCAAAAAAGAAATGACGCGATGAATCAAAAATAGGTTGATCATCTTTTGTGACAATATATTATTATAATATATAAAAAAGTTTTTTTCCTTTACCTCGTTCAACTCAAAGCTATTATGTTAAACTTTGCTTTTGTGTTGATTTTTTTTTTTACACTTCCTGTGGACAAAAGCTGTAGTTTCTTTCCTTCACTTTTAGTTTGTTTTGAAAACTTCTCTATTTCCTTAACGATTGAACATCTCATCATGATCTTCTTGGACGTTTTGACGTTTCAGTTAGCTTCCGTCTTTTTAAAGTTTCTAATATAAGTTAGCTGCCCTTCCCTTAATCCTAAGAAGACTTTTGTGTCCCCCCCCTCAGCGGCTGTCCCTGGCAGTGCACGACTCGATGGCTCTGGCCAATGAAGTTGCTAACGAGGTCGTGTCCAGTATTCATGTAGTACGTAGCTTCAACACAGAGAGACACGAAGCCCGTCGCTATGACGACCGCTTGATGGACACACACATCCTGAAGACCCGCCAGAACGCTGTCAGCGCTGTTTACCTTCTCGCACGCAGGGTGAGAAGTTTGTAGTTCTTTTGGACAACAGGTACTACTGAGTATGTACTTGTGTATCACCTCCATTAACAGTGTGTGTGTGTGTGTGTGTGTGTGTACAGTTGACAGGCTTAGGCATGCAGGTGGTCATGATGTACTACGGCAGGCTGTTCATCCGGAGCGGACAGATGACCACTGGAAACCTGGTTTCCTTCATCCTCTACCAGTCAGATCTTGGAGACAATATCAGGGTAAATAACTGCTTGGTTTGGTTGTGTTTTATTGAGGGTTTTTGTGGTTGATGTTTAATAAATATCCTGGGTGTGATAATTAATTGGCTCTTAGCTTTAAAGACTCTAAACATGATTGCATGCATAAATAATCATATTCAACATACAGCGGCCTTGACTAAAGAACAAAGTCATGTTATAAGCTCAGTTTGATGTTCTTTTTAGACACTGACCTACATCTTTGGCGACATGCTGAACTCGGTGGGGGCTGCTGGGAAAGTGTTTGAGCACCTGGACCGTAAAGCTCAGGTCAGCATGGAGGGGAAACTCAAACCGGATCAGCTGACCGGGAACGTCATCTTCCGCAATGTCAGCTTCGCCTATCCTACTTACCCCGACAAAACAGTACTGCAGGTGAGCTCTGGCCGGCAGAGACAGGGGGCGACTTCTTTAGCCTGAATTTATACAAGTGACAAGCTAAAGTAAATGTACACAAGGGATCCCTCGGTATTTACCTATAAATGTATGGATGATAAACTACAAAAACCAATCTCTATTTTCTGTATCATTGATATCTCCTCTTTTAGGACTTTTCATTGGAGCTGAAGTCAGGTCAGATGACAGCGCTGGTGGGAACATCTGGACAAGGAAAAAGCACATGTGTGAGTCTGCTGCAGCGCTTCTATGAGCAGCAGGATGGAGAAATCCTATTGGACAACGAACCACTGAGATCCTATGACCACCGATTCCTCCACAAGAAGGTGATTCAGCAACATGTCTCTGATCACACAAACCACTCCCCTGTTTAGGACAATGTCTCTTAACTGTGTTTTATTTCTTCTTATAGATTAAAAGCCTATTGAGAAAAAATTACTGGCATATTTAGACCAGTATGCAGGTGAACAATAACTTGTGCTGCATGTTAACTAGTGGCCTGACGAGTAAATAAAAAATATAATGAGATGAGATTATTCTTCATTAGTACCACAGCAAGTACATTTGTACTTATACTGCAGCAAAGTGGATAGTGCATCAACAAGAACAATCAGTAAGAAATGAAAACCATACATGCATAGGTACCTGGAGGCCACAGGGGTCTTGGGAACTGGAGGCTGATGACTGTGTGATTGACAGGTTGCTTTGGTGAGCCAGCAGCCTGTCCTCTTCTCTGGCTCCATCAGAGACAACATCGCCTACGGGCTCGCTGAATGCTCATTGGATGAGATCCAGGAAGCAGCACGCAAAGCCAACGCACATGACTTCATCATGAAGCTGGAGGAGGGCTACGATGCAGGTAAGCTCTCTTTTAACAAACAAAATGAACTGTGAAGAATACAAAAGGTAACAAGTGTCCATCATGGAGGATGCAAGTGTAACCTGTAAAAAGCTGTACAATGACCAGGAGGAATTGTCAGTGAAGTCATCCCTCACATTGGAGGAACCTCTTTATTGCCTGTGTACAGGTTTTGTAAAGGAACAAGTCAAGTATCACATTACAGACAAACGCAGCATCATCACAAGCGTCCGGCATCTGCTTCACTACGTCACGTGTGAACTGAGACAACAGGGTCCAACCCGGGCGACTGACCTTAACCCCTTATGATGTCATCATGTCCATTCCTCAGAGGTGGGTGAGGGTGGGGGCCAACTATCTAAGAGCCAGAGGCAGCAGATCGCCATCGCTCGAGCTGTGGTCAGGCAGCCACAGGTCCTCATTCTGGATGAAATAACCAGCTCTCTGGACATGACCAGTGAAAACAAGGTACGTCTTCATGTCCCTCAGGGCTTGTATTTTAGACAAGTTCTGTACCATCAATCACTTCTCAGTACTTCTTATGTACAGTAGAGGCAAAGGTACACGACAAGTAGCTACATTTCCATTCATTTTATCTGTGTGGTGATTCCTATTAATGTGTTTAGTGCATCCAGCTCTCAACCATCTACATAACAGCATTGATAATGCAGGATATTTGCTCATATGAGGCAGTTACTCACCAAGATGTGTATCCTGTCAGTGAAAAGACAAGTTAATCATGACAAACTGTTATTAATGAGCAATTATGAAGTCTGATCCATCGGATGAATTCCTGCTCTTAAACACAAGTTCTCTGCACTCACTGAGTCATATTCATCCTCAGTCTGATGTTGGCTACTGGAATTTAGACTCCCTGAAACTCTCCCAAATGAAAATATATAACGAAAATATTTCTGATAAAATAACGTAACGCCTTGTATTATTCTCTTATTCTTTTATTGTTTATTGAGGGGAGGAAACTCAGGCAAAAACTTTGCTTTCAGGTTCTGGGCAGTTCTGTGACTTTGTTTTAGAAAGTCATCCACTGGGAAGTTTTATGGAGAAATCTGTTATTATTATATCTCTTCAAAATGTGTGAAATTTAAACGAGGTTCGCTGAGCTTTTACTTTTTTGAAAATTAAGAAATTTGAACTTTCCCGTCTCTGTTCTGCCAATTAATTAAAGGCACATTATTTAATTAGATAATACCATGTGTGCTTATTAAATACATTTACAGAAAGCATAAAAAATCCTATGTCTAAAGTCCCTTGTGACCCCCTTGGCCCTGCTCTCCTCTAACAACACAGAGGAATGTGTGTGTGTCATTGACCCTGCACAGGTTCACCAGGCTTTGGCCAGTTGTCCTAACCAGACCCTGCTGGTGATCGCCCACAAGCTGAGGACCATCCAGAGGGCCCATCACATTGTCGTGATGTATGACGGCAGAGTTCAGGAGCGAGGGACTCACCAGGAACTGATGGAGTTGAAGGGGAGCTACTACCGACTGAGGGAGGAGCTCTTTGAGAAGGAAAATCCAGCCCAGTGACGCAGCGCTGTCCCCCTGGACCCATCTGTGGGACGGTTGTTCTGTGGGACCACGTTGGACCAGCAGCCGCAAAGAATATATCAGGATTTATTTAAGTGATAAAGAGCTCACAGAACATATGAAGACAAAGGCCACACACATGCTGTACATATACAAACATACCTTTAATAATTGTGTAAATATTGTTTTGTGAATATTAAAAATGAAAGAAAGCGGACCAATGATTTTCAGTTAAAAGACGTGGAACCTCCTCAACTCTAGTACTAGACTTCTGTTCTTATTTATTTTTTTGAAATGACATTGGATGTTGTAAATGAGTCAAACAAGATTAATAAATGATTTTAGATATGGACCTGGACTGTAAAGTTCAGTATAATTCATTAACCAGAACGGCCTTATTCATGCTTTAGTTTGAAGTCTTTACTTCTGTAACCCTTTTTATTCCGATCCTCCAAAAATAGCCCGGCTGCTCCTTTATATGACGGATTACATCATCATTTGATGATCCTCCACGAGCCAGAAGATCCATCAAAGCTGCTCTTTCTTACTTTGAGGTCACTTTGAGCCACGACACCCCAGACAGATGAGACACCTCTAAACATAGGATTTACCACTTAGTGGAGTTTTATTTCACAAATATTACAAATATTCTTTCCTACTTTTTTGTTCATGGTAATTAAACATGTGTAAATCCCTTTGTGCAGAATTCTGTGCATGTAAAGTGCTAAATAAATAAAGCTAATAAATTCAACAGAGGACAAAGTGAAAGCACAATATATTAAGTTGGGGTTTAGCAGAGTTTGCAGGTTTTATTCAGGCCCAACTGACTCGGCATGAGTCACACTGAGTCACACCATGCAAAGAAAAGGAGGAAAACGCGTAATACAGGACAATTATTAGGTGGTGATTGTGAATTTGTTGTACTGGTTAGTAGTTTGAGGCCTTTGAGCTTTTGTAACCAGATATTAGTGTTTGTGTGGTCTCTTGTATTTCTGGTTTGACTGCAGGTGTGTTTTTGTTGTGTGAGCGACCTGGAAAGTCCCAACTCCCTGCCCTTTGTTTCATTCTGGCAGTGAGGCTTTTTGGAAAGTTGCCTGATGACATTTCATAGAAACCAAAGAAACACGGAAGTGACATCAGGCTTTGTGCCAAAACACCAACCCCTCTATTGTCAAAGATCAGGCTCAGCATCGGCAACGTTAACCGCCATCTTGTTACAATGTCTCCACAAAATGGGGACTGAAGACACGTGTCCACACACGTGCTGCTGTGGCTTCTCCTGGACGTCACCATCCTGAGTGTGAGGGATCCTGAATGAACGATGACATGTACACCCAGAACACAGTTTACTCTTACATTTAAAACATTTATGTGTACTTTGATCATAACAAGAATCTTGTTCTGCTGTAAATGTAAGATATGGATAAATTCATATTCTTATTCTTATAAAGGCGACGCTTTGGCTCACAGACTCGTAAACATCTACAACCCTGAGTGCTGCCTGCAGGTTCCAATAACAGGAGGCAAAAGGGCAAAAGGCTCGACATCTTAGTGAGATCTTCAGATGACGGTGAATATAAAATAAAGAAATTATCTAGAAAAGATGTTTGTGCATCCTGAAACCTTTTGTGCACCTACATAGTGTGTAAATGTGTTTCTTTGGATGTGCGTATGCGCTCAGCAGCTTTTGTTGTGCACCAGCGAGTGCTGAGCTCTTGTTACTTTCACTTTCCGTGCTTGTTGTGCATTCATTGAGCACCTGATTCATCCAAGACACAAGCGAGCCAAGCTCTGGTGACTGAGTCACTGGATAGATTGGCTTCACTGTCGCATGATGCCGGCTTCTCTTCTCCTTTAGGAGCCAAAAAGAATAAGAGCAACTGATGCAGCATGAAGCACAACAGAAAGTGATGCAGCTTCTTTTCCACATTCGTCTCATTCAGTGTGACAGAAGCATCTCAATAGAAAAAGGTCAAACATGATCAATTATTGATCCTTAATATGAAAATGAGTCCTTTAGATAAGTCGTGATACTGTTGATACCCCCCCCGTCTTTCTTTATGAACCCACTAACTTCCCCAATGAGGATTGTAACATTAATGCAGCACAGTGTTACTACGTTGCTGTCTGGTTTCCTCAGTTGATGATAAGGGGAAAGCATTCAATCAAACACACCTTTTAAGGACATTTCCACTTCATAAAGGAAGGTGTGATGCCAGAAAACTGATCTTGTTTTATGTGTTTGACAAAAACTGATCCTCTGTCAGTTTAGCAATGACACACCAGTCCTGACCTGTGCTGAGTCCTTTGAGACTGTGTAACAGCGCCTCGGTTTGGTTGCATTTGCCATTTAATCAGAAGTCACGTGATTTCCTGCAAACTGCCTTTGGCCCAATGAGGGGATTCTCTGAAGGCTCCAAAGGGCCACAAAGAGAAACATTCCTCAGTAATTTGGTAGCCAGAAATTACATGTAATATAACACATGTAAGGTTTGGTCTACCAGCCCCCCCACCTTAAAAAAACGTAGTTGATTTTATGTTGAACAGAAAAACTTTATTAGCATATATTAACATTTGAATAACTTGGAACTTATTTAAACATAACAGTGATAAAACCAAAAAACAGTATTGTGCACCAAATAAATAATAATAATGACTAATATAGTGAATTGATAAATGCTGAAACGCTCTATGTTCTGCACCAAAAAGACTCCTTTGTCCATCATTCAGAGAGATGAACTGCTTACATCTTTAAGCTCAATGTTGATGCACATGGCGTACAGAGATATTGTTCAGATGCTGATGGGACATAGTGGACCTCAACCTTTTTAACCCTAATTAACACTGAATACTGGTTTCACAACAGAACATTTAATGTTTGCAGATAGAGACAGAGTCGACACACATACAAGTCATGCACCAAGCCGACTCAAAGGTTTTCATCTCTGGAGCAGGAATATGTGGTTTGAAGATAAACATAATATAACAGAGGGGGGGGGGGGCTCTGTACAAAACCCAGGTGCTGGTAATAACATCGACGCACAAACATGTTGATTATCAGAGGACCCAGAATGTGCCTCAATGTGGAAGAGCTCTGACTTCCTGGCGTATGGTGGTAGAACATTATTCCAGTTTTTCCAACACACTTGTTGAGTATTAAATATAATCATGCATGCTCACGCTAGACTGTAATTACACTTGAATAATAATGGAATAATAACAGTTCAATCAGGAGAGACTCGTTCTGCAAATAGACCCCTTTATTACGAATGAAACAGAATTATAGTCTTTGGCGATTTGGACTCTATCCTCGAACAGGATAATCGGGGGAGGCGGTACAGTACGGCTCCTCCAGAATTCCCCCCTAGAGTCCAGACATTGGTGGTGGTGGTGACGCCAGGAAGTTGTAGTGGCCGATGCTGCCTGTTGTTAGACCGGAGGTGCCTGGGGTGAAGGAGGGTTGCGTCAGGTCCGACCTGAAATGACAGCTGACAGGACCCGCCAAGATCACTCCTTAAAAAGTTTGACAGCAATGCTATGATTGGTCACCCGACCCATAGCCACTTCTGGTTGGTTGTTTGTTACTGGTGGAAACGACCCTCCCCCGCCCCCTACGCTGTTTGTAAACAGCTAAGACGCCAGCCACCCCTATTAACCCACCGTGAAAGGGGAGTCTTCCTTCCAGAACTATCGCTTAAGCTTTACTGAGTGGAGGCAGCGTCTGGCTGGAGCACACAAACATGTAGATGAAAAGCTGCATGCACTCTCACGGTCAAATGTAGAAAAAACAGGAAACTCCAACATGTCCATATATGGGGCTGCAGCCTAGCTCTCACACGTAAACACATGCACCGCAAAACATGCTGATATGCAGTGAACTTGTGAACAACGAGAGGCCTGATGATCGAGAGCTTGAAGGGATGGACGTCCCTGTGATCCAATGGGACTCTGAGGGTCCTAAACAAGGAGCCGCCTCCATCATAATAAACCAATCAAAAATGCTCTTAAAGACTAAATAATGCGAGTGCACTCTGTGTTGGTGCACGGTCCTGGGATTTGTTTGGTGAATAAAGATCACTTTTGGAAACCTGGAGAAGCCTGCGTCTGAGTCCTGCCTGCCTTCAACCTGCACCCACCCGATTGTGACAGAATGACGCGACCACAGAAGGACTCAGCAGGTTTCGATTCTAACAGCCCTTTTTGGGGAACTCGCCTGGCTCGTGGGGGTCCACGCAGCGTTCAGCGAGCTGCCCGGCGCAACACCGGCACCGGTTTGCCAGCGGACTCCTGGAGCGACCTGGGGCCGACTACCTCGACTTGAGAAGCCCAATTTTTCAATGGAAAACAAATGTCGTTGTTGGCCCCAGAAGCTACCAGGAGGAATGCTTCAGGCTCCGGGATCTCCTTAATCCAAGGAGAAGGAGACCGGGGGGGAGAAGACGACGAACCCCCCGAGTCCCGCCCCCCAGAGTCCCGTCTCCGCAAGTCCCGTCTCCGCCCGTCCCGCCCCCCAGCCCGTCCCGGCCCCCCAGAGTCCCGTCTCCGCCCGTCCCGCCCGTCCGGCCCCCCAGAGTCCCGTCTCCGCCCGTCCCGGCCCCCCAGAGTTCCGTCTCCGCCCGTCCCGGCCCCCCAGAGTCCCGTCTCCGCCCGTCCCGGCCCCCCAGAGTCCCGTCTCCGCCCGTCCCGGCCCCCAGTCTCCCTCCCGCGCCCGTCCCGGCCCCCACTCTACCTCCCACCCTCCTCGGACCGCCTGGAAGTCGGTCCTTGAAGGGGGGGTGGGGTCAGGGGTTGGGCCGGAGCCCCACGCCATGCAGCCGGAGCCGCACAGCTCGGCGCCCCCCGCCACGACGACGCCTGAGCCGCACCGCCCGGCGCGCCCCGAGAACCTGAGGCCCGGCCGCCGCCCTGGCAGACCCCCCCGAGACCCTGAGGCCCGGCCGCCGCCCCGGCAGACCCCCCGAGTCCCTGAGGCCCGGCCGCCGCCCCGGCAGACCCCCCGAGACCCTCAGGCCCGGCCGCCTCCCCGGCAGACCCCCCGAGACCCTGAGGCCCGGCCGCCTCCCCGGCAGACCCCCCGAAACCCTGAGGCCCGGCCGCCGTTGCGGTCGGCCCCGCGAAAGACCCGACGAGTGGCCGCCATCACCCTGAGTGTCCTGCGCGGTCTAGGATCGTCGGGTCCCCACCCTCCCTCCCCTTGTCTGTTTTTCTCTGGTTCTGTTCCCCTTGAGGACCGTCTGGAATTCGGTCCTTGAGGGGGGAGTTCTGTCACGGTTTGGGTCTGCTTGTCTTATTTTGTAGTTTTCTTGTGTCTCGTGTCTCTGGGTGAGCTTCACTTCCTGTCCTGTCCTGTGATTGCCTGATTGATTCCACCTGTGTCCAATCACCTGCACCTCCCTTGTGTATTCAAGCCCTGTGTGCCTGTTGTCCCTTGTCGCGTCATTGCCCATGTTTCTCATCGTTGGTGCATGTTCCTGGGATTTGTTTGGTGAATAAAGATCACTTTTGGAAACCTGGAGAAGCCTGAGTCCTGCCTGCCTTCAACCTGCACCCACCCGATTGTGACATAGTTTATGCTTCTGTTTTTTTACAACTTACTTGTGCTCACGTTGATTACATTTGATACATTTAAATGTGTTTACAGTTTTTGACTGTTGCTTGAACACATTTTGCAAAACTTTGCTCATTGTCCCAAAACTCACACACAAGTAAACATGACACAACACTGGGAAATATACCATTCACATCTGTGTCAAATTGAAACCACTATAAAAAACCCAAACTCTACAATCCAAACCTAACATTCCTTTGTCAAAATGTAACTGATGACAAAATGACACATAATCATGCATCATATGCGTACACTTTCAGATCAGGGGGAACACACTAGTGTTTTTTCTGAATTCTTAAGCGCTAATCGTGATTCTTGTAGCACATTTTCTAAAACTATTAATATGTTTAGCAAAACCACTCACTGAGTTTGCAAAACTAAAAGTACAAACACTGCTTTTCACTCAGTTTGCAATTTTGTAACACACACTTTGCAAAACTGTAGGCATAATTCACTCTTTTTGCAGAACTTTTAAACACAACTGACTGCTTACACTCAATTACCAAATTTCCAACACACTCCTAGCAAAATTAGACACATGTATGGCTATCATTAACACTATTTTGCTTTGTTTTAGATTATTAGTTCACTTTGCAATCAGCCTAAGCACTATAAATAAGCCACAGGTGAGCTGTCTGTGTGGAGTACAATGGAAGGAGCAGTAAGAGTGAGAAGAGTGAGATCAGAGGAGGCCGAGGAGGTGAAGAAGTTGGAGGAAGAGGACGTGGAATTGAAGAAGCGAGAAGGTTAGATGAAGTTTGAGGAAGAGGACAAGGAGGAGCCAAAAGAGGACAAGGAAGAAGAAATTTTTGTTTTCACAAGAAAAACACTTTCACTCAAAATTCTAAAGTCAATTGCCCTACTAAGCACACTGACTCGTCACATGGGAAAACACCTGTCACACAGTGTTACAATTAGGAATCGGAGCTTTAGCATAAAAGGGCAACAGGTGAGCTCTTCTGTTTTGGAGCAATGGATGACAACATTAGAAACAGAGCCAGAGGAGTGAGAGTAAGAGGCCGAGGAGGAGGAGGACAAGGACGAGGAAGGCCAAGGACCGTAAACTCTGATCACTTTGGTTGACAAAAGCTATTGAGAAATTCTTTTCTGCCTGGAGATGGAACGTGTGTGACTGAAATCCACAAACGCATATCCCCCTTCTCCAAGCTATGTGGAGATAAAGCAGTTTATGCTTTTCATGGCTGGATTGGACATGCTGAGCGATTTTCAGGAGTATTGAGGGGTTTTGCGTTTTGCCCATTGTGTGTGTGTTTTTTGATTTGTGTGTAGAGTTCTGAGAGTATGAGGCATGCTTTAGGAAAATGTGTCTAAACAATCGAGAAAAACTGTAATAAATATGTCTCATCCCTGCAGACCTAAAAGTCCAAAAACAAAAACATCAAAACCAAAACCAAGTCTTTTAAAATATGTATATGAACAGATTTGCCAATTATACTATCTTAAATCCACGGATAATCATTTAAAGTTTATTTTCCAACATTATATCACACCAGCAGGCTTGATGATCATTTAAAACAGGAAACTACCAGCAAAAGGTTGAGAAAGAAATGTAGAAATATTTCATTTCAGATGCGGACTAATTAGAATCTGAATTTAAACACTAATTTAGAATTTCTAAATTTCTTTGTGATAGAAATATGTTTCCTCAAAACTGTATATATTTGATTGTGCAATACTCCAGGCTGTTGAAGCATTCCTACAGACACATAATGAGATCAATACACAAACAACAAACCAAAATATCACAATACACATACATTTCTTTTTCAATATTTACAAAAAGAGGATTTTGTGGGTTTTATATTTATTTATCTGTCATGTACTCTTTACAAAAGATATCATTTTAGTTTTATTTCTTAAATATAAAGGAGATTCATAATGAAGCATCTTCCACAAAAATACTCCTCTAAGTTTGCCCCTTTCAAGGGTGACAAGATGCACTATATATATATATATATATATATATATATATACTATACTTTAAAACATAGGCCCTTCCTCACTGATGCCTTAGAACCAAAAACAGGCGGCTCGGTTGGTTCTGTTGGACACTTCCCAGCAGTGGACTTCAGTCTTCTTCACTTGTCCTTCTGTAAGTGGAAGGAGTAGAAGTCATTATTGATTGAGACGTGCAAAACAAGCAGGAGCCTCTTCAGGGTTATAATAAAGTATGAGTTGTCAGGATCGGGCTGGGGTGCAGGCGGAAGCAGGCAGGAAGGCAGGACTCAGACGCAGGGTCTTCCACGAGAAGTGCTCTTTATTCCAAAAAAACAAAAACCGACGTGCTCCAACCACGGGAGACATTTGACAATGACGGGACAAAGGACAACTGGCACACAGGGCTTAAATACACAAGGGAGGTGCAGGTGATTGGACACAGGTGGAGACAATCACGCAATCACAAGACAAGGCAGGAAGTGAAGTTACCCAGGAACACGAGAGACATGAAAACTACAAAATAAGACATAGAGCAGAACCAAACCGTGACAGAACCCCCCCCTCAAGGACCGAATTCCAGACGGTCCTAAAGGGGGGCAGAACCATGAAAATCAGACAAGGGGCGGGAGGGTAGGGACCCGACAGCTATGGTCCGGCGGCCTGCCGGGGCGGCGGCCGGGCGTAGGGGGGCTCTGGGGGTCTGCCGGGTCGGCGGCCGGGCCTCAGGGTCTCGGGGGGTCTGCCAGGTTGGCGGCCGGGCCTCAGGGTCTCGGGGGGTCTGCCGGGTTGGCGGCCGGGCCTCAGGGTCTCGGGGGGTCTGCCGGGTCGGCGGCCGGGCCTCAGGGTCTCGGGGGGCGCCGGGCGGTGCGGCTCCGGCGTCGTCGTGGCGGGGGGCGCCGAGCTGTGCGGCTCCGGCGTCGTCGTGGCGTGGGGCGCCGAGCTGTGCGGTGTTGTCGTGGCGGGGGGCGCCGAGCTGTGCGGCTCCGGCGTCGTCGTGGCGGGGGGCGCCGAGCTGTGCGGCTGCGGCGGCATCGTGGCGGGGGGCGCATTGCTGTGCGGCTCCGGCGTCGTCGTGGCGAGGGGCGCTGGCCCAACCCCTGACCCCACCCACCCTTCAAGGGCCGACTTCCAGGCGGTCCCAAGAGGGTGGGAGGGAGGGGTCATGGTCAGGGGCCGTGGGGACGGGGGCGGAGACTGGAGTCTGGGGGCCGGAACGGGCGGAGGCGAGACTCTGGGGGCCGGAACGGGCGGAGGGGAGACTCTGGGGGCCGGAACGGGCGGAGGGGAGACTCTGGGGGCCGGAACGGGCGGAGGCGAGACTCTGGGGGCCGGAACGGGCGGAGGCGAGCGTCTCGGGGCCGGAAAATGCCCGGTGGTGACCTCCCCTGAGGTCAGCGTGGGGCGGCAGGAGCGGCGAGGACGGTGACCGGAACGCTGCCCGGAGCCTGCTGGCGAGCCGGGGTTGGCGTTGCGCCGGGCGGCCTGCTGCACGCTGCGGGGCCCACCAAAGGCCAGACGGGTTCCCAAAAACAGGTTCACAAACTTGACTCCTGCTGAGTCCCTTTGTGGTCGCGTCATTCTGTCAGGATCGGGCTGGGGTGCAGGCGGAAGCAGGCAGGAAGGCAGGACTCAGACGCAGGGTCTTCCACGAGAAGTGCTCTTTATTCCAAAAAAACAAAAACCGATGTGCTCCAACCACGGGAGACATTTGACAATGACGGGACAAAGGACAACTGGCACACAGGGCTTAAATACACAAGGGAGGTGCAGGTGATTGGACACAGGTGGAGACAATCACGCAATCACAAGACAAGGCAGGAAGTGAAGTTACCCAGGAACACGAGAGACATGAAAACTACAAAATAAGACATAGAGCAGAACCAAACCGTGACATGAGTGGACCAGCGGTCTGGGTGAAAGCATCCAGGAACATACATTTGGGATTAGTTAATAGTTTAAAAAGCATCATCACCTTTTCTTGTTGACCAGCCTCATCTGAGCCTGTGCAGTAAAAAGATGAAGAGTCACACAAACGGATTTAAAATATCTTATTAATCAATATAATTAAATGAAAAGGGTGAGACAGTATCAATCTGTCTTGTAGTTTCAAATCAATCAATCAATTCTTAGTTTGTACACGTGGCTTTGTGTCTGGGTTCTTTGTTACCTGAGCTGGTGACGGTCCAAGAGACAAACTTGATGAGACCGTAGAGCACCAGCGCCACACCCACCATCGCCATGGAGTCCTCGATGGAGGGGGAGCTGAACCCTGACAGGACAAGAGAGGAGTTCAAGCCTTAAATACTTCCTACACATGGACGTCCATCTTAGTGGACCAGCTGGATTCAAGTCTTTTATTTAAAGACTTCCATATTCCACAGAGGCCATCACATATATAGTAGATGTGGAGGATGTCATTACTGGGCAAACAGCAGTCATAAGCTGTATACGCCAGCATTGTGAGCTCCTCACTCTGTTGATAATACGAGCTCCTTTTATTCCACGTTTTATACTAAGAAGGTCAGATGTTATCAGCACTGTTTAACAAAAGATGACATCACCTAACTGGAATGCTTCCTTTACAACCAGGAAAAAACTTAAAAATAATAAAAATCTCATAATAAACAACCTTCACAACAACGTGTGGACAGTTTAACGTCAATCCTTTTCTCGTTCCACAAACACTGGCCATGTGCAGAAAAATCCCCACTGGGCCTCTTTCATTAGACAAAGTCCACCAAAGGTGCTTCATAAAGAACTCGGCACATTCTCCAGCATTACCAATGCGGTTGAGGGCCACGCTGGCCCGTCGGGGGCCCCCGAGATGGACAGCCACACAGGTGAGTTCCCCTCCTGGGCCCAGGTCCAGCTGGGTGGAGTCGAGCTCCAGCCGGGTGCTCTGGCTGTAGGTTCCGTCTCAGGCCTCCCGGTGGCCCGTCAAGCTGCCCGACCCCAGAGGCCTGGACCTCCCATCGGAGCCTTTGAACTCCCAGCTCAGCTCCAGGCCGAGGGGGGCGAAGCCAGACGCCTCACACTGGACCGCCAAAGACTGGCCGGGGACTGCGAGGGGCAGAGGGGACGGGTGGATGGAGAGGGATGGAGGTTCTGGGAACAAGAGGGAGAAGAGAGGAGCAAAGACAAAGAGAGACAGTAAGAGAAAGTTAATAACAATGTGGTGCGATGGATTCTCGGTTCTTCTGGAGCTTATGAACTCTTCATTTCAGCCTCGTATGACAGCAGGTACTAAACAACAACAGCGTCCCTTTTCCCTCACCTACAACCTGGAGCTCCATGGTCACCTGAGCCACGAGGTGGGGCAGATACACCGTACAAATATACAAGCCCGAGTGACGCACTTCAGCCTCCCGCAGGATCAGGGACGCATTCCCTCTCTGGTGCAAGCCCTCGTAGTCCAGCGTGGCCCCCTCCTCCTGGACGTCAGCCAGAAGTAAAAGAAATGGAGGAAATAGAAGGCCAGGATAGGGATAATGTTGTATGGTGTGGAGATTTTAATGCTCACAACACAGTGTGGGGGGGGGATAAGACAGATAATAATGGACAGGTGATTGAGGAGATAATGAATGATAGGAAGTTAGTGTGTATGAATGATGGTAGAAAGACTAGGATAGATGTTAGATCGGGCAGGGAGTCAGTATTAGACCTTACACTTGTGTCTAGCAGGCTGGCTTTAAAATGTGAGTGGGAAGTGTATAAAGACGGCACTTTTGGAAGTGACCACTACCCAGTCATATGTAAACTGAATGTTGAGGTAAGGGGGAGCACAGAAGTTCGGTATGGAAGGTGGATGTTCAATAAAGCAGAATGGGAGAGATTTATAGAAATAAGTGATTGATATTTTAGGTCAGATCAGGAAACAATGGATGTTGAAAGGAACGAAATCGAGGTGAGGCAGAGTATTTATATGGCTGCAAGTTCCAGCTCATGTAGGCATTACGTATAACGAAAAGGCTGATAAATTGGCGAAAAGGGCTGCTCAAAAAGAGGTTATAGAGGTAAATTTAAGCCTATCTAAGGCAGAAGGTAAAAGTGTAGTGTGGCAGGAAACAATGCTAAAGTGGCAGCAAGTATGGGAGCAGGAAGCCAAAGGGAGGCAGCTATTCAGGGTACATGCTACGGTTAATATCAATAAAAGCAGAGGGGGGGGCAGTCGTAAAGAGCAGGTTACTATGGCTAGAATGAGAATTGGTCACACAGGACTGAACAGCACTTTATATATTATAGGAAAGCATCAGAGTGGCCTGTGCTCATGTATGGAACCTGAGACAGTGGAGCATGTGCTGATGTTGTGTAGGAAGTATGACCGGCAAAGGCAGGAGCTATTCTCAGGACTGAGAGAAATTGGCGTGGAAGATCTAACTCTGGAAAATATTCTAGGAGTAAGCGAGTGGGGAAAGAAATGCCTTGTTAAATTTTTGAGAGATGCTGGAGTGTATGACAGAGTGTAAAGCAATAGTGGGATAGGCCCATAGATGGCAGTGTGACGCACACACGGTGTATGGTCACATTTGGGTTTAATTCTTATTCATTTAAATGAACGTTTCGTCATTGTGTGTGGCGCTATCTATGCCCAGTAGGTGGCAGTGCAGCGTTGTGGCTTCGCCTCGGGGTCCTAACTCTGTATTTGTGCGTGCAGCGTCTCATTGCTTGAGGAGACGCTGATAGAA
Organism: Pungitius pungitius; assembly: GCF_949316345.1. Lineage (NCBI taxonomy): Eukaryota > Metazoa > Chordata > Actinopteri > Perciformes > Gasterosteidae > Pungitius > Pungitius pungitius. Next base: position 4,118,073 of record NC_084916.1, read on the forward strand.
GAAGCCACACGTCTGCTGGTGTAATTTATTTCTACTTTCCTCAGGTCAGTAACCAGTAAAGTGCACTTACCAATATGGGTAAACAACTTTTAGAAGTTCGACATTAACCACCTGCAATTCTTAGGGACAATTTGGTTTTATTCAGTAGCTAACGCTACGTTGTTAAGAAGGACCCACTGTCGAGAGCTAGCTAGAATGATAGTAGCCCTGTTTACCTCCTTGTTCTATCTGGCTCGTAAACGCTATACTTTTCCTTTGTAATCAAACCAATCAATTTGTTATGTTTTGTTATGTGATGTGATGTTAGGTTGACTCAGATTTCATATGCTAATTCATGTGACTGCAAAATGTATTTAAAATGTTTGTTAGCACGTGTTAGCCGTTTGCTGTATCAGAAGCAGCGCCGCCATCTTCAATGGCGTCCTTCTCACATACACCACAGTAGTGTGGGCACCTTGCCAAAGTCACGGTTATTTGGACCAAAAGTACGGATTTAATCCAGAGTATTAATGCAAGCCTCTATGGTTTGGTCTGTGAATTTGTATTGTTTGTATCTTTGAAGTATGTTGTCAGGCGAAAATGTAGACATTTGTATATGCTTGCTTTCACTTCAATGGTGAAATAAATATCATTGCTTGAGGAGACGCTGATAGAAGAAGCCACACGTCTGCTGGTGTAATTTATTTCTACTTTCCTCAGGCACAAGTCTGTCATCAGGCTCTCTCATCCTGAGACCTGTAACAGCAGCAATGCAACTCATTGGATGCCGGCTGCCGTAAAATCCCAAAGAAGAAGAAGAAGAAGAAGCGGTCCACCTCCTCCTCCCTCAGTTGAGGACTGATCCCGGAACAGAACGGACGGTGAAACCTTTTCTCCTTCCCGGTAAAACAAGCGGAACTTAAAATGCGACGTCTCGGTGCGCAGAGCTCGGTTCTGGCTCTCCTGATGATAAGCCTTCACGCCGCTGCACCACGTGAGTTAACGCTTTGTTTAATTGTAGAAGAAGAGACGCTTCGTGTCCTCATAGGCTGCAGTCATCAGGTGAAGTGTCTCTGATGTTTCTTGATGACGTCAGACAAAGTTGTAAAAAGTAACAAATGTTGTCAAAGTGCGCGCGTGTTTCCTCTCGTGAGTTTGTGTAAAGGACAGAAGTGTGTTTGTCTCACTCTGCTGTCTCTGTCTTCGGGACATTAAACGGAGGGACCGCTCTTTTAGCAGACATGACGCGGCACGTCACAGATGACGTCACACTGACGCTGTTTGGTCAATCTGGACCGATGAATCAGTCATCAATATTCCTTGTAGACATCAGCTTGTTGTCTCATGAGTGAGAAGAAAGAAGTGAAGAAATGTCAAACTCAGTCTGAGCTCAAAGTTGATTTTAAACTCTTAGTTTGTGTCTCAGTCACAAAAACAACAACTTATCCATCTGAATCCAGTGAGTTTAGCTCATGTGTTTATATTAAAAAATGCTATCAGCTAAAATATTTGATATTTAGACTTTATTGATGTCAGAATGACTCTCAAATGTCCAGCATCTCTCTGCAGTATTTGATGCATTATCAGGAAATAGATTTATTCTCTGACAGATTAAAAAACATTTTTTTTTATTTTTTTTTATTTTACCTTTATTTTACCAGGTAAAAGTCCCATTGAGATTGAGATCTCATTTTCAAGGGCGACCGGGCCAAGAAGGCAGCAGCACACGTCGTTAAAAAACAGCCATAAAATACATATACATGACATGACTAAAACCACAATACAAATTAAGTTAAAAACTAAAATACAAAGAAAAAATGGTCAAAAGCAGAGGCACCGTTGATTAGATTTTTGTTGTCTGTCCATTTGGAGACGTCGGAAAACATTAAAAGACACAAGTTGAGAGAATTTCAGGTCAGCCTGGAGATTGTTCCATGTTGATGGGGCGGAAAAACTGAATGCTTTTATCCCCAATTCAGTCCGCACTCGTGGAATGTACAAGCAGTAAATGTCGCTGGACCTTAAAGCGTACCGGTTCTCTGCTCCACGGAGGAGTGAACATAGATAAGACGGGACCATACCGAGGAGAGCCTTGTAGATCAAGGACAACCAGTGAGTTTACTGTGCTGAGACTTTAGAATAATATTCTAATCTTCTTAGATTCTTTTCATCCAGCTGATCGAAAGTCAAATAAATCCGTAACATTTAGACATGCAAGGAATTTGACATGGTGTTTGGTGCATGACATTGGACAGTAAGACAATGAGACAATGGACAACAAGACAAATAACATGCAAGAGAAATGGAATGTTTAAATTACAATTTAACTCGGCAGTATAAAATCAAAGGCTAAAGGATAAGGGGATGTAGAATAAAAAAGAAAAGCTGAAATGAAAGTAAAACATCAAGTGCACCAGTGAACAGATCACCAACTGTGTTGTATGTGAAAGTGAAGGCAGCGACCAGTGAAAAAAAGGGATGTCAGTCAGTCACAAATCACTGAGGAGACGTTTCTTACATTTAAATCTGTGTCCTTGTGTTTATACTTTAGTTTTTTATAAAGATATTCTAAAGTTAAGCTTAAATATAGAAATACACAAGAAGCTGGTCAGATTTGTTTGTTGTTTCTTGACAGTTGAATCCAAAAAAGAACAGAATGAATAAATATTTTAATCATATAGAATATAAACAGAAATAAATGACCTTTGAACTTGTTTGTGCTGCTACTTCACTTCAAGAAACTCAGAGTTCAAAGTTAATGTTTAAAACCTCACAAGAAGAAACGTCTGAGGTCACAATTTATGACATAAAATAGTTTGATGTAAACGATCAAATTAAATGTAAATATAAGGAACATTATACAATAACAATTAATGTGGTTTTACAAACCAGAATTGTCAGAAATGATGATCTCAATAAGCAATTTATTTAATATTTCATTTCAGAATATAATGTTTTTAAAAGCTGAATCATCATAAATATCAAAGTAAACATTTATTTGTGTATTTATTGAGTTGTTAAACACAGCAGATGTTATCAGGGTGTCTTGGATGTTCTGTGTTTTTTTTATTTCTGTGTGCAGGAAAACAACATCATTATTGATTTATTAAAGTGTGACATCAGAAGTGAAAATGATTCCTTTTTGGTTCCAGGGATTCACTCTCTGAAGTATCTCTTCACTGCGTCCTCTGGAGTCCCAAACTTCCCAGAGTTTGTGTCTGTTGGGCTGGTGGATGAAGTAGAGATTTATCACTATGACAGTAACACCAGGAGAGCAGAATTCAGACAGAACTGGATGAGCAGAGTCACAGAGGAGGATCCTCAGTACTGGGAGAGGGGGACTAAGATCCTTATGGGCCACCAGCAGGTCTTCAAAGCCAACATTGAAACAGTAAAACAACGCTTCAACCAAACTGGAGGTTTGTTTATGTTTCACGCTTTATGTTTATATTTGTGTCCTTTATGTTAGTACATAAACACACACACACACACATTAAACAGTTTGAGGTCTTTTCTTGACTGAAACAAGTTTTTTATAAAGTATATAAACATAATGAATACTTTTCCCATTAGATGAGCTTTACTTGATCTCAGGGAGTCGATGCTGCAGTTTTTCATTCCAGGTTTTTATCAGATGACGTCCAACATTTTCTAGTTGAGGTTTCTCACTGAGACGACTTGTTCCTCTTTGTCTGTTTGAAATGGTGATGAATGAAATACTGCTCAGTGTTGTTCCCACTAAAGAAGCACTTCCAAGGTTTCATCAGCCTCTCTGACATTTTACAGTGTGAACAATTCATGGATTCATTCAAAATAGTTATGACATCATCTGCAAAGACTAGAATTATTAGTGTGAGCCCGAAATCTGGAGTATGATACAGATGAGAGTTCATGAACTAAAGTGGACTGCAGTGTTTATAAGAAACATTCAGTGATTTTAGTGTTGAAACATCAATCAATTAGATGATGAATTATTTATATGAATCAACATGAATGTTTATAATCAGAGGATGACTAAAGTCTTTTATCAAGCAAATAGCTTAACATGTTCTCTCTCTCTCTCTCTCTCTCTCTCTCTCTCGGTGCATGCTGGGAGTGAGTGTGTGTGAGCGTGTGTGGGCGAGTGGCGAATTGAGCGATTTTCTTACATTGTTTTTCTTCTTAGTTATATATATTTAATTTAATGTGGTTAATGGCTTGTTTTTCACCTTAGTTGAGGGTTTAGTCTTTGGGTTCTTTATTTGGTGGTTTCTTTTTCTCCTGCCGGTGTCTCGCCGGTCGGCGTCTCTAGACGCCATGGTAAATGGAGACACGTTGTCCAAGCTCACGAGGAAGCACGGCATCAAGATCGCCGCTGACTTCACGTGTAGCGTAGAGGACATCGGGTTGGCTGTGGGGGAGAAGGTCGGGCACGGCAGCGTTAAATCGGCCTCCCGCATGAACGGCGCCGTGGTCATCTTCCTGGACCAGGTGGAGAAGGTGAACCGCGTCGTCGAGACAGGCCTCACGGTGAATGATTTGTTTGTGCAGGTGTTGCCGCTAACGCAACCGGCAACAAGAATTGTTTTGTCCAATGTCCCTCCATTTATTACCGACGAGTTCCTCAGCAGAGAGCTCTCTAGACACGGAAAGTTGGTTTCACCGATCAAAAAGATCTTGTCTGGATGTAAGTCTCCGTTGCTGAAGCACGTAGTGTCTCACCGCAGACACCTGTATATGATCCTTAACAACCGGAATGTAGAGCTCAACCTCCGCTTCCATGTTAAGGTAGATGATTATGAATACGTGATTTTTGCAACATCCTCGTTGATGAAATGCTTCGGTTGCGGTGAGGAGGGGCACTCCGTGAGAGCCTGTCCGAGGCGGGGGGTCCCTGCTCCACCTGGCCCGGGTGCGGCCGCGGGGGCTGCGGCGGACGCGTCTCCGGCGGGGGGCGCGGCGGGCGCGTCTCCGGCGGCGGACGCGTCTCCGGTCGGGGGCGCGGCGGACGCCGCTCCGGTCCGGCCCCCGGCTGTCGCGTCTCCGGCGGGGGGCGCGACGGACGCCGCTCCGGTCGGACCCCCGGCGGACGCAACCCAGTCTCCAAAAAAAGCGTGAAATAGCTACGTTGGTCCACCGTGATAAACGTAGTCATGTTACGTTTTCCCTCAAAATAACGTTACTATGTTACGTTTCTTTTGGCCCATTCATTTACATTGCTTTGCAAATAGGTCACGTGACTATCAAGTTTCCCGTTAGTGAAAAGAAAAACATGGGGCCCCCGGACCGTACACTGCTGGGCATTTACACACTAAAACTGTCATATTTATGAAAGCAAAAGGTATATCTTGAAATTTCTTGTTGTCATGATAAAAGGGAACATAAGTGAGTGTGTTTGGATGTCAAAATCAGTATATATATTTTGATATTTGTATGGGACACACAAAAAAAGAAGAAACTCAGATTTGCTTGGGAAAAAACTACTTACAGGGGCTTTATCCCCATAAAACATAAAGGACGAAGCCTGGAAGTCTCCGTTATGTTAGCCTAGTGTGTGGACAGTATATCTGTAAAGGTTTTACTTTTATTGAGTAAAGCAGAACAAATAGAGAGAGACTTTAGTGGAGGCCTCACGGCCACTTCACGCACAGGGCAAGCAATGCAGCTCAAATCTCTCCGTTTGCCGGGCAAATTATAAGTCCCGCCTCTCTATGGATTCGTCAGAGCCAATGGAATGGAGCCAGACCCACGTGGGATGGATCGCCCGTTTTCCTGGCCAGTAAAAAGAGGAGACGTGTGGAGCGAGAAATGACGCTCCGCTCTGAGGGCGAAGCCCCGCCCCCCTTTCCCATGTAAACAAGACGTAATGTTCGGGGGGGGGAAGTTGCACTCACACAACAACCGAGAGTTTTAGGCGGAATAACGGAATTTATGTTTAAAAAGTCATAATGTGATTCGAGTGCTTTGAGTTTGTTTTGTTTGGCGATTAGTGGCTTTAAGGCTGAACGCTTCTTTACGGTAACGCCCCCACTGGAAGTGTTTTTTTAATAATGCGCCGTTAAAGGCGTTGCGTAGCCACGCTTTCCCAAAGGGACACTCAAATCTTCGCAGAAACGAATAAACGGAAGGTCTTCTACAGTCTCTGATAGAAGATTATGAAAGAATAACGCATACTTCTCGCTAGAAATGCCATCGAAATGCATACAAATGCTGATGCTTTCTTAAAATATTGTGTTTTTCACAGAGATTATGCTGACCGTCCGCCATGTTTTTCTTTTCACTAACGGGAAACTTGATAGTCACGTGACCTATTTGCAAAGCAATGTAAATGAATGGGCCAAAAGAAACGTAACATAGTAACGTTATTTTGAGGGAAAACGTAACATGACTACGTTTATCACGGTGGACCAACGTAGCTATTTCACGCTTTTTTTGGAGACTGGGTTGGCGGACGCCGCTCCAGTCGGGCCCCCGGCGGTCGCGTCTCCGGCGGGGGAAGGGCGATTGCGGCGCCCGTTTCTGTGCCAAGGCGGCGTAGTGGTAGCGCTGCTGTGCCTGACCTGCACGGGGTGAGTATGAGTAGGAGTGTGAATGGTGATGGTGTCCAGGGAAGTGGGGGGAAGGCTTTGGGTGTGGTGGAAAATGGAGAGGATGGAGGGGAAAGGAAAGGAATGGGTGAAAAGAATGGGGAGCCTGCAGAGGAAACAGAGCAGGGTGGCGGAGGAGTTGGGGAAGGTACAAGTGGGCGCGGGTGGGCAGAACAGGTAGAGGAAGCTGAAATGGAGGAGGAGGAGGCAGGGGAGCAAACAACTGCCCCCGAAAGGAAAAAAAAGCCCAGAATACAGGCAGCGAAGCCAAGGCCAGCAAGGGCGGGGAAGATCCACAGACGGGTCGGGGACAAAGGCAGTCAGAGGACAGCGAGAGTGAAGGGGAGCTCTCAGACTGCAGTGAGGCGCCGACGTTTTTTTTTAGCAACAGCCAGCAGCAGAAGATGTACACCGCTGAAAGAATAGGAACATTCTTGAAAAAAACAAAAGGCAAAAAGGGAATAAAAGTGATAGATTATTTTCCAGACCTAAACTTGTTTTACACCTCTGCTAGACACCACATGAGTCGGAGGGAGGAGGCTGGCCTCACTGAGCAGGAGGGTTTTAGATTAAAAAAACTTATCAAAAGTACGCAGAGCATTGAAGAAGGGTAATGTTGAAATCTCCAATGTGTGTTTTAATTAATTTATTGATTTTTATTAATTTATTTACTTTTTTCTGCATACCTACCCACAATGAATACTTTTAAAGTTGGGAGTTTAAATGTGAATGGAGCCAGAGATGAAAAGAGAGCATCTATTTATGAATTAAAAAAAATTAAGTGTATTGATGTTCTCTTCTTACAAGAAACCCATATCGACAGCACCAACGAGGCCGACTGGATGAAGGAGTGGGAAGGGAAAGTCCTCCTAAGCCACAACACCAACCTCAGTGGAGGAGTAGGCTTCCTCTTCTCCAGGTCTTTTAATCTTTTGTCACTGGAGGTCAAACACATCATCGAGGGGAGGTTGTTTTTAGTCAAGGCGCGGTTCGACCTTTTTACTGTTGTTTTTATCAATGTGTATGCCCCAACAATCGGTGCAGAAAGGAAGCTGTTTTTACAAAGAATTGATGATGTTTTATATAGCTGTGCCTCAGAGGATTTTTTATTCTTGGGGGGGATTTTAACTGCACGGAAAATGAATTAAAAGACCGTAATCACGCAGAGCCACATCCAGCTTCACAGCACGCTCTGAGGCAGCTGGTCCACTCTCACGGCCTGGTGGATGTGTGGAGAAGGATGCACACAGACTGTCGGCAGTACACGTGGTCCCATTTTAGAGAAGGTAGAATCTCCTTAGCCAGATTAGATCGTTTTTATGTTTTTAAGCAGCATTTTAATATTTTTAAGATGTGCAATATTGTCCCTGCTGGTTTTACCGATCATTCGTTGCTTCTATGTAATGTTTTTATTGGAAACTGTTCACCTAAAAGTGCATATTGGCATTTTAACTCAGTTTTAACTTTAAGAATTTTAGAGAGGTCCTTTTATATTTCTGGGGTGTTTTTAGGCTGAGGAAGAGCGATTTTAGCAGTCTTAGGCAATGGTGGGATCATGGTAAGATTGAGATTAGGCTCCTCTGTCAACAGCACACCTTCAACGTTACCAGAGACATCACCAGATCTATGAAGGACCTGGAAACTGATATAGTGGAACTAGAGCGTTTAAGCGAGTCCACAGAAGATCGAGGACATATTGAAGTCCTCAAAGGGAAAAAAATGGCTCTGGCCGACCTGTTTGATGTTAAAGTCCAGGGTGCACTGGTCAGGTCCCGATTCCAGAACATCACAGAGATGGACACTCCCTCTGGCTACTTCTTCGGCCTGGAGAAGAAGAGTGGGCAGGGGAGGGTGATCCACTCACTGCTAGGTGACGCAGGGCAACCAGTTGTGGAACCATGCCAGATTCGAAGGCAAGCTGTGGGGTTTTTCTCCTCCCTGTATGCCAGTGAGTACAGGGGGGAGGAACCACTGACAGAGGAGTTCGGGGACGAACTACCTCAAGTCTCTGATGAGACCAACGTGTGGCTAGACAAGCCCATAACCGTAGAGGAGCTGAGGACCGCCTTGATGGGAATGTACGGACGACGTGCACCAGGCATTGACGGCCTCACAGCTGAATTTTATAAAACTTTCTGGGACATCCTTGCAGGGGACCTACTAGATGTGTTCAATGAGAGTCTGGCCTCTGGTTCCATGCCGATGTCCTGCCGCAGAGCCATAATAACACTGCTGCCAAAAAAGGGAAACCTGCAGGACATCGGCAATTGGCGCCCTGTGTCCCTGCTGTGTGTGGATTACAAGCTTCTGTCCAAAGTCTTTGCCTCCAGGCTGAGGGAAGCTATGGAGCAGGTCATCCATCGGGACCAGACCTACTGTGTGCCCGGCAGGTCCATGGTAGATAATGTCTACCTCATTCGAGATGTTTTGGAGGTCTCCAGCTCATTGGGCATTAATACTGGCCTGATTTCTCTAGACCAGGAAAAGGCTTTTGACCGCGTTGAGCACAACTTCCTCTGGAAAGTCATGGGGAAGTATGGGTTCAGCGCTGGTTTTATAGCTAAGATCAAAGTGTTGTACAAGGACGTTGAGAGTGTGCTGAAGATAAACGGAAGTCTGTGTGCACCTTTTAGAGTGTATAGAGGGGTCCGGCAGGGTTGTGCTCTGTCCGGGATGCTCTATGCACTCTCCCTGGAACCCCTCCTTGAAAAAATACGCTCTAGCCTGGAAGGCCTGGTTTTGCCTGGTTTTAGAGGAAGAATGATTTTATCGGCGTATGCCGACGATGTTGTTGTTTTTATTAAAAACCAGAGGGATGCAGACCTTTTAACCGACATTGTAAAGAAGTTTAGCAAAACATCGACAGCGAGGGTGAACTGGAAGAAAAGTGAAGCCCTCGCTGTCGGTGAATGGCGTGGCGGCCTCCCAGTTCTTCCCCAGAACATAGTGTGGAAGAAGGACGGTTTTAAATATCTGGGAATATACCTCGGACAAGAGAGCATGGTCCAGAAGAATTGGGAGGGCGTCACAGAAAGAATTGAAGGGAAACTTTCTAAGTGGAAGTGGCTGCTCCCTCAAATGTCTTTTAAAGGTAGAATTCTGGTTTTAAACAACTTGATTGCATCTCAGTTGTGGCACCGACTCACTTGTTTAGACCCTCCCTCGGGCTTCCTGGCCCACATACAAAAAAAAATGGTAGACTTTTTTTGGGGGGGTCTACACTGGGTGCCACAAGGGGTGCTGTTTTTAGCCAGGGAGGAGGGGGGACAGAGCCTCGTCCACCTGGCCAGCCGGACGGCCACTTTTAGACTCCAGTTTATACAGAAATACCTCACAGGTCCAGATGGTTTAGTGTGGAGAGACGTGGCAAGCTGCATTTTCAGGCGTGCAAACAACATGGGGCTGGATACTGCTCTGTTTTTAATTGATTCTAATGTTTTAAAGCTAAATGGGCTACCTCTGTTTTATCAGGGTGTTTTTAAGTCTTGGGCCCTTTTTAAGCGTAAAAGGTGCCCACAGTCTTCCTCTCTGTACTGGTTGTTGAGAGAACCTTTGATTCATGCAGCGAAGCTAGACATCTGCAGCAGTGGTACCCCTGGCCTGATGGGGGCGCTGCTGAGAGCACGAGTCCTGTGCCTGCAGCAGCTGGTGGACGCAGTGGGGCCGACGCTGAACGACGCCCCGGCCCTGGGCTCTCTACTGGGACTGCATTCCGTCCGAGTGGCAAGGATGGTCCTTGAGCTGTGGAACCAGAGGCTGACGGGAGAGGAAAGGACCCTCCTCAAAAACTACAGCCAGAGCCTATTGGAGCCGGACCCTGCAGACCCTTTCCCCGAGATTTATTTGAGCCCGGGGCTGGGGGACCTCACCGGCCCCCTGCTCGCTACAACACGCCCGGAGGCACTAACACTACATGAGGCAGACAAGAAGACTCTGTATTTTAACTGTGTGAAGGGCATAAACCGGGCTGGACTATGCAACAGACTACCCACTGTGTGGTCAAACAGACTGGGACAAAATGGACCTGGCCCACAGTGGAGGATTTTATACAAACCTCCCCTAAAAAAACGGACTGCCGACCTCCAGTGGAGAATTTTACATGGTGCTGTCGCCTCCAACGCTTTTATTTCTGCCATCAACCCCACTGTCCTGAGCAAGTGCCCCTTCTGTGACCTCCGAGAGACTATTTATCATGTTTTTACTGAGTGCAAGAGACTTGCGAGTTTCTTCTCTCTTTTAACATTGGTTTTTAATCTTTTTAATGTGGTTTTTACAGAGAAAATTTTTATCATGGGAGCTGCCTACAAAAAAGCAGAAAAAGAAAAGTGGCAGCTCCTTAACTATCTCTCGGGGGAAGCAAAAATGGCCATCTACCTGAGCCGGAAAGCCAAAGTAAAGAACGGAGAGGGGCAGGAAGCCAGGGCAGTGTGGCTGGTGAACATCAGGGCCAGGCTCGGCCTCGAGTTTTGTTTTTATAAGCACATTGGAGACGTAGACGCTTTTAAACAACGCTGGTGTACGCTCTGTACACATGACATCCATTGCAGTCTGTCCATCCCGGGAGAGGGATCCCTCCTCTGACGTTCTCCCTAAGGTTTCTTCCCTTTTTTCCCCATTGAAGGGTTTTTTCATATTTTGGGGAGTTTTTCCTGTGCCGATGTGAGGGTTTCGGGACAGAGGATGTTGCATGTGTACAGACTGTAAAGCCCTCTGAGGCAAATTTGCGATTTTGGGCTATACAAAATAAAATGAATTGAATTGAATTGGTGTTTTAATAATGTTGTTTGTTCTGTGATCAAAAATGAGTTGGTGTTTGCACCAGTTTTTAAAAAATGAAGGGTGTATATTTTTAAAGAAAAACAAAACAACGTGAACTTTTAACATGTCTGAATTTGAAAAGACTATAAAGATGTAAATAAAGCGTTTGTTTAAAAAATCAAAAAAAAATCAAATCTCTCTCTCTCTCTCTCTCTCAGGTGTCCACATTTACCAGAGGATGTACAGCTGTGAATGGGATGATGAGACCAACAAGGTTAAGGGTTATGATCAGCATGGTTATGATGGAGAAGACTTCATATCATTTGACCTGCAGACAGAGCAGTGGATTGCTCCTAAACCGCAGGCTGTCATCACCAAACACAAGTGGGATAATGACAGAGCTCTGATAGCACATAAGAAGAACCACCTGACTCATTTGTGTCCCGAGTGGCTGAAGAAGTACGGGAGGAGCTCTCTGACGAGAACCGGTAGGATCACATGACCTGATGTCCTTCCATGGACACGATGCTCATAAATCTTCTGTTGTTGCCATAGCAACGTGTCAGCAACACACAGAGACCCACTGTGTCTCCCACATGTCTCCCCCCCTCAACTCCTTCTCTCCTTCACTGCATTCCCTCCCTCACTTCCCCCCTCACACCTGTCCCCACTCTGTCCCTCCATTCTGTCTTTGTCTCTGCTGTGTTTCTGTCCGTCTCGCTGTCTCTTTACTCTCTCACACTGTCCTCCTCCCTTTCTAATCCGTCTCACCCCTCATCTGTTTTTCTCCCTTCTTTAATCAATGAAACTTTAGAGACATTTCATTCTTTTAGTAAACTTAAATACAATTTAAATACACTACATCAAAGATGAGTGATATTAATACACATTAAATATTAATAAAGGACCTCTTACCGGTCCCTCTGTTGTGTCTCCAGAGCGTCCCTCAGTGTCTCTCCTCCAGAAGACTCCCTCCTCTCCAGTCAGCTGCCACGCTACAGGTTTCTACCCCGACAGCGCCACCCTCTTCTGGAGGAAAGATGGAGAGGAGCTCCATGAGGACGTGGACCTCGGAGAGGTCCTCCCCAACCACGACGGCACCTTCCAGATGAGGGTTGACCTGAAACTGTCCTCCGTCCCTGCTGAAGACTGGAGGAGGTACGAGTGTGTGTTCCAGCTGTCTGGTGTGGACGAGGACATGGTCACCAAACTGGACAAGACCAGGACCAACACGGGTAGGTCTGAGACCCGGAGCGGTGAAGGAGGGACGCACACCTTCACTTTGTTCACTTTGTGTTTTTTGGATTTGGAAAGTTGTGTTTTCTTACATTTGTTTCATGTCGTTTTTATTTGTAGTCATTTTAAGAATCAAACCACAGCAAGAGTTCTGAACTCTGTTTACTAGTCGACATTAATACACAAATGTGTCAATATTTGACTTTGTCAATAAGTTTCTTTTTCACCATCCTTTTGTAAAGTCATTCCAGGTAAGAGCTTCATTTGAGTCCATGGTGAACTATTGTAATGTGGAACATTGTAGAATCTGCATTCACACAACTACTGGTCCCTTAAAGATGAGTAAATCCTGGGATTAATCCATGTATCCATCAGTGAATCAGACAGAGTCAAGTTCATCCAATATGTGTCTCAGTCATCATGAAGACATGACGTCACATGGTGTGTGTTCAGTGGATCTTCTTTTGTGACCTGCTTCATCTGTTCATCTTGAGACTCTTTGGTTGTTTTGTGCTCCACAGAGAAACCTGCTGGCTTCACCTTCATCATCATCATCGCTGCTGTGGCTATTCTTGGCCTCATCGCTGCTGTGGTTGGATTCTTGGTGTATAAGAGAAATAGGAACGGTGAGAGAGCCAATCAGAGACCAGTGTTGAGGAGCATTTGATTTTAGGCTTTGAGTTGATGCTTTTCATCAGTCACATGATGTCATGATGTCATCACTAGAAGAAGCAAATTCATATCTTTGTAAGATGTATTACTATGTACATGTTATTAAATCATATTAGCTTATATACTTCATATGTTTAGTATAATTTACCTTTTAGACAATACTACGTTAAGACAAAACTTGTTTTGTAGACAGACACTTAAATGTTGTTGATGTTGTTTCTACACATTCATCAGATAGTAATTTTAAGAGAAAATAGGTATAAAAAACTGAGATTGTATCTACTGGGAGGAAGCCGTTAGAACACTGACCCTAAAATTCTCTTTCCTTTTTTTTCCAGCCAAACGCTCTTCAGACAAACTCCGTTCTTCTATTGAAGGCTCTGAGCTCGCTGAGGAACTGAATCCTAAAGCTTGAAGTCAGCGTCCTGCACACAGTGAGTAGCTCCACGTGGGACATGAACTATTCCCAGCTGCTGCTTCACAAAGCTTCCCTCAGTATGAGCACAAGGAGCTTCTCATGTAAAGACACTCTTTGACTTTTTCTACAACAAAGATATGAGAGATTATTAAGAGAAAGACACACAAAGCTTCACATCAGCTCCTCAGATAAAGTCTGTGTGGTGGCGGGCGTGGTTTCGGCTCGGCTGCCGAGGAGGAGAGAGGGGGAGTGGCTCGGGGAATGGTGACAGCTGGAGGTGATGAACCTCCAGCTGAGGCCAATTGAGGAAATGCTTCCCTGTATTTAAGAGGGAGACTGGAGCGAGTGGGAGAAGTGTGGGGGCGAGAGCAAGCCGGAGAAATAATAAAGACCATTACCAACGGTGAACAGGTGCCTGTGGGTCATTACGTTCCCCCCTAGTAACCCAGCTGTTACAGTCTGATATTTAAAGCTCTTACATTAACTTCTAGGAACTCACTAACACATCTTTATCCAAATGGAGTCAAAGTAGTTTGTGGTAAATTATTTAGTTTTCTCTTTGTTACGAGTGTGTTCATCTCAAACTAATCCACCAGATTTACTCTTTGATGCTTCTGCTGTTTGGGTTTCTGGTTGAATCATGTAATTGATTGAAATGTAGTTTAAAATTTCTTACTGCTGTTTAGGATCGATGGACGTGTTTCTTCTTGTTTTCGTGGGAGTTGAACAGTAAAGCTCTAAATCACTTGTGGTTTTGTAGATGAAGTGGCTCCATTTTCCCTTTTTGTTCCTTTGTCTTGCTGTTCAATAAATGCTCCACTGCTCCAGATGTTTGTGTTGTTGTGATTCCATGTGCTTCCCCTCTGTGACTGCAGCCACAATCACATGCATGTTGTTGTTGCCCTTTGACCTCTAAACGTGAGGTTCTTCACTTTACTGCTTTAAAGCATGTGGGAGTTGCTGCAGATGGAAGACTCTCATCACCTGAGATCATTTTATTATAACAGAGTAACATTTCTAAATCCTGAGTCTTATCAGCACATGTTGTGGTTGGAGAATCTACAATGATGTGAATATTCAGTGTCCTCTGTTGTCTCTGAGGACAAATGGACGAGTCTTTGACCTGTAGACGTCCAACAAAAGAGCAAGAAGAGTAAACATTGTTGGAGCAAAGCAGTGATCCTTCAAATATCTGAAGAGGATTTAACTTTTCCTTAAACAAGAAACTTGACTGAGTCAAGGCTTCTCCAAGGTCTGCGTCTCCGCCTAGTTGAGAAAACACACACCAGTTACTCCTCCAGGCTTCTCTGCTGGGAGGTCACACACTATGGCGTCCTAAAGTAACAACGCTTCAACTGCTGTGACAATAACATTATTTAGGTTTCTCTCCTGTATAATTTGCTGCTTTGTTAAGTAAGAATAAATATATATATATATACACCTGTCCAACTGCTCGTTAACACTTAATTTCTAAGCAGCCAATCACATGGCAGCAACTCAGTGCATTTAGGCATGTAGACATTGTCAAGACAATCTCCTGCAGTTCAAACCGAGCATCAGTATGGGGAAGAAAGGTGATTTGAGTGACTTTGAACGTGGCATGATTGTTGGTGCCAGAAGGGCTGGTCTGAGTATTTCAGAAACTGCTAATCTACTGGGATTTTCACGCACAACCATCTCTAGGGTTTACAGAGAATGGCCAGAAAAAGAAAAAACATCCAGTGAGCGGCAGTTCTGTGGGCGGAAATGCCTTGTTGATGCCAGAGGTCAGAGGAGAATGGCCAGACTGGTTCGAGCTGATAGAAGGGCAACAGTGACTCAAATAACCACCCGTTACAACCAAGGTGGGCATAAGAGCATCTCTGAACGCACAGTACGTCGAACTTTGAGGCAGATGGGCTACAGCAGCAGAAGACCACACCGGGTGCCACTCCTTTCAGCTAAGAACAGGAAACTGAGGCTACAATTTGCACAAGCTCATCGAAATTGGACAATAGAAGATTGGAAAAACGTTGCCTGGTCTGATGAGTCTCGATTTCTGCTGCGACATTCGGATGGTAGGGTCAGAATTTGGCGTCTACAACATGAAAGCATGGATCCATCCTGCCTTGTATCAACGGTTCAGGCTGGTGGTGGTGGTGTCATGGTGTGGGGAATATTTTCTTGGCACTCTTTGGGCCCCTTGGTACCAATTGAGCATCGTTGCAACGCCACAGCCTACCTGAGTATTGTTGCTGACCATGTCCATCCCTTTATGATCACAATGTACCCAACTTCTGATGGCTACTTTCAGCAGGATAAAGCGCCATGTCATAAAGCTGGAATCATCTCAGACTGGTTTCTTGAACATGACAATGAGTTCGCTGTACTCAAATGGCCTCCACAATCACCAGATCTCAATCCAATAGAGCATCTTTGGGATGTGGTGGAACGGGAGATTCGCATCATGAATGTGCAGCCGACAAATCTGCGGCAACTGTGTGATGCCATCATGTCAATATGGACCAAACTCCCTGAGGAATGCTTCCAGCACCTTGTTGAATCTATGCCACGAAGAATTAAGGCAGTTCTGAAGGGAAAAGGGGGTCCAACCCGTTACTAGCATGGGGTACCTAATAAAGTGGCCGGTGAGTGTTTATATGTGTATATTAATATATGTGTATATGTATATATATATATATATATATGTGTATATATATATATATATGTGTATATATGTATGTATGTAATATTTATTTCTATATGAAGAAATGATACAAGTGATTCATGTTATTTGTGATTGCTCATCATGTGTCTTCCTGCTCTTTGTCCTCAGTTTGCTTCTTTACAAACTTGTTGCACTGGAATCTGCCCGGCAACTGATGACTTTATAAAGTCAGGAGGTTCTGTTGCTCTTTTAAATACATCTCATTGATGTATGTACGTATATGTTATGCCTACATTATGAAATACTAATATGTATATACATTCATATATTTGAACAACAAATCTTTGCAGGGCCTTTCCATTTTTCTATATAAAGAAAATTGTTTATTTCTTCACTGCTAGAATCCTGGGACCTTTAAAGTTGAACGTAAGGTAAAGAAAACAAACATACTCACAGACCTGTGAAGATTAAGACGTTTAACCTTTTTTCATACAGACCAATATACTTCCTTTGTCAAAAGTGTTTGGTTCTGCCTGGAAACCGATGACATCACAGCCGTTCTCACAATCATGTCATCGTTCCATTATACATTAAACTATGAATATGTAATCAACGTAAATATGAATAAATTGCCCTGTGATATGACCCGGATCATTTAATAATAAGTATTTAATAGTCAGACTGTCATCATCAGGAACACGAGAGCTTTGAACATGTCACCCAACAGCTTTAGTTCTGGAAAGATTCAACACTTCCTGTATGTTTTAATTACATTTCATGCCCATCAATAATAAAACAAAATGACGTCACCGTCACACCAGGCATCTAAAATAATTTATCATAGAATATTTATTTGAAAAAGGATTTATTGTACTTTGACAACAGGATTTCTTTGAAGGAAATAATGTGGTTGACAGTAAAAGGACTGAAAAAGTGAAAGAGGAAAGAATAAAAAGGCCTTAAGATCTAAATCTTCTAATTTTCATCAACATGTGACCCACTGACTCAATTTCCCTCTTGGTTGGTTCATGTCAATCATCACAGGACAGCAGGGCTGTATTTGGGATTGTTGTGTTGTGTTGGTGAAAGTATTTTAAACAGCATGTGTGGTCAACACAAAGAACACACTAGTACACAGAAGCATGTGAGAACCAACACACACAGCACCTGCATTACATCACTAGCAACAAACAGCACACAATGAGCTCAGCAGTTTAGTGACACTTTGGTTCTGTAGACTTCAGGTTCATGTGGAAGGAAAGAAACGTTTGGAGAGCATTTCTCTGCTGTGAGACATCAGTGGGATCATCTCCAAAATCACTACTAGAAAAGTGCACAAAGAAGCTTCTGGAAAGAAACGCATCATCAGTGTGTTCAGAGTGCTGAGCATTCAGAACATTCCCTTCCTGTAGCGGTGGATCAGCTCGGAGACGTCATCCTTACACACCTTTATCCAGCCGTCCTGCTGCATGTGGTACACTGCACACACACACACACACACACACATTACTCCAATGTACACATAAGGACACAGATGTTTCCAGTGGTCACAGACCATGGCTACATACTCTGCATGGCTCTCCTCCCTTATTTCTGATGCATCTCTTTGCAGGTATCAGTAGAGACGTGAAATGAGTGTGAGAGGAAGACGAGAACGACATCAAACACGTGTGAGTTTATAGGTCGACTCATCAGCATCAGCTTGTTCTTGTTTAATGAGGTTCATTTATTATATTTCTTCTATTTGCTACTTTATAATGGAACACAAATCGACAGTCATAGCATACAGTTTTATAACTCTTTGAAAAACATAAAAAACTGTATATTTCTGTTGTGAAGTGAGGAACCACAGAGGATCATTGCTGTTACAACGTTAGGCTGAAACCTTTAGTCAGTTGTACATAATATTTTATTTTAAGCAACTTGAATGAACGTTTTCTTGATACTGAATCGAGGAAATACTGAATTTGCAGTGAAAATCGATGTAAATTGTTGTCCTACTGCGGTTATGAAAGTGAGTGAGCAGAGATGATAAAAAGGGAATTTATGGAATGTTTAAGTAAGAATAGTTTCATTCATAATTAAAGAGCAAAATGCTGCAGACTGGACAGATCAATAATGATTCCCTTTGGTTATTTCATTTAATAATGATCACTGTTATTTATGGTTTGATTCTCTCTAGTCTGTCAATGGTTTTGTTTACCACTAAAGTGCAAAGAATTACATGCAAATGTTCTTAGTTTTGAGGTAATTTATCGTAAACTAAAGGACAAGTTGACCTTTTGACCCTTTGATGGTGATACATAGAAGGTCAGAGGATCACCAAAGGGACACAATTAGTCCTGAAACGTCCCAGTAACCCGTCCAATAGTGGAGACACCAGTCTGGACCAAAGAGGACTGACGGAGACAATGTGAGACGGATGTTGCTGTCTGCTAGATGGAAACCAGAGTGGACTCACTGTTGACCGCCCCTCCAGAGTAGGCGTCCCTGTGTGTGGCGTGAGCGATGCCCCGGCGTCCCAGCTCATACGCCTCGTCCACCGTCATGTCCTCCCTGTAGCCGCTGTCCACCACGCCGTAGGCGTAGCTGCTCCCACAGCAGGTAGAGAACATGCGGCCGGACAGACGCGTCCCTTGGTCGTCCACGTAGTACAGACCGGGACCCTGGAGACACAGAGACATCCAACAGGAGCATAAAAGATCCACATTTAACATTGTGCCTCAGAAGACAACCTCTAAATCATCTAGTGCAGTGAGGTGAGGACATTTGTATTTCTAGGCTCTGCTTCACAGGAAGTGGAAGAAAAAGGATTCTCATGTTTGGGCCCAGACGGTGAGACTCAAAGCCACAGCTCACCTCTTTGTCCCATCCACAGATCATGCTTCCCATAGAGAGGCCCATGCCTCTGTAGCCCAGCATCATGTTGCACAGCAGCTTGGAGGCAGCAGCCACAGAGATCCTGTGGTTGCTCCTCAGCCTGTAGAGCCTGGAGGGACCAAGTCATGAAACCAATCAATAGAAACATCCATCAGGGTTGTTTCCAGGGTCGACCTGTCATGTTCCATTTTACATCCATGTCCGTCCAAAACATCACCACTGCATCATTGACCCTGTTGTTGTTATCTTTGGCTTATGGACGTTTTTTGTAAAGTCAGGGATCTGTTCGGCTTCGAGTCCAAGTCGACCTTTGTGTCTGTTTGAATCTCAACAATGAACAGAAACAACACATTTATGATATAATTACTGTGGCTACATTTATATTATTACAATTTAGTCATTTGGTTTTAATTTGTGTTTTGATGCGTTACTACATGTCTTCACACACTCATGTCCTCACACTCGTGTCCTCACACATTCATGTCTTCACACACTCATGAGAATGTTCTCCGGTTTCTTTCCTAGACCAGATACTTTACTCAACTCTGCATGGAACACATTTAGTATGCAGACAGTCAAATACACAGACACACAGAGCATTAGATGTCAGAGGGGACACATTGATGTTCAAACCACTGCAGACGGAGCTGCATTCTTTGGCCAGGAGTCTCTCCCAGTACTGGCAGTCTGCAGCGCTGCCCGACATGGTGCCCAGCAGGTAGGGGTTGATCTCTATCACCTTGTTGACGTCGTTGGATGCTGCAGAGCGGGACACATTTGTGTAAAGAAGACATTTTGTAATTAGAGTTACTCTTGTTGCCTCATTTACTTTGTATGGCTCCATGTTCCTCTGTGTTACATTTCAAAGCTGCACACATCTTTGATATGATGCGTAAGGAATAAAAACGTGTCTACCCAAGTAACGGCCTGCTGAGGCTCTGGAGTCCACAGCCACAATGACTCCATGTTTGAACTTGAAGGCCAGGGTGGTCGTCCCGTGGTTCAGGTCTATACTCACACCACCATCACGGTTACAGGTTCTGAGAAACCCTGAAGGCTGAAATAGAAAGTGGAATATCATACATGTTATATTATCCCACAGTAACTGTTAAGGTGAATGCATCATCTGAAGCTGCATGAGAAGCGCACGTGCACCACAGACGCGTAAAAGACGTTGAACCACAGCGCGTCTGACGCGTCACGCTTGTTGCATCAGGGTCACCTGATACGATGGCGACTTTTCATTTCGTAGCAAAACTCGGTGAAATGATACTCACGTCTACACCCAGAGGGACAGCAAATTCCTGAGTTCTGGTCCCGAAGTTGTAGTGGTTGGTTCGGTCCAAGAGATGCGTCTGTCTGGCTGGAAGAATCTGCTCACGGAGTTCAGCATAAGACTTAAAACCAGATACTTGGAAAAGAGCCATCATGTATCCAACTATATTGGAATTATATTCTGCTCTTAAGTTTTCCTGAATGACGAAGGTGTCTGAAGAACGTCACGGATAACTTCCTGGGAAGGGACGACGAATTCGAAAGTGAAAGGGTTTAAAAGCTGTTTTATTGTAGCCCTGCATGCTAAAAGAACCAGATAACTACATAAAACCAACAAGTTTACATGAATACATTCAGATGAACATTATATAACTTAAAACCCGATTTAAACATATAAGAGAAAACTGTGGTTAGAATCTTACTGTTAATAAAAACAATCATGCATACATCTTGCATCGACCAATAGGAGAGCTCTGTTTATGTTTCGTCATCAGTTACTGAGCGAAATGCAGCGATCAGGTTTGAACCCAGCAGCGGAGGTGTAATGACGTCATCAATGCGTGTTTGAAATTCATATTTATAACAATACGCTGTATCTACTGTAGTCGGGTTGATGGAATATTATTATAAATAAATACACTGCTTTAGGCTTGAAATTAATAATACATTTAGCAGATCATTTCAAAACATGAAAATAAACAGCGAGGGATGGAATAGATTTTCATTCAATTTGAATTATTTTGCCACATTTTATATTTTTTTCATCTGGTCTGAAATACAATAGACGAAACAGTCTGTTTCATGCATTTCTGTCACCTCACAGTGAAGAATAGAAAACATGACAATGTTCATTAAATGGTTTTCACGGCTTGCATTTTATTTTTTAAGTGAAAAAAAGACATTTATTCACTTTTCTGCTAAATGTGTTGTTTTAAGGTGTGACTGCATCACAGATCAAGCTGTATCCATCCGCTGCACAGTCTCCTCTACAACCTCCAGCTTTACAGGAACTACTTTCTCCGTCAGAACCGCTGTTGTACCTGCACCATATTTGTATTTTGTTTTCCTAGGATAGAAGAATGGATGGTTAGAGGGATTCAATAACTAAAAAGTATTATGTGTATAATGACATACAGAATGATATCTACCACTCTGAGAGGGAAACCTTATTTGTACACATGGTTCAACATAATCTCTTTTTAAAGGAGCAGTGTGTAGGATTAGAGGTATTAATGAAAATAAATTCAGTGTAATATTCATAGCATATTTTCATTAAAGTATCATCACCTAAAGCTAAGAATCGTGTGTTTTATTAAGCTTGGAATGAGCCCTTCACATCTACAGGAGCGGCTCCTCTTCATGGAGTTTCATGCACAGCCATGTTTCTACAGACTGAATACTGGCTCTATGGAGCCGTCCTTGTTTTTACATCATTGACTCACTTGGAAAGGAAGGGGAAACAATCTGCAGCCTCGTCACCAGAGACTAAATCCTACTCACAGCTCCTTTAAGAATTGATCCATACAGCAGATGTCAGTCACACTCCTACCTTTTGTCTGTGTACTCTGACACCTGGTACGGCCTGATGTAGTCCGCTCCTTCTCTGGTGATGACACAGATGTCGATGTTGTTGCCTGAGGCGAGGTCATTCATGATTCCTGCGTGGATGGCGGTACGCACCAGCTCCTTGGCCTTGTCCAGCTGGGAGAGTTGCAAGAATTCAGGGAAATGACAGAGAGAAACTCCCCAAATACCCAAACAGTTTTTCTATTTCGTCATTCAATAGTGACAGGAATCATTTTTTAAAAACATTTTCCATATTGTTTGCATGTACCTGATTATTTGACCTACAATCCCACTTTATGCCAATTATTAAGTTAAAGATGACCAAAAGTAAGTGAAATAACGTTGTGATGGTGTGTAAATGATCCTGACTATCAATCCTTGTCACAGTGTGTAACAGGTGTCCAGGAGGCGTACCTCCAGGTCGGGTTTGTACCCGTCCTCTAGAATCCCCAAAGCAGCCAGATCCCCAGAGCCTGCAGGATGAAACAGACATGAGGTCTGAGAAGGAATCCAATGAATAAATACAGCAGATTCAAATGTTATTCTAAATGGTGAATGTTCTGGAGCCACGATGCTTAGAGAATATCCTTCTATCTCGTAGGTACCCATTGCAAGGTAAGGCATCGTGTTCACGCTGCCGTACGGCCCCACCGTGTACAGGTGGTTCCCAGTGCAATCTACTCCTCCCAGTATGAGACTGGCCCCAATTTGGCCGTGATACCTGAGGAGCACACAGATCAGAACGGGGTTTTTAACGGGTACTTGAACTCATTCACGCACCTGTGGATACGAGCTCATGTGCTACACAAATCTGTACAATTGCTGCATGACTCTATTAGTTCAGATTTACAGCCAATTATTGTCCTCTGTAGCGTTTTCAAGCCCTCAATGCACAATGTTCACAGAGCAATTCTGTCTTGGCAGTAAAGCACAACAACACAAATAAGAAATTAACAAGACAATTAAATAGATTTAGAGAAACATTAACATTTTAGAGGCTGAATTGTTGTTACTTTATCTTGCAAGTAATTGAACTCTCAAAACCGATTCTATTTACCCTGTACATGCTTCCTTTGGGCGACGTTATCAGAAAACACCGCATAAACTTCCATTGTTATGCAGACGATACTCAACTGTATCTATCGATCAAGCCAGAAGACACCAACCAACTTGTTAGACTTCAGGACTGTCTTGGAGACATCAAAACCTGGATGACCTGCAACTTCCTGATGTTAAACTCGGAAAAAACGGAAGTTATCATGATAGGCCCAGAGCGCCTTCGAAGTCAGCTGTCACGTGATACAGTCTCTATGGATGGAATTGCTCTGGTATCCAACAGCACCGTCAGAAATCTTGGAGTTCTCTTCGACCAGGATATGTCCTTCAACTCTCATATAAAGAAGACTTCAAGGACTGCCTTTTTTCATCTACGGAATATATCAAAAATCAGGAACTTCCTGTCTCAAAGTGATGCAGAAAAACTAGTTCATGCATTTGTTACTTCTAGACTGGATTACTGTAATTCTTTGTTATCAGGCTGCTCTTGTAAATCGCTTAAACCTCTCCAACTGATTCAGAATGCTGCAGCACGTGTATTAACAAGAACTAAGAAATGGGATCATATAACTCCTGTATTAACTTCTCTGCACTGGCTTCCTGTTAAATCAAGAATAGAATTTAAGGTACTTCTCCTCACCTACAAGGCACTTGCTGGTGAGGCACCGTCTTATCTTAAAGAGCTTGTTACACCGTATTGTCCTACAAGGCATCTACGCTCCATAGATGCTGGGCTACTTGTGGTTCCTAGAGTTTTAAAAAGTAGGATGGGGGCCAGAGCCTTCAGTTATCAAGCTCCTCTTTTGTGGAACCAGCTTCCACTTTCAGTCCGGGGGGCAGACTCGGTCAGTTCATTTAAGATAAAGCTTAAAACGTTCCTCTTTGATATTGCTTATAGTTAGGGCTGGCTCAGGTTAGCCTGGACCAGCCCTTAGTTAAGCTGCTCTAGGCTTAGACTGCCGGGGGACTTCTTAGGACACACCGAGCCCCTCTCTCACTCTCACTCTCTCCTCCCACAATCATCCATGCTTTATTAATGTACATCACTAATTAAGCTTCTTTCCGGGAGTTTTTTGTGCTTTCTCGCCTAGCAGGTCTCCGTGGATCATAGTTTCGTGCGGACCCCGGTTCTAACTCCTGGCTCATGGCTCTGCTGACACCTGCTGCTGCCATCATCATTACTTTAAATATGATTCATATTACTGTCATCAAAAACCAACATCTTTCTGCTCTCCCTCCCCACAGAAGCCTCTGTGGATGGTGGTTCGATCTGATGGAGGTTGTCCCTGCAGTGGTCCTGCCGTACACCTCTTCTGCTACTTGCAATTACTTGTATCATTTCAGTTAGAGAAATTGAATGTATTGTACATCTTTTACATTGTTGATTCTGTACACATGACATCCATTGCAGTCTGTCCATCCCGGGAGAGGGATCCCTCCTCTGACGTTCTCCCTAAGGTTTCTTCCCTTTTTTCCCCATTGAAGGGTTTTTTTTCATATTTTGGGGAGTTTTTCCTGTGCCGATGTGAGGGTTTCGGGACAGAGGATGTTGCATGTGTACAGACTGTAAAGCCCTCTGAGGCAAATTTGTAATTTGCGATTTTGGGCTATACAAAATAAAATGAATTGAATTGAATTGAAAACAACTTTCGAGTCGGACCCTGTGTTTGCTGAGGTAGACCACCTGCTGTTTTTTGAAGTCACACCCGGTCAGACATGCAGCAGCTGACTCGCCAGCAGGGATTGTGATCAGGGATTTGGGACACTTATCAGGCAGTGAGAACAAAAAAACAATCCTCAACCCACAGGGATGTTTTCAGCTCCAAGCAGCTCTGACCACAGAGCCATTAGAAATATCCATTCTGTTTAAGAAAGCAGTCTTGCTTTGGTTTCCTGAGTCAAATGAATTATTGGCGCAGGGGGAAGTGATCAAACACCTCTAAACTACGACGGCTGCCAGAAAGTCGATGGAGAGTAAAAGAAAGCCTGCAGCGCCAGTGGTTAAAAAAAAATAAATTGAACTAGTTGATAGCTGGAAAAACAACAATACCAAGCAAAATAGAGTTCGGCCACCCTACGGATCAAACTGTCTAATTTCACATATTTCAAAACGTGATGTGGTCCGTGAAGCGCCAGGGATGAGGGTTACCGCCTCCAAATCTGAGGCTCTGGTGCTCTGCTGGAAGCAGGTGTATCGCTCTCTGCGGGGGGGGGGGGGGGGGGGGGGCACTGTCTACCGCAAGTGAAGGGGTTCAAGTATCTTGGGATGTTGTTCCCGAGTGAGGATGGGATGGATTGGGCGACTCACAGGCGGATCGGCGTGCGGCTGCAGCAGTGAAACAGGCGCGACATTGTCCCTCATGCATCTAAGCTTGGATAAGGACAAATCTAAATCTAATTGCATCAAAAACTGTGCAATGAAAGATGTGTGTTACCAGGGGTTTTACAAGAGCCCCTTGAGCCTTCTGCAATGGAGCAGTGTGAGCATGTTTTTCATGAATACCTCACCCATGTTGCTGAACCAGAGGGCCAAATTGGTAGGGAGCAATGTCAGCTTAGTTCCCACACAGACACATTTTCTCGCTCACTCAGGGTGATGCAGGGCACCGCTCGCTGGCCGGCAGTGTGAGAAACATAACGTCTCAGTGTGTCTTAAGAATTAAGTAGAGGCAGAAGCTTAGAAATGGATTAAAACTGCCATGTCATCACTTTGCAATTCTCTCGGTTATTTCCTCATCTGATTTGTAAAAAGCTATACACACGCAATGAATGCTGACCAGAGGAGTCAGAAGGATTCACATTCATTACTCAAGTAGAAGTATAGATACTAGGGTTTAAAAATACTTGTGGAGAAAGTGAAGTATTAACGCAAGCTTTTTACTTAAGTAAAAGTATAAAATTACTGGTTTCAAAACTACTTAAAAGTATAAAAGGAAAAGTAACAGAGGGGGAAAAAAATGTCCATTAAGGACAAACAGTCCGTTACAACACGGTGGGAAGGTGCCTTCAGACCACCGCTGTCATAATGATGGGGAAACATTGTGCAAACCAAGGGTGTTTGAATGGTAAATGTTTATGCTTCTCATCCAACCACAATCAAATTCAGGCGATTTATCCGGATAGTTTTTTTTGTGTGTGTGTTAGTTTTTGAACGATGACATAATGAAATAGGAGTAACGAAGCTATTTTTAAAATGTAAGGAGTAGAAAGTACAGATATTTGCGTGAAAATGTAACGAGAAGTAAAAAGTTGTAAAAATATCTACATAAGTAAAGTAACAATGTATTTGTACTTTGTTACGTGATACCTCTGGTTTTATCGATTTATAGATAGACAGACGGACAAATACATATCTAGATGCTGCCATGGATTCCGTGTAAGATTCCATGTAATATTTTACTACGCTTTGTAGGAGCCAGTTTTAATTGACATTGGGTGGAAGATACAAAATTGAGCCAGCAGGTGTCACCATGGTGCACTTGCTTTATTAGGTGGGAACTTTCAGCCAGGTGGCAGGTGTTGCGAGACGGAGGAGCACACAGTTTTCTCTGTCACAATACGTGGTTGTAAGTGACAGCTAAATGGACTCCACATTGTGCTAACTAAACCAAATATTCAAACACAGAATCAACGGCGTAAGCGGGTTTATTTTACCGAACGAAACATGTGCAGTGGCCAGCGCGTCAAACCCTACTTTTAGCCTGTCTACGCAGCCCCTCAGTGGCTTTAAGTTAGGCTTAGCCGCTACACGCTTATTAAATCATATTATCAGTTATACATTATCTTCATTTCAAAAGATATTATTTTTTTATGTAGCATCTGAACAGTTTTATTTCTGGTGGGTTCATCTAAATCTCACTATAAATCCTCCATTATTAAAAAGACAGACTTTGTAATGAAAAGAAATCACATGTAGGCCTATATATCATTGAACATCTTCCCACTTAGTCCTTAAGGCAATTTATTGAATAATAGTTATGGTCTGCTGCAGTTAATAACAACTATTTAAGCTGTGTTCACAACATAGCATGATAAACAACTAAAATGTTTGTCTCCCTGTGTTCAGCAGACCGGATATAAAACAGGTAAAAACGACATGTTTCGCTGTTGTCGTTTTTTTTGGAGGTTGCAGAAACAGATGTTCATTAAACTGTATTGAATGGCCAGAACGAAATAATAACGAAATAATACCGGAATAAATAAAAAATCGATATATATATTTAATAAAAACGAGAGCACGTAGAAACACGCACGCACGCACGCGCGCCGTAAAATGCCATGGCAACCGAACGATGACCCGACCGAGGGTATATAAGGTCAGCGCACTTTCTGAACGTTCCCTTTGCTCTTTGACTTGAACGCGAACTTTAAACCTCCCGTGAAAGCAAACTGCTGAGAACAAAACCTTTGAGTTTTTGACTAGTGAGCGGATTCTACTGGATACCGATTGTGGTGGCGGGGTGTGATTAGCTCAGCTGCTGGGGGGGGGGGAGAGCTGGGAGGAGGGGTGCCGGCCGCTAACAAGCACAGCTGAGGGGCATCAGCCTAATTGTCTCTCCTGTGCTTAAAACCAGTGAGCGGATCTGGAGGGGGGGGGTTGTACCGGACGCTCAGGAGCGAGCGTGGAACGAGCGAGCGACAACCTTAAAACATAAATAAAAAGATTAAAACGTACAGAGCTGCCTGGTGTCCGTTTGTCTCGCCTCCGGGAAACCGAGCCGAGGAACCACATCTGCTACACCGATATTGTTGGAGAAGTGAACTACTGTATAACATCTTTAGTGGAGCACAGACCAGGCTGAAACAGGCCCTCAGGAGCGGCGGAGGAGCGGCGGAGCATCGAGGACGACCACCGGCTGAAGGAAGTTGGCTGATTGGAACCTTCAGTGTTTAAGTAAGACAACGTTTTGATCTGCTTGCACCCTTAGAAGGGTCCCCATGTTACAAATGAGTACGAGACATTGAGTTTAACGGTGAAAGAAATACGATTTGATGGACAAAGACACTCAGTCGAGGATTTCTCGGTGTAAAATGATTATTGGAGGGGCGGGATATGTTACATCTCGCAGGACATCTCTGGGGTGTGTCAACAATTAGTGTAGATGTTTTAAAACACTGTTATTTTGGTTTGAGGGTATCAAATTGTCGAAGATTAACATTGCAATTTGTGAAAAAAGATGGCGCTCAGAACGCCATGGAACGCTCAATAAATGTATTTGGAAACCACCGGGTCCATGGAGACGGTTGACGTGTGACGTCACGACGTGCAGGTCTAGTCAACGTACGTCACGTGGTTGAAACGTACTTATGAATGTATTGTTACATGCTCCGTACACTATTTCTCTGATATTTACATTGAAATGCCTCTGCTCGTGGTCGATGCCTTTCATAAGAGTTACAAGCAGTGACGTAGTAGCATCAATTCACCATTCAACTGGCTGCTTGCACATTGACTACTGGTTATGTTTCATATACCCTATTGTATACGGGTAGATGAAATCAAGCCTTCTGATTAGTTGAGAGTGAGTCACGGGGTGTACTGACTTGAGCCATAATGTACTTGTTTCATTGCGGTGAATTTTCGCTACCGTTGGTTGTCATTTTGGTTTTTAGCTCGGTGGCGATCGCCTAAAAACATCCCGGAAACGCGCAAATGAGGAGTTTGGGGAAAGCGAGCTTTCGTAATCAATTTAGGGCTCCTTTTTAAGCCAAAGAGGACAATTCAGGTCGACGTCATGAGCGCTGTGAATGAATGAATATCTTGCAACGAGACCTGGAATGCACAAGTTAATGTCAATATTCTTGATCATCAACCACTATGGTCCAAAAGTCGTCTTTAAGTTCGGTCTCTTTGTCGTATGAGACATTATTGCTCGTCTTTGGTCTGTACGATTCAGACTGTACGTTTTCAGTCTTAAAGGACGGATGATGTGCACTTGACGTTCGCTACTTGATTGTTTTAGCCAGCAGATGCTAACTATATATACAAATATGTGTACAACCATTACATTACATTGTTGACATATAGAGACATTAATTGCATGTGCTCAAATTGAGCAAAAACAGAGCAGGTCATCCGGGTTTTTGAGGGATTGCGCAATCCGAGAGGAACAGGAAAATACACAAATTCAGCGATATTGCCCATAATAATCATTGGATTGATTGTAATCTTATAATTACACTTGTATCACAGATCAGATCACAGATATATATATATCTTTTTTTTACATTTCATGATGGCATAAGGAAGGCACTGCCTCCAGTGACCGCAGATTACTGGTGACAAGAGAGCGATTTGTTAAGTAACCGTATGGGACTGCATGTGCGCGTGCTGCACCACCTCCACGCGCTGCGATGTGCAACTCGTAGAATTAAGAGTGATCAATTAAAGAAGTTCATTGTTGTATCAATGCCGCCGTGATTCACTGACGCACTGCATATAAAACACGTCCACGCTGTTTATTGCAAGTCAATGACGTGCGCACACTTGCAGAATCAACGTGAACAGTGGCTTAGTTGACCCGCTAACTGGCTGATAAAAAGCTTTTTAATACTAGAAACCCGACCGTGTTTTTTTTTACACAGAATGACAGTAGAGAAGACAATAATTACATTACATTGTGTGTGTTAGTGACTCCCTTGGGTCCTGCAGTCATAGTTACTGTAGTGATCTGCTCTTTACAAATCAAAACTTTATTGCTGATGTGATCCAGAAATATTTAATGTAATGAGAAATCCTGACAGTTTAAATGTTTTATCTTAAAGCTGGTGTACCTGCATCATGGAACGTCCCACACAACCCTGCCCCCTCGGCGATGACCACGGCGTTCTCCTCAACTCCTCAGATGAGGTAGGTGAGGTTGACATTTATGCTGTGGGTGAAGTTGATTTTATTCCCCTGGCCTTCCCGGATGACAACGAGGAGCAGGAAAAGGATGAAGAGGAGGATGAAGAGGAGGATGAAGAGGAGGAGGAAGAGGAGCGGCCCATGTTGGCAATGGACAGGCAACTGATGCACTTTGGTCTGGAGGCAGCATTGTATTTTCTGGAGGAGCAACACCATGAGGAGGAAGAGGATGATGAGGACTGGAAGGATTCTGGGTACGACTCCATGTCTGTGTGCGACTCCCTTTCTGAGGACGTTTGGATGGACTGGGTGGCACCTACGGAAGAAATGCAACAAGAAGCTTTCCTGCAGTTTGTACTACTGCAACATCCCCCACTTCCTTCACATGTGGACCTTTCCGAAGAAGCGCCGAGTCCAGTCCCCCAGACGTCAGGATTGTCCACCAAGAGGAGCAGGGAAGAGGACGACGCAGGGCAGGTAAGTAGGAAGAGGCAGAGGGATGAGGACGACCATGTGGACACAGCCGAAGAGGACTACAGGAACTCGGCACCCTCCACTTCAGGCCGAGCCCCACCCACATTCAGAAGATACTGGCAGTGGGCGGAAGACAGCGACTCGGATTGATGTCCTGAAGAAGCGCTGACAGCGCGTCAGGAGTGTCCTCCAAGAAGAGGACAACACAGGGCAGGTAAGTGAGAAAAGGCTGAGGGACGGTTACGAGGACCATGTGGACAGTCCCTTGTTCTTCAGGGCTAGGCCCCTCATCCACTAAAATGACCAAGGAAGAGGACTACAACATACTGGCAGTTGGCTGAAAACAGCAACTTGACAGCGACATTCTGCTTGCTGCAGGATGTAAAAACCGCCTTCCGCCGTGTTCAGCGAGGATGGCTATAGGTAGCATCTTGCAGCAGAGTTTTTAGGCATATCTTCTTTATGGATTGATAAATTTGCATCCAGTGCAATCGCCCCCACTTCCTTCTCTTGTGGAATGCCCTGACGAAGCACTAATCCCAGTCCTTCAGATGTCAGGAGTGTCCTCCAAGTAGGCAAAGGGACGACACTGGGCAAGTAAGTGTGAAAAGGCAAAGAAACGGTGTCGAGGACCAGGTGGACACAGCCCCTTGCACTTCAGGGCTAGGCCCCTGCTCCACTAAGAGGACCAGGGAAGAGGACTACAGGAACTCAGCACCCTCCACTTCAGGCCTCGCCCCACCCACACACAGAAGATACTGGCCGCAGGCGGAAGACAGCGACTCGGATTGATGTCCTGAAGAAGCGCTGACTCCGGTGGTTTTCCCCCCCCCTACTTCACGGCCTCAGCCCCCCCCCCCCCACCCCCCCACACACAGATACTATCTCTTCTTTATACATTTTAATTTTGATTATTAGTTGATGCTATTCATAGAGGCCAGAGGTAAGTTACAGGGGATGGTTGTTATTCTGTGTTGTATTTTTATTCATGTAGTCTAGATGTTTTTTTCAGACAAAGGTAAGTCTATGCTTTTTAATAACATGCATACCAGACAGAAGTCTCCAGAAAGTCTCTTTTATAGTTAAGAAAACTAAGGTGAGGTGACTGAACCAGACAACGTTTAAGTAATATCCCCCATATGTTAAGAAAAGGTTTTCAAGTTTCTTTTACAGTAATGAGCCTAATACAGGAAGAGATCAGAAGGACGGAGGACTACAGGACCAGATGACAAGGATGGACAACTGCAGGACCAGATAACAAGGATGGACGGCTGGCGCCTTTCTTTCACTGGGCCAAGTAAGTAATCCCTCACTAAGACTACTGAAGTATCAAGATAATAAAGATTCAACCCAACAATCTAAAGGTTGTGTAGTTGAGCTCAATGTTTTCATCACTTGTGTTTGTGTTTAACAGGGAGAGACTCCTCTCAGAACCCCGGTGAGTCCCAGACCTGTCACCCCAAGACCACCCGCCCCAGCCCCACGGAGAGAGGACGTCAGCAGCTGTCAGCCAAGAATTCATATTCCAACAAATTGATGGTCTTAGGATTCTGAAATCTGACATCATTCACAACTTAAATAAAACGTCATGTAAATTATGATTTATTGTTTCAATTTTCATTGGCCTTTAATTGTATTACTTGCGTTTTCTGTATTAATACTAATTAATACTATTAAGTGCTGTGTATAGTATTTACAATATTACATACAAGTATGTGGGGATGCATTAGATCAGTGTTTCTCCAATGGGGGTACATGTACCCCTGGGGGCACGTGAAGGCACTTCAAGGGGTATTTGAGATTTTTAAATATATACATTTTAAAATTGACATCCATTTTAAAAACCTTGAACAAAAATAGTTTTTTAATAAATATTAAATAAGTGTAAATTCGTTAACTGAATTGGACATTCTGTACGCTATTTTCCAGAGAAAAAAAACATCCTCCATACCAAGATGCTTTTTCCCAACCTGGCGCATTGTTATCACCTGTCAGAAAAGACGGCCACAAGGTGCAACCCACCCAAAGTGTTGCTTCGGTTTGAGAAATCAGACTCAGAGGGAACACTGCTGTCTATTACCATGTTTTTTTCAACCAAAAAAAGCTTTGCACTGCTTAAGGGGTACCAACTTTATTCATACAGCACTTGACTGTAAGAAATATTCCTTAAGAAATACGTCACAAAAAAAAAGGTTGAGACCCACTGCTTCAAATTATGGCTCAGTCATTCTAATTAAAAACATAGATTAATACCGTATTTGTGTTGGAAACATACCCCAAATAAACTTGCGTGCGGTGTGTGAGTTGGATAATCCTCATGGGCACGTGCCATCGTGGATGGTAGCCCCTACCAGTGGGGGAATGTGAGGTGAATCAACTTTTATCCTAAATTGAGATACACCATCTTTCATTCAGCTGCCAACAAAGAACAGAATCTGTTACAGTGTGAAGTAAATCAGCTTTTATAGTTTACTCTGATGTATTTTGTTTTAAGAAGAAGGGATTTAAGTAGAAGTGCACACCTAGCGTATAGTATATTACATGTAGTAATGTTTAGTGTAGAATTGTAGTTTGTGTGATGATTGTGAGAGTAGATATTACATTTGTATGTTAGGTGAACTGAATGCATTATAGTCAATAACAATTTATAGTCATGTAAATCATAAATACTGTACAAATTAACATCCTGTCACCATGTGATGTTAAAAGCTGGGGACGAAAGCTAATTGCCGTCCTTTATGTATTTCTCCTAACTTTCTCCCCAAAGAGGGTTTTTTTGGGAGTTGGTATTCCTGTCGGGTATTAGATAAGCAATTTTTGTTCTTTTAGTTACTTATTTTTAGGGGCCAAGTATTTGTTCCAGTCTAGACATTATTTTAGAAATGATGAGGTCATTGGTAATATTCGTTCCCTCAGCACTTGGAAGCATTTATTAGATGCTTTCTTAGAAATACGTCACTCACACAACCCGTGCACACCAGGAACAATGTGCACTTGGCATTCATTATTATTATTATTTGCCTGCATGAGTGGTATAAGCGATAAGTCAGAATTTGCCATGAAAGAGCTGCTCCCGCCGAACTATAACACAAAGAGAACTTTGATTTGAGAAAATGTAATGTCGCTCCTCGCTGGCGCACTCAGCAGAGGCGAGACACTTTCTCAGAAGGCCCCAGCCCCGGGAATGAAAGTCACACCGATGGCCGATTAATTGCTGTCATTGAAGTCCCTTGTTTGAATCTATATATGACCAGGACAGACCAGTCAAATATACAGTAAAATATACAGTGTATGTTTGCTGTGGATCCAAAAACAATATCCTACACACGAATAGAGTCCACTAGATAAAACATTTCTTTAAGCAGCCGGCGGGCTGCGTCTGTCTGACACCTGATTCATAACTCAAGAGCGAGCTTTGAAACCTTGCAGAGCCTGGACTGAGTCTGATGGAGGCACACATGGCAATGCAATTTTATGATCATGAATACAAATGTAATTTATACCAACCTCTCGCCGTCAGCGTTTTCTCTTACAAATCATTCACTACTGCTCTAAGAGACAATTTATGCAGATTAAAATTTGGATTTTACACTCTCGTAATTAGGTTTATTTGGTGACTGAGACTTGAGAGTGCTGAATTTAATGTGTACTAGATATATTTTAGGGATTTTGATGCAGTCCAAATTAAAGTGTTAAAGTCAAAGACCCTGAACATGAACCTAAAGTATATAAAGCAAAAAGAATTAGCAATGAAATATACTTTTTCTGATCAATATAAAAAGGTAAAACTACTAGATAACCTGCCAACAGAGCTGATTCTTATGCGCAAAGGGAAGAGTGATAAAACACTCAACAATTTTTCCTCCTCTCAAAATATATAAACAATAAAAATAATATTGCTCATGAAAAGCTGCTACTTCAGTGCTGTTTTTTAGTTTTCTCTACACAGCAAATTGAGCGGAGTCAAATTTCTGGTGTTGATAAAGCTGGAGTCAATCAAACTTTATATGGAGTTGATCCAAATCTGTATGTTGTTAAATCTGTTCGATTTTACACTGCACCACAAAAGAGTTGGTGTCAAAATGGAGTGTTATTGTGAAACCAACTCTGAGAGTCGTCATTCTCACAGCTAGGGTGTACGGAGTGACTGCCCTCTAGTCTCGTGGGAACAAGAATCTCGTGAGAGCAACAATTTGGCGGGATTCAAGTAATTTACTTCAGTCGCTGCACAACTTAACTGGAACGCAACGCACAGCATGTTTTCGAAGAGAGTATGTTCTAAGTTGAAGAAAACGTGTCTCGTGTCTCAGTTTATTAGATGACATAATGAATGCTACTATAATATACAGATGGACATATATTTAGACATTGGAATGATATTTATACCTGCTATAATGTAGGCTAACTGCCGTCTTTACTCAGCCAGGCCTAATGTAAGCTAGCTAGCAACCGTAACCTAAGCCAAACTAACGTCTTCGCCTACTGGATGGTAACTGGCAAGCTAACGTTGGCAAGCTAACGTGCGCAAGCTAGCGGGAATCGCCGTACGTGGGGGAAAAATACTTTTTTAGGGGGGCGGGAGATAATTTCGGGTTAGGGGGCGCTGTCATTATGGTAGGTTGAAATACTGGAGTTACTGTCACGCTCAATGCATACCTGCAAACTAGTCACCTTTCGGCGAAATTCGCCGTTTTCACTCAAAATAGGTCATTTACGTGAATCGTGTAGATTTCTTTTTTTTGGGGGGGGGGGGGGTGGGGGTGTCCGGCGGTGTCGGGTTTTAAGATGACGACCGGGGGTATGCGGATAATTGTTGGCCCAGTGACGGGTGGCTGCCTGACGTCTGACGTGTTTGTGCGCGGCAGTGAATCCGCGCCCCCCCCCCCGTTTAATAACTGTTAATACGGCTCTTGGCAGCTATTTCATCTGGTGTTGGAGGCCACTGCAGACGAAGGCAGAGTTGCGGAGCGGCGGGTAAAACACGCGCGTTCTTTCCCCCATCGGTCCCTCTTGGGGTGGAGTGCTCTCTCGTTAGCGATTCTTCTGGACAATTATCGGGATACACAGATGCAAGTTTTGCGGTAAATCTAGTAGCAGCTAATCTGGCAAAAATCTTGTATTTAACTGACCAGTTTATAGGTTAATAAATGTGACATTTTTTAAAGAAAATATTGTCTTATTTTCTTCAGGGAGTACACCAGAATTCCTAATTTACATGTTAAAGTAGCAAAATGGGTATTTATTTTCTACCGACTGACTCAGCCAAGAGCTGCTGGACAATAGAAAAATTCAATCGGCTTTGATAATTGACTACATTTCTGTGCTAATTCATGTTTTTGTGTGTAAAAAAACATTGTTTTAGAGAGGCATGACTGGATTCTATTTGGAATAAATCTGTCTTGAATAACATGGTATTCTATATCATTTAACAGGAAATGTTGGCTAAAGTGGAGATAGGAGGGGTCCTAAAATACGTGAGAATTCCAGAGACTGATGGATTTTTTCAATTTGATAAGTTCCTTCAAGAAGGTTTGTAGTTAATGGCTATGTATTTTGCATGTATTACTGTTCTCACTGTAGTTTAACATGCAATGTTAAAAATGATCTGAATAAAGAGGTCTAAAGTACTAGTGTTATTGTGAGGATTTGGGTGGTTCTGCGTTACTGTCTTGTCTCTCCACCTCCCCTTCCCGTTTTCCCCTTGCAGGCACACCTGCATTCCATCACCAATCACACCACTATAAGGATCTGGCCCGCTCCACAACCGGCGCCAGAGTATTCCGTCGTGCTCCGTGAGAGCGTGAATCTCCCTGTGCCCTTTCGCTCGGCTGTCTTCCTCGCCTCACCGCGGAACCTCCAGCCAGCCTGCACCCGGCCACTTCAGCCTGCCAACTACGTTTCCGACTAATAAACCTCCCTTTGTCACTACCTGCTCCTCCGTGTCTGCTTTGGGGTCCGAACACCACCACTTCCCTAACAGAATACTCTGGCCAAGAAGATGGACCCCGCAGACGCGGAGAAATTCCGACAGGCCCTCTCGTCCCAAGGAACCCGTGTGGGAATCCATGAGAAGGCTCTACACGAGGTGATGGAAACCCTCCAAACCCTCACCTCCAACGTGGCGCAGATCGGGGCCCGCATGGAACAGCTGACGACTCACCTCACCACGCTTGCAGTCCCAGCTCCCGCTCCAGCCCCGGCTCCGGATCCCGCTACAACACCTCCACCTGCTGCGTCCTCGGGCGCTCTCCCCATCCAGCCGCGGGAGCCATTCATCCCCACGCCCGCCAGGTTTTCGGGACAGTCAGGTTCCGGCAGAGAATTTATTTATCAGTGTAATCTTGTTTTCGATCAGCAGCCGTTCACCTACTCCACGGACAAGTCGCGGATCGCCTTTTGCATGAGTCTCCTGTCGGAGAAAGCCGCGGCTTGGGCTGTTGCCATCGCTCATAGCAGTTCTCCAGCGTGTTTTTCTTTTTCCTCCTTCACTGAGGAGTTCCTTAAGACTTTTGACCACCCGCTGCGCAGCAGGGAGGCCAGCAGCCGGCTCCTGTCTCTTCGCCAGGGGAATAACTCCGTGGCAGCGCACTCGGTAGACTTCCGTATCCTCGCTATAGAGAGCGGGTGGGACGAGAAAGCACTTCAGGGGGTTTTTATCAGGGGACTCAGAGATGAGGTGAGGGATGAATTAGCCGCTCGTGATGAGACCTCCTCGCTGGACGATCTTATTTCTTTATCAATACGCTTAGATAATCGCCTTCACGAGCGGCGCAGGGAGAGATCCGGGAGGCTTGGCCACGCCCCCCCCGTGACTCGGACAATGTACCCCGTTTCTCAGGGGTTTGCGCCCTCTCCGTTGCCTCAGCCAGGCTCCAGCAGGATTCTGCCGCGGATCGACCCTCCCCCCACAAACACGGAGGAACCCATGCAGCTGGGGAGGACGAGACTCACGCCTAGAGAACGCCAACGGCGGCGCCTCAGCGGACTTTGTGTCTACTGCGGGCAGGACGGACACCTGCTGACACACTGCCCTTCTCTACCAAAAGGGGAGGCTCATCAACCACGGGAGGAGCGTTGGTGAGCCACTCAGCGGTTGTTTCTTCTCCTCCCCGCCTGATCCTTAAGGGTACTATATCTTGGGCTCAGGCCTCCCTGCCTATTTCTATTTTAGTTGACTCTGGGGCGGACGATAGTTTCATGGACTCTGATTTTGCTGCCCAGTCAGGAATCCCCTCTCAGCCCCTTCCCCACCCTAGGAAGGTGTTTGCACTGGATGGTAGGATCCTCGCCCATGTCACTCACCGCACCATTTCCGTTTCTTTGCAACTTTCCGGTAACCACCATGAGGCTATGTCATTTTTTTTGATCCCTTCTCCAAATGCCCCAGTTGTGTTAGGTCTCCCCTGGTTAAAGCTGCATAATCCTCACATAGACTGGGCTACCGTCTCAGTCACTAATTGGAGTTTATTCTGTCACTCACACTGCTTACATTCTGCCATTCCCTCCACGTTAGCCACCACTCCATCTCCTCCTAAACCAGTGGATCTAAGTCCCGTCCCGTCTGTTTATCACCACCTCCGGGAGGTATTCAGTAAGGATAGAGCGCTATCCCTTCCACCCCACAGACCGTATGACTGCGGCATTGACTTGATCCCTGGCTCCCCCTACCCATCCAGTAAACTGTACAACTTGTCCAAGCCTGAAAGAGAGGCCATGGAGAAATACATCACTGACTCTTTGGCCACTGGACTCATTCGCCCCTCCTCTTCTCCTTTGGGGGCAGGATTTTTTTTTGTGGAGAAGAAAGACAAGTCTCTTCGCCCCTGCATCGATTTTAGGGGCCTTAATGACATTACTGTAAGGAACAAATACCCCCTCCCACTCATTGACTCCGCGTTTGGTCCCCTCCACGAAGCTACTATGTTTACCAAATTGGACCTTCGCAACGCATATCATTTGGTGAGGATAAAGGAGGGGGACGAGTGGAAGACAGGTTTTAACACTCCCCTGGGTCACTTTGAATATATGGTCATGCCTTTTGGCCTCACAAATGCCCCAGCGGTGTTCCAAACACTTATAAATGATGTGTTAAGAGACATGTTAAATCGTTTTGTGTTCGTTTATCTGGATGATATTTTGATTTTTTCCCGTGACCTCCAGGAGCATGTACAACATGTTAACATTGTCTTGAAGAGACTCCTGGAGAATAGACTGTATGTTAAGGCGGAGAAATGTGATTTTCATGTGGCTTCTGTTAGTTTTCTGGGGTTTATTGTGGAGAAGGGGCAGATCAAAGCCGACCCTGCCAAGGTTAAGGCAGTGGCCGAATGGCCCACTCCGACATCAAGAAAGCAACTTCAGAGATTTCTCGGGTTTGCCAATTTTTACCGCAGGTTTATCCGGGACTATAGCAGAGTTGCCACACCGCTCACCCAGCTGACGTCGGTTAAGATGCCGTTTATATGGTCACCGGCAGCTGAGGGGGCATTCGCCCGTCTCAAGTTTTTGTTCTCCTCTGCACCTGTGTTGATTCATCCTAACCCTGCTCTCCAGTTTGTTGTAGAGGTGGATGCCTCCGATTCTGGGGTAGGGGCTGTGCTCTCCCAACGCACAGTCTCTGACCAGAGGATGCACCCCTGCGCCTTCTTCTCCCGCCAGCTCTCCCCTGCAGAGAAGAACTATGACGTGGGTAATCGGGAGCTGCTGGCGGTGGTGCTGGCGCTACAGGAATGGAGACACTGGCTGGAAGGTTCCACTCACCCATTCTTAGTTTGGTCTGATCACAAGAACCTGTCTTACCTCCGTACTGCCCGCAGACTCAACTCACGCCAAGCTCGATGGGCGTTGTTCCTGGGGCGGTTCAACTTCACACTTACCTTCCGACCGGGGTCGAAGAACATTAAGCCGGACGCACTGTCTCGCCAGTTTGCTGCTCCTGTGGAGGACACCTCCGGGAGCACCATTTTGCCATCCGCCTGTGTGGTGGGAGCAGCAGGATGGGACATCGAAGGTGTGGTCCAGGGGGCCCTGAGGGATCAGCCAGCTCCACCAGGATGTCCACCGAATCGGCTGTTTGTCCCCCAGGCGGTCAGGTCCCCAGTTCTTCAGTGGGGGCACTCTTCCCGGATCGCCTGCCATCCTGGTTGTCGTCGGACCCTGGGACTCCTTCAACAACGCTTTTGGTGGCCGTCCATGGCCGCTGATACAAGGGACTTCGTCGCAGCCTGTTCGGTCTGCGCCAGAAGCAAGGCTTCGCACCAGGCTCCTGCGGGGTTGCTGCGCCCCCTACCCATCCCGCACCGCCCTTGGTCGCACATCGCTGTGGATTTTGTCACTGGCCTTCCCCCCTCCGAGGGCAAGACAGTGGTCCTCACCATTGTGGACCGTTTTTCAAAGGCGGCTCATTTCATTTCTCTTGAGAAATTACCGTCCGCCCTCGAGACCGCCAATCTTCTGGTTATGCACGTGTTCCGCCTTCATGGAATTCCTGTTGACATTGTCTCTGACAGGGGTCCGCAGTTCGTCGCCAGGACTTGGAAGGCGTTCTGCCAGGCCTTGGGGGCATCTGCCAGCCTTTCCTCAGGGTACCACCCGCAGACAAATGGTCAGACGGAACGGGCTAACCAGGATCTGGGAGCAGCCCTACGCTGCGTTACGGGAAGACACCCGGCTTCCTGGTCCACACACCTTCCCTGGATTGAATATGCTCACAACTCCCTGATCTGCTCCGCCACAGGTATGTCCCCATTCATGGTTACTAATGGGTATCAGCCTCCGCTTTTCCCTTCTCAGGAGACTGACGTGGCAGTACCTTCGGTCAAGGAGCATCTTCAACGCGCTCGGCGGGTCTGGCGCGAGGCCCGGGCAGCGCTCATCCGGACCTCTGCCTGCAACCAACGGATCGCCGACCGTCATCGAACACCGGCCCCGGATTACCGGCCAGGGCAAAGGGTTTGGTTGTCTTCCCGGGATCTGCCTCTTCAGACAGAGTCCCGTAAATTGACCTCCAGATTCATTGGACCATATGAGATCGATCGGATCATTAATCCTTGCGCAGTAAGACTAAAGCTGCCCCCGTCCCTGAAGATTCATCCTACTTTCCACGTTTCCCTCCTCAAGCCAGTGTCCTCAAGTCCTCTGTGCCCTCCAGCAGAGCCCCCTCCTCCCACCCTGAACATTGACGACCACCCGGCTTACACGGTGAACAGGATTTTGGACGTACGTCGGCGAGGCCGAGGGTTCCAATACCTGGTGGATTGGAAGGGATACGAGCCTGAGGAGAGACAATGGGTTTCCCGGTCTTTGATCCTCGATCCCTCCATCCTCAAAGACTTTTACGCCCGGTTTCCGGATAAACCGGGCAGGCCGCCAGGAGGCGTCCCTTGAGGGGGGGGTACTGTGAGGATTTGGGTGGTTCTGCGTTACTGTCTTGTCTCTCCACCTCCCCTTCCCGTTTTCCCCTTGCAGGCACACCTGCATTCCATCACCAATCACACCACTATAAGGATCTGGCCCGCTCCACAACCGGCGCCAGAGTATTCCGTCGTGCTCCGTGAGAGCGTGAATCTCCCTGTGCCCTTTCGCTCGGCTGTCTTCCTCGCCTCACCGCGGAACCTCCAGCCAGCCTGCACCCGGCCACTTCAGCCTGCCAACTACGTTTCCGACTAATAAACCTCCCTTTGTCACTACCTGCTCCTCCGTGTCTGCTTTGGGGTCCGAACACCACCACTTCCCTAACAGTTATAAGCATATTAATGACCAAATTGGTTTTGTCCAAACATGAAAGAAATCTCTAGCCTAATTTATATTGTTATTGCTTCGTACTAACTTATACTTTTTATTCTTCTAGTGAAAGGGAAGTTTAGTCTGCAGCCAGACAGCTTTAGTGAGGGCCAGTTCACCATCACAGATTTGTCAGGAACAGAGGTGGATGAAGATATCTTTGATGAGCTTGTCAAGTCAGGTGTCCTGACCTTCAAAGTCCCTGTACCAGTAATGGGTAAGGATGTGAAGGCGGGGGTTTGATGAGGTATCACGTCAAGTAGAAAGCAGAGTTTTGTCGGAAATATATCTTTGAGACCTCATGCTATAACTGGGTAGTAATTAAGGAAGAAAATAATTATTAGAACTAGTTAAATACTTTATTTAAGATTGTTTTTTTACTGACATTTAAATTGTCTTTGTTGTGTCTGCCATTTTGTAGATCTGGATGTTGAGGTGGTCTCAGATCAAGCACTGTCTCCAACTTCATCCCATTCATCCGTGGTAGTGGCACAGACTGCACTATCCCCAGCTGAATCACATTCATCTGATACCACCGTTATTCTGGAGTCCACAAGAAAAAGGAGGAACCCAACAGGGTTAATTGACCAGAATGAAGCAAAACAGGTAAGCTTTTAATACATTCACTTGAAATCCTAAATTAATTAGTTTTTTTTGTTAAGTGATTTGTAAATGTATTCTCATTATAAAGTAATGTCATTAGAAAAATAGAATTCTTTTAAAAGAAAAACACCAAATTATCGTTGGCATGCCATAGCAATCTAATATCTTTTGGCAGATAGTTGAGGGTGTTCTGAGGGCCAATCCAAAGGGGGACGAAGTCTTCAATGAGTATGAGAAGACTAAATCACTAACTGATGCAACACGTAAACAAATGGTGAACATCCTGGTTGCAGATATGATAGAGCTACATGGGTAAGAATTGCAGTTCACTTGGTTATTGGGACAGTCATGTGTTGTAGCTATAGAATGCTGCTCTGTATAAGTTTTATTTATTTTTACAAAACATACATGCTTAAAAGTAAACTGACTTATTTTTAAAGGAGGGTTCCACCGTCAAGTGTAAGAAGAAATTATGCACTGGGAATTGTGACTCTTTTTCCATACCTCCAGGATCCATTCTCCAAACTTGGATATGTAAGTTCTATCTGAAAACGAAATCGGTGTGATTTCAAACTTTTCTAGTTGTACTCATCTTGTTTCAGATGCATTTTTAGAGGTTGCTCATTCTTGCATTTTCAACCTGTTTTTTAAATATGTTTTTCAGTATATTCACTGTCTACAATTACTGAGTAACTGTTTCTTATAGTGAAGCATGAGATGCCTCTGTTTGGATTTCTTTATAAAGGAACACTACTATGACCCTGAGGGCAATACTGGCTTTATTTCATGGAGGATCAAGACTGTTCAACGCAACACCTTTTCTGGCTCGCGGGGTCGTTCCAAGACCCTTTTTCAGGATGGTCCAAAAACCAGACGAGAATCTCTGTCAACCTGTCAACAGCTACTTGGTGAGGAGTGCAGGGAGGCGATATCTACATTAAGACATTCCAGCGATGAATCTGTGGTCAAAGAGAAGATGAGAGCAACTTTCCAGTATCGACAGAAGATAGTTGGGGATGATGCATCATCTTCAGTCCTTGATGTGTTCCCTCGTTTTCATGATGTACCTGGATTGGTAAGAAACATCTTTTGCTTTGGCAGTAGTAGTCCTGTCTGGTGTAGAACAGTAATATAGTACAGTGCAGGACAATATAATATTTTACTGCACTATACTTTAATGTCTTCAATCGTCTTTTCAATCTTCCATTTTAGTATTTGACCATTCATCAATTTTGTCATGTATGCTTAAACCTGTATATTAAAATATTGGTTTCCCTGTTTGTAGATCGACCAGGATTTCTCAATGATGTTTGGTGACGAAGTGTCTCAGAAGTTCCTGTCCAAGTGGTCAACCTTCTTCAAGCCAAACATCATCACAGAATGCAAGACTGCGAAGAATATGGATGAGTGTCTGTCAGCAACTGAACCTGAATCTGAAGATAACGGTCAGTATAAAAAGTTTTGAAATATATATTTCTGTGTTTTACTAAATAAATAAATACTTTTTATGCCTTTAGGATGGGACAGTGATATGTCTTTAATCCTTTTGCTGCTGCATCTGCTCCCTCCAACTTCAAGGGGCCAGAAAAAAAATGCCAAGATCAGTTCAGCTCAAGCAACCAGCCATCTTGTTAGATATCTTAAGGTATGCAAAAGTTCCTTTTTAAACATAGATCTGAATCTACACCAAGAATCCCTGAATAGGTTGGTATTCTGACACATTTTTGCTCTGTATATCTGCAGAAATGCACAGATGTGATAGTAATTTATGTCCCTTAACTGACCTACAGGAAGGAGCCAGTATGACTACCTTCCTTGGGCGTGTCGACGCAAGACAACCGTTCCTCCTTTGCATCGGTGAGCAAAAGA
This sequence comes from Pungitius pungitius, assembly GCF_949316345.1. Lineage (NCBI taxonomy): Eukaryota > Metazoa > Chordata > Actinopteri > Perciformes > Gasterosteidae > Pungitius > Pungitius pungitius. Next base: position 4,161,701 of record NC_084916.1, read on the forward strand.
AGAATATCCAAAGGTTCTACATCATTATCGACCAAAAACCAATTCCGTGCAAGGCACACACATCAGTGGCAGCTTTTGATGAACTGTTCAAAGCCCACTACGTCTTCAGTCTCTCATATGACGAAGCGCTTTGTAATTTTTACACATTCATCCAAACCACTATTTACAACATCGATGTCGGAAGAACAAAGGAGAGCCCGCGTGTTAAAGAACTTCGAGCACGACTGCTGCAGCGAGGTGCTGTAACCGATAAACAGCCTTGAAGATGTTCACATGTTTTGTATGTAAAACACACCACAAAACATGTGTGGTTCTTTGTCAACATTTAAAATTCCAACATGGTTTATATCCTGGCAAAAAGTTGCGTTTAAAATGTGGAGAGCTCCATTGCCCATTATCATTTTGTACTTATAGTGGCTTCCGAAAGCACCTCAGCAAGGTGCATAGTCAGGTTGATCAAGAGGTTGATATTGTTCATGATGTTTCAACTCAGCGAGAATGTGAGGCGGAATGTTCAAGTTATTCCCCAAATGTTGTTGCCACTTTGCAAAACCCAGAAAGCTCTGTTGATACGACTCAACTATCGTCAATGTGTGGATCAATTGTTGCGCATTTGCAAGCATCAGGTCTCTCTGAAAGTGCTGTCCAAACAATTGTTTGTTCAATGGAAGAAGTTGTCAATGATGTTAAAAGTCAGGCAAAAAATGCAGTTCTTAAAACGTTATCTTCTGAAAATATAAGTTCAGACACTCCAGGATCCAGAATAGATGATTGTTTTGATCAATTAGGTAATCCTTTTACAGCATTAAACACAGAGTCAAAAAGGCACAAATATTATAATGAAAAATTGGAAATAGTTGAACCTAAAGAATTTGTCCTTGGTGTGAGGCTGGATTTGCGCAGAGATAGAATAACAAGGCTATACAGTGAGGTTCCTGTAACGGACAAGTTTACCTATGTACCCATTCTAAGTACACTTAAATCCATATTCAAAAATGACCAAGTAAGAGAAAGCTTTCTACAGGACAAACAGAGTGAAAATGGCATTTACAAAGACATCAATGATGGGTCATATTGCCAAAACCATGCCCTCTTCTCACAGCAAAAACATGCACTACAGATTCTACTTTATTACGATGACTTTGAAACCGCTAACCCTCTTGGTTCCAAAAAGGGGATCCACAAACTAGGTTGTGTCTACTTTACTTTAAAAAATCTTCCACCCAAGTGTAACTCCGTACTGATGAATGTACATCTGGCCGCTCTTTTTCATTCTGAAGACCTGAAGAAATATGGTTTTGATGTAATACTAAAGCCTCTTATTGATGACCTGAAATTTTTAGAAACCAAAGGCTTAAAGCTTCCTTGTTTTGAACAACCATTGTTTGGCTCAGTTATTCAAGTAACGGGAGATAATTTGGCTTTAAATGGCTTGTTGGGCTTTGTAGAATCATTCAGTGCAACCCATTTCTGTAGATTTTGTTTAATCAGTAAGCAAGAAATTCAATCTGTATTTACTGAAGATCATCCTGGGTTAATTTTCCGTTCCAAAGAGCTTCATACTGGACATTGTAAGGCACTAAATGAAAATCCTGAACTGCGGTCAATATATGGTGTTAAAAAGTCATGTGTGCTCAACTCCTTGCAGTATTTCCATTGCACTGATAACTATGCTGTTGATATAATGCATGATCTGCTGGAGGGTGTGGTACAGTACGAACTTAAGCTGAATTTTGAGTACCTTCTTAAACAGGGCTATATCTCTTTGAACACATTGTCAGAAAGGATACAGAGCTTTAATTATGGTTACACAGACCGTAAAAAACAAACCAAGTGGGATAAAAATGGATGATAAGAGCAAAGATCTAGGTTTGAATGCCATCCAGTCATGGTGTCTCCTGCGTAACGCTCCTCTAATATTTGGTGATGTTATTGAAAAGAATAACAGTCACTGGAACTTTCTGCTGCTTTTGATCCAGATTGTCAATATAGTGTTTTCCTATGCCATAACTGATGGAATGATATGTTACTTGAAACATCTGATCTGTGATCACCATACTCAGTTCAAAGCATTGTTTCCTGACAAGAGGTTGATTCCCAAGCACCACTTGATGGTACACTATCCTAGATGCATTAAAAAAATTGGCCCTCTTATCCATATGTGGGGCATGCGATTTGAAGCTAAACACAATTTTTTCAAAAGATGTCGCAAAAATTTTAAGAATCTCACCAAATCATTAGTAAAACAACATCAGCGTCAATTGGCATTTAACTATGAAAATTATTGCTTTAGAAGGTTTGAATTTGGTCCTACATCCTCCAAAAACATCTACAACTTGCAAGGTGGGGAGGAAATTAGTGAGACATTACATTTGGAAGCCTGTTCAAATGTTACAAGTACAAGATGGGTCAAATATTACGGTACCGAATACCAGGTTGGGTTGTACATATGCACCGAATGTACCGATGATCTCCCTGTGTTCAAAAAGATCTGTGATATCTTAATACATGATCAGAATGCTTTCATAATATCCTGTAATGTACGAACAATGTACTATGATGAACACTTTAGTGCATACTGTATAGAAGACCAAATGGATCTGTTTTCTGTCATATATGTGAAGGCACTGACTTATTTTAGACCATTTGACAAGCAGTGCTCTAACGAGAATAGTCAAAGAGCGTACATAGTGCCTTATTGTTACATTTAGATAAATTGACAGCAATGAAAGCTTTGGCAATGTTTATGCATTTGAAAAAATAAAATTGTTAAAGTACTCAACTTGTCATTCAGATTTTTTTTATTGACAGATTTATAATTGACATTTAAATTAATGAGGGGGGGTGGGGAGTAGCAACAACACTTTATAGAGTTAATGAGGAAACTCCTTTTATAGTATGCAAATCACACTATAAGAGTTAATTAATTACTCCTTTGAGTATTAATTTCTAACACTACACACTGGTGTTAAGAAACTAACACTTGAGTATTGTTCAATTTCAACTATATAAGAGTTAAAATTAACTCTATAACAGTGTTAAAATGGCTACACTTTAAAAAGTGTTAGATTGACACTGTCGAGTGTGGACCCCATGGGACACTTTTAAAGTGTTAAATTTAACTCCAATAGTGTTAATTTGACTCCGCTCAATTTGCTGTGCATCTCCACAGAGCACCGTGATACGTGCCTGTGTAGTTGACCTCCTGCTTGCAAGCAATAAATGGACTTTCTGCAACTTTGATCATTTATCAAGACTCCGTTTTTATTAGACAAATCATTCTCTTCTACCGAGCTTATTGAAATATTCCACAACATAGTTCAGATTTACAGCCAATTATTGTCCTCTGTAGCGTTTTCAAGCCCTCAATGCACAATGATCACAGAGCAATTCTGTCTTGGCAGTAAAGCAAAACAACACAAATAAGAAATTAACAAGACAATTAAATAGATTTAGAGAAACATTAACATTTTAGAGGCTGAATTGTTGTTACTTTATCTTGCAAGTAATTGAACTCTCAAAACAACTTTCGAGTCGGACCCTGTGTTTGCTGAGGTAGACCACCTGCTGTTTTTTGAAGTCACACCCGGTCAGACATGCAGCAGCTGACTCGCCAGCAGGGATTGTGATCAGGGATTTGGGACACTTATCAGGCAGTGAGAACAAAAAAACAATCCTCAACCCACAGGGAAATAGAGTTCGGCCACCCTACCGATCAAACTGTCTCCTTTCACATGTTTCAAAACGTGATGTGGTCCGTGAAACGCCAGGGATGAGGGTTACCGCCTCCAAATCTGAGGCCCTGGTGCTCTGCTGGAAACAGGTGTATCGCTCTCTGCGGGGGGGGGGGGGGGGGGGGGCACTGTCTACCGCAAGTGAAGGGGTTCAAGTATCTTGGGATGTTGTTCCCGAGTGAGGATGGGATGGAATGGGCGACTCACAGGCCGATCGGCGTGCGGCTGCAGCAATGAAACAGGCGCGACATTGTCCCTCATGCATCTAAGCTTGGATAAGGACAAATCTAAATCTAATTGCATCAAAAACTGTGCAATGAAAGATGTGTGTTACCAGGGGTTTTACAAGAGCCCCTTGAGCCTTCTGCAATGGAGCAGTGTGAGCATGTTTTTCATGAATACCTCACCCATGTTGCTGAACCAGAGGGCCAAATTGGTAGGGAGCAATGTCAGCTTAGTTCCCACACAGACACATTTTCTCGCTCACTCAGGGTGATGCAGGGCACCGCTCGCTGGCCGGCAGTGTGAGAAACATAACGTCTCAGTGTGTCTTAAGAATTAGGTAGAGGCAGAAGCTTAGAAATGGATTAAAACTGCCATGTCATCACTTTGCAATTCTCTCGGTTATTTCCTCATCTGATTTGTAAAAAGCTATACACACGCAATGAATGCTGACCAGAGGAGTCAGAAGGATTCACATTCATTACTCAAGTAGAAGTATAGATACTAGGGTTTAAAAATACTTGTGGAGAAAGTGAAGTATTAACGCAAGCTTTTTACTTAAGTAAAAGTATAAAATTACTGGTTTCAAAACTACTTAAAGTATAAAAGGAAAAGTAACAGAGGGGGAAAAAAATGTCCATTAAGGACAAACAGTCCGTTACAACACGGTGGGAAGGTGCCTTCAAGACCACCGCTGTCATAATGATGGGGAAACATTGTGCAAACCAAGGGTGTTTGAATGGTAAATGTTTATGCTTCTCATCCAACCACAATCAAATTCAGGCGATTTATCCGGATAGTTTTTGTGTGTGTGTTAGTTTTTGAACGATGACATAATGAAATAGGAGTAACGAAGCTATTTTTAAAATGTAAGGAGTAGAAAGTACAGATATTTGCGTGAAAATGTAACGAGAAGTAAAAAGTTGTAAAAATATCTACATAAGTAAAGTAACAATGTATTTGTACTTTGTTACGTGATACCTCTGGTTTTATCGATTTATAGATAGACAGACGGACAAATACATATCTAGATGCTGCCATGGATTCCGTGTAAGATTCCATGTAATATTTTACTACGCTTTGTAGGAGCCAGTTTTAATTGACATTGGGTGGAAGATACCAAATTGAGCCAGCAGGTGTCACCATGGTGCACTTGCTTTATTAGGTGGGAACTTTCAGCCAGGTGGCAGGTGTTGCGAGACGGAGGAGCACACAGTTTTCTCTGTCACAATACGTGGTTGTAAGTGACAGCTAAATGGACTCCACATTGTGCTAAATAAACCAAATATTCAAACACAGAATCAACGGCGTAAGCGGGTTTATTTTACCGAACGAAACATGTGCAGTGGCCAGCGCGTCAAACCCTACTTTTAGCCTGTCTACGCAGCCCCTCAGTGGCTTTAAGTTAGGCTTAGCCGCTACACGCTTATTAAATCATATTATCAGTTATACATTATCTTCATTTCAAAAGATATTATTTTTTTATGTAGCATCTGAACAGTTTTATTTCTGGTGGGTTCATCTAAATCTCACTATAAATCCTCCATTATTAAAAAGACAGACTTTGTAATGAAAAGAAATCACATGTAGGCCTATATATCATTGAACATCTTCCCACTTAGTCCTTAAGGCAATTTATTGAACTGCTGCAGTTAATAACAACTATTTAAGCTGTGTTCACAACATAGCATGATAAACAACTAAAATGTTTGTCTCCCTGTGTTCAGCAGACCGGATATAAAACAGGTAAAAACGACATGTTTCGCTGTTGTCGTTTTTTTTGGAAAGTTGCAGAAACAGATGTTCATTAAACTGTATTGAATGGCCAGAACGAAATAATAACGAAATAATACCGGAATAAATAAAAAATCGATATATATATTTAATAAAAACGAGAGCACGTAGAAACACGCACGCACGCGCGCCGTAAAATGCCATGGCAACCGAACGATGACCCGACCGAGGGTATATAAGGTCAGCGCACTTTCTGAACGTTCCCTTTGCTCTTTGACTTGAACGCGAACTTTAAACCTCCCGTGAAAGCAAACTGCTGAGAACAAAACCTTTGAGTTTTTGACTACTGAGCGGATTCTACTGGATACCGATATTGTTGGAGAAGTGAACTACTGTATAACATCTTTAGTGGAGCACAGACGAGGCTGAAACAGGCCCTCGGGAGCGGCGGAGGAGCGGCGGAGCATCGAGGACGACCACCGGCTGAAGGAAGTTGGCTGATTGGAACCTTCAGTGTTCAAGTAAGACAACGTTTTGATCTGCTTGCACCCTTAGAAGGGTCCCCATGTTACAAATGAGTACGAGACATTGAGTTTAACGGTGAAAGAAATACGATTTGATGGACAAAGACACTCAGTCGAGGATTTCTCAGTGTAAAATGATTATTGGAGGGGCGGGATGTGTTACATCTCGCGGGACATCTCTGGGGTGTGTCAACAATTAGTGTAGATGTTTTAAAACACTGTTATTTTGGTTTGAGAGTATCAAATTGTCGAAGATTAACATTGCAATTTGTGAAAAAAGATGGCGCTCAGAACGCCATGGAACGCTCAATAAATGTATTTGGAAACCACCGGGTCCATGGAGACGGTTGACGTGTGACGTCAAGACGTGCAGGTCTAGTCAACGTACGTCACGTGGTTGAAACGTACTTATGAATGTATTGTTACATGCTCCGTACACTATTTCTCTGATATTTACATTGAAATGCCTCTGCTCGTGGTCGATGCCTTTCATAAGAGTTACAAGCAGTGACGTAGTAGCATCAATTCACCATTCAACTGGCTGCTTGCACATTGACTACTGGTTATGTTTCATATACCCTATTGTATACGGGTAGATGAAATCAAGCTTTCTGATTAGTTGAGAGTGAGTCACGGGGTGTACTGACTTGAGCCATAATGTACTTGTTTCAGTGCGGTGAATTTTCGCTACCGTTGGTTGTCATTTTGGTTTTTAGCTCGGTGGCGATCGCCTAAAAACATCCCGGAAACGCGCAAATGAGGAGTTTGGGGAAAGCGAGCTTTCGTAATCAATTAAGGGCTCCTTTTAAGCCAAAGAGGACAATTCAGGTCGACGTCATGAGTGCTGTGAATGAATGAATATCTTGCAACGAGACCTGGAATGCACAAGTTAATGTCAATATTTTTGATCATCAACCACTATGGCACAAAAGTCGTCTTTAAGTTCGGTCTCTTTGTCGTATGAGACATTATTGCTCGTCTTTGGTCTGTACGATTCAGACTGTACGTTTTCAGTCTTAAAGGACGGATGATGTGCACTTGACGTTCGCTACTTGATTGTTTTAGCCAGCAGATGCTAACTATATATACAAATATGTGTACAACCATTACATTACATTGTTGACATATAGAGACATTAATTGCACGTGCTCAAATTGAGCAAAAACAGAGCAGGTCATCCGGGTTTTTGAGGGATTGCGCAATCCGAGAGGCGCTCGTCGCTGACGTATTTGAACAGGAAAATACACAAATTCAGCGATATTGCCCATAATAATCATTGGATTGATTGTAATCTTATAATTACACTTGTATCACAGATCAGATCACAGATATATATATATATATATCTTTTTTTTACATTTCATGATGGCATAAGGAAGGCACTGCCTCCAGTGACCGCAGATTACTGGTGACAAGAGAGCGATTTGTTAAGTAACCGTATGGGACTGCATGTGCGCGTGCTGCACCACCTCCACGCGCTGCGATGTGCAACTCGTAGAATTAAGAGTGATCAATTAAAGAAGTTCATTGTTGTATCAATGCCGCCGTGATTCACTGACGCACTGCATATAAAACACGTCCACGCTGTTTATTGCAAGTCAATGACGTGCGCACACTTGCAGAATCAACGTGAACAGTGTCTTAGTTGACCCGCTAACTGGCTGATAAAAAGCTTTTTAATACTAGAAACCCGACCGTGTTTTTTTTTTACACAGAATGACAGTAGAGAGGACAATAATTACATTACATTGTGTGTGTTAGTGACTCCCTTGGGTCCTGCAGTCATAGTTACTGTAGTGATCTGCTCTTTACAAATCAAAACTTTATTGCTGATGTGATCCAGAAATATTTAATGTAATGAGAAATCCTGACAGTTTAAATGTTTTATCTTAAAGCTGGTGTTACCTGCATCATGGAACGTCCCACACAACCCTGCCCCCTCGGCGAGGACCACGGCGTTCTCCTCAACTCCTCGGATGAGGTAGGTGAGGTTGACATTTATGCTGTGGGTGAAGTTGATTTTATTCCCCTGGCCTTCCCGGATGACAACGAGGAGCAGGAAAAGGATGAAGAGGAGGATGAAGAGGAGGATGAAGAGGAGGAGGAAGAGGAGCGGCCCATGTTGGCAATGGACAGGCAACTGATGCACTTTGGTCTGGAGGCAGCATTGTATTTTCTGGAGGAGCAACACCATGAGGAGGAAGAGGATGATGAGGACTGGAAGGATTCTGGGTACGACTCCATGTCTGTGTGCGACTCCCTTTCTGAGGACGATTGGATGGACTGGGTGGCACCTACGGAAGAAATGCAACAAGAAGCTTTCCTGCAGTTTGTACTACTGCAACATCCCCCACTTCCTTCACATGTGGACCTTCCCGAAGAAGCGCCGAGTCCAGTCCCCCAGACGTCAGGATTGTCCACCAAGAGGAGCAGGGAAGAGGACGACGCAGGGCAGGTAAGTAGGAAGAGGCAGAGGGATGAGGACGACCATGTGGACACAGCCGAAGAGGACTACAGGAACTCGGCACCCTCCACTTCAGGCCGAGCCCCACCCACATTCAGAAGATACTGGCAGTGGGCGGAAGACAGCGACTCGGATTGATGTCCTGAAGAAGCGCTGACAGCGCGTCAGGAGTGTCCTCCAAGAAGAGGACAACACAGGGCAGGTAAGTGAGAAAAGGCTGAGGGACGGTTACGAGGACCATGTGGACAGTCCCTTGTTCTTCAGGGCTAGGCCCCTCATCCACTAAAATGACCAAGGAAGAGGACTACAACATACTGGCAGTTGGCTGAAAACAGCAACTTGATTGACAGCGACATTCTGATTGCTGCAGGATGTAAAAACCGCCTTCCGCCGTGTTCAGCGAGGTTGGCTATAGGTAGCATCGTGCAGCAGAGTTTTTAGGCATATCTTCTTTATGGATTGATAAATTTGCAACCAGTGCAATCACCCCCACTTCCTTCTCCTGTGGAATGTCCTGACGAAGCACTAATCCCAGTCCTTCAGATGTCAGGAGTGTCCTCCAAGTAGGCAGAGGGACGACACTGGGCAGGTAAGTGTGAAAAGGCAAAGAGACGGTGTCGAGGACCAGGTGGACACAGCCCCTTGCACTTCAGGGCTAGGCCCCTGCTCCACTAAGAGGACCAGGGAAGAGGACTACAGGAACTCAGCACCCTCCACTTCAGGCCTCGCCCCACCCACACACAGAAGATACTGGCCGCAGGCGGAAGACAGCGACTCGGATTGATGTCCTGAAGAAGCGCTGACTCCGTCAGGAGTGTCCTCCAAGCAGAAAAGAGGACAACACAGGGCAAGTGTGAAAAGGCAAAGAGACGGTGTCGAGGACCATGTGGACACAGCCCCTTGCACTTCAGGGCTAGGCCCCTCATCCACTAAAATGACCAGCGAAGAGGACTACAAGATACTGGCAGTTGGCTGAAAACAGCGACTTGATTGACAGCGACATTCTGCTTGCTGCAGGATATAAAAACCGCCTTCCGCCGTGTTCAGCGAAGTTGGCTATAGGTAGCATCTTGCAGCAGAGTTTTTAGGCATATCTTCTTTATGGATTGATACATTTGCGTCCAGTGCAATCCCCCCCACTCCCTTCTCCTGTGGAATGTCCTGATGAAGCACTAATCCCAGTCCCCCAGATGTCAGGAGTCTCCTCCAAGTAGGCAAAAGGACGACACAGGGCAGGTAAGTGTGAAAAGGCAAAGAGACGGTGTCGAGGACCATGTGGACACAGCCCCTTGCACTTCAGGGCTAGGCCCCTGCCCCACTAAGAGGACCAGGGAAGAGGACTACAGAGAGTCAGTGCACTCCACTTTAGGCCTCCACTTTCCCTCCTCAAAGAAGAGCGAAGCAGATGGCTACCGGTGGTTTCCTCCCTCATCTTTAGGCCTCAACACAGAAGATGCTGGCAGTGGGCTGAAAGCAGCAACTTGAATTGACAGCAACATGCTGCAGGATGTAAAACCGCCATTTCCTGTGTTCCGTGAGGTTGGCTATAGGTAGCATCTTGCAGCAGAGTTTTTAGGCATATCTTCTTTATGGATTGATAAATTCGCGACCAGCGCAATCTCCCCCACGTGGACACAGTCCCTTATACTTCAGGTCTAGGCCCCTCGTCCACTAAGAGGACCAGGGAAGAGGACAAGAAGATACTAGCAGTGGGCGGAAAACAGCGACTTGAATTGAGAGCGACAGCTTGCTTTCTGCAGGATGTGAAACCTTTGTGTCTGGTCAGGACTGATAAAGCCCCAGACAGCCCCTTATCTACCAAGTGAGGAGGACCATTTGGACACAGCCCCTTCTACTTCAGGTCTAGGCCCGTGGCCCACTAAGAGGAGCAGGGAAGAGGACTACAGAGAGTCAGCACACTCCGCTTTAGGCCTCGGTCCCTCCTCAAAGAAGAGCGAAGCAGATGGCTACCGGTGGTTTCCTTCCTCATCTTCAGGCCTCAGCCCCCACACACAGAAGATGCTGGCAGTGGGCTGAAAGCAGAAACTTGAATTAACAGCAACATGCTGCAGGATGTAAAGCCGCCATTCCCCGTGTTCCGTGAGGTTGGCTATAGGTAGCATCTTGCAGAAGAGATTTTAGGTATCTCTTCTTTATGGATTGATACATTTGCGTCCAGTGCAATCTCCCCCACTCCCTTCTCCTGTGGAATGTCCTGATGAAGCGCTAATCCCAGTCCCCCAGATGTCAGGAGTCTCCTCCAAGTAGGCAAAAGGACGACACAGGGCAGGTAAGTGTGAAAAGACAGAGGGACTGTCGAGGACCATGTGGACACAGCCCCTTGCACTTCACGTCTAGGCTCCTCCTCCACTAAGAGAACCAGGGAAGAGGACTACACTGAGTCAGCTCCCTACATTTCATGCCTCTGCCCCTTCTTAATGAAGAGCCCAGCAGATGGCTACCGGTGGTTTTCCCCCCCCCCACTTCACGGCCTTCACTCACCCCCCCCCCCCCCCCCACACACAGATACTATCTCTTCTTTATACATTTTAATTTTGATTAATAGTTGATGCTATTCATAGAGGCCAGAGGTAAGTTACAGGGGATGGTTGTTATTCTGTGTTGTATTTTTATTCATGTAGTCTAGATGTTTTTTTCAGACAAAGGTAAGTCTATGCTTTTTAATAACATGCATACCCGACAGAAGTCTCCAGAAAGTCTCTTTTATAGTTAAGAAAATTAAGGTGAAGGTGACTGAACCAGACGTTAAGAAAAGGTTTTCAAGTTTCTTTTACAGTAATGAGCCTAATACACAAAGAGATCAGAAGGACGGAGGACTACAGGACCAGATGACAAGGATGGACGACTACAGGACCAGATGACAAGGATGGACGACTACAGGACCAGATGACAAGGATGGACGACTACACAGGACCAGATGACAAGGATGGACGACTACAGGACCAGATGACAAGGATGGACGACTACACAGGACCAGATGACAAGGATGGACGACTAAAGAGCGGCTGGCGCCTTTCTTTCACTGGGCCAAGTAAGTAATCCCTCACTAAGACTACTGAAGTATCAAGATAATAAAGATTCAATCCAACAATCTAAAGGTTGTGTAGTTGAGCTCAATGTTTTCATCACTTGTGTTTGTGTTTAACAGGGAGAGACTCCTCCAGACTTGTCTAACTCCTGGGACAGCTAAGAGTAGAAGTCAGCCTACCCGTCGTGCCAAGCAGACCCAGACCCCCCACAGACCCCTGAATGCCTCTCAGAACCCTGGTGAGTCCCAGACCTGTCACCCCAAGACCACCCGCCCCAGCCCCACGGAGAGAAGACGTCAGCAGCTGTCAGCCAAGAATTCATATTCCAACAAATTGATGATCTTAGGATTCTGAAATCTGACATCATTCACAACTTAAATAAAACGTCATGTAAATTATGATTTATTGTTTCAATTTTCATTGGCCTTTAATTGTATTACTTGCGTTTTCTGTATTAATACTATTAAGTGCTGTGTATAGTATTTACAATATTACATACAAGTATGTGGGGATGCATTAGATCAGTGTTTCTCAAATGGGGGTACATGTACCCCTGGGGGCACGTGAAGGCACTTCAAGGGGTATGTAGGAGCCATTTTTGAAGCAAAGTTAATTGGGTGACGCCTGCTGGTCGAAGTTGCACACCTGTGGCAATTAGTGGACAGGAAGACAAACGATCCTGGAAGTTGTCTTTTTTGCTTCGGTGTTGAGTGGTGGGAAGACGTGGACGCCAGCAGGCATATGGTTTTTCAATTGTTGTTGTTAGTTTTTGCTTGTTAATTTGTTGGTTTATTTATAAGTTTAGTGACAGTTTATTTTTGTTATTATACGTGAAAGAAACACTGGAATAAATGAACAAGCCTATTGAAACCCCTGAGGCGTCCGAAGTGACCTTATTGGAAGGCACTACATAAGTTGAAAAACCTTCTGCAACTGGAAAATGAAAACCTGCTACATTGGAATATACGGAAGTCACCTGAGTTTGGAAAGTTGGATTTACAGCCATACCCTGAGGATACTTGGAAGATTGGGAGCTGCATTCCTTAAAGTTTGTGGATTATATACGTTCCCGCTGGAAATACGTGAGGATTCAACCATTATTTCCTTGGACGTTTGTGAGTAAAACGCTGAATTGAAGCGAGCCGCCGCGCTCATATAATGACTTTGAACGTGAGCTGCCGTGTTTAGCCTACACTACAAACTGAACGTTGACTTTGAAATGCTATTTATTTCGTGTGTGATGAACTCTTGAGTTAATCTTTGAAAAATGGCTGACGAAGAGCCTGAAGAGCTGGATTGGAATGAAGAAAAGGAACTGTTTAAAATAATAGCAACACGTAGGGGGAAGCTTGGTGTTTTAACACGCAAACGAAACGAAATCCATAGTTTAATTGAAGCTGGACAGGACAAAGAAACTGTTAGGAAACAAGTTAATTTGTTTGAAGGATTTTTCTCTGAGTTTATTAGTTTACAAGCAGCCGTACAAAAATTGACAAAAGACGAATACGAAAGGGAGGCTGATAACTTAGACTGGTACCAACCCAAATATCACCTTCACAAAGGCTTCTTAAAAGATGTCATGAATTGGCTCGAGGTTGATCAAGTTAATGAGGAAGAAGAAGAGCAGGAGGATATAGGGGCTGTTAAGCCACAAGATAGCGCATCTCAGGTAGCGCACAGTGACACGCATAGCCGCAAAGCAACAAGCGCTCTCAGTTGCGCGTCACGAGAATCTACGTCTCATCTAAAGGCCGAAGCTGAATGTGCGGCAATTAGAGCAAAGGCGCAGGCTTTGGATAACAAATTTGATCTTGATATTGAAGAAGCAAATATCATTGCAAAATTAAAGGCACGAAAAGAAAAAATGGTCATAGATTCCGAACTTGCTGCTGCAGAGGCAAGAGTTAAAGTATTCAGAGAAGCTGAAAAACAACGTTCAGTGTCGGGCGTATACCGATACGTTACACCAACGGAAGATGATACCCCTGCAACAGTACAAAGACCAATGAGATCCCAGAGAGAGAGATTAGCCCCTCAAACTGTAGGTGCACAACAAAATGCCAATCAGAGCGCCTCAGCACCGATAGGAAGCGGAATTCACTGGGATCATAATGATACAAATGTCACGGATGTATTAAAGAGACAAACAGAAATAACTGAAATGTTAGTGAAACAGCAAACACTCTCTCTTTTGCCAGATAGAGAAATTCCCATATTTAACGGTGATGCTCTTCATTACAGGACGTTCATTAAAGCGTTCGAGCAATGTATTGAGAATAAAACAACTAATATGGATGACAGACTATACTACTTACAACAGTATACAAGAGACCAACCCAGAAACCTCATCAGTAGCTTTATGCATATGGATTCCTCCATTGCGTATAAAGAAGCTAAAAGGCAGCTAGAATACAATTTTGGAAACAGCTATAAAATAGCATCTGCTTACATTAGTAAAGTTGTGAACTGGCCAACCATCAGACCAGAGGATGGCAATGGGTTGCGATCATATGCTCTCTTTTTACAAAGCTGCCACAATACAATGCAAGATATTGATGGCCTAAAAGAGCTTGAAAGTTTCACCAACTTAAGACTCATCGTGTCTAAACTTCCATTTAGGCTACGAGATAGATGGCGAGCAAATGTGTGTAGCATGCAAGATAACCAGAACAGAGCAACGTTCAAGGACTTGGTAGGCTTCATTGAAAGACAGTCCAGAGCAATGCTTGATCCAATTTTCGGCGACATACACAACTCGACAGAGAGTAAAGTAACATCAAGACCTAAACCACAAAACCCATTCACCAAACTTGGTGGGAGGACCAGCTTTGCCACTACAGTTGCTCAAGCACCTGAACTAAAAAGGAACGAGTCACAATGTGGACCCAAACTGAATACAAGTAAGCGTGCACTTGAAAGGCTTTGCTTATTTTGTAAAAGAGATCACACATTTGAAAATTGTGAAAAGTTTAAGTCTAAACCAAACAGCGAGAAAATAGAATTCCTGAAATTAAACGGGATCTGTTTTGGATGTTTAACCATGGGGCACGTTAGCAAAACCTGCAAAAACAGAATGAAATGCGAAACATGTTCTCTGTCTCATCCAACCATCCTCCACATTCACACTGGCAGGGAAAAGGATGGAATTAGAAATGAAGGTGTGATAACTGGAAACAAACCACTGAGTAGTGCTATGGTTTCGTTAGAAGACGATGACCTAATGGGGGTCAGTCAATCAAAACAATGCACACTTGCAATCGTGCCAGTGAAAGTAAAGGTAGCAAATTCAGATAAAGTCATAAATACCCATGCATTTTTAGATCCTGGTAGCTCAGCTACATTTTGTACAGACTCATTGAAAAGAAAGTTAAACATCACTGGTAAAAACACCACAATTCTCTTGTGCACAATGGGGCAGGAGAAAAATGTCCACAGCAGTGTAGTCTCTGGTCTTGAAGTCAGCAGTATGGAAGGCCTACTGTATCACAAACTCCCAGAAGTCTATACTCAAACAAAATTACCAGTTTCAAAACAACACATACCAATACAAGAATCAATAGACAAATGGAAATACTTACATGAGGTGAAGGTTCCACAATTGGATGCTGACATTGAGTTGTTAATAGGCACAAATGCTGCAAAGCTTATGGAGCCTTGGAAAGTAATAAACAGTAGAGGTAATGGGCCATATGCTGTTAAAACTCCTTTAGGATGGGTCGTCAATGGGCTCATGCAAGAAACAACATGTCAAACGCAAGGAAGTCACTCATGTACTGTAGTTAATCGCATATCGGTAGCAGATTTGAATGACTTGTTGATTAAACAGTATCATCAAGATTTTCCTGAACTGGCAGCTGAGGAGAAATCAGAGATGTCAGTCGAAGACAAACAGTTCATGTCTATGATGGAAAGTTCAAAAGAACTAAGAAATGGTCATTATTACTTACCGTTACCCTTTAAAGAAAATGATGTAATGATGCCAAACAACTACCAACAGGCACAGCAACGTATCATGTCTCTGAAAAGAAAATTTGAAAAGAACGAACAATTTCACAGAGAATACACTGCATTTCTAAAAGGAATGCTTGAGAAGGGCCACGCAGAAGTCGTGCCGTCTGATGAACTGGAAACACAAAGTGGAAAGGTGTGGTATATTCCACATCATGGAGTGCACCATCCGAAGAAGGGCTCCCTGAGAGTTGTATTCGATTGCTCCGCATCCTTCCAGGGGGTATCCTTGAATAGCAAATTGATGCAAGGTCCAAATCTCACCAGTAACTTGGTAGGCGTCTTGTTGCGCTTTCGCCAGGAGCCAATCGCTCTTATGGCAGACGTGGAAAGCATGTTCCACCAGGTGAGAATTATGGAGAAGCACGTGGACTTTTTGCGCTTTTTATGGTGGCCAAATGGTGATACAGGTCAACCACTCAAAGAACACAGAATGACAGTGCACTTATTCGGGGCAACGTCTTCACCAAGTTGTGCAAGTTTCGCCCTCAGACAAACTGCCGAAGATTTCAAAGATCTCTTTTTGCCCGAAACAGTGGAAACAATTAAGCAACATTTCTACGTAGATGATTGCTTGAAAGCTGTGGCTACTGAAGCCGATGCTGCGAAGTTGTGCAAAGAGCTTGAAAGAGCTTGCTCAATGGGAGGCTTTCATTTGCACAAATGGATAAGTAACAGCAGAACAGTCCTAAAGTCCTTCCCACAAGCAGCCAGATCAAAAGAAGTCAAAGACCTTAACTTGGAATCCAGTGATCTTCCTACAGAAAGGACTCTTGGTATACAATGGCACATAGAAAGTGACAAACTCACCTTCGCAGTGAGCCCGAAACAACAGCCATGTACTCGAAGGGGAATACTGTCCATCGTATCCTCAGTATACGACCCTCTCGGCTTCATCTCTCCATTCGTCCTTACTGCTAAGAACATTCTGCAGGATCTCTGCAAACTGAATTACGCCTGGGACAAAACTGTACCAAGCCACTACATACAGCTGTGGCATGAATGGATGGCAGGCCTAAGTTGCATTGGAGAGCTCCGTGTCAACAGATGTTTCAAGCCAAAAGGCTTTGATCCGATAACATCTGCACAACTACATCACTTTAGTGATGCGTCTGAAAGTGGTTACGGCTGTGTCACGTATCTCCGTCTCACAAATTCAGAGCATGAAGTGCACACCTCCTTTATAATGGGGAAATCACGCGTTGCGCCACTAAAACAAACTACAATGCCAAGAATGGAACTTACTGCAGCAGCACTAGCAGTACAAATGGATAAACTGATCAAAGCAGAGTTACAACTTGCTCTTGAGAACTCCATGTTTTGGACGGATAGTACATCAACACTGAAGTACATTCAGAATGAGAACAAAAGATTTAAAACATTCGTGGCTAATAGAGTGAACACAATCAGGGAAATGAGCAAAGTAAAACAATGGAGATACATAAACACTAAACAAAATCCTGCAGATTGTGCATCCCGTGGTCTCAAAGCCAGTGCTCTTCTGAATTCAAAGGTGTGGCTGAATGGTCCAGAATTTCTCAAACGTCAGGAATCTGAATGGACAAATTCTGACATTGCCATACAAACACATGAAGATGATGATGATGACGCGGAAGTGAAGAAAGATGTTCTCACCATGAACTTGATTGTAAAAGAAGAAAAAAATCCTACTCACACATTCATACATTATCACTCAAAGTGGAACAACCTAACCAGAGCAGTAGCATGGCTACTTAAGTTAAAAGACGTTCTCTTGCAATTAAGTCTGAAAAGAAAGGAAATACTTACCAACATGAGTATTAAGACCTTAGATGCAGAGAAACAACGTCTGATGGAAAGTAAAATGCAAACAGTCAAAAAACGCATGAATGTGCAGCAGATTACTTTAGAAGACGTCAAAAGGGCAGAAAAGGCAATCGTACACTTTACACAAATGGAGGCATTTCCAGGAGAAATCAAAACCTTGCAAAGGGAAAACGCTCATGTCAGTCATCAGAGCCACATTCGTAAACTGGATCCTATTCTGCAAGACGGATTACTTCGTACAGGAGGAAGATTAAGCCGAATGGCTATGCCCGAGGATCGAAAACATCCTACAATTCTTCCAAAACACCATCATGTGTCCAAGCTGGTGTTAAAACACGTTCACGAACAACTAGGCCACTGTGGAAGGAACCATATGTTGGCCAAACTGCGACAGAAGTACTGGATTCCAGCAGCAACTTCCCTTGCTAGAAGGATACGATCTGAGTGTGTGTTCTGTAGACGCCTACATTCAAATTTGGGAGAACAAAAAATGGCAGATTTGCCAAAAGAAATAATAACACCAGATTTACCACCATTCACCTTTGTTGGAGCAGACTTCTTTGGTCCAATCATAGTGAAAAGAGGACGCAGTGAAGTGAAAAGATATGGTGTCATTTTTACGTGTTTCACAACTCGAGCAATACATTTGGAAATAGCCAATTCACTTGACACAGATTCATGTATCAACGCAATCCGCAGATTTATAAGCAGACGAGGGCAAGTACGCCAAATAAGATCTGACAATGGAACTAACCTGACTTCAGCTGATCGTGAACTAAAAAATGCCATAAAGGAATGGAACCAAAGCAACAAACTTCAAGTTGCTCTGCAACAAAATGGCATAGAATGGATTTGTAATCCACCTGCCGCTTCACACTTTGGAGGAGTATGGGAGAGGTTAATAAAACAGGTCAAACTAATACTTCTATCACTAACAAAGGATCAAATAGTAGACGACGAATCCCTTCACACTTTCATCTGTGAGGTAGAAGCCATAATGAATAGTCGCCCACTTACCTCAAACTCAGATAGTCCAAATGACCTCGAACCTTTAACACCCAACCACCTCTTACTTCTCAAAGGACAACCCACATTACCCCCTGGCTTATTTCAGAAAGCAGATGTGTATAGTAGACGCAGATGGAAGCAAGTACAGTACTTAGCTGATATGTTTTGGAAAAGATGGGTTAGAGAGTATATTCCAAACCTACAAGAAAGACAAAAATGGTTTAAAGAGAAAAGAAACTATGCAAATGGCGACATCGTGTTAATTGCAGATCCTACTGCCCCTAGGGGATCTTGGATGTTGGGGAGAGTTATTGACACAAAGAAAGATTCAAAGGGGATCGTTCGTAGCTTGACTTTAAAAACAAAGACTAGCGTTATAGACAGACCGATAACAAAGGTTTGCTTATTGTTGGAAAATCACATGTGGGTATGAATGTCCAATGTATGTGTAATGTTTACTCCACCTTGTAGGAATTGACATGTATACTGATCTTTACACACGCACAATGGACTATGGACAATTCAAGCAAGGAATCTCTTGCAACCTGCACACATGCGTACATAAATATACCAATGCACACTAACATGGACCTTTGAACGCACAACGCCTTTGTGGCATAATGGACTATTTGCGTTATACACTGAAGAAGGACTCTGAAAAAAGGGCATTGATTGCATTACTATTTCATTGATGGACTTTAATTTGAATTGAAAAGAATATGGTCACAAATGAACTGGAAAAAAAAAAAAACTTGACGTGTTTCAAATGAAACCAACGTATTCATGTTTGTATGAGTGACCAATCGTGATCATTGATGATTCGACAGATTTATATCTTTACTGTGTACTGTATATTGTGAAATGGCTCCATATTTTGTTTTGTTTCTTTGTTATTGTACCTATTTAGCCGGTAGCAATAAGAGGGCCGGTGTGTAGGAGCCATTTTTGAAGCAAAGTTAATTGGGTGACGCCTGCTGGTCGAAGTTGCACACCTGTGGCAATTAGTGGACAGGAAGACAAACGATCCTGGAAGTTGTCTTTTTTGCTTCGGTGTTGAGTGGTGGGAAGACGTGGACGCCAGCAGGCATATGGTTTTTCAATTGTTGTTGTTAGTTTTTGCTTGTTAATTTGTTGGTTTATTTATAAGTTTAGTGACAGTTTATTTTTGTTATTATACGTGAAAGAAACACTGGAATAAATGAACAAGCCTATTGAAACCCCTGAGGCGTCCGAAGTGACCTTATTGGAAGGCACTACAGGGTATTTGAGATTTTTAAATATATACATTTTAAAATTGACATCCATTTTAAAAACCTTGAACAAAAATAGTTTAATAAATATTAAATAAGTGTAAATTCGTTAACTGAATTGGACATTCTGTACGCTATTTTCCGGAGAAAAAAAACATCCTCCATACCAAGATGCTTTTTCCCAACCTGGCGCATTGTTATCACCTGTCAGAAAAGACGGCCACAAGGTGCAACCCACCCAAAGTGTTGCTTCGGTTTGAGAAATCAGACTCAGAGGGAACACTGCTGTCTATTACCATGTTTTTTTCAACCAAAAAAAGCTTTGCACTGCTTAAGGGGTACCAACTTTATTCATACAGCACTTGACTGTAAGAAATATTCCTTAAGAAATACGTCACTAAAAAAAAGGTTGAGACCCACTGCTTCAAATTATGGCTCAGTCATTCTAATTAAAAACATAGATTAATACCGTATTTGTGTTGGAAACATACCCCAAATAAACTTGCGTGCGGTGTGTGAGTTGGATAATCCTCATGGGCAGGTGCCATCGTGGATGGTAGCCCCTACCAGTGGGGGAATGTGAGGTGAATCAACTTTTATCCTAAATTGAGATACACCATCTTTCATTCAGCTGCCAACAAAGAACAGAATCTGTTACAGTGTGAAGTAAATCAGCTTTTATAGTTTACTCTGATGTATTTTGTTTTAAGAAGAAGGGATTTAAGTAGAAGTGCACACCTAGCGTATAGTATATTACATGTAGTAATGTTTAGTGTAGAATTGTAGTTTGTGTGATGATTGTGAGAGTAGATATTACATTTGTATGTTAGGTGAACTGAATGCATTATAGTCAATAACAATTTATAGTCATGTAAATCATAAATACTGTACAAATTAACATCCTGTCACCATGTGATGTTAAAAGCTGGGGACGAAAGCTAATTGCCGTCCTTTATGTATTTCTCCCCAAAGAGGGTTTTTTTGGGAGTTGGTATTCCTGTCGGGTATTAGATAAGCAATTTTTGTTCTTTTAGTTACTTATTTTTAGGGGCCAAGTATTTGTTCCAGTCTAGCCATTATTTTAGAAATGATGAGGTCATTGGTAATATTCGTTCCCTCAGCACTTGGATGCATTTATTATATGCTTTCTTAGAAATTCGTCACTCACACAACCCGTGCACACCAGGAACAATGTGCACTTGGCATTCATTATTATTATTATTTGCCTGCATGAGTGGTATAAGCGATAAGTCAGAATTTGCCATGAAAGAGCTGCTCCCGCCGAACTATAACACAAAGAGAACTTTGATTTGAGAAAATGTAATGTCGCTCCTCGCTGGCGCACTTCCCCCCCCCCCGCCCTTCTCTCTCTCCTCGTCCATCAGGAAATATTCTGGATTCAATCTCAGGCGACTGGCTGCATGCCTTCCACTTCACCTCAGCCGAGCAAGAGCCAGCTGGACAGGAGGCGCACCACAGAAGCCAAAGATTGAATAAAGACAGAAGAGCAGGAGGCAAAAACGAAAGTGATTCATGACAGACAAATAGTAGCATTACATACAAAACAGAAAATTCATTTCATTTTTCCTCCCTTGGGTGATAATTCGGATTCAGTGCCTTCTTGTTAGATTGCTTTGTTTACTACCAGGTGGTACACTGTTCTGCGAGGATCTCAAGTGTCAAAGAGAATGAGTTTCCGCGCTCTGACTGTAAAGCAATGGAATTAAAACCGCAGGAGCAACGACCCGTCCCGAGGGAGAGGCTCTTATCCCCCCCTGGACGTTTCAACGCACGTCTCTGCTGACATAGTCTGCTGGGGGCTGTTTGCCTTCGTGGACTCATCAGCAGAGGCGAGACACTTTCTCAGAAGGCCCCAGCCCCGGGAATGAAAGTCACACCGATGGCCGATTAATTGCTGTCATTGAAGTCCCTTGTTTGAATCTATATATGACCAGGACAGACCAGTCAAATATACAGTAAAATATACAGTGTATGTTTGCTGTGGATCCAAAAACAATATCCTACACACGAATATAGTCCACTAGATAAAACATTTCTTTAAGCAGCCGGCGGGCTGCGTCTGTCTGACACCTGATTCGTAACTCAAGAGCGAGCTTTGAAACCTTGCAGAGCCTGGACTGAGTCTGATGGAAGCACACATGGCAATGCAATTTTATGATCATGAATACAAATGTAATTTATACCAACTTCTCGCCGTCAGCGTTTTCTCTTACAAATCATTCACTACTGCTCTAAGAGACAATTTATTCAGATTAAAATTTGGATTTTACACTCTCGTAATTAGGTTTATTTGGTGACTGAGACTTGAGAGTGCTGAATTTAATGTGTACTAGATATATTTTAGGGATTTTGATGCAGTCCAAATTAAAGTGTTAAAGTCAAAGACCCTGAACATGAACCTAAAGTATATAAAGCAAAAAGAATTAGCAATGAAATATACTTTTTCTGATCAATATCAAAAGGTAAAACTACTAGATAACCTGCCAACAGAGCTGATTCTTATGCGCAAAGGGAAGAGTGATAAAACACTCAACAGTTTTTCCTCCTCTCAAAATATATAACAATAAAAATAATATTGCTCATGAAAAGCTGCTACTTCAGTGCTGTTTTTTAGTTTTCTCTAGCAAGGAAGAAAGGGCATCTTCGTCTGAACCTCATGAACACTAAAAGCTTTGACTCCATTTCTCTCGAGTAACACCAGACGGTTGGAAACATCTTGGAATGAACAGTAAAAAAAAAGTATTTAATAAAAGATACGGTGCTGTGCTAAAAAGAACATCTCAGCTGAGGAGCCGCTGGTCTCCACAAACCAACAGACCACGGGGAGTCCTTTGACCATCCCTAGTCTGCTGTCTCCTCCAGAGAACTCCAAGTATTTACACAGATCAGTGGAGGTGTAAAGTCAGTGACCACGCCCCCTGGGAGTGGTCTCCTGGTGGGTTCAACGTAGCTCGGATTTCGAAGGCCTCTCGGTCAATATCAGTTGTGGTGCTATCAAGTATTACAATACATTTCGGTAGATTGCATTAAATTGAATACAACCATAACTGTACATTGGTATTGTTCTATTGTTTACAGTTTCAAAATGACAGTGGTTTTACAATGCTCCCATTACTTTATTGAAAACATATCTCCACAATCATGGTTGTGTTTTGTTGTACACTAAATGCATTTTATTTATAGTTAATTTATGAACCTGGTCGTCAATTTCTTTTTTTATATCCTACAGTTCCCAAAAGCTCAGAGCCCGCGAAAGGCTGCCAATCTCCTATGGAGATGGACTGTTTGTTAATTGCTACACGTACATTCACTTCTGTAGACTACTGTCTGATAAACATTGCATGTAAATTAAACAAGTGCAATGCATCACACCCGACCTAAGACAGGTGGTCTGTTTGTTAATTGCTACACGTACATTCACTTCTGTAGACTACTGTCTGATAAACATTGCATGTAAATTAAACAAGTGCAATGCATCACACCCGACCTAAGACAGGTGGTCCATTCTTTATCGACAGCAGAGAACGGTAGACGAAAAAGCACACTTAGGATGCAGCCTGTAGGGTGAAAGGGAAAAACATGAATGAAAAGAGAAGAAAAACCAAACTAAGAATATACTAACTAAGAATCTACCTCACTCTGTTTAAGTTTGTCACAGCTAGAGATTTATGCAAAACCAGGGCGTTTCAAATTAATCCACGAGTTTTATGTAGATGGCTGGACAAGATATATATAAGTTATTTCCATAACCATGTGTATAGGTGGTTGTGTGTATGTACTGCTGGAAAACAGTGGTGAAGAAAAGAAAAAATCTGTCCATATAATAATCGATTATGGCTTCCAAGGAAGTGATAGAGACCACAGTTTTTTTTTAACAAGCTTTGACAAAGAAGGGCTCACTGGCCGTATTCAGCACATGGAAGCTTGAGTGAAAAAAAGCCCATAAAAAAGAGAATTAAACATCTGGAAAAAGGAGACGCAGTGCTAATGTATTCTTGGCTAAATGAAATGAACTAAACTCCTTGAGTTGACTGCACACACTCACAGTGAGGGGAGGGACTGGAGTTCAGGCACTTTGTCATCTGTAGCAATTTATCTGTAAGGTTAAGTGTTTCTGTAGTGGGGAAACCAGGCTTTGGTGCTTTGATCCCAAACACTCCAGCAACCTGATGGCTTTGCCCCGCCATTCGACACGCCCACACACACACACTCCAGATTAACACAATATGTGCTCTCTAGATGAAGAAAATGGCGAGGGTAGGGGGAAAAAAAAGTTCTATACATATCCACAGCTAAATGCTTAAATTCTGAGCGTAACATCGTAGCGTAACATCTTAACCTAACAACGACAACAAAGCCAGTTGAAGTAAGATATGCAATGCAATATGCACTTAATGAAGGTGTGGATACTGCTAATGAATTTGGGACTCAGTCTCTTAAAAGATAATGGCTCACTCGTTGCATTTTAAGTCCTTTTTTTCTCTACCTGCAGTAAGCCTTAAGCCCAGATTTCACAAAGTCTCACAATCCCTCTGAGATCTTGTTTTTCCGTTATCTTCCAACATCTAAAAAATATAAAGCACACAAACAGTTTGTGAATAATTATTCACAGGTGTGTCTGTATGAGTTAGTATCCCTGTAGCCTTTGATTTTTGAGGTTTAACGGAAGGATGTTTCTCTGACTTCTATTACATGTGTGACTTTTACAAGGCAGTGTGACTGTGTCAGGGACTTGGATGACACAAAAATATGGCTTGTTGTAATCAATAGTAACTCTAGGTAATAGCTAATAATCCTCATAAATTTGACAGGAATCATCACAAAGAATAGTTAATACATGCAGAGAAGAAATTCACCTTGGGATGAAAATAAAGCTTGTTGCTGTTGGAGGACGCAATGTTGTCACACGCGTTACAAAGGGATTTAAAGGCAGGAGCCTTCGACTCAATGAGGTCTGTGAAGTTTCTCGCGCTCCGTGAGAAAGCTCATTATTTATTTTTACTGTGCTAAAGAGAAACAGAGCGTGCTGTTTGCGAGCATGTGCATTGTGCTTTGTTTTGATGCGTCACTCGTCTCGTGTTTGTTCGTCGTGCAGACGTGAATCACCTCGGTTTGATGTAGGTTTGAATGGCAGGCGGCAAAATTATCCAAATCTGCAAAGACTGACAAAGGGACATGCTGGGCACTGAGCAGTCTTGCCCAAACGCGCGCGATGAATAAAACCAAATGGTGACCCGTCAACCTCATATGGATCCGTCACTTCACTTCCCGGCTGTCGTTCCTGCTTTATAATTGGCTCACTTCCCATCTTGCTAGACTCATTTGTGTCCGTCCAGAGAGCCCCTAATGAGCTAAATGGAGACAAACAGGATGAAGGTTCGAGTTTGATTATATTGAGAATGGTAGACCAAAATGTTTCACTTCTCATTAGTTGCCATCAAGCGTAGCATCAAAGCCAGCCGGGCCCAAGCAACTACAAAGACGAACGAGTGAACTTATCATGAATCAGTTTACTGCTATCAAACATATGTGAGGTATATAAGCCTCTCAGAGTACAACGTGTAATAAGGGTTAAGTACTGACACGATCAAGAGTGGGGGGGTCTTTGTTAAATGATATTATGTCTTTTGAATCATAACACTTGTAGTTTGGGTGAACTCACCCTTTAACAGCTGAGATTATCCCGGACCTCCACGAGACACTAAATTAAATTAAATTGCTCCTGAAGGCAGCGCCGTCGGTGTGTGAAAGATGGCTGAGTGACGTCTAGTGTGAAAGCGCTTTGAGGCTTGAAAGGACTAGAAAGGCGCTGTACTCTACTCTGAGGCAAGTCCATGTACCATTTAATGTCCAGAACTTTCTCATTGTCGACTTAAAGAATGCTCTCTTTAAGAATGGTGAATTCAAACTTGTAACAGGAAAGAAGCTAGCGTCTTCCTCAAACAGGTCGGATTCGGCGCCCACGGACTCCTGCAGGTGTTCTGCTGCAGCATCCGTTCTCACGTCTTTCCTTGTTGGGTAACCAGGTGACCAAGATGCTGGCCGTGGTGGTGATCCTGTTCGCCGTGCTCTGGATGCCGTACCGCACCCTGGTGGTGGTCAACTCCTTCCTGGACCACGCCTACCTGGACAGCTGGTTCGTGCTCTTCTGCCGCGTCTGCGTCTACCTCAACAGCGCCGTCAACCCGGTCATCTACAACGCCATGTCGCAGAAGTTCCGCGCCACCTTCCGCAAGATATGCGGCTGCGGGAGGAAAGGCTGCGACAAGCCCGCCGCCTACAGCGTGACCCTCACGTACAGCGCGGTCAAGGACACGTCGATGGCGGAGAGCGCCGACCCCTTCGTCAGAATCAGCCTCAAACGTCCAGCATCTCTCTGCAGAATTTGAAGAGTGTATGTACAGCGGGTGAAATAAGTTATGAACAGGTCACCATTTTTCTCAGTAAATATATTTCCAAAAGAGCCAATGACATGACATTTTCACCAGATGTTGGTAACAACTCAAAACAAAGAAGTTCAGAAATAAAGTTATGTGTAATAATGTAAAATGACACAAGGGAAAAATGATTGAACATGAAGAAAAGGAGGTGCAAAAAGGTAAAGCCGAGACAACACTTGAAAACATCAAAAATTAATCAGTAATTAAAAAGCAATCCAGACCCCTGTCAGTGCAAATGAATATCAGCTGGTTCAGTCCCAACTGATGGCCTACAAAAAGGTCTCATTGCCAAGGTGTCACACAAGACACATCTAATGATGGGTAAAAGCAAAGAGCGGTCTCAAGACTTTCGCAACCTAATGAGGGTATTGGTTATAGGTGCATTTCTAAGCTTCTGAATGTTCCAGTGAGCACAGTTGGGGCCATAATACGGAAGAGGAAAGACAATCATTTCAACAGAAATTTCTTTCGACCAGGTGCTCCTCGCAAGATTTCTGACAAAGGAGTGAAAAGAATAATCACAAGAGTTGTCCAAGAGCCAAGGACCACTCATGGAGAGCTTCAAAAAGACCTGCAATTAACCGGTACTGTTGTCTAAAAGAAAACAGTAATGCAGTAAGTAATGCACTCTGTTATTAGGTAGGCTTACTCCTTTGGCCTACTGTAACGCTGTGGGTGCAAGGGGCTCCGGAAGAAGGCAGCGAGAGTGCAGGTTCAATATATTTTATTGTGTATTTTTAGGTTTCTCGTGCTTCCAGCTCGTGAGGCGTCCCGCTCGCTCGTCCTCCTTGCTCGCCGCCTCCCTGGAACTTATATAGGGACACAATTGATCATTATTTCCCCCCAGCTGAGGCTTATTGCCTCCACCTGGCGCCGTTCCCGGAACCACTCCCCCTCTCTTCCCCCCTGCAGCCGAGCCAAAACCACGCCCGCCACCACATACCCCCACCGCTCGACTTAGGCCGGGGAGCCGTCCGGCCTAGCCTACTCCCCACCCTCCCTCGAGAGGGCGGGAGAGGAAGTCTGCCACGACCATCTGTGCCCCCGGCCTATGGACCACCTTGAAGTTAAAAGGCTGTAGAGCCAGATAACACCAAGTGTTCCGGGCGTTGGTATCCTTCATGAGGTGGAGCCATTGGAGCGGGGCGTGGTCCGAACAGAGGGTGAACGAGCGTCCCAGGAGGGAGTAGCGCAGGGAGCCCACCGGATGGCCAGGCACTCCTTCTCCACCGTGCTGTACCTGGCCTCTCTTTCCGACAGTTTGCGGCTGATGTAAAACACGGGGCGGTCAACCCCCTCCACCTCCTGGGACAAAACGGCCCCCAGCCCCCTGTCCGACGCGTCGGTCTGCAGAGTAAAGGGGAGAGAGAAGTTAGGTGTGTGGAGGAGCGGTTCCCCACAGAGAGTCTGTTTTACCTTCTCAAACGCCCGCTGGCACTGCTCCGACCACTGGACCGGATCTGACGCACCTTTCCGGGTCAGGTCGGTCAAGGGGCTGGTGAGGTCCGCAAAGCCGGGGATGAACCGCCTGTAATACCCCGCCAGCCCCAAAAACCGCCTCACCTCTTTTTCGTCTTGGGACGCGGGTAGGCCGCAATAGCTGCTGTCTTTTCCACCTGAGGGCGCACCTGCCCGACCCCCAAGTGGTACCCCAGATACCGTACCTCCCTCCTTCCAACTGCACACTTCCCCGGGTTGGCGGTGAGCCCGGCCCACCTCAGCGACTCCAGCACGGCACCCACCCGCCGCACGTGCTCCACCCAGGTGGTGCTGTGGATGATGACATCATCCAGGTAGGCAGCCGCATATGCGTCGTGCGGACACAGCACCCCGTCCATGAGGCGCTGGAACGTGGCCCGGGGCACCGAACAAGCCAAAGGGAAGCATGGTAAATTGGTACAAACCATACGGAGTGGAGAAAGCAGTTTTCTCTTTGGACTCTGGCAACAGCGGAATCTGCCAGTAGCCCTTAGTTAAATCCAGGGTTGTAAAAAAACGTGCAGTGCCCAGCCGGTCCAGGAGTTCGTCGACCCGGGGAATTGGGTAGGCATCGAATCGTGACACGTCGTTCACCCTGCGATAGTCCACACAGAACCGTACAGCCCCATCTTTCTTAGCCACCAGAACGATGGGGCTACATTGATTCTCCAACATAGTAATAATTCCTCCCGAACTACTTTTCTTTTGTGTTCGGGCATCCTGTAGGGTCGTGACCTTACCGTCACCCCTGGGGGTTCGGGCATCCTGTAGGGTCGTGACCTTACCGTCACCCCTGGGGGAGTCTCGATGTGGTGAACTATCAGGTTGGTCCGGCCTGGCAGGGGGGAGAACACATCAGCAAACCGCTTCTGCAACTGGGCAATGTCTGTCCTCTGGTCCTCAGAGAGATGGCCCTCACACGGGAGCGGGGTGGGATTGGCCGCTTTTGGCACCTCCGGCCCAAGGTCCTCTCTTTCTGATACTGAGGAAACCAGAGAAACAGACTCCGCCTCCCTCCAGGCTTTGAGGAGGTTCACCACCTCATAATCAACATCCCCCACCTGGCGTGTGACCTCGAAGGGCCCTTGCCACTTAGCCAGGAGTTTAGAGCTGGAAGAAGTAATAAAAGTACCTTTTCTCCCGGTGTGAATTGTCTCAGCTTGGCTGATCTGTTGTACAGCCGTTGTTTCCGTTTCTGGGCCCGGAGCAAATTCTCACGTGACGTCCTACCCAGTGTGTGGAGCTTTGCTCTCAGGTCCAGGACGTACTGGATCTCATTCTTGCCGGGGCTCGGACCTTTCTCCCAGTTTTCCTTAATAAGGTCCAGCACCCCCCTCGGTGTCCTGCAAAACAAAAGTTTAAAGGGAGAAAATCCCGTGGCGGCCTGGGGGACCTCCCGGACTGCAAACAACAGAGGATCGAGCCATTTGTCCCAATTACATTCATCTTCGCTAATAAATTTACGGATCATGGACTTCAGTGTCTTATTCATACGTTCTACCAGCAGGTCTGTCTGCGGGTGGTACAAACTAGTACGAATGGACTTCATGCCCAGTAACCCGTAAAGTTCTCTCAGTGTACGCGACATGAACGTTGTGCCCTGGTCCGTCAGAATCTCTTTCGGGATTCCGACCCGGGAGATGACCTGAAACAGAGCCTGCGCGACACTCTTCACCAAGATGTTGCGCAATGGCACTTGTTGTCTAAAAGAAAACAGTAATGCAGTAAGTAATGCACTCTGTTATTAGGTAGGCTTACTCCTTTGGCCTACTGTAACGCTGTGGGTGCAAGGGGCTCCGGAAGAAGGCAGCGAGAGTGCAGGTTCAATATATTTTATTGTGTATTTTTAGGTTTCTCGTGCTTCCAGCTCGTGAGGCGTCCCGCTCGCTCGTCCTCCTTGCTCGCCGCCTCCCTGGAACTTATATAGGGACACAATTGATCATTATTTCCCCCCAGCTGAGGCTTATTGCCTCCACCTGGCGCCGTTCCCGGAACCACTCCCCCTCTCTTCCCCCCTGCAGCCGAGCCAAAACCACGCCCGCCACCACATACCCCCACCGCTCGACTTAGGCCGGGGAGCCGTCCGGCCTAGCCTACTCCCCACCCTCCCTCGAGAGGGCGGGAGAGGAAGTCTGCCACGACCATCTGTGCCCCCGGCCTATGGACCACCTTGAAGTTAAAAGGCTGTAGAGCCAGATAACACCAAGTGTTCCGGGCGTTGGTATCCTTCATGAGGTGGAGCCATTGGAGCGGGGCGTGGTCCGAACAGAGGGTGAACGAGCGTCCCAGGAGGGAGTAGCGCAGGGAGCCCACCGGATGGCCAGGCACTCCTTCTCCACCGTGCTGTACCTGGCCTCTCTTTCCGACAGTTTGCGGCTGATGTAAAACACGGGGCGGTCAACCCCCTCCACCTCCTGGGACAAAACGGCCCCCAGCCCCCTGTCCGACGCGTCGGTCTGCAGAGTAAAGGGGAGAGAGAAGTTAGGTGTGTGGAGGAGCGGTTCCCCACAGAGAGTCTGTTTTACCTTCTCAAACGCCCGCTGGCACTGCTCCGACCACTGGACCGGATCTGACGCACCTTTCCGGGTCAGGTCGGTCAAGGGGCTGGTGAGGTCCGCAAAGCCGGGGATGAACCGCCTGTAATACCCCGCCAGCCCCAAAAACCGCCTCACCTCTTTTTCGTCTTGGGACGCGGGTAGGCCGCAATAGCTGCTGTCTTTTCCACCTGAGGGCGCACCTGCCCGACCCCCAAGTGGTACCCCAGATACCGTACCTCCCTCCTTCCAACTGCACACTTCCCCGGGTTGGCGGTGAGCCCGGCCCACCTCAGCGACTCCAGCACGGCACCCACCCGCCGCACGTGCTCCACCCAGGTGGTGCTGTGGATGATGACATCATCCAGGTAGGCAGCCGCATATGCGTCGTGCGGACACAGCACCCCGTCCATGAGGCGCTGGAACGTGGCCCGGGGCACCGAACAAGCCAAAGGGAAGCATGGTAAATTGGTACAAACCATACGGAGTGGAGAAAGCAGTTTTCTCTTTGGACTCTGGCAACAGCGGAATCTGCCAGTAGCCCTTAGTTAAATCCAGGGTTGTAAAAAAACGTGCAGTGCCCAGCCGGTCCAGGAGTTCGTCGACCCGGGGAATTGGGTAGGCATCGAATCGTGACACGTCGTTCACCCTGCGATAGTCCACACAGAACCGTACAGCCCCATCTTTCTTAGCCACCAGAACGATGGGGCTACATTGATTCTCCAACATAGTAATAATTCCTCCCGAACTACTTTTCTTTTGTGTTCGGGCATCCTGTAGGGTCGTGACCTTACCGTCACCCCTGGGGGTTCGGGCATCCTGTAGGGTCGTGACCTTACCGTCACCCCTGGGGGAGTCTCGATGTGGTGAACTATCAGGTTGGTCCGGCCTGGCAGGGGGGAGAACACATCAGCAAACCGCTTCTGCAACTGGGCAATGTCTGTCCTCTGGTCCTCAGAGAGATGGCCCTCACACGGGAGCGGGGTGGGATTGGCCGCTTTTGGCACCTCCGGCCCAAGGTCCTCTCTTTCTGATACTGAGGAAACCAGAGAAACAGACTCCGCCTCCCTCCAGGCTTTGAGGAGGTTCACCACCTCATAATCAACATCCCCCACCTGGCGTGTGACCTCGAAGGGCCCTTGCCACTTAGCCAGGAGTTTAGAGCTGGAAGAAGTAATAAAAGTACCTTTTCTCCCGGTGTGAATTGTCTCAGCTTGGCTGATCTGTTGTACAGCCGTTGTTTCCGTTTCTGGGCCCGGAGCAAATTCTCACGTGACGTCCTACCCAGTGTGTGGAGCTTTGCTCTCAGGTCCAGGACGTACTGGATCTCATTCTTGCCGGGGCTCGGACCTTTCTCCCAGTTTTCCTTAATAAGGTCCAGCACCCCCCTCGGTGTCCTGCAAAACAAAAGTTTAAAGGGAGAAAATCCCGTGGCGGCCTGGGGGACCTCCCGGACTGCAAACAACAGAGGATCGAGCCATTTGTCCCAATTACATTCATCTTCGCTAATAAATTTACGGATCATGGACTTCAGTGTCTTATTCATACGTTCTACCAGCAGGTCTGTCTGCGGGTGGTACAAACTAGTACGAATGGACTTCATGCCCAGTAACCCGTAAAGTTCTCTCAGTGTACGCGACATGAACGTTGTGCCCTGGTCCGTCAGAATCTCTTTCGGGATTCCGACCCGGGAGATGACCTGAAACAGAGCCTGCGCGACACTCTTCACCAAGATGTTGCGCAATGGCACTGCCACCGGATATCGGGTTGCGTAATCCATGAGGACTAACACAAAGCGATATCCGCGTGCGCTCCGGTGGAATGGCCCGATGAGGTCCATCCCGATGCGTTCAAACGGAACCTCAGCCAATGGTAGAGGACGTAATAGGGTTATAATGAGCCGCATGGAAAATAGTTTCCCGGCGGATTTTCGGCACCAGCAACTGGGTGTTTTCCTGTCCCGTGTCACAACTCACTCAATATAGTCTATCCCTAATCAATGAAAAGTGCGGATATGACCGCGCTGCGTCAGGGCGCACCCATTGACCATCAATTCTTATCACTTGGTCGAAGGCTGAGCGTAGAGTGTCGTCCCGAGACTGCTCGAGTGGAAAATCTTCCATGGAGTGAAGTTCGGGGACCGACGGAGTCTCCACGGGAGTGCCCCCTCCCCGTCTGCAGCGTCGGGCAACCTCGCGTCACCGCTGAGCACAGCACACATAACGCATGTCCCTGTCGGCCGTGAACGCAGCAGTCCGCCCCATTAGCTTGTTAAACCTCGGCCAATCTGTACCCAAAATTACGGGGTGCGTCAGTCAAGTTCCGGACACTATGGGATACTCGTGAATATCCCCATGCACACACCTTATCCTCACCCGCGATGCCTCTACCAATGCCCTGGGCCGAACCAGGCGTGTACCCCCCTGGATTCTTGCCGGAACGCGGTACGTCGCTCCCGGGCAGGGGAAAGGGGCTGGAGCGCCGGCCACCCGGATCACCTGCCAGCCGCATGCCCCCGCCATCACCTTGAAGGCCTCCAGGAACGCCTGGACATCGTCCTCCTCTTTTGTGTAAACACAGTGGTCTGTCGGGTTCTGAATAAAGTTGTCATCTACTAGGCACATGTGGAGCATCTCATTCCAATTTTGCCTTGACTGCTTCAAGCCGTAGATTGACTTCTCTAGTTTACACACCAGCTCATCTCCCTCCTTTTTGTAACCTTCAGGTTGTTCCATGTAGATATCTTGATCAATGGGGGCGTGTAGGTAAGCTGTTTTCACATCCATTTGATGCTAAATCAAATTGTCTTGGGCTGCCTTCTGCATCACTACACGTATACTTGTCAGATTCGCTGTTGGTGAGAATGTCTCGCTGTAATCTATCCCTGCTCTCTGGCTGTATCCTTTTGCTACAAACCTAGCTTTGTACTGGTCGTTTCCGTCAATGTCTCCCTTGATCCAATACACCCATTTTCCTCCCACTGTCTTCCTGCCCTCTGGTAGCTTAGTCATGGTAAAGGTCTGGTTGTCCTCTAGGGACCTCTTTTCCTCGTCCATTGCTTTCTTCCACTTTCCTGACTCAGTTGATGTCATGGTCTCTTAAAAGGTCAGAGGTACACCACAAACTGCTCGGTAGCAATAATCTACACTAGTGAGTGTACTGTCGTCATCAGCATCTTCCAGAGAATAATCTCTGAGATACCCCGGGGCTTTACGCTCTATGGTAGGGTATCTCCCACTGTCGTGTGGTGTCACCCTAGGGTGCTTCTCACGGTTGTCCTCTGATGCGGATTGTGTACCATCAGTCAATATATCGGTGTTCGGTACACTAGGCTGTGAAGTCTCTACTTCCTTATCGCGATCTCCTATAAGATCCAGTCCTAGCTCCTGTGTCTGAGCCTCATTTTCACAGGTCGTCTTGATGACAAACTTTACCAGCCTGTGCTTCTGCACTTTTCCTTTACCGGGGTAGTAAACTAGGGGGCCGTTTAGGTCTGTGTTCACCAGCTCAAGCGGTGTCTTTACTCTGTCAGTCGGATCTCTGTTTCTCGTCTGCGTGAACTTCCCCTCTATGCATACTGCACATTCTTTACCAGGCCTGCGCTTTGGACCCTTAATGTGCAAGCCCTCTGTCACGTCCTGCAGTTTCAAGATATCGTCAAAATTACAATGACCCATTACCTCATGCCATGTCTGGATATCATGGCTGACGTGACACGCATCATCTAGATCACACTCGGTTTGCAGGTAGTACATTCTCTTGTATACATAGATTTCAAACCTTGCGCCATCCGGTGACTATAACGTCTTTTCCTTCGTAGAAAAACACTTTAGTGGGGGCACCGTTAGCGGGAGCAGCCTTCACTGAGAAGAGTTCTTGAGGGTACGAGGGAATGTAGAGAGCGTTCTTTAAAGTCACTGTACACCGGCGCCCCTCACTGGTTATGAGACATACTTGTGCGTCTCCCCTCCCTTTCACCACTCCGACAGTATGCTTCCCATCGGCGAGCTCCATGCTGTGTCTCTCCGGCCTGAAAGTGCTGTCAAAGCTTTTGAACTTACTCCTATCGTTGAGGATGTGGGACGACGCGCCCGTGTCCACGATCATTCCCCTTCTCTGGGTATGCAGCGCCTTCCCTGAGAGACTGGCATTTCCTGTTTCTGCTCTGAAGGTACGGTCTTCTCCTCCCACGGCTACCCGGTCGCCGTCCGGTTCACAACCGGACCTACGGCCACCGCCGCCATCTTGTACACACGCACACCGGGCGCTCCGTTCACGCTCCTTCTTTGTGCACGCTTTGTCCGTGTGCCCCCTGCTTCTGCAAAAACTGCAACAGACTTTCTCTGTGCAGTCATCCCTTCTGTGGCCCTTTTCTCCGCACCGCCAACACACCATCTCCGCTGGCCCGGTCTTTTTCCTCGGCGCCGCTTGTGCCCTCAGCACCCTTTCTCCTGCCTCTTCTGGGACTGGGTCTGCGTCTTCGGAGGCCTCAAAATTCCTTAACTTTGCTTTGAACTCTCCCAGTGTTATGTCGGCTGAGCCATGCGTCACCATCAGTGTGAACGGCTTGTACTTCTCCGGTCATCCCCTCATGATCATCGCCATCATCAGTCCCTCACTCGGTGCTTCGCCTGCACTCCTGACTGCTGTAATGATCTGCTCAGCTCTGATGATGTATTTGGTTAGTCTCATTGTCAGCTTTCTTCAGCGCTGTCATTGTTATGTACAGGGAAACAATCCGGGGCCTACCTTTTCTGATGTGTTTTCTTAATACTTTGAGGCTCTCTCGGCCCTTGTCCTTTGTGTCTCTGAATATCAGCCCCAAGCTTGTGTTGTCAAGTAGTGGCGCCAATGCACAGTAGGCGTCCGCATTCAGCTTATCATCTTTAGTCCTCTCTTCCTCCGACAGTCGTTCAGCGGGCTCCATCAGGTCTGCTTCAGCCCCACCCCGTGCATGCAGCACAGCATCCTCTCTTCCCAGAGCTCATACTCCTCTGCTCTCCTGTCAAACGTGGGCCACTGGCTCTTGCTTCGGTTTGCTATGGTTGTTTTTAGTTCAGTTTAGCTCCCTTTGATTTAGCGTTAGCTTCCCGGTACTCCCGATGCTAAACTAGCTCTTTTGGATACTTCTGTATGCTAGCGTGGTCGTGCTAGCTATCAACGCACAAGTCCGTCAAACTTTGGAATCATTACCGGTTCCTGGGCCCATAACCTGTTTTTAGGTAGGCTTACTCCTTTGGCCTACCTTCGCAGCGAAGTAATAATACCAGAGGATGAACGGACGTCCAGACGTTTATCTCTTCAGCCATTGAGCTCGTGGCATTGTGTATTACCTGCAAAACATGCTAAACTGCCCGCTCTCGGGAGAGACCCGGTAGAGAGAGAGTAAGGGCGGAAACATTGCCCTTATATGGAACATGGTGCTATCGATATCACGTGACTCCAGTTACAGTTACATGCATCCATACACTCTTACCGCCATGGCCTGTATGCACGCTCACCACGCAAGACTCCATTGCTGGGGGGGAAAAAAACATGTTTAAGCTTGTTCAAAGTTTGCAGCTCAACATTTGGAAAAGCCAGTGGGAGCATGTAGTGTGCTCAGATGAGAGCAAAATGGTATTGTTTGGATGCCCTATTACACACCATGTTTGGAGGAGAAATGGCACTGCACATCACCCTAAAAACACCATACCAACAGTGAGGTTTGGAGGTGCGAACATCATGGTGTGGGGCTGCTTCTCAGCAAATGGTACTAGCAAACTTCACATAATTGAAGGAAGGATGAATGGGCGAATTTACAGAGAAATTCTTGACCGAAATCTGCTGCCATCTACCAGGATGAAGATGAAACTGTTAGGGGTGTAGTCGGTGGACCCAAAAGCACGCACACAACAGCACTATGTCCAGCCGATTCTTTTATTTTGCGCTGTGCCAAGAAGGTTAATCAAAAACAAAGCAGATCTTTCAAAAGGTAAAGCAAAATGCTCCTCAGGCTCAACAGGGGTCGGGAGGGCAACTCCACCGACTTCTTGTAGTCCGAGCTGGGGCAGGGTTCTGGTGTGGAAGCCCGCGGTCCGACACCACAATCACGAGTCTCGTACCGCCGTGTACTCCGTGGTAATACGTGGCTCTGCAGGACCCAAAGAACAAAAAATGCAAAACAGTGAACAAACTCCGAGAGCTCTGTAGACGCACCTGAGACCAGCCTGGGAACTGAGACGAACTGACGACGCGCCTGGGAACACTGAAGGCCTTATACCCGCCACAGGTGATCCCTGCAATGAGCCACAGCTGAGCTCCCAAGAGAGGGGCAGAGCTGAAGGTGGGGCCCAGAGGTGGAAACTATATGGAAAAAAACAGACAGGGCAAAAAAACAACAGATATGCAGATCGGGTTCCTAACAGTACCCCCCCCCCCCTCAACGGGAGCCCCTTGGCGAACCGCTCAGACGATCTGGGTTCCGACGTCGGAAATCTCTAATGAGCTCCGGGTCCATGATCCGGGAACGGGGCACCCAACATCGCTCCTCTGGTCCGTAACCCACCCAGTCCACCAAGTACTGATGCCCCCTTCCCCGACGGCGCACATCCAGAAGTCGATTAACAGTGTAGACGGGCCCCCCCTCAATGAGACGGGGGGGTGGAGGGGGTTCTGGAGGGGGGTTGAGATGGCTGGAGACCACTGGCTTAAGGAGGGAGACATGGAATACTGGGTGAATCCTCATGGAGCGTGGCAACTGTAATTTGACAGAGACTGGGTTGATGATTGAGATGATGGGGAAGGGACCGATATATCTGGCGGAGAGCTTTCTAGACTCAGTGCGCAGGGGGATGTCCTTGGACGAGAGCCACACAGACTGGCCGATTCGGTAGGTGGGGGCAGATGCGCGTTTTCGGTCCGCCACCCTCCTGTTCTGCTCTGCTGTGCGAAGCAACGCTGCTCGAGCCGCTTTCCAGGCTCTCCTACAACGACGGGCATTGCTCAGGACTGATGGAACAGCAACCTCAACTTCCTGGCTGGGGAACAGGGGGGCTGATATCCCAAGGAGGCCTCATATGGGGACAGGCCAGTGGCCGTTGACGTGTGGGAATTGTGGGCGTACTCAATCCATGGAAGGTGACGGCTCCATGAGGAGGGATCGGTGGTGGTCGCACACCTGAGGAAGGCCTCGAGCTCCTGGTTCAGCCTCTCTGTCTGACCATTAGTCTGGGGGTGGAATCCTGAAGAAAGGCTGGCCGTGGCTCCGAGGGTGTGACAGAATGCCTTCCAAAGCTGGGAGGAGAACTGCGGGCCACGGTCGGAAACTATGTCTGCAGGGATGCCATGAAGCCGAAAGACATGCTGAACCAGCAAATCGGCGGTCTCACAAGCTGATGGGAGCTTGGGCAAGGGAACGAAATGAGCCGCCTTCGAAAAACGGTCCACCACCGTCAGAATGACAGTGTGGCCGTCGGATGGAGGGAAACCAGTTACAAAGTCCACTGCGATGTGTGACCATGGACGTTGGGGTACCGGGAGTGGTCGCAGCAGACCCATCGGGGTGCGGTGTGATGCCTTGTTGCAGGCACATGTAGTGCAGGCCAGCACATACGAACGAGCGTCCTCCTCAAGGGATGACCACCAGAAACTGCGGCGAAGCCACTGTATCGTTCGTCGGATACCAGGATGACCAGAGAGGCGGGACTCATGGGCCCACCTTAGGACCTTGGAACGGACGGACACCGGAACAAACAGGCGATTCGGCGCCCCCCCCCCCCGGGGTCGGGTTGGGTGTTCTGGGCCTCACGTACCACCCTCTCGATCTCCCAGGTAACCGCTCCAAGCACGCACGAG
Source organism: Pungitius pungitius (assembly GCF_949316345.1). Classification (NCBI taxonomy): domain Eukaryota; kingdom Metazoa; phylum Chordata; class Actinopteri; order Perciformes; family Gasterosteidae; genus Pungitius; species Pungitius pungitius. The sequence continues at coordinate 4,199,811 of NC_084916.1, forward strand.
GCAGGAAGGATGGTGTCCAGAGTTGAGTCACCCTCCTCGGGGCCAAACTGACGGGAGAGGGCGTCCGGCTTTGTGTTCTTGTGTCCCGGCCGATAGGTGATTGTAAAATTAAAACGTGCAAAAAATAAAGCCCAGCGGGCCTGGCGTGAGTTGAGACGTCGGGCCGTATGAATATATTCCAAATTGCGGTGGTCGGTCCAGACAACAAAGGGGTGTGTCGCTCCCTCCAACCAGTGCCTCCACTCCTCTAAGGCTAACTTGACTGCCAACAGTTCTCTGTTGCCCACGTCGTAGTTCCTCTCTGCCCGGGAAAGTCTGTGAGAGAAGAAAGCACAAGGGTGGAGTTTAGAGTCGACAGCTGACCGTTGGGATAGTACGGCTCCGACGCCGGTGTCTGAGGCGTCAACTTCGACAACAAACTGGCAGGTCTCGTCTGGGTGGACCAGGATTGGGGCTGTGGCGAAACGGCCCTTGAGGGCGCAAAAGGCCTTGTCTGCTGCTGGGGACCAAGAAAAAGGTACCTTGGAGGAGGTGAGTTGAGTCAGGGGTGCAGCTGTACGGCTGTAGTCCCGTATGAATCGTCTATAGAAATTAGCAAACCCCAGGAACTGCTGTAGCTTCTTACGAGAGGTGGGTACGGGCCATTCCGTCACTGCCTTTACCTTCTCCGGGTCCTTTCTCACTTGCCCCTCCTCGATGAAGACACCCAGGAACTGCACGGAGGTGACGTGGAATTCACACTTCTCAGCCTTAATGAATAGTTTATTCTCCAGCAGTCGCTGCAGAACCTGGCGGACATGGTTAATGTGCTCTTGGGGATTGGGAGAGAAGATGAGAATGTCGTCAATGTACACAAACACAAACCGGTTAAGAAAGTCACGTAGCACGTCATTGACCAGTGCCTGAAAGACTGCAGGGGCATTAGTCAATCCAAATGGCATCACCAAGTATTCAAAGTGTCCCAACGGTGTATTAAAGGCAGTCTTCCATTCATCCCCCTCCCGAACACGCACCAGATGATAAGCGTTGCGGAGATCCAGTTTTGTGAATATCTTGGCTCCAGCTAAGGACCCGAAAACAGAGGAGATAAGCGGTAATGGGTATTTATTCTTGATAGTAATTAGATTCAAACCTCTGTAATCGATGCAGGGACGGAGGGTCCCGTCCTTCTTGGAGACGAAGAAGAATCCCGCTCCCACCGGTGAAGAAGAGGGACGAATGATTCCTGCAGCAACAGAGTCCGTGATGTATCTCTCCATGGCTTCGCGCTCAGGCCGGGTGAGATTATATAGCCGGCTTGTGGGAAGTGGAGCGCCCGGGAGCAAGTCAATGGCGCAATCATAGGGGCGATGAGGAGGAAGTGAGAAGGCCCGCTCCTTGCTAAATGCCTCTGCTAGGTCCTGGTACTCCTCAGGCACCGCGGGGAGGCTGAGGGCGGTGTCTGGTTTGCTTGAGGGTGGAAACTGACGGGGAACTGCAGACCGGAGGCAACGAGAGTGACACGTGGAGCTCCAGCCTGTGATCCTACCCCCTGCCCAATCAATCTGGGGATTATGATCCTTGAGCCAGGGAAGGCCCAAGAACAGCGGTGTTTGAGGGGAAGGGAAAACATAGAACTGGATCCTCTGACTGTGATTCCCAGACACGAGTAGGGAGATGGGTTGAGTCCGGTGTGTTATCTCAGCCAATGAACTGCCGTCTAACGCGCTCACCAGCTGAGGCCGTTCTAATGCTTCCAGAGTGATGTCTTGACTCATAACAAAAGTGGTGTCCAAAAAGTTCTGTTCGGCCCCTGAGTCAATAAGTGCGGAAAGGTGCACAGGTCCAGACGAAAGGTACAGGGTGACAGGAAACAATGATTGGGGCCAGGAAGGAGGAACCTCCCCTGAATCGCTCGCCAGCACCCCCACTCTTACCGGCGAGCTCTCTCTTTTGGCCGACCAGGACAGACGGCCAGGCGGTGTCCCAACTGCCCACAGTAGAGACAGCTTCCGGAGCGAAAACGCCTCTCCCTTTCCTCAGGAGAGAGGTGGGCCCGTCCTAGCTGCATCGGCTCCTCTGGCTCCATGGGGGAAGGTGCTGAGGTGGGAGAGAGGTGGCGTGCAGGGCTGCATTGTTGAAAAGGGCTCGTAAACTGAAAGGTGGAGGTGAAAGTCAGCTGCCGAGCAGGGATGGTGGGCCTGTTGTTCCTCTCCCGACGGCGTTCCCGAATACGGTTATCAATGTTGATGGAGAGTGTGAGTAGCTCCTCTAATGACTCAGGCACCTCCCGGACAGGAAGCTCATCCTTTAACAGATCTGAAAGGCTGTTGCGATAAATCCCCTTTAGCGCCTCCTCGCCCCAACCAGACTCCGTGGCCAGGATTTGGAAATCGACAGCATACTCTGCGGCGTTGGTCGTCCCCTGGCGAAGACTGAGCAGATGCTGGACCACATCCCTGGCGTAAACCGGGTGGTTGAAGACCTTCTTGAACTGCTCTATGAAGGACGGGTAGGTGACTCGGTCTGCACTGCGCCTGCTGAGCCACGCTTCAGCCCACACCAGCGCCTCGCCACGCAGTAAGCCCACTGTGTAGGCTACCCTAGCATTGTCTGAAGAAAAAGTGCGGGGTTGCTGGTTAAAAACAAATTCACACTGTAGCAGGAACCCTCTGCACTCCCCGGACGCCCCATCAAAAGGTACGGGTGAGGGGACAAAAGATTCACGGATGCTGGATAAGTCCTCATGCACCGGTTCAGGAGGAGGTGGACGTTGGAGCGTCAGGTTCTGCATCATGCCTCCGAGCTCTGTCATCTGGGCCCCGAGGGTACGCTGGGAGTCGTGTAGTTCCTGCAGCACCTGCTGGTGTTGCCCGAGAAGAGTGCCATGGCTGGAAACCGCCCTCTGCAGGTGGTCCTTAGAGGGGGGTGCTGCTGCGGGGGCTGGGTCCATTATTTGGTCAGTTCGTTCTGTTAGGGGTGTGTAGTCGGTGGACCCAAAAGCACGCACACAACAGCACTATGTCCAGCCGATTCTTTTATTTTGCGCTGTGCCAAGAAGGTGAATCAAAAACAAAGCAGATCTTTCAAAAGGTAAAGCAAAATGCTCCTCAGGCTCAACAGGGGCCGGGAGGGCAACTCCACCGACTTCTTGTAGTCCGAGCTGGGGCAGGGTTCTGGTGTGGAAGCCCGCGGTCCGACACCACAATCACGAGTCTCGTACCGCCGTGTACTCCGTGGTACTACGTGGCTCTGCAGGACCCAAAGAACAAAAAATGCAAAACAGTGAACAAACTCCGAGAGCTCTGTAGACGCACCTGAGACCAGCCTGGGAACTGGGACGAACTGACGACGCGCCTGGGAACACTGAAGGCCTTATACCCGCCACAGGTGATCACTGCAATGAGCCACAGCTGAGCTCCCAAGAGAGGGGCAGGGCTGAAGGTGGGGCCCAGAGGTGGAAACTATATGGAAAAAAACAGACAGGGCAAAAAAACAACAGATATGCAGATCGGGTTCCTAACAGAAACGAGGGTGGACATTTCAGCAAAACAATGATCCCAAACACACAGCCAAGGGAACGCTCAACTGGTTTCAAAGAAAGAAAACAAAGCTGCTAGAATGGCCCACAATTACCTGACTCAAATCCCATTGAATCTATGGAAAGAACTGAAGATCAAGATTCATAGAAGAGGCCCACGGAACCTTCAAGATTTGAAAACTGTGTGGAAGAATGGGCCCGAATGACATTTTCAAAACTTTTCACCCTCTGAGTGTTTGTTAATAACAGGAAATAGATTTATTCTCAGAGATTTGCAAAACGTTTTAGTGACCAGTGCTGAAATAAAAACTCCTAAATATGACTTATGAATTCAGACAAAAAGGACATTGGAGGATTGTGAAACATAATTCGAAACTCTCAGACACCTGCAGACATTTTACTGTGCTGAGACTTTTAAATATTCTAATTCATCCCGCTAATACTGATATAAAGTAAAACAGATCAGTAACATTTATTGCCAAAATGTTATACATTTCTTTTGTCCAGTAGGCACGTAACACAGTCACTGAAAAATGGGTTCTCGTTTCAGGTTCTCGTTCCCTTTGTGTTCATTTCTAAAGCCTCGCATTAAGACGTACATCCCTTTATGTAAGACGCTGCGCTATTTGCAGTTCGTATTGTGTCCACCCGCTACAGCGGCTCATGTGCTTCTTCAAGCGCGTTCCTGGTTTCAAAACTTCGCCAATCACTCCTAACATCTTGTCGAAGGATCTCAGCATCATTAAATGAATTCAAAACTAGAAGAAGAAGCATATTCTGACCGGCTGTACGCTCTCGTTTAACTTCCGCTTAGTTCATGTCCAATACAGTCTGTTAATGTACAAATGTCAGCTGTTTATTACTGAATCTTACAGACACAAACCACACTGATGGCATAAAGGAGAGTTATAGCCCCGTTATTATTGGACATGGCTAACAAACTGATTTCTATCCCTGAAAGTCAGGAACACAAATGATGATCTGAATATGTGACTTATTTAATATTTCATTTCAGAATATAATGTTTTAGAAGCTAAATCATAAATATCAAAGTAAACATTTATTTCTGTATTTATTGAGTTGTTAAACACAGCAAATGTTATCAGGGTGTCTTGGATGTTCTGTGTTTCTTTTGAATTCTGTTTGCAGGAAAACAACATCATTATTGATTTATTAAAGTGTGACATCAGAAGTGAAAATGATTCCTTTTTGGTTCCAGGGATTCACTCTCTGAAGTATTTCTTCACTGGGTCCTCTGGAGTCCCAAACTTCCCAGAGTTTGTATCTGTTGGGCTGGTGGATGAAGTAGAGTTTGTTCACTATGACAGTAACACCAGGAGAGTAGAACCCAGACAGGACTGGATGAGCAGAGTCACAGAGGATGATCCTCAGTACTGGAAGAGGTACACTGAGCTCCTTATGGGCAAACAGCAGGACTTCAAAGCCAACATTGAAACAGCAAAACAACGCTTCAACCAAACTGGAGGTTTGTTTATGTTTCACACTATGTTTATATTTACATCCTTTTGTTAGTACATAAACACACACACAGATTAAACAGTTGGAGGTCTTTTCCTGACTGAAACATTTTCTGCTTCCAGTTCCTAAATATAAGGATATAAACATACTTTTCTGTGTTGTTGAGGATAAATATTTCCCCTCATCCTAACTAGAACTCCAGGTTAGACAACCCAGTCTCACAGCAAAATATATATATTACCTACATTGGTCCACAAGGAAAGTTTTAGTGTGTAAATGCAATTTCGAGCATGAAGCCTAAAAAACGCCTATAGGACTAAAAGGGTTAAACCAGATGCAAGCTGGCTAACACTCTTGACACTTGATCCTAGTTCAGGTTGACTTCCTCTATATCATATACATTTTCTTCAAATATTACTGTACAGATTTTGAGAAAAGTGAAGGAAAAGTCAATAATGCCATTGTATTTTTCTTTTTTTAATCTTTGAACTCTTTAAACCAGATCCAAGCTGGGTAATACACTATTGACACTTAATCAGGATCAGGAAACGTTTATTGCCATCATATGTTTGACATACATGGAATTTGACTTGGCGGTTGGTGCATGACGGAAGACAGTACAATAATGGACAACAGACAACGTAGTGCAGCAATAAGATCAAAATATAAAATATATGCTATGGGTTAGTACGCTAAAGCTATAGGTTAGAAAGTTAAGAAATAATGATAAATTACAGCAGCTAAACAGAAAGTTACAAGTGAAAGTGACAAAGTGTATGTACATGAGAGTGAGAGTCAGTCGGCTCGGTTGAAAACCCAACTGCCGAAGGGAAGGTACTGTTAGTGTGGCGGGAAGTCCGGGGTGAGAGGGGTCGACTACAATCTTTCTAGCCCGCTTAAATGTCCTGGAAGCGAACAAGTCCTGGAGAGACTAAAGATTGCAGCCAATCACCCTCTCTGCAGAGATGATTACACGCTACAACCTGCCCTTCTCCTTTGCTGTGGCTGCACCGTACCACACGGTGATGGAGGAGCAGAGGATGGACTCGATGATGGCCGTGTAGAGGTCCACCATCATCGTCTTTGGCAGGTTGAATTTTTTCAGCTGCCTGAGGAAGAACATCCTCTGCTGAGCCTTTTTGGTGCTGGAGCTGATGTTTAGCTTCCACTTCAGGTCCTGGGTGATGATGGACCCCCGGAAACAGAAGGAATCCACATTGGTGATGGGGGAGTCACACAAGGTTAGGGGGGAAGGTGGGGCTGCGTTCTTCCTGAAGTCCACAACCATCTCCACTGTCTTCAAGGTGTTGAGCTCCAGATTGTTATGGCTGCACCACAACACCAAATGGTCAGACTCCCACCTGTAGGCGAGCTAGTCCCTACCAGAGATCAGTCCAATGAGGGTGGTGTCATCCGCAAACTTCAGGAGCTTGACGTACTGGTGACTGGAGGTGCAGATGTTGGTGTGCAGGGAGAAGAGCAGGAGGGAAAGAACGCAGCCTTGGGGGGAACCGGTGCTGATGGACCAAAAGGCAAAGACATGTTTCCCCAGATTGACGTGCTGCTTCGCTTTGGACAGGAAGTCAGTGATCCACTTGGTGGAGTCGGGCCCGTGCAGCTGAGAGTTTGTTCTGCAGCAGAGACGGGATGATTGTGTTGAAGGCAGAGCTCACGTCCGCAAACAGGATCCTGGCGTAGGTTCCTGGGGAGTCCAGATGCTGGAGGATGAAGTGGAGGGCCATGTTGACAGAATCGTCTACAGTCCTGTTGGCTCTGTAGACAAACTTCAGGATGTCCAGAGGAACCTCTCTATAACCATGTACATTTCCATCAAATATTACTGTGTACTTTTTAAGATTGAAGGCAAAGTCAGCAAAAATGCCACTATAGTTGTCATTTTCTTTCCTCGATGCCCATGTATATTTCCATAAAACTTTACTGTACAGTTTGTGTTACTCCTCTAAAGAGAGGATACCGTAACACGCTGTCACACGTGAGCTGGCCACAAGGTGGGTGAAGTGAAAAAATTGTGTGGCCGCACAAGCAGAACCAACAAAACACAGTATTGTTTCAACAAGGTTTATTTTACCTATAATACGGTAGTGGGGGAAAAGGAACTGAGCCGAACCAAAGCAGAGAAATTAACCAATGAAAAAGACTCAAACCTATCTAGTCCAAACCCAGTCTGCTAAACTCTCTATGATAAATACAGGGGGTGGTCCGCCCCGGTTCTTTCCTAGTGTATATAGACAGAGGTTTATCTACGGGTAGTATGTAAACCCCAGGGTCTCTTACCTACACACTCCCATTGTGCGGTCCCCTTTTCCCAACTGAAGAAACAAAAACTGAATAGTACAAACAACGTGATAAAAACAGACAGAATAACAAAAATAACTTAACCTTCACCAGTTCAAATGACCAAATGCATATGTAAACAAAACAAAATGTCACTTGAACACAGCTCCGCTCAAAACAATAGTTCCTTCCAAAAGTTATTTTTCACAACAGTCCTTCTGCTCTCTCCAACAGCTCTGCCGCTTGTTTTTCCCTCCCGACCTCCTTTTAAGCCATGCATCCTGAGGTTGATTGACTGTGGGTGAGGGTGACTAGTGGGAGCGGGCAGTGGAGATTACTGCATGGTGGGTGTGTCAGAACACCTGTGGGAACACAAATCAAAACACACACACACACCCCCTCCCACAAGCAGGCCGAGGCACGAAACAGTTTGAAATAAGAGAAAGTCCGCCCAGTTGGTCTTTTGTCCCCTTCAGTGCAGACCACAGGATGTACGGTCCGGGGGCCCCTATCGAGGCCTTTCTCCTCCTCACCCAGCAATCCATTCTGTGCTTGCCCTGGCATAACATTTCTAACTAGAAAATCCATTTCTTAATGAAAATGTGTTTAAATGCATAAAGCTGAAATTAATTTTTATAAAGTTGCTTAAAATACAGAAATGAGAAAAGCTGAAATGAACTTGAAATAATTGCGAAATGGGAGAAGCGTATATGAATTTAAAAAAATACAGTAATAAAAGCTGAAAAGAATCCTAATCATTGCTGAAAGAATAGACATAGGAAAAGCTGAAATTAATTTTAAAGAATTGCGAAAAATACAAATATGGGAGAAGCTGATTTGAATTTGAAAAAAATACAGAAATAATAAAAGTTGAGAATTAAAACATGTATTTTGGTAGTAATAGAAGTAGTAGTACTAGTTATAGTTGTACTAGTGGTAGTAGCAGTAGAAGAAAGTACTAGTATTTGAAAGAGCAGTTCATACTTACATACATACAACAAAACAGCTTCATTCTGTGCTTTATGGTTGAGGTACAGATAATCATTGAGGCTTTTATTGTGTTTTTATGTGTGCAGCGCTTTTCTAGTCTTCTGACCACTCAAAGCGCTTTAACGCTACATGACATCCTTCACCCATTCATATACTAATGACAAGACCTACCATACACAGTGGAACCTGCCCATCAGTAACTAACATTCACACACTGTAGTCCCAGCTAGAGGAGCAATGCTGGGAAGTGAAAGTTAAGTGTCTTGCCCAAGGACACATTGACATGCAGGTTAGCCGGGCCTGGGATTAAAACCGCCAACCCTTTGATTGGAGGACGTCCCCACTCACCCACAGTGACCCTAAACTAAGAAAACTAAGAAATTATTAATCTATGGGCCTCATCAAACATTACAGTAAGATTTCCCTCCATGGTGGGTTCATTTTGAAATTATGGGATTGGGGGGTGGGCAAGCAAGGGAGTTCATGATGATGGTCTGTTGATAGAAAGCATAGCTGCGTCATGTGACTCCACTAATCAGCAGTTATAGTTCAGCTGTGTGAGACAGAGTGCAGCACGCGTGTGAAACTATCCACTGCAAAGGAGCACCTCGGGAGGAGGGGGGGTGGAGACAAGGAAAGGAAGGTTCTGAAATGTCCCTTGTAAAACCTGAATACCTTCAGGTCATGTCAGACTGCACTAATCAGCTAATACGGATCAGCTGTGAGTCACAGAGACGCACGTCTGTAAATAACTGTGACCACGAAGAAAAATCGGAAGTTATCATAATAGGCCCAGAGCGCCTTCAAAGTCAGCTGTCGCGTGAAACAGTCTCTATGAATGGAATTGCTCTGGTATCCAACAGCACCGTCAGAAATCTTGGAGTTCTCTTCGACCAGGATATGTCCTTCAACTCTCATATAAAGAAGTCTTAAAGGACTGACTTTTTTCATCTACGTAATAAATCAAAAATCAGGAACTTCCTGTCTCAAAGTGATGCAGAAAAACTAGTTCATGCATTTGTTACTTCTAGACTGGATTACTGTAATTCTTTGTTATCCTGCTGCTCTTGTAAATCGCTTAAACCTCTCCAGTTGATTCAGAATGCTGCAGCACATGTATTAACAATAACTAAGGAATGGGATCATATAACTCCTGTATTAACTTTTAAGGCACTGGCTTCCTGTTAAATCAAGAATTGAATTTAAGGTACTTCTTCTCACCTACAAGGCACTTGCTGGTGAGGCACGGTCTTATCTTAAAGAGCTTGTTACACCGTATTGCCCTACAAGGCATGTGCGCTCCGTAGATGCTGGGCTACTTGTGGTTCCTAGAGTTTTAAAAAGTAGGTCGGGGGCCAGAGCCTTCAGTTATCAAGCTCCTCTTTTGTGGAACCAGCTTCCACTTTCAGTCCGGGGGGCAGACTCGGTCAGCTCATTTAAGATAAAGCTTAAAACGTTCCTCTTTGATGTTGCTTTTAGTTAGGGTTGGCTCAGGTCAGCCTGGACCAGCCCTTAGTTAAGCTGCTCTAGGCTAAGACTGCCGGGGGACTTCTTACGACACACCGAGCCCCTCTCTCACTCTCACACTCTCACTCTCTCCTTCCACAATAATCCATGTTTTATTAATGTACATCACTAATTCAGCTTCTTTCTGGGAGTTCTTTGTGCTTTCTCGCCTAGCAGGTCTCCGTGGATCGTAGTTTTGTGCGGACCCTGGTTCTGACTCCTGGCATGGCTGTGCTGATGTTGGTTTATGATGACAGTAATATTAATCATAATTATAGTAAGCATCATTACTTTAAATATGATTCATATTACTGTCATCATAAACCAACCTCTTTCTGCTCTCCCTCCCCACAGAAGCCTCTGTGGATGGTGGTTCTATCTGATGGTGGTTGTCCCTGCAGTGGTCCTGCTGTACACTTGTTCTGCTACTTGCAATTACTTGTATCATTTCTGTTAGAGGATTTGAATGTATTGTACATTTTTACGTCAAGCCATTTGTCCCAATTACGTTCATCGTCGCTAATAAATTTACGAATCATGGACTTCAGCGTCCTATTCATCCGCTCTACCAACCCGTCGGTCTGGGGGTGGTACACGCTCGTGCGGACGGACTTAATGCCCAGTAACCCGTAAAGTTCTCCCAGTGTGCGCGACATGAACGAGGTGCCCTGGTCTGTTAGAATCTCTTTCGGGATTCCAACCCGGGAGATGACCTGAAACAGAGCCTGCGCGATGCTCTTTGCAGAGATATTGCGCAATGGCACTGCCTCCGGATACCGGGTTGCGTAATCCATGAGGACTAACACAAAGCGGTATCCGCGTGCGCTCCGGTGAAATGGCCCGATGAGGTCCATGCCGATGCGCTCGAACGGAACCTCCACCAATGGTAGCGGCCGCAGCGGGGCACGTGGTATGGCTGGTGAATTAACCAATTGACACTCTGGGCAGGACGCATGCCTGGCCAATAAAATCGGGCCATTATCCGGTCTAGTGTTTTCCCGTATCACATGTGACCCGCCATCGGATTATAGTGAGCCGCCTGGAAAACCATTTCCCGGCGGCTTTTCGGTACTAACAACTGGGTGTTTTCCTGCCCTGTTCGAGTGTCACGACTCACTCTATACAGTCTGTCCCTAATCAATGAGAAGTGCGGGTACGACTGTGCTGCGTCAGGGCGCACCAAATGACCATCAATTCTTATCACTTGGTTGTAGGCTGAGCGTAGAGTATCGTCACGAGACTGCTCGAGTGGAAAATCTTCCATGGAGCGGAACTCGGGAACCGCCGGGGTCTCCTCGGGAGGCTCCGCCGGTTCCCCCTCTCCCCCGGCGGCGTCGGACGACCTCGCGTCACCGCTGAGCACCGCACACATACCGCATGTCCCTGTCGGTCGTGAACGCACCCCCGCAGCCTGCCCCATTAGCGTGTTAAATCCCTCCCAATCCGTTCCCAAAATTACGGGGTGCGTCAGGTGGGAGCTAACCACGACCTTTATTCTATATTTTTTTTCCCTGAACCGAAGTTCGACAGACACTATGGGATACTCGTGAATGTCCCCGTGCACACACCTTATTTTCACCCGCGACGCTTCTACCAATGCCCCTGGCCGAACCAGGCTCTGGTGTATCATGGACTGCGAACAGCCCGAATCCACCATCGCCTGGCGTGTACCCCCCTGGATTCTTACCGGAACGCGGTACGTCGCTCCCGGGCCGGGGGAGGGTGATGGAGCGCCGGCAACCCGGATGACCTGCCCCACCTCCATCAGCGGGCACTCCCTCCGCAGATGGCCAGGCTGCCCACACTTCCAGCACTCCTGCCCTGGCGTTTGAGAACCTCCGGGTGGGTCAGGAAGAGTGCCGGGGCTTGCTGCGGTCGGGGGGTCCCGGTGTCGGGTCATCGGCTCCCGCCGTGGGGCTGGTCGGGGTCGCCCTGTGGTCAGCTGCTGGCCCCCTCCCCGTGGTGCGGCTGCTTCCAGGGTCGAGGGTGGCGCGCCCTCCCGGCCGTCGCGCCCGCTGGGGTGCACCGCCAGGTGGTCCTCGGCCAGGGTGATGGCTGCCTCCAGCGCCGGTGGGCGGTGGTACCGGACCCACGCCGCCGTGCGGGCCGGGAGCCCCTCCACAAACTGCTCCAGTACCACCTTCTCCACGACCTCCGACGCCGTCCCCACCCCGTTCGGCTGGAGCCACCTGGCGGACGCGTCCCGGAGCCGCTGCCCGTAGGCGAAGGGTCGGTCCTCCGGTCCCAGCCTGGCACTCCGGAATCGCCGGCGGTGGTCCTCGGGCAGCAGTCCCAGCCGGTCGACCACGGCCTTCCGCACCGCAGGGTAGTCCCGCCGGGCCGCCGGGGGAAGCCCTATGGCGGCCGTCTGCGCCTCCCCGGTCAGCAGCGGGAGCAGCCTCACGGCCCATTCCCCCTCCGGCCATCCGCACGCCTCCGCCGTTCCCTCGAAGACTTCCATGAACGCCTGGGTGTCGTCCTCTGCTGTCATGCGGTGGAGGGTCAGGCTTGCCAACGCTGTCGGCCCCGGTGGTGGAGGTGCGGGTCCCGACCGCTCCACCAATTGCTCCAGCGCCTGGGCCTGCCTCCCCACCTGGACCTGGAGCATCCCCATGAACTGACGGTTCGCCTGATTATCAACATGAACGTTGATAATCAGATGATGACTAAACTCTTTAATCAAGCAAATATGTCAACATGTTCTCTCTCTCTCTCTCTCTCTCTCTCCCTCTCTCAGGTGTCCACATTTACCAGTTCATGGTCGGCTGTGAATGGGATGATGACACCAACAAGGTCAAGGGTTATAATCAGCATGGTTATGATGGAGAAGACATCATATCATTTGACCTGGAGACAGAGCAATGGGTTGCTCCAAAACAGCAGCATGTCATCCCCAAACAGAAGTTAGATCATAACAGAGCTGATATAGCATACTGGAAGAACTACCTGACTCATTTGTGTCCCGAGTCGCTGAAGAAGTACGTGAACTACGGGAGGAGCTCTCTGATGAGAACCGGTAGGATCACATGATCTAATGTCCTTCCATGGACACGTTGCTCCTAGACCTTCTGTTGTTTCATAGCAACATGTCAGCAACACACAGAGAACCACTGTGTCTCCCAAATGTCTCCCCCCCTTAACTCCTTCTCTCCTTCACTGCATTCCCTCCCTCACTTCCCCCCTCACACCTGTCCCCACTCTGTCCCTCCATTCTGTCTTTGTCTCTGCTGTGTTTCTGTCCATCTCGCTAGTCTCTTTACTCTCTCACACTGTCCTCCTCCCTTTCTAATCTGTCTGACCCCTCTTCATCTGTTTGTCTCCCTTCTTTAATCAATGAAACTTTAGATATATTTATTTCCATTTCATTCTTCTTCTGAACTTAAATACATTATAAATACACTACATCAAAGATGAGTGATATTAATACACATTAAATATTAATAAAGGACCTCTTACCCGTCCCTCTGTTGTGTCTCCAGAGCGTCCCTCAGTGTCTCTCCTCCAGAAGACTCCCTCCTCTCCAGTCAGCTGCCACGCTACAGGTTTCTACCCCGACAGCGCCACCCTCTATATTATATATATTTATATATTATATATATAAATATATATAATATTTATTTCTATATGTCCATAAGAAGAAATAATACATGTGATTCATGTTATTTGTGATTGCTCATCATGTGTCTTCCTGCTCTTTGTCCTCAGTTTGCTTCTTTACAAACTTGTTGCACTGGAATCTGCCCGGCAACTGATGACTTTATAACGTCAGGAGGTTCTGTTGCTCTTTTAAATACATCTTCTTATTGATGTATGTACGTATATAATGTTATGCCTACATTATAAAATACTAATATGTATGTATACATTCATATATTTGAACAAATCTTTGCAGGGCCTTTCTACTTTACTATATAAAGAAAATTGTTTATTTCTTCACTGCTAGAATCTTGGCACCTTTAAAGTTGAACTTAAGGTAAAGAAAACAAACATCCTCACAGACCTGTGAAGCTTAAGACGTTTAACCTTTTTTCATACCGACCAATATACTTCCTTTGTCAAAAGTGTTTGTGGTTCTGCCTGGAAACAGATGACATCAGAGCCGTTCTCAAAATGATATCATTTCATTATACATTAAACTATGAATATGTAATCAACCTAAATATATACACGTATAATTTGCCCTGTGATATGACCCAGTTCATTTAATATTAATTAGTATTTAATAGTCATTTAATAGTCAGACTGTGACCAGTCATCAGGAACACGAGAGCTTTGAACATTTTACCCAACAGCTTTAGTTCTGGGAAGATTTGACACTTCCTGTATGTTTTAATCACATTTCATGCCCATCAATAATAAAACTAATTGATGTCACCTTCACACCAGGCATCCAAAAAATTGTTTTTCATAGCTGAATTATTATTTGAAAAAATATTTATTGTACTTTGACAACAGGATTTCTTTGAAAGAAATAATGTGGTTGACAGTAAAAGGACAGAAAAACTGAAAGAATAAAAAGGCTTTAAGATGTAATTCTTCCCATTTTCATCAACATGTGACCCCCTCACCGTCAGGTGACAAGGGTGCAGGTTGAAGGGAGGCAGGACTCAAGCAAGGATCTTCCAAAACAAGTGCTCTTTATTCCAAAAAACCAAAACCGAGGAAAACCGTGCACCAACGAGAACTTGACATCAGACAATGACTCGACAAAGGACAACTGGCACACAGGGCTTAAATACACAAGGGAGGTGCAGGTGATTGGACACAGGTGGAATCAATCAGGCAATCACAGGACAAGGCAGGAAGTGAAGTTAACCCAGGACCACAAGGAACATGAAACTTCAAACTAAAACAGGAAGAGAGACCAAACCGTGACACTCAATTTTTTTCTTGGTTGGTTCATGTCAATCATCACAGGACAGCAGGGCTGTATTTGGGATTGGTGTGTTGTGTTGGTGAAAGTATTTTAAACAGCATGTGTGGTCAACACAAAGAACACACTAGTACACAGAAACATGTGAGAACCACCACACACAGCACCTGCATTACATCACTAGCAACAAACAGCACCCAATGAGCTCAGCAGTTTAGTGACACTTTGGTCCTGTAGACTTCAGGTTCTTGTGGAAGGAAAGAAACGTTTGGAGAGCATTTCTCTGCTGTGAGACATCAGTGGGATCATCTCCAAAATCACTACTAGAAAAGTGCACAAAGAAGCTTCTGGAAAGAAAGGCATCATCAGTCGTGTTCAGAGTGCTGAGCATTCAGAACATTCCCTTCCTGTAGCGGTGGATCAGCTCGGAGACGTCGTCCTTACACACCTTTATCCAGCCGTCCTGCTGCATGTGGTACACTGCACACACACACACACATTACTCCAATGTACACATAAGGACACAGATGTTTCCAGTGGTCACAGACCATGGCTACATACATTGCATTGCTCTCTTCCCTTATTTCTGATGCATCTCTTAAGGTCAATTTATTATATTTCTTCTATTTGCTACTTTATAATGGAACACAAATCGACAGTCAAAGCATACGATTTTATAACCCTTTGAAAAACAGAAAAAACTGTATATTTCTGTTGAAAAAGTGAGGAACCACAGAGGATCATTGGTGTTACAACGTTAGGCTGAAACCTTTAGTCAGTTGTACATAATATATTTTATTTTAAGCAACTTGGATGAACGTTTTCTTGACACTGAATTGAGGAAATAATTTGCAGTCAAAATAGATGTAAATTGTTGTCCTACTGCAGTTATAAAAGAATGAGCAGAGATGATTAAAAGGGAACTCATGGAAAGTTTAAGTGAGAATAGTTGCATGCAAATGTTCTTAGTTCTTAAACTTAAGGACAAGTTGACCTTTTGAACCTTTGATATTGATACATAGAAGGTCAGAGGATCACCAAAGGGACACAATTAGTCCTGAAATATCCCAGTAACCCGTCCAATAGTGGAGACACCAGTCTGGACCAAAGAGGACTGACGGAGACAATGTGAGACGGATGTTGCTGTCTGCTAGATGGAAACCAGAGTGGACTCACTGTTGACCGCCCCTCCACCGCCATGTCCTTCCTGTAGCCGCTGTCCACCACGCCGTAGGCGTAGCTGCTCCCACAGCCGGTAGAGAACATGCGGCCGGCCTGAAGACACAGACACATCCAACAGGAGCATAAAAGATCCACATTAAACATCCTGCCTCAGAAGACAACCTCCCAATCATCTAGTGCAGTGAGGACATTTGTATTTCTAGGCCCTGCTTCACAGTAAGTGGAAGAAAAAGGATTCTCATGTTTGGGCCCAGACGGTGAGACTCAAAGCCACAGCTCACCTCTTTGTCCCATCCACAGATCATGCTTCCCATAAAGAGGCCCATGCCTCTGTAGCCCAGCATCATGTTGCACAGCAGCTTGGAGGCAGCAGCCACAGAGATCCTGTGGTTGCTCCTCAGCCTGTAGAGCCTGGAGGGACCAAGTCATGAAACCAATCAATAGAAACATCCATCAGGGTTGTTTTGGGGAGTGCCTGGTCTGATTAGGAGGGACGGCATCCATCCAACTTTGGATGGAGCTCAACTCATTTCTAAGAACCTGACCTAGTTTCCTAATGGACTTAATCCATGACCCAGAGTTCACACCAGGAAGCAGAGTCGCAGACTTACACACTTCTCTGCGCTTCATTCCGTGCAGTCACTCAGCGTAATCAACTCTATAGAAACTGTTTCTGCCCCACGGACACTGTTATTTAAGTTAAAGGTAAACAACCGAGTTATATTTAATAACTTAATCAAAGTTAAATGTAACAATACAACTGTGCAACAAACTAGGAGAATTAAAGGGGGACTTTTGAATATTAGATCTCTGTGCTCTAAAGCTGTTTTAGTAAATGAACTAATATCTGACAACCATGTTGATATTTTCTGTCTTACTGAAACATGGTTATCGGATGGGGAGTACTAGCTCAAACGAAGCGACTCCTCCAAGTCATGTTAATACTCATATCCCCCGAGGCACAGGCCGAGGGGGTGGAGTGGCAGCTATTTATGACTCCTGCCTTTTAATAAACTTTAAACCTAAACTGGATTATAACTCATTTGAAAATCTGACTTTCAGTCTTTCACAACCAACCTGGAAAATAATCCAGCCGGTTCTCTTTGTAATAGTGTACAGGGTCCTTATTCTAAATTTTTATGTGAATTTTCATAGTTCTTAACGAGTTTGGTCCTTAAATCGGACAAGGTAATTATTCTGGGTGACTTTAACATTCATGTGGATGTTGATAACGACAGCCTTGGTACTTCATTTCTTTCTTTGCTGGAATCAATTGGTTTCTGTCAGACTGTAAATAAACCAACTCATTGTTTTAACCACACGCTCGACTTGGTTCTTGTATATGGTATTTTGATAGAACACTTAACAATCTTTCCACAGAACCCTCTCTTGTCGGACCATTGTCTGATAACCTTCGAATTTCTACTGCCAGAATCTCCTCCTCCTGCCAAGGGTTTCTACAGTCGATGTTAATCGGATACCGCTGTAGCCTCATTTAAAGAAGCCATTCCCTCTGCTCTAAGTTCAGTGTCCTGTCTCAAGATATCAGAAGACTCCTGTGAAAACTTCAGTCCGTCACAAATTGACCATCTTGTCGACACTGCCACAGGCTCTTTGAGAATGGCACTGGACGGTATTGCTCCCCTCAAAAGAAGAATGGCAACAAGAAGGAAGTTCGCTCCTTGGTATAACTCTCAAACTTAAATAAAAATGTGCGGAAACTTGAGCGGTTATGGCGTTCCACCAAATCAGAAGTATCTAGGCTAACTTGGCAAGACAGCGTTAAAACATATGAGAAGGCTCTCCGTGACGCAAGAGCATCTTATTACTCATCATTAATCAAGAAAAATAAAAACAACTCCAGGTTTCTGTTCAGCACTGAAGCCAGACTGACAGAGAGTCACAGCGCTGTCGAGCCGTGTATTCCTGTGGACCTCAGTAGTAACGACTTTATGAACTTCTTCAATAATAAGATTCTGACTATCAAAGAGAAAATTGATGGTCTCCTGCCCCCAAACGGAGCTGACCCGTCCTCGGATGTAGGATCCTTGGATGCAGCCGTGGGTCCTGATACCTACTTGAATGATTTCTCTTCCATCAATCTTGATCAACTGACTTCACTGACTACAATTTTGAAATCCAACTCTTCCACTTGTCTCCTGGATCCGATTCCAACTAAGCTGCTTAAGGAAGTTTTTCCGTTAATTAGCACATCCCTACTGGATATTATGAATCTGTCTTTGTTGACAGGACATGTACCACAGTACTTCAAGGTAGCTGTAATTAAACCTCTTCTTAAGAAACCTACTCTAGCTCCAGAGGTGTTGGCTAACTACAGACCCATCTCTAATCTTTCCTTTCTCGCTAAGATCCTTGAGAAATCTGTCACGAATCAATTATGTGACTTTCTACAAAACAATGGTTTGTTCGAGGATTTCCAGTCAGGATTTCGAGTGCATCATAGCACAGAAACAGCACTGGTGAAAATTACAAATGATCTTCTACTTGCGTCGGACCAAGGACTTGTCTCTTTTCTTGTATTGCTGGACCTCAGTGCTGCATTTGACACAATCGATCACCGTATCCTGCTGCAGAGACTGGAACACTTGATTGGCATCAAAGGAACTGCACTCAGCTGGTTTAAATCTTATTTATCGGATCGATCCCAGTTTGTGTTTGTGAACGGTGAATCATCAAGGACCACCAATGTTGGTCACGGAGTCCCACAAGGTTCTGTGCTTGGACCGATTCTATTTACCCTGTACATGCTTCCTTTGGGCGACGTTATCAGAAAACACCGCATAAACTTCCATTGTTATGCAGACGATACTCAACTGTATCTATCGATCAAGCAAGAAGACACCAACCAACTTGTTAGACTTCAGGATTGTCTTGGAGACATCAAAACTTGGATGACCTGCAACTTCCTGATGTTAAACTCTGAAAAAACGGAAGTTATCATGATAGTGTGATGTGGAGAGAGAGGACCCAAAAGCGAGATGCAGAAAAAATAATGATCTTTAATCAGAAGGTGGTAACTGAGGGGTAGCCGCGAAGGCAGGCACAAAAATGACAACTGAAGTCTTCTCAAGAAATAAACAGAAGGTCTCTTGGGTTAAATGAGGCACTAGAGGTTAGTGGCTGGGAAGAGGCGTTCACTGTCCGTCATTCCGACAAAGTCGGCTGGCCGGGGTGGCGGCTGTTCAGCGGGGGATCCTCCAACTCGGCGGGGCCGGACGCTGAGTCTGGACGGTAAAAAACAAGGCGCAACAGGACATGACTGAGCATAAGAGACGGTGAGTGTGCCTCCTGCTTGGGTAGCGAAATAATCTGACAGAGAACAGAGGAAAAGGGGGGCTAGAAATAGCAGAAATAATTAACAACATAGAGAACAGTGTGAAAGGGGGGGAGATAATGGGATTCAGCTGATGAGTTGTGGAAACAATGTATGAGTAACTAAAGACCAGTAGGGGGAGGAAAAGGGACAGGAAGAGCCCAAAACCATGACAGATAGGCCCAGAGCGCCTTCGAAGTCAGCTGTCACGTGATACAGTCTCTATGGATGGAGTTGCTCTGGTATCCAACAGCACCGTCAGAAATCTTGGAGTTCTCTTCGACCAGGATATGTCCTTCAACTCTCATATAAAGAAGACTTCAAGGACTGCCTTTTTTCATCTACGTAATATATCGAAAATCAGGAACTTCCTGTCTCAAAGTGATGCAGAAAAACTAGTTTATGCATTTGTTACTTCTAAACTGGATTACTGTAATTCTTTGTTATCAGGCTGCTCTTGTAAATCGCTTAAACCTCTCCAGCTGATTCAGAATGCTGCAGCACGTGTATTAACAAGAAGTAAGAAATGGGATCATATAACTCCTGTATTAACTTCTCTGCACTTATATATAGTTAGTTATAGTTAGGGCTGGCTCAGGTTAGCATGGACCAGCCCTTAGTTAAGCTGCTCTAGGCCTAGACTGCCGGGGGACTTCTTAGGACACACTGAGCCCCTCTCTCACTCTCACTCTCTCACTCTCTCCTTCCACAATCATCCATGTTTTATTAATGTACATCACTAATTAAGCTTCTTTCCGGGAGTTTTTTGTGCTTTCTCGCCTAGCAGGTCTCCATCAATCATAGTTTCGTGCGGACCCCGGTTCTGACTCCTGGCATGGCTCTGCTGACACCGGCTGCTGCCATCGTCATTACTTTAAATATGATTCATATTACTGTCATCATAAACCAACATCTTTCTGCTCTCCCTCCCCACAGAAGCCTCTGTGGATGGTGGTTCTATCTGATGGAGGTTGTCCCTGCAGTGGTCCTGCCGTACACCTGTTCTGCTACTTGCAATTACTTGTATCATTTCTGTTAGAGAAATTAAATGTATTGTACATCTTCTACATTGTTGATTCTGTACACATAACATCCATTGCAGTCTGTCCATCCCGGGAGAGGGATCCCTCCTCTGATGTTCTCCCTAAGGTTTCTTCCCTTTTTTCCCCATTGAAGGGTTTTTTCATATTTTGGGGAGTTTTTCCTGTGCCGATGTGAGGGTTTCGGGACAGAGGATGTTGCATGTGTACAGACGGTAAAGCCCTGTGAGGCAAATTTGTAATTTGCGATTTTGGGCTATACAAAATAAAATGACCGACGGTTCGCTGACGTCAGGACGTATGCGTTGCAGCGGCGGAGCAGCGAGTGTAGTCAACTACTGCTGCTAACACATCCCGTCGGACCAGGATTATTTATTTATCTCCGTTCAGGGTAACGAGGAGAAAAAGTTCATGAACAGAGATAAATAAATAATCCTGGTCCTCACACAATCATGTCTTCTGTCAGGATCCGGGTCTCTCTCTCTCTCTTCCCCTCTGCCATATACATTCAATGACACACTCATTTACCCATTAGTCTCACCTTAGCGCACACACCCACTTCTCACATAGTCTTCCCATCCACCTGCCGCCCCGTTTGCTGTTACACCTGTTTCTCGTCATGTCTAATCACCCTGTCTATATCTTGCATGTGTTCCCTTTGTGTCTTGTCGGATTGTTATTGTGAGTCGAGTTCTTGCCCTGTCCAGCAGCCTCAAGACCCCCTCTGTCTTTTACGCACAGCCTAGTCCTGCTCGCCCCGTCTCCAGCGTCGTGCCGCGGGGGCTGCATCCCGTGGGCTCCTGTCGAGCTTCCCTCATCAAGGAGGAGACTTTCCCGTCCGGAGGATTACTTTGTGTTTTGCCTTTTGCTTAGCTGGTCTCTTAGAGAATACATTTTCGTTCTATGTTTTGCCATCGAGCTCGGCTCGTTGTTTCAGTTGAATATTAAAACCCTCATTTCTGTGATTTCCCTCTGCGTGTGGATCCTTTCCGCCCGATACGTACCAGCACGTGACATCTTCACACACTCATGTCCTCACACACTCATGTCGTCACAGACTCATGTCCTCACACACTCATGTCTTCCTACACTCATGTCCTCACACACTCATGTCTTCATACACTCATGTCCTCACACACTCATGCCTTCACACACCCATGTCTTCACACACCCATGTCTTCACACACTCATATCCTCACACACTCCACACAGGGAGGCGTCAGACGGCCCGTGTTGGGTTAAAGTCTCAGTCCTCCTCACCACTGAACCTCTTTGCTTCACTCAAACCAACTAAACCAGATCAGAGTGTTCTCCGGTTTCTTTCGTAGACCAGATACTTTACTCAACTCTGCATGGAACACATTTAGTATGCAGACAGTCAAATACACAGACACACAGAGCATTAGATGTCAGAAGGGACACATTGATGTTCAAACCACTGCAGATGGAGCTGCATTCTTTGGCCAGGAGTCTCTCCCAGTACTGGCCGTCTGCAGCGCTGCCCGACATGGTGCCCAGCAGGTAGGGGTTGATTTCTATCACCTTGTTGACGTCGTTGGATGCTGCAGAGCGGGACACATTTGTGCAAAGAAGACATTTTGTAATTAGTTACTCTTGTTGCCTCATTTACTTTGTATGGCTCCATGTTCCTCTGTGTTACGATTCAAAGCTGCACACATCTTTGATATGATGCGTAAGGAATAAAAACGTGTCTACCCAAGTAACGGCCTGCTGAGGCTCTGGAGTCCACAGCCACAATGACTCCATATTTGAACTTGAAGGCCAGGGTGGTCGTCCCGTGGTTCAGGTCTATACTCACACCACCATCACGGTTACACGTTCTGAGAAACCCTGAAGATCACACAGATCACACAGATCAGAACAGGGTTTTTAACAGGGAACTTGAACTCATTCACACACCTGTGGATACAAGCTCATGTGCTACACAAACCTGTACAACATCTCCTGGAGGATGTTGACGGCCATGACGACACAAGGGTTCCTCCCGCTGTTGAGGGAGAAGATGGTGAGGTTGGAGGAGAGGAGCTCAGTGGTCTTCTCTGTATCTGCTTCTGTACCTGCTCCACAACAACTAGGACAGAGAAAGTAGGGTTTTGTGAATGAAGAGTTGAGGGAAAATATGAAAAAGGCTACAGAGAATTGGGAAAGAGAGAGAAGAGGAACTTCAGCATCTTTTCATTTTTACTTCAACAGGCATTGTGGAATATGTAGGAAATCACAAGTAAAGGAGACACTTTATGGAACCACGTCCACAAGAAGGAACATACAATTCAGCCTGATGACAGTGAGAGTATTTTAAAGGTGGATCTCCGGTTGTCTTTCAGTGTGCGTATACAAGACTTACTATATATTTGTAGCAATGTAATGGATCTTGGTGCACATCTAGTCAGCCACTACTTCACTGGATGTGGCTCTTGTGTCTGCTCCCAGAACCACTCCATCCTGCACCCACACAGACCCAGTGGGAAGTGTGTTACTCTAATTGTTACACAATTATTCCCTTTGGTTCACACTAGAACGAGGCCTTTATACCTCAGTGGGCCCCTGGAGCTAAACAGGCCCCAGCAGTGCTGTGATACACTGGGCAGATCCCCTCAGTGTGTTTATGTATTTATCATCATAGTTGTGAACTGTTCAGTTATGTAGTGATGAAAGGATGAAATAGTGTTGTACACTTTGATTAACAGTGTTAAAGAATGAAACTCACACTGTAACGAACAAACTGTGAAATTCACAGTTATTAACTGGCAGCTAGTGACAAGTAACTAACTGTAAAATAAATTACAATATACTACTGTGAAAGGAATCACAGTTATTAACTGGCAGCTAGTGACAAGTAACTTACTATAGAATGAATCACAATATACTACTGTAAAAAGAATCACACTTATTAACTGGCAGCTAGTGACAAGATACTTACTGTAAAACAAATCACAGTATAATATTGTAAATGTTACTATGTATTGCATTTTTGAATAGTTTTTCGATTGTGAAATAAGAGTGAAACAAATAATTAAAAATGTAATAACAACATATTTCTTGTTGTAGTAATTGTGTTATAACCGCAATATAAACGCCATCTCCAAGTAGTGTAATTTTTTTTTCACAATTTTTTTTTCACTTTTCACAAGTTAGTTTGACCTGTAAAATAAGTGGTACGGTTTCTTTTATGGTAACACTGTTTTAGCTGCAGAATAAAATTCAGTACTCAATATAATAACGGCTGGTTCTTTATCGGACTAGACACCACCGGATCTAACTATCAGGAACTTAGTAACGAAGACCCACAGAATACCACAGAGATTGGAATTTCTTCACTCCATGCAGGTTTTATTTGTAAATGAAATTTTCCTTTCACATTTTGAAGGCAAATTTAACAAAAACACTTCTTTTGAAGGGAAAATCAAATTTAACATGAACATTAATTAATTAACATTAATTAAACAAGAACAACTAATTCTCTCCTTCCCCGACTCGGACACTCAGGTGGCGGCACGGATCTCTGCATGTCTGACTGACATCTCCCAGTGGATGTCCGCTCATCACCTGAAGATCAACCCCGACAAGACCGAACTACTTTTCTTCCCTGGAAAAAACTCGCCCACTCAGGACCTGACTGTTGACTTCGGACTAAGCACTTAAATTTTACTTATAATGGCACTTTTCTATAACATGTTTTGAAACTGCTTATTTGATAAAAAATGTACTTTCTTGTTACTTGTTCTTCTGAGTTTGTATCTCTATGTGGAAATGCACTTATTGTACGTCGCTTTGGATAAAAGCGTCAGCTAAATGACATGTAATGTAATCATTGTAGAGGCTAATATCACATTTAACATGAACATTAACAAAAAAAAACATACAATTAAAAGACAGATAAGAACCTCTTCATGTATAAATAACCAGTTACCCCAAATAAACAGTTAACCCCTTAATTTAAAGGCCACATCATTATACAAGCCTCACCTCCATCTAATCATTTAGCAGGGTTGAACATGGAGAAGTCCCTCATGAATGATATGACGCGTTGGTTGATGCCTGAGCTTTTGCGTTTAACCGGTCTTCCGGTTTCCTGGCCCTTTTTGAATTTGCCACCACATTTGCTGGATTCTGGGTTGATCCTGACAAAGGAAACTAATACAAATGAAAATGGATGTTAATATTTGGAATCAGGCCGTTTTGAGACCTGCATTTCATTTGAAAGTCTCTTATACAAAACAGACACAAAAGACATTTTTTACAGCCTTAAATGTTCAAGGCTTAAGAACTGGCCAAATTACCTGGTGGCCATCACAGAAATTACTGTCTAACTCATGCATACAGTACCTGATGGTCCCAGAAATACACGGTCGTGTCAACCAGAGTCTTGCCAATAGCCTTGATGTGCATGAATGTGTGAGTGTCCAATGTTACTAGTTTTCCCCCTTCATTTGTTTTCTAATATTTTTATATTATACGTACTACTAATCTAGACATTTTAACCTTGGCTGGTCATCATCACTGGTCTGAGAGTAGCTGGGATTCCTGAGACGGGAGAGGGTGTTGCCACTGTTGACATACTCAACGCTAGTCTTGAGCTGATTCAGTAAACTGAAGTATCCGCATCGATTATTTCTCCCTCATCAGTTTTAATCTAAAAATCTCCCAGGATATTTCTGGGTTATAGCTTTTGCTACTGCTGTACAGTCTTTTCGTGTGGGGTTCAAGCAGTGTCCACACATGGAATCGCAGATGTCTTTCACCATGTGTCTGCGATCTTCTACCTCTGGTCTATCATCATTGTCAATGGCTCTTCTGAGAGACAAATAAAGCAAATGCTGTTCTCCTGTGAACTGATTGGACTGGTAAAATACGACATGAGGAACCACTCGTTTTCGGCCTCAGGTAAAGATGTGGCCAAGGTTGATGTTGTTTGATCTGCATTCAAAAACAAAAGTGAGAAGAATATTTGCATCTATTCTGGAAGATTATTGGAATCATTTGAGCTACAAACAACTCAAACATGTACATAAATAGCAGAGCAAAATAAGCTTCTACATCGAAATGCTTACCTCTTTTGCAGCCATTAATAATTTTTCTGCACTGAACGGGTGTTAGAAGATGTCCAATGTCTCCCTCCGTGATGAACTGTAGATCATCTGGTGATTCCACTCCAAACTTGGACACCAACTGAGTAACAACCGTCTTCAGTCTCTCACCATCTAGTTGTGGCAGCAATGCCTTTATCACACTCTCAATAGAATCCATTTATTCGTCTTTTACATGTAACACACAGAATGGTGAAGAGCAATCAAGTGAAGACCAAACTTATTGTTTTCATTCAATGGGTAGTAATCAGCGAGACTGAATGGTCAGACACTCATCATGAGCAGAATTAGTGATTTATAGACACACCAAGATCCACGACAGGCACTGACCAATACAGCTCTACAACAAAATGCACACATGACTGATTGATCAGGATAAGCACAATTTTTCCAAAGGTGTAGCTGCCATGCCTTTTTTGTACAGTGTACCTGTGTTACAGAAGGTGTTTCAATGGTGTCTTCTGGACAAAGGCCTTTGAGCCTGATAGCCCTCTGAATGCAAATCTGGTATAGTTGGTCATCAAACTTAGTTGCTTCCCCTATTTGAAGCATTGGAGGAAACAAGCTGCCGGAGTATAAATATGTTTGTAGCAATTGGTGTCTTTCAGCTAAAGTACTGCAGAGGTTTTTAAAGTTAGGCATTTTTCTAGCACACTGCTTAAAATAGCTGTGCTTTCTTTCGAAGCGCAATGTCCACAATCTAATAAGTGGACCAAAATGAAGAATGAGCTCATGGTTGTGCAGAAGGTAGTGGTGTTTGGCTTTTAGCGACTTTCCTGAAAACAAAGTGCTTTTTGATGGAGGTATTCCTCAATAAGAATCTTGAGATATGCCAGTTGGTTGGTATGGATCTGTCAGGCTGTGGTTCGCTGGTGCAGGCGGAAGGAGGCAGGACTCAAGCCCAGGATCTTCCAAAACAAGTGCTCTTTATTCCAAAAAACCAAAACCGAGGAAAAACGTGCACCAACGACAACTTGACATCAGACAATGACGCAACAAGGGACAACAGGCACACGGGGCTTAAATACACAAGGGAGGTGCAGGTGATTGGACACAGGTGGAAGCAATCAGGCAATCACAGGACAGGACAGGAAGTGAAGCTCACCCAGAGACACGAGAGACAAGAAAACTACAAAATAAGACAGGAAGAGGACCCAAACCGTGACAGAACCCCCCCTTAAGCACCAAATTCCAGACGGTCCTAAAGGGGAGCAGAACCGGAGCTGTGCGGCTCCGGCGGCGTCAGGGCGGGGGGCGCCGAGCTGTGCGGCTCCGGCGGCGTCGTGGCGGGGGGCGCCGGCCCAACCCCTGACCCCCCCCTCAAGGGCCGGATCCCAGACGGCCCCCAGGGGTGGGGGGGGAGAGGATCAAGGGACGGGAGGGACTGGCGTCTTGGGGCCGGGGCGGGCGGAGACTGCCGTCTTGGGGCGGAGACTGCCGTCTTGGGGCCGGGGCGGGCGGAGACTGCCGTCTTGGGGCCGGGAGGGGCGGAGACTGCCGTCTTGGGGCCGGGGCGGGCGGAGACTGCCGTCTTGGGGCCGGGAGGGGCGGAGACTGCCGTCTTGGGGCCGGGAGGGGCGGAGACTGGCGTCTTGGGGCCGGGAGGGGCGGAGACTGGCGTCTTGGGGCCGGGAGGGGCGGAGGCGGGCGTCTTGGGGCCGGGAGGGGCGGAGGCGGGGGTCTTGGGGCCGGGAGGGGCGGAGACTGGCGTCTTGGGGCCGGGGAGGGGCGGAGACTGGCGTCTTGGGGCCGGTTCGGGCGGAGACGGGCGTCGTTGACACCGTCTCTGCCGCCGAACGCGGAGACTGCCGTCTTGGGGCCGGGGCGGGCGGAGACTGCCGTCTTGGGGCCGGGAGGGGCGGAGAACGGCGTCTTGGGGCCGGGAGGGGCGGAGAACGGCGTCTTGGGGCCGGGAGGGGCGGAGAACGGCGTCTTGGGGCCGGGAGGGGCGGAGACCGGCGTCTTGGGGCCGGGAGGGGCGGAGACCGGCGTCTTGGGGCCGGGAGGGGCGGAGACGGGGGTCTTGGGGCCGGGAGGGGCGGAGACGGGGTTCTTGGGGCCGGGAGGGGCGGAGACGGGGGTCTTGGGGCCGGGAGGGGCGGAGACGGGGGTCTTGGGGCCGGGAGGGGCGGAGACGGGGGTCTTGGGGCCGGTTCGGGCGGAGACTGGCGGAGACGGGCGTCGTTGACACCGTCTCTGCCGCCGAACGCGGAGGTCCAGGGCGTGGGTGTCATACGTGGCCTGGAGGTGGGCGGCCAGCTCCAGCACCTGCTACCAGCGTGCGCTGAGGACTGGGGGCTGGACGCTGGCCTTCATCGGCGAAGGCCCAAGCGGGGCCTGGAGAGCGGCGAGGGCGGTGACCGGAACGCTGCTGCACGCTGCGGGGGCCGTCGAGGCCCAGCAAGGTTCCCAAAAACGGGTTCACAAAATCAAACCCTGCTGAGTCCTTCCGTGGTTGCATCATTCTGTCAGGCTGTGGTTCGCTGGTGCAGGCGTAAGGAGGCAGGACTCAAGCGCAGGATCTTCCAAAACAAGTGCTCTTTATTCCAAAAAAACAAAACCGAGGAAAAACGTGCACCAACGACAACTTGACATCAGACAATGACGCAA
This sequence comes from Pungitius pungitius, assembly GCF_949316345.1. Lineage (NCBI taxonomy): Eukaryota > Metazoa > Chordata > Actinopteri > Perciformes > Gasterosteidae > Pungitius > Pungitius pungitius. The sequence continues at coordinate 4,227,748 of NC_084916.1, forward strand.
CAAGGGACAACAGGCACACGGGGCTTAAATACACAAGGGAGGTGCAGGTAATTGGATACAGGTGGAAGCAATCAGGCAATCACAGGACAGGACAGGAAGTGAAGCTCACCCAGAGACACGAGAGACAAGAAAACTACAAAATAAGACAGGAAGAGGACCCAAACCGTGAGAGGATCTTGGGTGCAAATATCAGATCAACAACCTCCCTCAGCTTGAGCAATAACTGCCAAACATCACCTTCAGGTGCAGTTTTGATCCTGTACCCAATCATTACAGGAAGGAGACGCAAGAGACATGTAAAATGAATGCAGAAATTGACGCTGCACTGAATTTACAAACCATACATTAGTATGGCATTTGGATAAGTTAACGGAAGAAAGGTAAACACAATTTTGAAACGGTTGGAACTAAAAAACATTTTTGCTAACATAAAACACTACAAATAAATTACTGAACTGATAATTAATGCTAGATTTAGTCAGGACAGAGCATGTTCAGAAAAACATTCAACTAACAGGCAATTATCTTGTCTTTTCAGATCCAGTCCTTCAATTGTGTCCCACTCGTTGTTCGTTAAAAAATGTGGCATGAAAAAAAATGTAACCAGCACAAATCCTGTAACTCAATTTAGTACGCTAGTCGTGCAGGGTAACTTGTTATTTCCTCTCCAGTACTGTTGTGCTGAGCTGTACGACCATCCTATCCATTGAAATCAGTCACAGAATGGGTGCAGCTGTGCCCAAAAGAGAGTTCAAACGAATACTCCACTTTACAAAAAAGTAACTTGAGATTAACTATTTGCGGTCCATGCACATAAAGTTCAACTTTTCAAGTTCCAACAATCGTATTGATTTAATGTGATTGCAATTAAGAGCTTTACCATCTAAACTAACCTATTTGCATAATATGGTGTATATTGTGAAATTTGTAAAGAAATACCATCATATGTTGAATAAATAAATACACAGTACACTACTTGCTGACTTTCTACAGTAATTTTTTCTCACATTTTTAATGACTGTGACTATTTGGTTACTGTGTTTTTCTACAGTACACAAATTGTTAATTTGATATTATACAGTTAATTACGGACTTGAATGAATACACAATGAATTACTGTGATTTTACAGTAGTAGTAGTAGTACTGCTCACAAGCACAGTCAAAAACTATTTCACAATATTTGTTTAATGTGATTTTCTACAGTACCGTTTATATTTCCTGTGTTTTATACAGTACAAAATGTATTGCTTTACTTTACAACAGTAACTTTTTTCTTACTGTGATTTACTACAGTACATATTTGGCTACTGTGATGTTCTGCAGTGCTTTTATATTTACTGTGTACACAATGTGTTGATGGGATTTACAACAGTACATTTTACTTACTGTGATTTACTGCAGTACCTATTTGGCTACTGTAATGTTCTGCAGTACTTTTTTATTGACTACTGTAATCTTGTCACGGTTTGGTCTCTCTTCCTGTTTTAGTTTGAAGTTTCATGTTCCTTGTGGTCCTGGGTTAACTTCACCTCCTGCCTTGTCTTGTGATTGCTTGAGTGTTTCCACCTGTGTCCAATCACCTGCACCTCCCTTGTGTATTTAAGCCCTGTGTGCCAGTTGTTCTTTGTCGCATCATTGTTTGATGTCTCTCATCGTTGGTGCACGTTCTTTGGTTTTTGTTTTGAATAAAGAGCACTTCGTCAGAAGACCCTGCGTCTGAGTCCTGCCTGCCTGCCTGCCTACCTCCTTCAACCTGCACCAGCCCGATCCGTGACAAATCTTTGACTGAATATACAGTAAATTACTGTGAAATGGTTTTACAGTAGCTTACTGCTCACAAACACAGTAAATAACTGTGGATATCACAGCGATTTTTTACAGTCCATCAGTAAGAAAGGAAAACCATACATGCATAGATACCTGGAGGCCACAGGGGTCCTGGGAACTGGAGGCTGATGACAGTGTGATTGACAGGTTGCTTTGGTGAGCCAGCAGCCTGTCCTCTTCTCTGGCTCCATCAGAGACAACATCGCCTACGGGCTCGCTGAATGCTGATTGGATGAGATCCAGGAAGCAGCACGCAAAGCCAACGCACATAACTTCATCATGAAGCTGGAGGAGGGCTACGATGCAGGTGAGCTCTCTTTTTACCTTAAAGCACAGAACACACCATTTGTAGAGCTTGATTAATGATAGAACTGTTTGACTTTCTATTTAATAATATTTAAGCTGCTAAACTCAACATCCATAGAAAAGTTATTGCATCCACACAATTGGCCCCGAAGAGCGAGCTGTGAGCATGAAAGGATGCGTTTATACTGATCCATCGCTCGAGCTGTGGTCAGGCAGCCACAGGTCCTCATTCTGGATGAAATAACCATCTCTCTGGACATGACCAGTGAAAACAAGGTACGTCTTCATGTCCCTCAGGGCTTGTATTTTAGAAAAGTTCTATACCATCAATCACTTCTCACTACTTCTTATGTACAGTAGAGGCAAAGGTACACGACAAGTAGCTACATTTCCATTCATTTTATCTGTGTGGTGATTCCTATTAATGTGTTTAGTGCATCCAGCTCTCAACCATCTACATAACAGCATTGATAATGCAGGAAATTTGCTCATATGAGGCAGTTACTCACCAAGATGTGTATCCTGTCATTAAAAAGACAAGTTAATCATGACAAACTTATTAATGAGCTATCATGAAGTCTAATCCATCTGATGAATTCCTGCTCTTAAACACAAGTTCTCTGCACTCACTGAGTCATATTCATCCTCAGTCTGATGTTGGCTCCTGGAATTTAGACTTCTTGAAACTCTCCCAAATGAGTACGACAGTAATGTAGTACTATTTCTGAAGGAAATGGCCTGGCAAAATAACGTAACGCCTTGTATTATTCTCGCCTTGTATAAAACCTCCCAGTCATCAACTGGGAGGTTTTATGCTCCTTTATGTGACGGATTCCATCATCATTTGATAATCCTCCACGAGTCAGAAGATCCATCAAAGCTGCTCTTTCTTACTTTGAGGTCACTTTGAGCCAAGACACCTCTAAACATAGGATTTACCACTTAGTGGAGTTTTATTTCACAAATATTACAAATATTCTTTCCTACTTTTTTGTTCATGGTAATTAAATATGTGTAAGTACCTTTTGTGCAGAATTATGTGCATGTAAAGTGCTAAATAAATAAAGCTAATTAACTCAACAGAGGACAAAGTGAAAGCACAATATATTAAGTTGGGGTTTAGCAGAGTTTGCAGGTTTTATTCAGGCCCAACTGACTCGGCATGAGTCACACTGAGTCACACAGTGCAAAGAAAAGGAGGAAAACGCGTAATACAGGACAATTATTAGGTGGTGATTGTGAATTTGTTCTACTGGTTAGTAGTTTGAGGCCTTTGAGCTTTTGTAACTACATATTAGTGTTTGTGTGGTCTCTTGTATTTCTGGTTTGACTGCAGGTGTGTTTTTGGAAAGTTGCCTGATGACATTTCATGGAAACCAACGAACACGGAAGTGACATCAGGCTTTGTGCCATAACACCAACCCCTCTATTGACAAAGATCAGGCTCAGCATCGGCAACGTTAACCGCCATCTTGTTACGATGTCTCCACAAAATGGGGACTGAAGACACGTGTCCACACACGTGCTGCTGTTGCTTCTCCTGGACGTCACCATCCTGAGTGTGAGGGATTCCTGAATGAACAATGACATGTACACCCAGAACACAGTTTACTCATTTACATTTAAAACATTTATGTGTACTTTGATCATCACAAGAATCTTGTTCTGCTGTAAATGTAAGATATGGACAAATTCATATTCTTATTCTTATAAAGGCGACGTTTTGGCTCACAGACTCGTAAACATCTACAACCCTGAGTGCTGCCTGCAGGTTCCAATAACAGGAGGCAAAAGGGCAAAAGGCTCGACATCTTAGTGAGATTTTCAGATGAATGTGAATATAAAATCTAGAAATCTAGAAAAGATGATTGTGCATCCTGAAACCTTTTGTGCACCTATATAGTGTGTAAATGTGTATCTTTGGATGTGCGTATGCGCTCAGCAGCTTTTGTTGTGCACCACTGAGTGCTGAGCTCTTGTTACTTTCACTTTCTGTGCTTGTTGTGCATTCATTGAGCACCCAATTCATCCAAGACACAACCGAGCCAAGCTCTGGTGACTGAGTCACTGGATAGATTGGCTTCACTGTCACATGATGCCGGCTTCTCTTCTCCTTTAGGAGCCAAAAAGAAAGAGAGCAACTGATGCAGCATGAAGCACAACAGAAAGTGATGCAGCTTCTTTTCCACACTCGTCTCATTCAGTGTGACAGAAGCATCTCAATAGAAAAAGGTCAAACATGATCAACTATTGATCCTTAATATGAAAATGAGTCCTTTTGATAAGTCGTGATACTGTTGATACCCCCCCCCCCTGTCTTTTATCAACCCACTAACTTCCCCAATGAGGATTGTAACATTAATGCAGCACAGTGTTACTACGCTGCTGTGTGGTTTCCTCAGTTGATGAAAAGGGGAAAGCATTCAAAAAAACACACCTTTTAAGGACATTTCCACTTCATAAAGGAAGGTGTGATGCAAAAAAACTGATCTTGTTTTATGTGTTTGACAGAAACTGATCCCCTGTCAGTTTAGCAAAGACACACCAGTCCTGACCTGTGCTGAGTCCTTTGAGATAGTGTAAAAGCGCCTCGGTTTGGTTGCATTTTCCATTTAATCAGAAGTCACGTGATTTCCTGCAAACTGCCTTTGGCCCAATGAGGGGATTCTCTGAAGGCTCCAAAGGGCTGAATCATTGCTTATGAGCGCCATCTAGTGGACGCATGAAAACAGAGCTGCAAACGTAATCAGTAACACCCTCAACCAGGAACCACCTCAGGTTGGCAAGTGGTTACCTTACAGCAGCTGTGTTATGTGGTATTCTCACAACTCTGAGCACAGCAGGCCTTGTGTTGTGTGCAGAGAAGATCCACAGGAAGCCACAAGTTTGTAAGTGCAGAAAGTTGAAGAGAAACATCTGAAGCCACAGAACCACATGGGGATGCCCACAAAGAGAAACAGTCCTCTGCTTAAATAAGTAATTTGGTAGCCAGAAATTACCGCCTCCATCATAGTAAACCAATCCAAAATGCTCTTAAAGACTAAATAATGCGAGCGCACTCTGTGTTAAGGGCCCTTTCTCGGCTGTTGCTAAATGGCTGTAAACAGGTCCGTGAGCCCATGACTGCAGGACAGAATACTCCTGTCACAAATAAACATTGTCATATTGCTTTGATTAAAGTCTCCAGTCTGATTCTTGTCTCTTTATTAATGCAAGAAAAATAATGTTACTTGACCAGTGGTTTAAAGCCTAGTTTATGCTTCGGTTTTTTTACAACTTACTTGTGCTCACGTTGATTACATTTGATACATTTAAATGTCTTTACACTTTTGGACTGTTGCTTGAACACATTTTGCAAAACTTTGCTCATTGTCCCAAAACTCACACACAAGTAAACATGACACAACACTGGGAAATATACCATTCACATCTGTGTCAAATTGAAACTACTATAAAAACCTAAACTCTACTATCCAAACCTAACATTCCTTTGTCAAAATGTAATTCTGATGACACATACATGCATCATATGCGTACACTTTCAGATCAGGGGGAACACACTAGTGTACTAGTGTTTTTTCTCAATACTTAATCGTACTTAATCTTAAGCGCTAATCGTGATTCTTGTAGCACATTTTCTAAAACTATTAATATGTTTAGCAAAACCACTCAATGAGTTTGCAAAACTAAAAGTACAAACACTGCTTTTCACTCAGTTTGCAATTTTGTAACACACACTTTACATATCTGTAGGCACAATTCACTCTTTTTGCAAAAATTTAAACACAACTGACTGCTTACACTCAATTACCAAATTTCCAACACACTCCTAGCAAAATTAGACACATGTATGGCTATCATTAACACTATTTTGCTTTGTTCTAGATAATTAGTTCACTTTGCAATCAGCCTAAGCACTATAAATAAGCCACAGGTGAGCTGTCTGTGTGGAGTACAATGAAAGGAGCAGTAAGAGTGAGAAGAGTGAGATCAGAGGAGGCCGAGGAGGTGAAGAAGTTGGAGGAAGAGGACGTGGAGTTGAAGAAGTGAGAAGGTTAGAGGAAGTTAGAGGAAGAGGACAAGGAGGAGCAAAAAGAGGACAAGGAGGGGAAAAAGGAAGGGTAAGACGAGTAAGAAATAGAACTAGAAAATGCATTTCCTGCTGAAAATGCGTTGGAATGCAAGCTGAAAATAATTTCTAAAAGTTGCTAAAAGTACAGAAATGAAACCAGCTGAAATTATTCTAAACATTGCTGAAAGAATAGAAAAAGCTGAAATACACTTAAAAATGGCTGAAAATACAGAAATGAGAAAAGCTGAAATGAACTTGAAACAATTGCAAAAAAACTGAAATGGGAGAAGCTTCTATGAATTTGAAATCACAGAAATAATAAAAGCTGAAATTAATTTCAAAAAGTTGCTTAAAATGCAAAAAGCTGAAATTATTCAAAACATTGCTGAAAGAATAGAAAAAGGTGAAATACATTTAAAAATGGCTGAAAATACAGAAATGAGAAAAGCTGAAATGAACTTGAAACAATTGCAAAAAAACTGAAATGGGAGAAGCTTCTATGAATTTGAAATCACAGACATAAAAGCTGAAATTAATTTTAAAAAGTTGCTTAAACTGCAACAAGCTGAAATTATTCAAAACATTGCTGAAAGAATAGAAAAAGCTGAAGTACATTTGAAAAGCTGAAATTAACTTGAAAGAATTGGAAAAAACAGAAATGGCAAAATACTGAACGAAAAAAGCTTAAATTACTTATAAACATTGCTGAATCTTTTTCATTCAAACTAAATGAACTTGGTAAATGGACGTGTACAACGCTTTGCTAGTCTTCTGACTACTCAAAGCGCTTTAATACTAGATGACATCTCTCACCCATTAATACATTGATGTCACAACCTACCATACACAGTGGCACCTGCCCATTTGCACAGAATAAACAAGACAGGAGAAGATCCTGGCAACAAGTCAAAATAAAATATAAAAATCTTTTTGCAAATAGTGTAGAAATTACCAAGAGCTTTGTGGCGGTCCCATCAAAAACGCCCCTGGATACTTCCGGATAAGTTAACAGTCATGTCTTGATGATGTCATAGAGATGCGCGGTTTTGTGAAATAAAGATGGACGCATACAGCGCCAATGACTAAAATAAGTACTAAGTGTTTCACTTGGACAATTAAATGTTAGTGGACACACACAAATACTACAGCCCCCATCTCGATTACAATTGTTCACTCCTCAGTGCGCAGTTTCGCCCACCAGCGGACCCCCTCCTCCCCCCCTAACCCCGGCTGGCCCACCGTAACTTTTGACTTGCTTATTAACTGACGGACCTTCTTGCGGTCCGATGAAGGTTATTAATAGTATATTAGGTTGACGCTTTGTTGCGTAAAATAAAGACCAAACGATCTCCTGTCATTCGCGTAAGAAAACAAACTCACGTGTCTGCAGCTCAATCACCGAAGGAACAACGTCACGCCACTCCCCGTAACTTTTGACGTGCTTATTAACCTACGGACCTTCTTGCGGTCCGCGAAAAGGTTATTAATAGTATCACTCGCGTAAAAAAATAAACTCACGTGCCTGCAGCTTAATGACAACACCGAAGGAACAACGTCACAACCACGGTTTAAGTCTCCAGCGGGGAGTAGCCTCGTTAGCAGTTTAGCTAGCTAGCAATCTAGTACTTATGGCTCTCACATGTCTCAAATATCTTACGGTCCAGCCTCCACATTACTTACGGTCTGCTCATCCCGGGTCTCCGTCCCAACTCACGACACGCACGTCCACACGTACCGTTATCTAACCACGGTTAAACCTGCACGTCCATACGTACCGTTATCTAACCACGGTTAAACCTGCACGTCCCTGAGCTGCGTCTTTATGGCCATCGATCAACAGCTGATCGCTAATTAGCTCGCAGTGAAGAGAGTAAAGAGATTTAGACAAAATCCACACCTCAAACAAATGCTTCCTGGAGCAAAACTATTTGGAGTAGCCAAAAAATAATGACATTTTGAGAGACACAAGACTCTACCGAACGTTTGAGTGTAGTTTTTATGTCTCTATGTGTTTTAAAACTGCTCAAACAGCCGTTTACAAAAAGTGTACCGGCTGTGTTTTTTTTTTTTAAATGTCGGCAGATTTGTATGGAAGCGTATGGGGCTCGGGGCAGACTTTGTCTCACAACCAGGCTCCTCACGCAAAAAGTAAATAACTCTGACATTCCAAACTTATACGAGTCCAACCAGCACAAGCACGGCTAATGTTTTCTTTTTAAATGAAGGCTGAAAAGTGAATATTGTGGCCGTAAAGAGAAAAGTGCCTCTTTTTTTTTTACTGAATCCTGACACGGCGCTCACTCTAAATCGCGGGACAATCCGGAAAACTCCACTCTAAATTCGAAAGAAACCCCAAAACTAATGAAACATAATTAGTGATTATGAAAAAACTATAATAGATATCAACGAGCTGTTTTTTTAATAAAATTGTTAAGACTTGTGTCAACATTTTAAAGTTTAAATGGTGTCTCTAGCTGAAAGATTGGAAAAGCTGAAAAAGTTGAAAGTTGAAGAAGTTTTGAAAGGATTTGAAAATTTAATCCATTAGGAAACCATGTTAAAAAGGTTGAAGATATTAATTTATATTAATTCAATTATAAGAGCTAAAAAGCTGAAAAGTCATAGCACCCCTCCCCTGAATGAGCTGAACATTTTAATATTTGAATGGTCTTAATAGCTGAAAGTGTGAAGGAGTTGAAAGGTGCGGCGGAAGAAATAGAAGAACTAGAAAATGCATTTCCTGCTGAAAATGCGTTGGAATGCAAAAAGCTGAAGTTAATTTCAAGAAGTTGCTTAAAGTACAGAAATGAAACAAGCTGAAATTATTCTAAATATTGCTGAAAGAATAGAAAAAGCTGAAATACATTTTAAAATGGCTGAAAATACAGAAATGAGTAAAGCTGAAATGAACTTGAAACAATTGCAAAAAAACTGAAATGGGAGAAGCTTCTATGAATTTGAAATCACAGAAATAATAAAAGCTGGAATTAATTTCAAAAAGTTGCTTAAAATGCAACAAGCTGAAATTATTCTAAACATTGCTGAAAGAATAGAAAAAGCTGAAATACATAAATGAGAAAAGCTGAAATGAACTTGAAAGAATATCAAAAAAACAGAAATGGGAGAAGCTTCTATGAATTTGATATCACAGAAATAATAAAAGCTGAAATTATTCTAAACATTGCTGAAATAAAAAAGGCTGAAATACATTTAAAAATTGCTGAAAATACAGAAATGAGAAAAGCTGAAACGAACTTGAAACAATTGCAAAAAAACTGAAATGGGAGAAGCTTCTATGAATTTGACAAAATACAGAACTAATAAAAGCTTAAATTACTTCTAAACATTGCTGAATCTTTTTCATTCAAACTTAATGAACTTGTACACCGCTTTGCTAGTCTTCTGACAACTCAAAGCGCTTTAATACTAGATGACATCTCTCACCCATTAATACACTGATGACACAACCTACCATACACAGTGGCACCTGCCCATGTGCACAGAATAAACAAGACAGGAGAAGATCCTGGCAACAAGTCAAAATAAAATATAAAAACATTTTGCATGGTTGGTGAGTGCCTCAAAAGTTTGCAAATAGTGTAGAAATTACTGAAAGCTTCGTGGCGGTGCCATCAAAAACGCTCCTGGATACTTCCGGATAAGTTAACCGTCATGTCTTGATGATGTCATAAAGATGCGCGGTTTTGTGAAATAAACATGGACGCTTACAGCGCCAATGACTAATACAAGTACTACGTGTTTCACTTGGACAATTACATGTTAGTGGACACACACAAATACTACAGCCCCCATCTCGATTACAATTGTTCACTCCTCAGTGCGCAGTTTCGCCCACCAGCGGACCCCCTCCTCCCCCCTAACCCCGGCTGGTCCACCGTAACTTTTGACGTGCTTATTAACTGACGGACCTTCTTGCGGTCCGATGAAGGTTATTAATAGTATATTAAGTTGACGCTTTGTTGCGTAAAATAAAGACCAAACGATCTCCTGTCATTCGCGTAAGAAAACAAACTCACGTATCTGCAGCTCAATCCACGAAGGAACAACGTCACGCCACTCCCCGTAACTTTTGACGTGCTTATTAACCTACGACCTTCTTGCGGTCCGCGAAAAGGTTATTAATAGTATCACTCGCGTAAGAAAATAAACTCACGTGCCTGCAGCTTAATGACAACACCGAAGGAACAACGTCACACCCACGGTTTAAGTCTCCAGCGGGGAGTAGCCTCGTTAGCAGTATAGCTAGCTAGCACTCTAGTACTTATGGCTCTCACATGTCTCAAATATCTTACGGTCCAGCCTCCACATTACTTACGGTCTGCTCATCCCGGGTCTCCGTCCCAACTCACGACACGCACGTCCATACGTACCGTTATCTAACCACGGTTAAACCTGCACGTCCCTGAGCTACGTCTTTATGGGCATCGATCAACAGCTGGTCGCTAATTAGCTCACGGCGAAGAGAGTGAAGAGATTTAGACAAAATCCACACCTCAAACAAATGCTTCTAGGAGCAAAACTATATGGGGTAGCCAAAAAATTATGACATTTTGAGAGACCCAAGACCCTACCAAACGCATGAGTGTAGTTTTTATGTCTCTATGTGTTTTAAAACGGCTCAAACAGCCGTTTACAAAAAGTGTACCGGCTGTGTTTTTTTTTTTTTAAATGTCGCCAGATTTGTATGGAAGCTTATGGGGCTCGGGGCAGACTTTGTCTCACAATCAGGCTCCTCACGCAAAAAGTAAATAACTCTGAGATTCCAAACTTATACGAGTCCAACCAGCACAAGCACGGCTAATGTTTTCTTTTTAAATGAAGGCTGAAAAGTGAATATTGTGGCCGTAAAGATAAAAGTGCCTCTTTTTTTTTTACTGAATCCTGACACGGCGCTCACTCTAAATCGCGGGACAATCCGGAAAACTCCACTCTAAATTCTAAAGAAACCCCAAAACTACTGAAACATAATTAGTGATTATAAAAAAACTATAATAGATATCAACAAGCTGTTTTTTTAATGAAATTGTTAAGACTTGTGGCAACATTTTAAAGTTTAAATGGTGTCTCTAGCTGAAAGATTGGAAAAGCTGAAAAAGTTGAAAGTTGAAGAAGTTTTGAAAGGATTTGAAAATTTAATCCATTAGGAAACCATGTTAAAAAGGTTGAAGATATTAATTTATATTAATTCAATTATAAGAGCTAAAAAGCTGAAAAGTCATAGCACCCCTCCCCTGAATGAGCTGAACATTTTAATATTTGAATGGTCTTAATAGCTGAAAGTGTGAAGGAGTTGAAAGGTGCGGCGGAAGAAATAGAAGAATAACTAGAAAATGCATTTCCTGCTGAAAATGCGTTGGAATGCAAAAAGCTGAAGTTAATTTCAAAAAGTTGCTTAAAGTACAGAAATGAAACAAGCTGAAATTATTCTAAATATTGCTGAAAGAATAGAAAAAGCTGAAATACATTTTAAAATGGCTGAAAATACAGAAATGAGTAAAGCTGAAATGAACTTGAAACAATTGCAAAAAAACTGAAATGGGAGAAGCTTCTATGAATTTGAAATCACAGAAATAATAAAAGCTGGAATTAATTTCAAAAAGTTGCTTAAAATGCAACAAGCTGAAATTATTCTAAACATTGCTGAAAGAATAGAAAAAGCTGAAATACATAAATGAGAAAAGCTGAAATGAACTTGAAAGAATATCAAAAAAACAGAAATGGGAGAAGCTTCTATGAATTTGATATCACAGAAATAATAAAAGCTGAAATTATTCTAAACATTGCTGAAATAAAAAAGGCTGAAATACATTTAAAAATTGCTAAAAATACAGAAATGAGAAAAGCTGAAACGAACTTGAAAGAATTGGAAAAAACAGAAATGGGGGAAGCTTCTATGAATTTGACAAAATACAGAACTAATAAAAGCTTAAATTACTTCTAAACATTGCTGAATCTTTTTCATTCAAACTTAATGAACTTGTACACCGCTTTGCTAGTCTTCTGACAACTCAAAGCGCTTTAATACTAGATGACATCTCTCACCCATTAATACACTGATGACACAACCTACCATACACAGTGGCACCTGCCCATGTGCACAGAATAAACAAGACAGGAGAAGATCCTGGCAACAAGTCAAAATAAAATATAAAAACATTTTGCATGGTTGGTGAGTGCCTCAAAAGTTTGCAAATAGTGTAGAAATTACTGAAAGCTTCGTGGCGGTGCCATCAAAAACGCTCCTGGATACTTCCGGATAAGTTAACCGTCATGTCTTGATGATGTCATAAAGATGCGCGGTTTTGTGAAATAAACATGGACGCATACAGCGCCAATGACTAATACAAGTACTACGTGTTTCACTTGGACAATTAAATGTTAGTGGACACACACAAATACTACAGCCCCCATCTCGATTACAATTGTTCACTCCTCAGTGCGCAGTTTCGCCCACCAGCGGACCCCCTCCTCCCCCCTAACCCCGGCTGGTCCACCGTAACTTTTGACGTGCTTATTAACTGACGGACCTTCTTGCGGTCCGATGAAGGTTATTAATAGTATATTAAGTTGACGCTTTGTTGCGTAAAATAAAGACCAAACGATCTCCTGTCATTCGCGTAAGAAAACAAACTCACGTATCTGCAGTTCAATCACCGAAGGAACAACGTCACGCCACTCCCCGTAACTTTTGACGTGCTTATTAACCTACGGACCTTCTTGCGGTCCGCGAAAAGGTTATTAATAGTATCACTCGCGTAAAAAAATAAACTCACGTGCCTGCAGCTTAATGACAACACCGAAGGAACAACGTCACAACCACGGTTTAAGTCTCCAGCGGGGAGTAGCCTCGTTAGCAGTTTAGCTAGCTAGCAATCTAGTACTTATGGCTCTCACATGTCTCAAATATCTTACGGTCCAGCCTCCACATTACTTACGGTCTGCTCATCCCGGGTCTCCGTCCCAACTCACGACACGCACGTCCACACGTACCGTTATCTAACCACGGTTAAACCTGCACGTCCCTGAGCTACGTCTTTATGGCCATAGATCAACAGCTGATCGCTAATTAGCTCACGGCGAAGAGAGTGAAGAGATTTAGACAAAATCCACACCTCCAACAAATGCTTCCTGGAGCAAAACTATTTGGAGTAGCCAAAAAATAATGACATTTTGAGAGACACAAGACTCTACCGAACGTTTGAGTGTAGTTTGTATGTCTCTATGTGTTTTAAAACTGCTCAAACAGCCGTTTACAAAAAGTGTACCGGCTGTGTTTTTTTTTTTTTAAATGTTGGCAGATTTGTATGGAAGCTTATGGGGCTCGGGGCAGACTTTGTCTCACAATCAGGCTCCTCACGCAAAAAGTAAATAACTCTGACATTCCAAACTTATACGAGTCCAACCAGCACAAGCACGGCTAATGTTTTCTTTTTAAATGAAGGCTGAAAAGTGAATATTGTGGCCGTAAAGATAAAAGTGCCTCTTTTTTTTTTACTGAATCCTCACACGGCGCTCACTCTAAATCGCGGGACAATCCGGAAAACTCCACTCTAAATTCGAAAGAAACCCCAAAACTAATGAAACATAATTAGTGTTTATGAAAAAACTATAATAGATATCAACAAGCTGTTTTTTTTATAAAATTGTTAAGACTTGTGTCAACATTTTAAAGTTTAAATGGTGTCTCTAGCTGAAAGATTGGAAAAGCTGAAAAAGTTGAAAGTTGAAGAAGTTTTGAAAGGATTTGAAAATTTAATCCATTAGGAAACCATGTTAAAAAGGTTGAAGATATTAATTTATATTAATTCAATTATAAGAGCTAAAAAGCTGAAAAGTCATAGCACCCCTCCCCTGAATGAGCTGAACATTTTAATATTTGAATGGTCTTAATAGCTGAAAGTGTGAAGGAGTTGAAAGGTGCGGCGGAAGAAATAGTAGAATAAGGCGGAATAAAGATTAGAAGAACAATACTTGGAATGCTTGAAGCATTCCAACTAATAATATGAAGAAGATGAATAAGGCGGAATAAAGATTAGAAGAACAATACTTGGAATGCTTGAAGCATTCCAACTAATAATATGAAGAAGATGAATAAGGCGGAATAAAGATTAGAAGAACAATACTTGGAATGCTTGAAGCATTCCAACTAATAATATGAAGAAGATGAATAAGGCGGAATAAAGATTAGAAGAACAATACTTGGAATGCTTGAAGCATTCCAACTAATAATATGAAGAAGATGAATAAGGCGGAATAAAGATTAGAAGAACAATACTTGGAATGCTTGAAGCATTCCAACTAATAACTGATGACATCAGAGCTACAATAGTGGACCATGTCATCAACCACAACTGTTTTCGAAATTTCAAAATGAGAATTGGTAAGTACTTTGTAGCACTGCCATACTCTAATAAGATCAGCAGTACCATACATGGAAAATTACTGAAATTGCAGAATTGCTAGATGTCCAGATGTTGGGGGCAGAGGAAGAATGTTCACTCCAGAGCAAGAGACCCACATAGTGAACATGGTGATTGACAATAATGCAATAAGACTGAGCAAAATACAGCAGCGCATACTTGATAACGACACCATCTTTCAAAATATACACAGTGTAAGCATTTCTGCACTAAGTCGTGTTCTTGTGCCACAGAATAAGAATGAAGCAAATTTACAGAGTTCCTTTCGAGAGAAACACAGAACGTGTAAAGCACCTGCGATATGACTGTGTGCAGGTATGCTATAGGGTCATATGTTCTGAGTTTGGAAGTGCATACTGTAGTGCTGTGCATGGGCCTGATGTGTTGCACTTGTTTTGTCTTGTCCAGAGAGGGATGGAACTAGAAGCAGAGGACATGGGACATGAGCTACTTTTTGTAGATGAGGCCGGTTTTAACCTCGGTAAAACCAGGAGACGTGGCAGGAACATTATTGGACCCCGTGCCATCATCAATGTCCCAGGACAACGTGGTGGTAACAAAACCATGTGTGCAGCTATAAGCCAAAATGGTGTTGTTCACCATCATGCAACCATAGGCCCGTACAACACTGCACACATTATTGCATTCCTGGACACCTTACATGACATGCTCACTGTTCAGAGACCAGAGCAGACCCGATATGTCATCATATGGGACAATGTTAGTTTCCAAAGGGCTGCTTTGGTCCGCAACTGGTTTACAGACCACACATTCTTCATGGCACTCAACCTCCCTCCATACTCCATACTCCATCCATCCTTAAATCCCATGGAGGAGTTTGTCTCTGCCTGGCGATGGAAGGTGTACGACAGTCATCCTTATCAACAGGTAGTCCTTTTACAGGCAATGGAGGAGGCATGTGGAGATATTGACCAGGAATCATGTCAGGCCTGGATGTTCTGACTTTGTCTTGGTTTTGATGAGTGTGAATAAACACCAATACTTGAAGTTTGGATCCTTGTATGTTTACATGACACTATGACAAAAGTCTGACCTCAAATTGACGTCTGTACACAGAGAAAGCAAAATGATTACAAATGAATTCTCCCAACGTTGACAAATTTGTATTATTTAAATGTATATAGGTTATAATGATCGATAATAACAAACCATAAATGTATAGTGATTCTATAACTCATACAGTTCTTTTGAATGTATTACTTCATTGATTCGTTGTATGTCTCAATTTATTCATTTTAAGATGCTAATGTATTTTTAACTCAATCGTTACTCAAAAAAAGTTCCCTGTCCATTTTATTCTGAAAAAGACAACGGATGTCGAACCCTTTTCATAAATAACGTTTCCCTCTTTTGGAGGTCGGTCAAACTACACAGACCTTCATCACAAAGGATTTTATTAATAAATATGTCTCATCCCTGCAGACCTAAACGTTAAAAAACAAAAACATCAAAACCATTAAAGTCTTTTAAAATATGTATATGGACAGATTTTCCAATTATACTATTTTAAATCCACTGATAATCATTTAAAGTTTATTTTCCAACATTATATCACACCAGCAGGCTTGATGATCATTTTAAACAGGAAGCTACCAGCAAAAGGTTGAGAAAAATATTTAGAAATATTTCATTTCAGATGCAGACTAATTAGAATCTGAATTTAAACACTTATTTAGAATTTCTAAATTTCTGTGTGGTAGAAATATGTTTCCTCAAAACTGTATAAATTAGATGTATTGCAATACTCCAGGCTGTTGAAGCATTCCTACATACACATAATGATATCAATACACAAACAACAAACAAAAATATCACAATATACATACATTTCTTTTTCAATATTTACAAAAAGAGGATTTTGTGGGTCTTATATTTATTTATCTGTCCTGTACTCTTTACAAAAGATGCCATTTTAGTTTTATTTCTTAAATATAAAGAAGATTCATAATGAAGCATCTTCCACAAAAATACTTCAAAACTCCTCTAAGTTTCTGGCACCTTTCAAGGGTGACAAGATGCACTATATATATATATATATATATATGTGTCCAACAGAACCAACATATATATATATATATATATATATATACTATAAAACATAGGCCCTTCCTCACTGATGCCTTAGAACCAAAAACAGGCGGCTCGGTTGGTTCTGTTGGACACTTCCCAGCAGTGGACTTCAGTCTTCTTCACTTGTCCTTCTGTAAGTGGAAGGAGTAGAAGTCATTATTGATTGAGACGTGCAAAACAAGCAGGAGCCTCTTCAGGGTTATAATAACGTATGAGTGGACCAGCGGTCTGGGTGAAAGCATCCAGAACCATACATTTGGGATTAGTTAATAGTTTAAAAAGCATCATCACCTTTTCTTGTTGACCAGCCTCATCTGAGCCTGTGCAGTGAAAAGATGAAGAGTCACACAAATGGATTTAAAATATCTTATTAATCATCTTATTAAATGGAAAATGGTGAGACAGTATCAATCCGGTTTGTAGTTTCAAATCAATCAATCAATTCTTAGTTTGTACACATGGCTTTGTGTCTGGGTTCTTTGTTACCTGAGCTGGTGACGGTCCAAGAGACAAACTTGATGAGACCGTAGAGCACCAGCGCCACACCCACCATCGCCATGGAGTCCTCGATGGAGGGGGAGCTGAACCCTGACAGGACAAGAGAGGAGTTCAAGCCTTAAATACTTCCTACACGTGGACGTCCATCTTAGTGGACCAGCTGGATTCAAGTCTTTTATTTAAAGACTTCCATATTCCACAGAGGCCATCACATATATAGTAGATGTGGAGGATGTCTTTACTGGGCAAACAGGAGTCATAAGCTGTATACGCCAGCATTGTGAGCTCCTCACTCTGTTGATAATACGAGCTCCTTTTATTCCACGTTTTATACTAAGAAGGTCAGATGTTATCAGCACTGTTTAACAAAAGATGACATCACCTAACTGGAATGCTTCCTTTACAACCAGGAAAAAACTTAAAAATAATAAAAATCTCATAATAAACAACCTTCACAACAACGTGTGGACAGTTTAACGTCAATCCTTTTCTCGTTCCACAAACACTGGCCATGTGCAGAAAAATCCCCACTGGGCCTCTTTCATTAGACAAAGTCCACCAAAGGTGCTTCATAAAGAACTCGGCACATTCTCCAGCATTACCAATGCGGTTGAGGGCCACGCTGGCCCGTCGGGGGCCCCCGAGATGGACAGCCACACAGGTGAGTTCCCCTCCTGGGCCCAGGTCCAGCTGGGTGGAGTCGAGCTCCAGCCGGGTGCTCTGGCTGTAGGTTCCGTCTCAGGCCTCCCGGTGGCCCGTCAAGCTGCCCGACCCCAGAGGCCTGGACCTCCCATCGGAGCCTTTGAACTCCCAGCTCAGCTCCAGGCCGAGGGGGGCGAAGCCAGACGCCTCACACTGGACCGCCAAAGACTGGCCGGGGACTGCGAGGGGCAGAGGGGACGGGTGGATGGAGAGGGATGGAGGTTCTGGGAACAAGAGGGAGAAGAGAGGAGCAAAGACAAAGAGAGACAGTAAGAGAAAGTTAATAACAATGTGGTGCGATGGATTCTCGGTTCTTCTGGAGCTTATGAACTCTTCATTTTAGCCTCGTATGACAGCAGGTACTAAACAACAACAGCGTCCCTTTTCCCTCACCTACGACCTGGAGCTCCATGGTCACCTGAGCCACGAGGTGGGGCAGATACACCGTACAAATATACAAGCCCGAGTGACGCACTTCAGCCTCCCGCAGGATCAGGGACGCATTCCCTCTCTGGTGCAAGCCCTCGTAGTCCAGCGTGGCCCCCTCCTCCTGGACGTCAGCCAGGCGGTCCGTTTTGCCGTCGTAGGCCAGAACCAAGCGCCCCTCCCCTCTGAACTGGTAGCGCCACTCTACGGCGAAACCCGACCCGGAGAGAGGCGACGAGGGGTCGGCCCAGAGGCCGCAATCCAGCAGCACCGGCCCCCCAAGTCTGGACTGCACGGAGACGGTTGTAGTGGTCACACTGAGGATCACTGAGGAGACGGACAAAGAGTCGTGTTCATCTCAGCCGGGTTGTGCGCGGCCCTCGTGACAGAAGTCGTCTTTCGGACCGGTCTCCTGGGTCGTGAATCCTTACCTTTGTGCTCGTGGTTGCCGTGGCAGCACGAGTGATGGTGGAAACGGCCAGCTGTCCGTTGAGGCCCTGAATGGCAGTGGAGAACCAATGGGCCTGCAGGTAGATGGGGCTGGAGGCGGAGTCTGTGAGTGGAGATGCCCATTTGAGGGTGGAGGGCTGCGGCAGGAAGGGGTTGATCTCACACTGAGGCTTCTCCACTGAGCCTCTGGGAGGATTGAGAGAGCGGTGGCAGAGAGTGCCGGCTGGGTCTGAGGAGGCACGAGTCATACGAAGTTACATCTTTATTCTGTTATGGTCAACTGCAGGTTTACAGATGCTCAAACTATTTCTACATCAAATAAATCACAACATCTCAAGAGGGAGATGAATACTACGCCTGCTTAAAAAACGTGACAAATGTACTAAATACCTTTTGCTTTCCTGATCCCTTCCTAATAATTCAACATTTAACAGATACTTGGCTGAGAAAGGAATGGTGTAATTAAGCAACACTGAACTCATATATCCATATAATGATGGGATATCAAACAAGAAAGGTAAGATATTTGATCCATAAGTGCACATGATCGGTACATTTGTGGAGCATAGGTATTAAACGCTCTCTGATTGACTTTAAAGGTAAACAGAAAACTACACACAGACACACCCACTCTCTCTCTCCCACATCTACACACATGCTGCTCTGTGCGTCACCCGGACTGACCGGTGATGAGGAAGACTCTGTCGGGGTGGATGTCGGATGGAGCCTGCTGGCTCTCTGCAGGGTGGGGGTCGGTTTGGATGTGCAGAAGGGATTTCTCCAGGGTTGTAGCTGCAGTGAGACCTCCTCCTCGACCCGTCTTCTCCTGCACAAACCAGCACTCCAACACAGGACAGGACACATTCACAAGAAAGGAACGACATCAGGAACAGCAAGATCATCACATTACACTACAGTCTGATATTATAGTCCACAGTATTTGATTATCATTATAATCACGGATTATTCAGTGGCAACTTCAACAATCCCCTAATATTCATCCATACAGCACAAGCACTGGGTCTTAGCATCTGGCCATAACCTTTAATTGAATGTATTTACTATATTTTTTACATGTAAAAAAATGCTATGTAGCAGTTGTTAATATTATAGGAATACAAAATACAGAGACAAAGCATGGCAGGAATCAAAACCAAAAAGAAAAGAAAAACTTAACACATACACATGTGGTTGAATAAAGTGATTCTCCTTTCCTTTTTCATGTCAATGTTTGGACTTTAAAGACAATCTTTTCTCCAGTATAGAATCTGTAGCTGTGGACTCTTTAAAGTGATCTCGGAGTATTGATTATCTCTCTCCCCTCTCAATGCTGCGCGGTAACATTTTCAGCCACGAGGGGGCGCTGATGCCCTGAACGCGTCACATCAGATTCTCTTGTTTGTACCATTATTTAACATCATCTATGTTAAAGTTAACAATATGCAATGAGCAGGAAATGGCTTAACTCATTATATTATGTGAATGTATGTCGTGCTTAGTTCGGCATATGAAGAATCCGATGGATAATGACATATAACCATCTTTCAATAGCAGTCACACTTGTAAATGACGGTGTTTGCAGTGAGGACAGCAGCAGAGACACATTTGAATAAAAGACTCCAGAGAGCCTGTTAACGTGAACTCACCTTCACCGCAGCACATCGCTGCTACCAGACACAGCGCGTACATTGGAGACATGTTGCTCATGGTTGGTCTGACGATGCTGCTACACTCCAACCAAGTGGTACATTTTAGTTTTACTTTCACCTACAAGCTAGAAACACATAGTATGTATTTCCGGGTTAGGGTAACCCTGATTTCAAAATAAAAAAAACACATTCAACGCCTAGCGATAACAAAGGTAAAGTTCGGACTAAAAATTAAATCAACTAAACTCAGCGATAGAACAACAATCAGCAGTTTTTTATTATATATATATATATATAATAATTTGAAATGGACAAAAATATTATATTCAGCTCTGCAACTAGATGGCGCCCTTCACCACAAAATAACGAATCATGGCCTTATGTGACCTTACTGGTTCTGAAAACATTTCATTTATGGAAATAATATCACCTGATTATTATTATTATTATCGGAAAGTTATAACCAATTAGTGTATTGTGTACAAATAAGCTTTAGAGGCGAGGTAGAGATGTAAGTTGTGGTTGCCATAATATGCACATCGTGGCAGAACTAAGCGTCACACACTAGAAACCAAAACCAAACCCAACGGCCTCATCAGGTGATTTCCCACAAACGGCACAGAGGGAAGAGCTGTTCGCTGTGGGACTGGTCCAGACTCCTGAAAGAGATGCAGCCATAAAGGCCTCATGAACTCTGACCTACAGACAGTGTGAGAATGAATCAGGTTGCATTCTGGGATGATTTGGTGTGATTCCCGACTTCTGCCTGTTCCAGAGAATACGCCTGTGTGTGTGTTTTACAGCGAGACAGGTTTGTGTGTCTGACACGTCCAAACAAAGGAGCAAACAAGATGGCAGCATGCAGGTGTCCTCAGAGGGAGGGCGAGGCTCAGTGGCAACTCAAACAAGTACGTGTTACATTTTATTTCATGTGTATCTTCGTCTAAGAGCTTTTAACACTAAAGTGTTGTGTCTTTGCTACATTTGATCTCTTTGTAACAGGAACGATCTCCTATTGAATAAAGACTCTGAAGACAAAGCAGTCAGGCTTCTGCTCGGTGAGATTTTTAGGTTTAGTTTAGGTTCCTCATTCTGCTGTTGGTAACTTTTAATTTGCACACAAAGCAGAGAAACACAAGTAATTCAAACAGTAAAACAGTAAAACCATCAGACAGTTTTTCACTACACATAAGAGAAAATTACATAATTCAGACATGAGAAACCTCACTGAGAAATGCTCAGATTAGATTAGCAGATTACAGCAAGGATCATCTCTGTGCTCCCTTTAATGGGGTTGAATCACTTCTCTTTGCTGTATTTGAGAACCATGAAACACAGCAAGTACGACTGATTTCAGCAGCTTGTAGGGTGACTGTTATGTGGAATGATGGAGAACCAGGAGCGAGATGCAGTAGAGAGTCTTTTAATGATCAACAACAGAAAACAGTCCTCAATAACGAACAAACTCAAAGTCCTCTGGCGTTAGCCAGAAACATAACAAAGGCAGACTGGAGAAACCTGGATTATAGGGACATGGGGATTGCTCCCGTGAGGACAGTGTTCGGGGGCCCCGGG
Source organism: Pungitius pungitius (assembly GCF_949316345.1). Taxonomy (NCBI): domain Eukaryota; kingdom Metazoa; phylum Chordata; class Actinopteri; order Perciformes; family Gasterosteidae; genus Pungitius; species Pungitius pungitius. The sequence continues at coordinate 4,249,786 of NC_084916.1, forward strand.
ATGCTCTTTACTAGCCGGGTCCAGCGGAGAGGTGGAAGCAGATGAGCTGCCGGGAAGCGCGCCGGTTGGGTACTCTGTGGAAAGGCACAGTCACTAACACGCGGACAGTGGCGGTGCAGGACAAGACGAGAGAAGACGAGAGTGCTGACGCGTTAGTCTACGTTCATGGAATAATCCGACAACAAGACGAGACTAGAGGGAGGGAATAAGAAGCAGGCAAAATCAGGTGGAAGAGGTTTCAGGTGAGACAATGATGAGGACAAGAGGGGAATCAGCTGTGAGGGATAATGAGGGGAGAGAGAGGGCAAGGGCAGGGGGTGTTTGCCTGAGAGTACCACAAGAGGGAGACAGGGGACGAGGAGGGAAGAGGAAGCCAGGGGCATGACAGACTGGGTTTGACTTTCAGTCAGAAGCTAAGAACTGATAACGTTCTCAGTCAAAGATCATTCATTGTGTATCATTGGGATGTTTTACTGTACTCTCACTCTGAGTCTGATGGAAATAACAGCAGCTTTAGTCTCACATTTGGATGATGGTGATACACTTTTCACAAGTGTAGAGTTGTATTTTATTATTTTATTTTATAGTTGTGAACTAAGAGCTGGGATATCCCAGGTGGACTACACAGTGTTTCAGGAGCTCTACAAAGTATCTCTGAATATTTAGAACGTACTTGTGTGAGGAGCAGAGCTGAGTTTGTGGCTTCCAACCAGAAGGATTTCACAAATCTTTGGTTCTGCCATCGACAGTTTGGTGTTAATAAATTAAATCATGAACAGGAGGAAGCTGAAAGACGTCAAGAGAACACACTGAGACCCATTTGTGTCATAATCATGTAAAATCTATAGAAAACACACAATTGTTAGAAGTCATATGACTGCATCTATATATATATAAAGAATATGTAAATAAGCCTTGTGAGGCGCATGTCTCTTGTCCTCTGTTCAGTCTGAATGAAGTGTCCCCTTCTACAACAATGTCTCTTCTTTGATTCCACCTAGTTACTGATGACGTTAAACAAATGCTGGCTTGTGATTGGTCAGAATCGAGGCTTAGCAGGACATTGAAGTCAGCGGTCCACCTCGTCAAGCGGGTCGAGGGGGGGAGAGCTCGTGAGGAACGAGGCGTGGGGTGAGCATCGAGCTGCGCCGCAACTTGTTGGAAAAACAATAAGGGAGGAAATTTAAAAAGAAGCATCGTTAGGAATTGCTAGACTTAGGATAGAGGTAGTGAGGGAGGAATTTTGCGGGAGTATCGGCCGACGGCCTGTATAGGTCCGGTACACGATACGCCTGCAGAGTTTTCTATCATGGCAAACATGCAGGAGGATAGCAGTTGCAGTATGGATGGTGTGGATCAAGATGATGGAAGCTGGCAGACTAGGAGAATAAATAAAGCAAAGCGGACTAGAGGGATGAAAGAAAGTGAGGAGAAATGGAATGTTGTTGTTAGGTTTGAAGAGCCAGGGGTGAAGAGTTTGGATCCACTAAAATTGACAAAAATAATTAAGAATCAGGTGGGCGAGGTCAAGTATGCTAGAATTCTTAATGATGGAAATTTATTAATTGGATGCAACTCTGAAGAGCAGGCTGGAAGAGCGTTAAAGATGCAAGCTGTGGGGAAAGTAGTGGTAGTAAAGGTGGTGAAAGTGGGTGAGCAAGGTAGGGAAGGAGTGATCTATGGGATTCCTTTAGCAATTGAGGTGAAGGAGCTGGTTAAGCATTTAAAAGAAAGATGTGAATCTGTTCAGAGTGCAAAACGTCTAACCAAGGGGGTTGAGAAGAAAGAAACCGAGTCAGTCCTGATACAGTTTAACTCAAAAGAATTGCCCACAGAACTTTACTTTGGATTTATGAGATACAGGGTAAGAGAGTTCATGCATAAGCCAATGAGATGCTACAAGTGCCAAAAATTTGAAAGGTGTGCTAAATGTGGTGGGGAGCATGACTATGGAGAATGCGGTGAGGGGGTAATACCTAAATGCTGTAATTGTGGAGGGGAGCACAGTGCGGCCTTCTGGGGCTGTGAAGCAATGAGAAAGGAGTCTGAGATACAGAATGTGAAAAGGAAGGATAGGGTTCCTTATACAGAAGCAGTTAAAAGAGTGGAGCAAGCCAAGAGAAGTAATGAAGAAAGTGTTAGAGAGGAAATAAGAACAGTGAATGCATGGAGTCAGAGGCAGGAACGTGTTAGGGATGAGGAAAGGAAGGTGAGGAGGGATAGTAAGAGAGACTTGGTTATCTTTATTGCAGGGGTAATTAATGCAACAGCTGAAGCCAAATCCAAAACAGAAAGGATTCAAATCATTGCAAAGGCAGCAATGCAGCATTTGGGCATGCTAGACCTAAAATGGGAAGAAATAAGGGATTGTCTTGCCGTTCATTCAAGCCAAGAAATAGGTAAAGGGTGATCATATCTATTATGTTCATTCTACATTGGAATGCAAGGAGCTTATTAGCAAATGGCCAAAACAATACATAGACAATAAAAGTGAAAAGCCCGATATAATGTGTATTCAGGAAACATGGCTAAAACCCAGATTTGACTTTGTTTTAAATAACTACGTTATCGTTAGACGAGATAGGGAGCAAAGGAGCGGTGGGGGGTGTGCCACCTTTATAAGGAAGGGTGTACCTTATAGGGTGTTGGGTACAGGGAAGGAACAAGAATATGTGGTAGTGGAAGTATGGGCAGATAGAAAGAAAATAGTAATAATAAATTATTATTAAAGCTGCAAGCAGCGATGAACGGGCCTTCGCCGATTCTCGCGCGTCGGGGTGGGGCGGCGGTCGGCCGGGCTCGCGGGTCAAAAAAGACCAAAGAGACTAAACGAATCACTCTCGGGGCTGCCATTCAAACCTGAATCTGCGGCCTCGCGAACGGAATCCACCGACGCCGGGCTGTTGCCCCGCTGCAAAAGACCTGCGGAGTAATTGTTACGGGTCTCGGGCACGATGACCACAATAAGTATCACAGCAACACTTGTCTCGTTCTCCAGTTTGCGTCTGTATAATTGATTCAACACATATACACATCCAGTGCATTATTCTTGTCCTGTATATCTTAGATATCATAGATGCAGTCTCAATCAAGGTTAATTCCCAGAAATATCCACCTGTAATTACCTTAGCTGTTATTACTGCCTACTATAGTTCCTATTGACCAACTACATAAGGGATATTTCCACACCATGTTGACTATGATAAACGTATACAACTCTTATTCACATATGGACATTGCACTTTAGAATGTATATTCATTAACTCAGCATGTACCAAACCATATTGTCATGTAAAAAAACCAAAACATGACCAAACATGACTAAATAAATCACTGCCCTTGCATACTGAACAAATATTGCATTCTGGATTCATTTTAAGTCACATGAGGAGTCTTGTGCATGCCAAGAATCAAACCCTGGTTTACTGCGCCAGGGGCCAACGCTCTGCAGATGACCTATATGGTCCAATACAATTTCACATTCGAAACGTCACTCAAATAGGATTGGTGCCTCTCTTGCAAAAATACAGCGAATTTTAATACTTAAATGAGAGCTAAAGGAGAAAATAAACGCAGTAGGTCACATAAGTTCTGTCGGATGTTCAAGTTGCCCAGAAGGATGAGCGGAGAGCTGTCATCTGGAAGTTGTAACTCTTCCATTCGTTGTAGAAGTAAATAACTTCTTCTCTGGAAGGATCATTTTCCGCTGTGGTCCAGTCGACTTGGGTCTTTGCCACGATTGCCCGCGGTGAAGCCCACCTGTGCCGTGTGGTGGAAGAAAAAAAGAAGGCCAAATTATTACATCCATCGACAGTCACACGATATGGAATGCTGTTGTACGAATGCGGGAAGAAGTCTTTTACAATTATGCAGACAGAACAAAATATACATAAAGAAATGCTTTCCCACCTCGCTGGAGTTGAAAGCCACGTGTCCCATGTGCCATTCCCAGTGATGTCCTCAGACTGGTGGCATGACTTTGCACGGGCCATCTGAAAATATTTGAGCACCAACGTGTATTATCAGAATACGATTATGGCTGTCAACAGATTATAGACAATTGACTAGTTAATCACACGTTTTGAAAACATTTATCTTGATTACAATATTTTTTTCTCTTATATTAACTGTTTACAGTTTAGTAATTTGTTGTTTCAACTCCATAATGAGCTTGACGTGTGTATATTATTTCTGTGGAATGAGGGGCATATTAATCATATCATTTAATGTTAGATTCATGCTCATTGTGAAGGCAATAAATATATAACATATTGAAAAGCATTGAAGACGCACAATACATTACGTGTCATTTAGCTGCGCCCGGCTGCACGCTGCGGGCAGATTATAGACAATGAAGTTAAACAACAAAGTAGTTAAGTTAGCTGCTGCGAGCACGGTTCTACTCAAAGTGTGTAAATAAAGTGATTCAATCGGGCCAAGTTATTTAGGGCACACGGAAACGTAAACAAAGTGGCGTTAATAGCGTGAAGAGGTGTCTTTTGACGCTGTAAAGCTACCGTAGTTAGCTTAGCTAAAAGACGTATGCTGGGTGAGACTGGAGAACGCACAAGGAAAACGTAATCACTCACCGTCAAAGGCGTTTCCACTTCGTTGAGTACATGTGGACGTAAGCACCGGTGTGTAGTTAGCAAGCTGGCTGACTGGCTGCTCCATCCGGCAGCCGCTAGCTCCACTCGCTATCCCAGTTAGCTGTCCGTGCCGTCGAGCAGATATAACAAGCCCTTAAACAAAACGTACCTCACTGGCTGCACACATCCAAGAGGGAATGAGAACACTTTGCTTACATCCACATAGTAGTAATAGTTCCTGAAGTATAGGTGTGTAGTTAGCAGTTTAAAATACGGAGCGGTGATACTTTGCCTGTTCAACACAAAACCGGAACATGCGCAGACTACGTGCGCGGCTGTGCGCACGTAGTCTGCGCATGTCCGTCAACCAAGAATAGGGAATTCTGGGTGATGAAGTTCTTTAACTTAAAATTTCCCCGTAACATCTATTTACATCACCAAACGTGTTTGCATCTCCACCCGTATGTTGCAGAATACGTGTATTTAAATCCAGATGTAAATATATTGAACTGTCCGTGTTATTTGTCTAGGTTAGATATGTCAAACCCGCGACACGCTGCCAAACGGCTGCGCCGTGAGCCAGCTGTCCTGCATCAGCCTTACCTTCTTCTGTCAGCTGTATGCGCGGCCACGGAGCAGTTTCTGGCCTTAAACTGAAACGAGTTTGACATACCTGCTCTTAAGTGTACAAAGTCCATAACCTCAGCAAGGAGAGTAAACTGAATCATTTTGTTCGTTAGATCAGAAGACACGCGTTTAAAAAGAGGAGGAAAAAAAAAAAAATTGATTTCGCCGGGACACGATCTCACGACCATAGGATCGGGGGGCGGTTTCTTACCAGGAGAGCTAAACCTTCTGATGGGTTTGAGAATTCGAAAACTCACTGAAATAGGATCGGTCACTCTCCGCCAAAAATACAGGAAATATTCACACTAAAAAAATTATAACTGCCTTCCTGTTTGTTTTAGAGAAAATTCCTCAGAGACTTTTTTAAGTCTCCCTTTAATACATTTGGTAAAAAATCAGCGGACTTGTCGGTCAAACAGGGTGCGGGCGGGGCTTCGTCAAAATCTTCCAGGGGGCGCAATGGAGGCAATTTTTCACTTTTGATCCAAAACTGCACATCAGGTCTGTAAAGGTCATCACGTAGGATACTCACAGAGGTTTTCAAGAGTTTTGGAGTCTGCCGAGGCGCAGAAGATGTGCTTGAACTTTCATGTGAATATGTCGTCGCCACAGCAACAAAGTTGGTCCAAAACTCCCAATTCTCACTGTGAGCCATCGTCACAGTCTTACGTCTTATATTCCCAGATTTGAAGTTGATCAGATTAAAGGGCTAGGAAATGGACATGTAAATGTAGAAACTTTGCATTGACCTAAGCCAATAGGTGGCGCTATACTTTTTCGAAAATCACTGCATGGCATTACTTAAAGGCCTACACAAGCATCATGAATATACATTTATAGCCAGAAATATCAATGTTCCTTGGAGTTATACCATTTTACATTTTGTAAAAAAAACTTCCAAAATTGTCCAAACTGCACGCAAGCTCACGCCCAGGTAGTTTTATGAAAACTCTTGATTTTAATAACTTTTGACCCCAAGGGTGTCAGGAACCAGTTGCCAGATTTTGAAATGGATCGGATTTAAACTCTCGGAGGAGTTTGTTCGTTTGTAAATGCAAAAATTGAAGGAAATGGCCAAAAATACACAGAATCACCACAGCGCCCCCTAATGTTCAAATATTCTGGGAAAATTTGGGGATGTTCTAGGACTCAATGTGAACATGTCCTCAAAATTTGGTGAAAATGACGGTTAGAAAAAAAAAAAGTTATAGGCCTTTGAATTTTCAGGACACAAACCTACAAACTTCATTGGTCCATAACTTTATTGAAAAATGAGATATCAACATTCTTTCAATAACTTTTGATCGCATCGAGCCAACGATCATTTTGCTGAAGATTTCGTAAGAATCGGACCAAGCGTCTGGGAGGAGTTCGCAAAAACGTGTTTTTCACAAAATTCAAAATGGCGGCCATAAAACGGTAGGCGCATTTGCATACCATAATTTTTTTTGTGTACAGCACATCCAAGAGAACTTGTGTGAAAAGGTTTCAAGTCGATCGGTAAAAGTAAAAAAAAAAATTAACATTGCGGCCACTTTGGGGGGCGCTAGAGAGATCTTTTTTTTCTCCTCTAATTGCGGGACCCCAATCATACGTCAATTTTGCGCACTTCTGATGCGCGTGCAAAAATTCAAGAGTTTTTGAACATGATGAAGTCCCCGAAAGTGCGTTCGAAGTGGCGAAATAATAAAAAGAAGAAGAAGAATTCTTGCAATTTCAATAGGGCTTTCGCCCGACTTGCAGTCGGCTCAGGCCCTAATAATCCTTGTAAACAGCTAGAAGTAAAAGAAATGGAGGAAATAGAAGGCCAGGATAGGGATAATGTTGTATGGTGTGGAGATTTTAATGCTCACAACACAGTGTGGGGGGGGGATAAGACAGATAATAATGGACAGGTGATTGAGGAGATAATGAATGATAGGAAGTTAGTGTGTATGAATGATGGTAGAAAGACTAGGATAGATGTTAGATCGGGCAGGGAGTCAGTATTAGACCTTACACTTGTGTCTAGCAGGCTGGCTTTAAAATGTGAGTGGGAAGTGTATAAAGACGGCACTTTTGGAAGTGACCACTACCCAGTCATATGTAAACTGAATGTTGAGGTAAGGGGGAGCACAGAAGTTCGGTATGGAAGGTGGATGTTCAATAAAGCAGAATGGGAGAGATTTATAGAAATAAGTGATTGATATTTTAGGTCAGATCAGGAAACAATGGATGTTGAAAGGAACGAAATCGAGGTGAGGCAGAGTATTTATATGGCTGCAAGTTCCAGCTCATGTAGGCATTACGTATAACAAAAAGGCTGATAAATTGGCGAAAAGGGCTGCTCAAAAAGAGGTTATAGAGGTAAATTTAAGCCTATCTAAGGCAGAAGGTAAAAGTGTAGTGTGGCAGGAAACAATGCTAAAGTGGCAGCAAGTATGGGAGCAGGAAGCCAAAGGGAGGCAGCTATTCAGGGTACATGCTACGGTTAATATCAATAAAAGCAGAGGGGGGGGCAGTCGTAAAGAGCAGGTTACTATGGCTAGAATGAGAATTGGTCACACAGGACTGAACAGCACTTTATATATTATAGGAAAGCATCAGAGTGGCCTGTGCTCATGTATGGAACCTGAGACAGTGGAGCATGTGCTGATGTTGTGTAGGAAGTATGACCGGCAAAGGCAGGAGCTATTCTCAGGACTGAGAGAAATTGGCGTGGAAGATCTAACTCTGGAAAATATTCTAGGAGTAAGCGAGTGGGGAAAGAAATGCCTTGTTAAATTTTTGAGAGATGCTGGAGTGTATGACAGAGTGTAAAGCAATAGTGGGATAGGCCCATAGATGGCAGCAATGCAACTCATTGGATGCCGGCTGCCGTAAAATCCCAAAGAAGAAGAAGAAGAAGAAGCGGTCCACCTCCTCCTCCCTCAGTTGAGGACTGATCCCGGAACAGAACGGACGGTGAAACCTTTTCTCCTTCCCGGTAAAACAAGCGGAACTTAAAATGCGAGGTCTCGGTGCGCAGAGCTCGGTTCTGGCTCTCCTGATGATAAGCCTTCACGCCGCTGCACCACGTGAGTTAACGCTTTGTTTAATTGTAGAAGAAGAGACGCTTCGTGTCCTCATAGGCTGCAGTCATCAGGTGAAGTGTCTCTGATGTTTCTTGATGACGTCAGAGAAAGTTGTAAAAAGTAACAAATGTTGTCAAAGTGCGCGCGTGTTTCCTCTCGTGAGTTTGTGTGAAGGACAGAAGTGTGTTTGTCTCACTCTGCTGTCTCTGTCTTCGGGACATTAAACGGAGGGACCGCTCTTTTAGCAGACATGACGCGGCACGTCACAGATGACGTCACACTGACGCTGTTTGGTCAATCTGGACCGATGAATCAGTCATCAATATTCCTTGTAGACATCAGCTTGTTGTCTCATGAGTGAGAAGAAAGAAGTGAAGAAATGTCCAACTCAGTCTGAGCTCAAAGTTGATTTTAAACTCTTAGTTTGTGTCTCAGTCACAAAAACAACAACTTATCCATCTGAATCCAGTGAGTTTAGCTCATGTGTTTATATTAAAAAATGCTATCAGCTAAAATATTTGATATTTAGACTTTATTGATGTCAGAATGAGCCTCAAACGTCCAGCATCTCTCTGCAGTATTTGATGCATTATCAGGAAATAGATTTATTCTCTGACAGATTAAAAAACATTTTTTTTAATTTTTTTTTATTTTACCTTTATTTTACCAGGTAAAAGTCCCATTGAGATTGAGATCTCATTTTCAAGGGCGACCGGGCCAAGAAGGCAGCAGCACACGTCGTTAAAAAACAGCCATAAAATACATATACATGACATGACTAAAACCACAATACAAATTAAGTTAAAAACTAAAATACAAAGAAAAAATGGTCAAAAGCAGAGGCACCGTTGATTAGATTTTTGTTGTCTGTCCATTTGGAGACGTCGGAAAACATTAAAAGACACAAGTTGAGAGAATTTCAGGTCAGCCTGGAGATTGTTCCATGTTGATGGGGCGGAAAAACTGAATGCTTTTATCCCCAATTCAGTCCGCACTCGTGGAATGTACAAGCAGTAAATGTCGCTGGACCTTAAAGCGTACCGGTTTTCTGCTCCACGGAGGAGTGAACATAGATAAGACGGGACCATACCGAGGAGAGCCTTGTAGATCAAGGACAACCAGTGAGTTTACTGTGCTGAGACTTTAGAATAATATTCTAATCTTCTTAGATTCTTTTCATCCAGCTGATCGAAAGTCAAATAAATCCGTAACATTTAGACATGCAAGGAATTTGACATGGTGTTTGGTGCATGACATTGGACAGTAAGACAATGAGACAATGGACAACAAGACAAATAACATGCAAGAGAAATGGAATGTTTAAATTACAATTTAACTCGGCAGTATAAAATCAAAGGCTAAAGGATAAGGGGATGTAGAATAAAAAAGAAAAGCTGAAATGAAAGTAAAACATCAAGTGCACCAGTGAACAGATCACCAACTGTGTTGTATGTGAAAGTGAAGGCAGCGACCAGTGAAAAAAAGGGATGTCAGTCAGTCACAAATCACTGAGGAGACGTTTCTTACATTTAAATCTGTGTCCTTGTGTTTATACTTTAGTTTTTTATAAAGATATTCTAAAGTTAAGCTTAAATATAGAAATACACAAGAAGCTGGTCAGATTTGTTTGTTGTTTCTTGACAGTTGAATCCAAAAAAGAACAGAATGAATAAATATTTTAATCATATAGAATATAAACAGAAATAAATGACCTTTGAACTTGTTTGTGCTGCTACTTCACTTCAAGAAACTCAGAGTTCAAAGTTAATGTTTAAAACCTCACAAGAAGAAACGTCTGAGGTCACAATTTATGACATAAAATAGTTTGATGTAAACGATCAAATTAAATGTAAATATAAGGAACATTATACAATAACAATTAATGTGGTTTTACAAACCAGAATTGTCAGAAATGATGATCTCAATAAGCAATTTATTTAATATTTCATTTCAGAATATAATGTTTTTAAAAGCTGAATCATCATAAATATCAAAGTAAACATTTATTTGTGTATTTATTGAGTTGTTAAACACAGCAGATGTTATCAGGGTGTCTTGGATGTTCTGTGTTTTTTTTATTTCTGTGTGCAGGAAAACAACATCATTATTGATTTATTAAAGTGTGACATCAGAAGTGAAAATGATTCCTTTTTGGTTCCAGGGATTCACTCTCTGAAGTATCTCTTCACTGCGACCTCTGGAGTCCCAAACTTCCCAGAGTTTGTGTCTGTTGGGCTGGTGGATGAAGTAGAGATTTATCACTATGACAGTAACACCAGGAGAGCAGAATTCAGACAGAACTGGATGAGCAGAGTCACAGAGGAGGATCCTCAGTACTGGGAGAGGGGGACTAAGATCCTTATGGGCCACCAGCAGGTCTTCAAAGCCAACATTGAAACAGTAAAACAACGCTTCAACCAAACTGGAGGTTTGTTTATGTTTCACGCTTTATGTTTATATTTGTGTCCTTTATGTTAGTACATAAACACACACACACACACATTAAACAGTTTGAGGTCTTTTCTTGACTGAAACAAGTTTTTTATAAAGTATATAAACATAATGAATACTTTTCCCATTAGATGAGCTTTACTTGATCTCAGGGAGTCGATGCTGCAGTTTTTCATTCCAGGTTTTTATCAGATGACGTCCAACATTTTCTAGTTGAGGTTTCTCACTGAGACGACTTGTTCCTCTTTGTCTGTTTGAAATGGTGATGAATGAAATACTGCTCAGTGTTGTTCACACTAAAGAAGCACTTCCAAGGTTTCATCAGCCTCTCTGACATTTTACAGTGTGAACAATTCATGGATTCATTCAAAATAGTAATGACATCATCTGCAAAGACTAGAATTATTAGTGTGAGCCCGAAATCTGGAGTATGATACAGATGAGAGTTCATGAACTAAAGTGGACTGCAGTGTTTATAAGAAACATTCAGTGATTTTAGTGTTGAAACATCAATCAATTAGATGATGAATTATTTATATGAATCAACATGAATGTTTATAATCAGAGGATGACTAAAGTCTTTTATCAAGCAAATAGCTTAACATGTTCTCTCTCTCTCTCTCTCTCTCTCTCTCTCTCTCGGTGCATGCTGGGAGTGAGTGTGTGTGAGCGTGTGTGGGCGAGTGGCGAATTGAGCGATTTTCTTACATTGTTTTTCTTCTTAGTTATATATATTTAATTTAATGTGGTTAATGGCTTGTTTTTCACCTTAGTTGAGGGTTTAGTCTTTGGGTTCTTTATTTGGTGGTTTCTTTTTCTCCTGCCGGTGTCTCGCCGGTCGGCGTCTCTAGACGCCATGGTAAATGGAGACACGTTGTCCAAGCTCACGAGGAAGCACGGCATCAAGATCGCCGCTGACTTCACGTGTAGCGTAGAGGACATCGGGTTGGCTGTGGGGGAGAAGGTCGGGCACGGCAGCGTTAAATCGGCCTCCCGCATGAACGGCGCCGTGGTCATCTTCCTGGACCAGGTGGAGAAGGTGAACCGCGTCGTCGAGACAGGCCTCACGGTGAATGATTTGTTTGTGCAGGTGTTGCCGCTAACGCAACCGGCAACAAGAATTGTTTTGTCCAATGTCCCTCCATTTATTACCGACGAGTTCCTCAGCAGAGAGCTCTCTAGACACGGAAAGTTGGTTTCACCGATCAAAAAGATCTTGTCTGGATGTAAGTCTCCGTTGCTGAAGCACGTAGTGTCTCACCGCAGACACCTGTATATGATCCTTAACAACCGGAATGTAGAGCTCAACCTCCGCTTCCATGTTAAGGTAGATGATTATGAATACGTGATTTTTGCAACATCCTCGTTGATGAAATGCTTCGGTTGCGGTGAGGAGGGGCACTCCGTGAGAGCCTGTCCGAGGCGGGGGGTCCCTGCTCCACCTGGCCCGGGTGCGGCCGCGGGGGCTGCGGCGGACGCGTCTCCGGCGGGGGGCGCGGCGGGCGCGTCTCCGGCGGCGGACGCGTCTCCGGTCGGGGGCGCGGCGGACGCCGCTCCGGTCCGGCCCCCGGCTGTCGCGTCTCCGGCGGGGGGCGCGACGGACGCCGCTCCGGTCGGACCCCCGGCGGACGCAACCCAGTCTCCAAAAAAAGCGTGAAATAGCTACGTTGGTCCACCGTGATAAACGTAGTCATGTTACGTTTTCCCTCAAAATAACGTTACTATGTTACGTTTCTTTTGGCCCATTCATTTACATTGCTTTGCAAATAGGTCACGTGACTATCAAGTTTCCCGTTAGTGAAAAGAAAAACATGGGGCCCCCGGACCGTACACTGCTGGGCATTTACACACTAAAACTGTCATATTTATGAAAGCAAAAGGTATATCTTGAAATTTCTTGTTGTCATGATAAAAGGGAACATAAGTGAGTGTGTTTGGATGTCAAAATCAGTATATATATTTTGATATTTGTATGGGACACACAAAAAAAGAAGAAACTCAGATTTGCTTGGGAAAAAACTACTTACAGGGGCTTTATCCCCATAAAACATAAAGGACGAAGCCTGGAAGTCTCCGTTATGTTAGCCTAGTGTGTGGACAGTATATCTGTAAAGGTTTTACTTTTATTGAGTAAAGCAGAACAAATAGAGAGAGACTTTAGTGGAGGCCTCACGGCCACTTCACGCACAGGGCAAGCAATGCAGCTCAAATCTCTCCGTTTGCCGGGCAAATTATAAGTCCCGCCTCTCTATGGATTCGTCAGAGCCAATGGAATGGAGCCAGACCCACGTGGGATGGATCGCCCGTTTTCCTGGCCAGTAAAAAGAGGAGACGTGTGGAGCGAGAAATGACGCTCCGCTCTGAGGGCGAAGCCCCGCCCCCCTTTCCCATGTAAACAAGACGTAATGTTCGGGGGGGGGAAGTTGCACTCACACAACAACCGAGAGTTTTAGGCGGAATAACGGAATTTATGTTTAAAAAGTCATAATGTGATTCGAGTGCTTTGAGTTTGTTTTGTTTGGCGATTAGTGGCTTTAAGGCTGAACGCTTCTTTACGGTAACGCCCCCACTGGAAGTGTTTTTTTAATAATGCGCCGTTAAAGGCGTTGCGTAGCCACGCTTTCCCAAAGGGACACTCAAATCTTCGCAGAAACGAATAAACGGAAGGTCTTCTACAGTCTCTGATAGAAGATTATGAAAGAATAACGCATACTTCTCGCTAGAAATGCCATCGAAATGCATACAAATGCTGATGCTTTCTTAAAATATTGTGTTTTTCACAGAGATTATGCTGACCGTCCGCCATGTTTTTCTTTTCACTAACGGGAAACTTGATAGTCACGTGACCTATTTGCAAAGCAATGTAAATGAATGGGCCAAAAGAAACGTAACATAGTAACGTTATTTTGAGGGAAAACGTAACATGACTACGTTTATCACGGTGGACCAACGTAGCTATTTCACGCTTTTTTTGGAGACTGGGTTGGCGGACGCCGCTCCAGTCGGGCCCCCGGCGGTCGCGTCTCCGGCGGGGGAAGGGCGATTGCGGCGCCCGTTTCTGTGCCAAGGCGGCGTAGTGGTAGCGCTGCTGTGCCTGACCTGCACGGGGTGAGTATGAGTAGGAGTGTGAATGGTGATGGTGTCCAGGGAAGTGGGGGGAAGGCTTTGGGTGTGGTGGAAAATGGAGAGGATGGAGGGGAAAGGAAAGGAATGGGTGAAAAGAATGGGGAGCCTGCAGAGGAAACAGAGCAGGGTGGCGGAGGAGTTGGGGAAGGTACAAGTGGGCGCGGGTGGGCAGAACAGGTAGAGGAAGCTGAAATGGAGGAGGAGGAGGCAGGGGAGCAAACAACTGCCCCCGAAAGGAAAAAAAAGCCCAGAATACAGGCAGCGAAGCCAAGGCCAGCAAGGGCGGGGAAGATCCACAGACGGGTCGGGGACAAAGGCAGTCAGAGGACAGCGAGAGTGAAGGGGAGCTCTCAGACTGCAGTGAGGCGCCGACGTTTTTTTTTAGCAACAGCCAGCAGCAGAAGATGTACACCGCTGAAAGAATAGGAACATTCTTGAAAAAAACAAAAGGCAAAAAGGGAATAAAAGTGATAGATTATTTTCCAGACCTAAACTTGTTTTACACCTCTGCTAGACACCACATGAGTCGGAGGGAGGAGGCTGGCCTCACTGAGCAGGAGGGTTTTAGATTAAAAAAACTTATCAAAAGTACGCAGAGCATTGAAGAAGGGTAATGTTGAAATCTCCAATGTGTGTTTTAATTAATTTATTGATTTTTATTAATTTATTTACTTTTTTCTGCATACCTACCCACAATGAATACTTTTAAAGTTGGGAGTTTAAATGTGAATGGAGCCAGAGATGAAAAGAGAGCATCTATTTATGAATTTAAAAAAATTAAGTGTATTGATGTTCTCTTCTTACAAGAAACCCATATCGACAGCACCAACGAGGCCGACTGGATGAAGGAGTGGGAAGGGAAAGTCCTCCTAAGCCACAACACCAACCTCAGTGGAGGAGTAGGCTTCCTCTTCTCCAGGTCTTTTAATCTTTTGTCACTGGAGGTCAAACACATCATCGAGGGGAGGTTGTTTTTAGTCAAGGCGCGGTTCGACCTTTTTACTGTTGTTTTTATCAATGTGTATGCCCCAACAATCGGTGCAGAAAGGAAGCTGTTTTTACAAAGAATTGATGATGTTTTAAATAGCTGTGCCTCAGAGGATTTTTTATTCTTGGGGGGGGATTTTAACTGCACAGAAAATGATTTAAAAGACCGTAATCACGCAGAGCCACATCCAGCTTCACAGCACGCTCTGAGGCAGCTGGTCCACTCTCACGGCCTGGTGGATGTGTGGAGAAGGATGCACACAGACTGTCGGCAGTACACGTGGTCCCATTTTAGAGAAGGTAGAATCTCCTTAGCCAGATTAGATCGTTTTTATGTTTTTAAGCAGCATTTTAATATTTTTAAGATGTGCAATATTGTCCCTGCTGGTTTTACCGATCATTCGTTGCTTCTATGTAATGTTTTTATTGGAAACTGTTCACCTAAAAGTGCATATTGGCATTTTAACTCAGTTTTAACTTTAAGAATTTTAGAGAGGTCCTTTTATATTTCTGGGGTGTTTTTAGGCTGAGGAAGAGCGATTTTAGCAGTCTTAGGCAATGGTGGGATCATGGTAAGATTGAGATTAGGCTCCTCTGTCAACAGCACACCTTCAACGTTACCAGAGACATCACCAGATCTATGAAGGACCTGGAAACTGATATAGTGGAACTAGAGCGTTTAAGCGAGTCCACAGAAGATCGAGGACATATTGAAGTCCTCAAAGGGAAAAAAATGGCTCTGGCCGACCTGTTTGATGTTAAAGTCCAGGGTGCACTGGTCAGGTCCCGATTCCAGAACATCACAGAGATGGACACTCCCTCTGGCTACTTCTTCGGCCTGGAGAAGAAGAGTGGGCAGGGGAGGGTGATCCACTCACTGCTAGGTGACGCAGGGCAACCAGTTGTGGAACCATGCCAGATTCGAAGGCAAGCTGTGGGGTTTTTCTCCTCCCTGTATGCCAGTGAGTACAGGGGGGAGGAACCACTGACAGAGGAGTTCGGGGACGAACTACCTCAAGTCTCTGATGAGACCAACGTGTGGCTAGACAAGCCCATAACCGTAGAGGAGCTGAGGACCGCCTTGATGGGAATGTACGGACGACGTGCACCAGGCATTGACGGCCTCACAGCTGAATTTTATAAAACTTTCTGGGACATCCTTGCAGGGGACCTACTAGATGTGTTCAATGAGAGTCTGGCCTCTGGTTCCATGCCGATGTCCTGCCGCAGAGCCATAATAACACTGCTGCCAAAAAAGGGAAACCTGCAGGACATCGGCAATTGGCGCCCTGTGTCCCTGCTGTGTGTGGATTACAAGCTTCTGTCCAAAGTCTTTGCCTCCAGGCTGAGGGAAGCTATGGAGCAGGTCATCCATCGGGACCAGACCTACTGTGTGCCCGGCAGGTCCATGGTAGATAATGTCTACCTCATTCGAGATGTTTTGGAGGTCTCCAGCTCATTGGGCATTAATACTGGCCTGATTTCTCTAGACCAGGAAAAGGCTTTTGACCGCGTTGAGCACAACTTCCTCTGGAAAGTCATGGGGAAGTATGGGTTCAGCGCTGGTTTTATAGCTAAGATCAAAGTGTTGTACAAGGACGTTGAGAGTGTGCTGAAGATAAACGGAAGTCTGTGTGCACCTTTTAGAGTGTATAGAGGGGTCCGGCAGGGTTGTGCTCTGTCCGGGATGCTCTATGCACTCTCCCTGGAACCCCTCCTTGAAAAAATACGCTCTAGCCTGGAAGGCCTGGTTTTGCCTGGTTTTAGAGGAAGAATGATTTTATCGGCGTATGCCGACGATGTTGTTGTTTTTATTAAAAACCAGAGGGATGCAGACCTTTTAACCGACATTGTAAAGAAGTTTAGCAAAACATCGACAGCGAGGGTGAACTGGAAGAAAAGTGAAGCCCTCGCTGTCGGTGAATGGCGTGGCGGCCTCCCAGTTCTTCCCCAGAACATAGTGTGGAAGAAGGACGGTTTTAAATATCTGGGAATATACCTCGGACAAGAGAGCATGGTCCAGAAGAATTGGGAGGGCGTCACAGAAAGAATTGAAGGGAAACTTTCTAAGTGGAAGTGGCTGCTCCCTCAAATGTCTTTTAAAGGTAGAATTCTGGTTTTAAACAACTTGATTGCATCTCAGTTGTGGCACCGACTCACTTGTTTAGACCCTCCCTCGGGCTTCCTGGCCCACATACAAAAAAAAATGGTAGACTTTTTTTGGGGGGGTCTACACTGGGTGCCACAAGGGGTGCTGTTTTTAGCCAGGGAGGAGGGGGGACAGAGCCTCGTCCACCTGGCCAGCCGGACGGCCACTTTTAGACTCCAGTTTATACAGAAATACCTCACAGGTCCAGATGGTTTAGTGTGGAGAGACGTGGCAAGCTGCATTTTCAGGCGTGCAAACAACATGGGGCTGGATACTGCTCTGTTTTTAATTGATTCTAATGTTTTAAAGCTAAATGGGCTACCTCTGTTTTATCAGGGTGTTTTTAAGTCTTGGGCCCTTTTTAAGCGTAAAAGGTGCCCACAGTCTTCCTCTCTGTACTGGTTGTTGAGAGAACCTTCATTCATGCAGCGAAGCTAGACATCTGCAGCAGTGGTACCCCTGGCCTGATGGGGGCGCTGCTGAGAGCACGAGTCCTGTGCCTGCAGCAGCTGGTGGACGCAGTGGGGCCGACGCTGAACGACGCCCCGGCCCTGGGCTCTCTACTGGGACTGCATTCCGTCCGAGTGGCAAGGATGGTCCTTGAGCTGTGGAACCAGAGGCTGACGGGAGAGGAAAGGACCCTCCTCAAAAACTACAGCCAGGGCCTATTGGAGCCGGACCCTGCAGACCCTTTCCCCGAGATTTATTTGAGCCCGGGGCTGGGGGACCTCACCGGCCCCCTGCTCGCTACAACACGCCCGGAGGCACTAACACTACATGAGGCAGACAAGAAGACTCTGTATTTTAACTGTGTGAAGGGCATAAACCGGGCTGGACTATGCAACAGACTACCCACTGTGTGGTCAAACAGACTGGGACAAAATGGACCTGGCCCACAGTGGAGGATTTTATACAAACCTCCCCTAAAAAAACGGACTGCCGACCTCCAGTGGAGAATTTTACATGGTGCTGTCGCCTCCAACGCTTTTATTTCTGCCATCAACCCCACTGTCCTGAGCAAGTGCCCCTTCTGTGACCTCCGAGAGACTATTTATCATGTTTTTACTGAGTGCAAGAGACTTGCGAGTTTCTTCTCTCTTTTAACATTGGTTTTTAATCTTTTTAATGTGGTTTTTACAGAGAAAATTTTTATCATGGGAGCTGCCTAAAAAAGCAGAAAAAGAAAAGTGGCAGCTCCTTAACTATCTCTCGGGGGAAGCAAAAATGGCCATCTACCTGAGCCGGAAAGCCAAAGTAAAGAACGGAGAGGGGCAGGAAGCCAGGGCAGTGTGGCTGGTGAACATCAGGGCCAGGCTCGGCCTCGAGTTTTGTTTTTATAAGCACATTGGAGACGTAGACGCTTTTAAACAACGCTGGTGTACGCTCTGTACACATGACATCCATTGCAGTCTGTCCATCCCGGGAGAGGGATCCCTCCTCTGACGTTCTCCCTAAGGTTTCTTCCCTTTTTTCCCCATTGAAGGGTTTTTTCATATTTTGGGGAGTTTTTCCTGTGCCGATGTGAGGGTTTCGGGACAGAGGATGTTGCATGTGTACAGACTGTAAAGCCCTCTGAGGCAAATTTGCGATTTTGGGCTATACAAAATAAAATGAATTGAATTGAATTGGTGTTTTAATAATGTTGTTTGTTCTGTGATCAAAAATGAGTTGGTGTTTGCACCAGTTTTTAAAAAATGAAGGGTGTATATTTTTAAAGAAAAACAAAACAACGTGAACTTTTAACATGTCTGAATTTGAAAAGACTATAAAGATGTAAATAAAGCGTTTGTTTAAAAAATCAAAAAAAAAATCAAATCTCTCTCTCTCTCTCTCTCTCTCTCTCTCTCTCAGGTGTCCACATTTACCAGAGGATGTACAGCTGTGAATGGGATGATGAGACCAACAAGGTTAAGGGTTATGATCAGCATGGTTATGATGGAGAAGACTTCATATCATTTGACCTGCAGACAGAGCAGTGGATTGCTCCTAAACCGCAGGCTGTCATCACCAAACACAAGTGGGATAATGACAGAGCTCTGATAGCACATAAGAAGAACCACCTGACTCATTTGTGTCCCGAGTGGCTGAAGAAGTACGGGAGGAGCTCTCTGACGAGAACCGGTAGGATCACATGACCTGATGTCCTTCCATGGACACGATGCTCATAAATCTTCTGTTGTTGCCATAGCAACGTGTCAGCAACACACAGAGACCCACTGTCTCCCACATGTCTCCCCCCCTCAACTCCTTCTCTCCTTCACTGCATTCCCTCCCTCACTTCCCCCCTCACACCTGTCCCCACTCTGTCCCTCCATTCTGTCTTTGTCTCTGCTGTGTTTCTGTCCGTCTCGCTGTCTCTTTACTCTCTCACACTGTCCTCCTCCCTTTCTAATCCGTCTCACCCCTCATCTGTTTTTCTCCCTTCTTTAATCAATGAAACTTTAGAGACATTTCATTCTTTTAGTAAACTTAAATACAATTTAAATACACTACATCAAAGATGAGTGATATTAATACACATTAAATATTAATAAAGGACCTCTTACCGGTCCCTCTGTTGTGTCTCCAGAGCGTCCCTCAGTGTCTCTCCTCCAGAAGACTCCCTCCTCTCCAGTCAGCTGCCACGCTACAGGTTTCTACCCCGACAGCGCCACCCTCTTCTGGAGGAAAGATGGAGAGGAGCTCCATGAGGACGTGGACCTCGGAGAGATCCTCCCCAACCACGACGGGACCTTCCAGATGAGGGTTGACCTGAAACTGTCCTCCGTCCCTACTGAAGACTGGAGGAGGTACGAGTGTGTGTTCCAGCTGTCTGGTGTGGACGAGGACATGGTCACCAAACTGGACAAGACCAGGTCCAACACGGGTAGGTCTGAGACCCGGAGCGGTGACGGAGGGACGCACACCTTCACTTTGTTCACTTTGTGTCTTTTGGATTTGGAAAGTTGTGTTTTCTTACATTTGTTTCATGTCGTTTTTTTTTGTAGTCATTTTAAGGCTCAGATCAGAATTAAACCACAGCAAGAGTTCTGAACTCTGTTTACTAGTCGACATTAATACACAAATGTGTCAATATTTCACTTTGCCAATAAGTTTCTTTTTCACCATCCTTTTGTAAAGTCATTCCAAGTAAGAGCTTCATTTGAGTCCATGGTGAACTATTGTAATGTGGAACATTGTAGAATCTGCATTCACACAACTACTGGTCCCTTAAAGATGAGTAAATCCTGGGATTAATCCATGTATCCATCAGTGAATCAGACAGTCAAGTTCATCCAATATGTGTCTCAGTCATCATGAAGACATGACGTCACATGGTGTCTGTTCAGTGGATCTTCTTCTCTTGTGACCTGCTTCATCTGTTCAGCTTGAGACTCTTTGGTTGTTTTGTGCTCCACAGAGAAACCTGCTGGCTTCACCTTCATCATCATCATCGCTGCTGTGGCTGTTCTTGGCCTCATCGCTGCTGTGGTTGGATTCTTGGTGTATAAGAGAAATAGGAACGGTGAGAGAGCCAATCAGAGACCAGTGTTGAGGAGCATTTGATTTTAGGCTTTGAGTTGATGCTTTTCATCAGTCACATGATGTCATGATGTCATCACTAGAAGAAGCAAATTCATATCTTTGTAAGATGTATTACTATGTACATGTTATTAAATCATATTAGCTTATATACTTCATATGTTTAGTATAATTTACCTTTTAGACAATACTACGTTAAGACAAAACTTGTTTTGTAGACAGACACTTAAATGTTGTTGATGTTGTTTCTACACATTCATCAGATAGTAATTTTAAGAGAAAATAGGTATAAAAAACTGAGATTGTATCTACTGGGAGGAAGCCGTTAGAACACTGACCCTAAAATTCTCTTTCCTTTTTTTTCCAGCCAAACGCTCTTCAGACAAACTCCGTTCTTCTATTGAAGGCTCTGAGCTCGCTGAGGAACTGAATCCTAAAGCTTGAAGTCAGCGTCCTGCACACAGTGAGTAGCTCCACGTGGGACATGAACTATTCCCAGCTGCTGCTTCACAAAGCTTCCCTCAGTATGAGCACAAGGAGCTTCTCATGTAAAGACACTCTTTGACTTTTTCTACAACAAAGATATGAGAGATTATTAAGAGAAAGACACACAAAGCTTCACATCAGCTCCTCAGATAAAGTCTGTGTGGTGGCGGGCGTGGTTTCGGCTCGGCTGCCGAGGAGGAGAGAGGGGGAGTGGCTCGGGGAATGGTGACAGCTGGAGGTGATGAACCTCCAGCTGAGGCCAATTGAGGAAATGCTTCCCTGTATTTAAGAGGGAGACTGGAGCGAGTGGGAGAAGTGTGGGGGCGAGAGCAAGCCGGAGAAATAATAAAGACCATTACCAACGGTGAACAGGTGTCTGTGGGTCATTACGTTCCCCCCTAGTAACCCAGCTGTTACAGTCTGATATTTAAAGCTCTTACATTAACTTCTAGGAACTCACTAACACATCTTTATCCAAATGGAGTCAAAGTAGTTTGTGGTAAATTATTTAGTTTTCTCTTTGTTACGAGTGTGTTCATCTCAAACTAATCCACCAGATTTACTCTTTGATGCTTCTGCTGTTTGGGTTTCTGGTTGAATCATGTAATTGATTGAAATGTAGTTTAAAATTTCTTACTGCTGTTTAGGATCGATGGACGTGTTTCTTCTTGTTTTCGTGGGAGTTGAACAGTAAAGCTCTAAATCACTTGTGGTTTTGTAGATAAAGTGGCTCCATTTTCCCTTTTTGTTCCTTTGTCTTGCTGTTCAATAAATGCTCCAC
The DNA here is from genome assembly GCF_949316345.1 of Pungitius pungitius. Lineage (NCBI taxonomy): Eukaryota > Metazoa > Chordata > Actinopteri > Perciformes > Gasterosteidae > Pungitius > Pungitius pungitius. The sequence continues at coordinate 4,271,557 of NC_084916.1, forward strand.
TGCTCCAGATGTTTGTGTTGTTGTGATTCCATGTGCTTCCCCTCTGTGACTGCAGCCACAATCACATGCATGTTGTTGTTGCCCTTTGACCTCTAAACGTGAGGTTCTTCACTTTACTGCTTTAAAGCATGTGGGAGTTGCTGCAGATGGAAGACTCTCATCACCTGAGATCATTTTATTATAACAGAGTAACATTTCTAAATCCTGAGTCTTATCAGCACATGTTGTGGTTGGAGAATCTACAATGATGTGAATATTCAGTGTCCTCTGTTGTCTCTGAGGACAAATGGACGAGTCTTTGACCTGTAGACGTCCAACAAAAGAGCAAGAAGAGTAAACATTGTTGGAGCAAAGCAGTGATTCTTCAGATATCTGAAGAGGATTTAACTTTTCCTTAAACAAGAAACTTGACTGAGTCAAGGCTTCTCCAAGGTCTGCGTCTCCGCCTAGTTGAGAAAACACACACCAGTTACTCCTCCAGGCTTCTCTGCTGGGAGGTCACACACTATGGCGTCCTAAAGTAACAACGCTTCAACTGCTGTGACAATAACATTATTTAGGTTTCTCTCCTGTATAATTTGCTGCTTTGTTAAGTAAGAATATATATATATATATATATATATATATATATATATACACTCACCGGCCACTTTATTAGGTACACCTGTCCAACTGCTCGTTAACACTTAATTTCTAAGCAGCCAATCACATGGCAGCAACTCAGTGCATTTAGGCATGTAGACATTGTCAAGACAATCTCCTGCAGTTCAAACCGAGCATCAGTATGGGGAAGAAAGGTGATTTGAGTGACTTTGAACGTGGCATGATTGTTGGTGCCAGAAGGGCTGGTCTGAGTATTTCAGAAACTGCTAATCTACTGGGATTTTCACGCACAACCATCTCTAGGGTTTACAGAGAATGGCCAGAAAAAGAAAAAACATCCAGTGAGCGGCAGTTCTGTGGGCGGAAATGCCTTGTTGATGCCAGAGGTCAGAGGAGAATGGCCAGACTGGTTCGAGCTGATAGAAGGGCAACAGTGACTCAAATAACCACCCGTTACAACCAAGGTGGGCATAAGAGCATCTCTGAACGCACAGTACGTCGAACTTTGAGGCAGATGGGCTACAGCAGCAGAAGACCACACCGGGTGCCACTCCTTTCAGCTAAGAACAGGAAACTGAGGCTACAATTTGCACAAGCTCATCGAAATTGGACAATAGAAGATTGGAAAAACGTTGCCTGGTCTGATGAGTCTCGATTTCTGCTGCGACATTCGGATGGTAGGGTCAGAATTTGGCGTCTACAACATGAAAGCATGGATCCATCCTGCCTTGTATCAACGGTTCAGGCTGGTGGTGGTGGTGTCATGGTGTGGGGAATATTTTCTTGGCACTCTTTGGGCCCCTTGGTACCAATTGAGCATCGTTGCAACGCCACAGCCTACCTGAGTATTGTTGCTGACCATGTCCATCCCTTTATGATCACAATGTACCCAACTTCTGATGGCTACTTTCAGCAGGATAAAGCGCCATGTCATAAAGCTGGAATCATCTCAGACTGGTTTCTTGAACATGACAATGAGTTCGCTGTACTCAAATGGTCTCCACAATCACCAGATCTCAATCCAATAGAGCATCTTTGGGATGTGGTGGAACGGGAGATTCGCATCATGAATGTGCAGCCGACAAATCTGCGGCAACTGTGTGATGCCATCATGTCAATATGGACCAAACTCCCTGAGGAATGCTTCCAGCACCTTGTTGAATCTATGCCACGAAGAATTAAGGCAGTTCTGAAGGGAAAAGGGGGTCCAACCCGTTACTAGCATGGGGTACCTAATAAAGTGGCCGGTGAGTGTTTATATGTGTATATTAATATATGTGTATATGTATATATATATATATGTATATATGTGTATATATATATATATGTATATATATATATATGTATATATGTGTATATATATATATATGTATATATATATATGTATATATGTGTATATATATATATATGTATATATATATATATGTATATATGTGTATATATATATATATGTGTATATATGTATGTATGTAATATTTATTTCTATATGAAGAAATGAGCAATCACAAATAACATGAATCACTTGTATCATCATGTGTCTTCCTGCTCTTTGTCCTCAGTTTGCTTCTTTACAAACTTGTTGCACTGGAATCTGCCCGGCAACTGATGACTTTATAAAGTCAGGAGGTTCTGTTGCTCTTTTAAATACATCTCATTGATGTATGTACGTATATGTTATGCCTACATTATGAAATACTAATATGTATATACATTCATATATTTGAACAACAAATCTTTGCAGGGCCTTTCCATTTTTCTATATAAAGAAAATTGTTTATTTCTTCACTGCTAGAATCCTGGGACCTTTAAAGTTGAACGTAAGGTAAAGAAAACAAACATACTCACAGACCTGTGAAGATTAAGACGTTTAACCTTTTTTCATACAGACCAATATACTTCCTTTGTCAAAAGTGTTTGGTTCTGCCTGGAAACCGATGACATCACAGCCGTTCTCACAATCATGTCATCGTTCCATTATACATTAAACTATGAATATGTAATCAACGTAAATATGAATAAATTGCCCTGTGATATGACCCGGATCATTTAATAATAAGTATTTAATAGTCAGACTGTCATCATCAGGAACACGAGAGCTTTGAACATGTCACCCAACAGCTTTAGTTCTGGAAAGATTCAACACTTCCTGTATGTTTTAATTACATTTCATGCCCATCAATAATAAAACAAAATGACGTCACCGTCACACCAGGCATCTAAAATAATTTATCATAGAATATTTATTTGAAAAAGGATTTATTGTACTTTGACAACAGGATTTCTTTGAAGGAAATAATGTGGTTGACAGTAAAAGGACTGAAAAAGTGAAAGAGGAAAGAATAAAAAGGCCTTAAGATCTAAATCTTCTAATTTTCATCAACATGTGACCCACTGACTCAATTTCCCTCTTGGTTGGTTCATGTCAATCATCACAGGACAGCAGGGCTGTATTTGGGATTGTTGTGTTGTGTTGGTGAAAGTATTTTAAACAGCATGTGTGGTCAACACAAAGAACACACTAGTACACAGAAGCATGTGAGAACCAACACACACAGCACCTGCATTACATCACTAGCAACAAACAGCACACAATGAGCTCAGCAGTTTAGTGACACTTTGGTTCTGTAGACTTCAGGTTCATGTGGAAGGAAAGAAACGTTTGGAGAGCATTTCTCTGCTGTGAGACATCAGTGGGATCATCTCCAAAATCACTACTAGAAAAGTGCACAAAGAAGCTTCTGGAAAGAAACGCATCATCAGTGTGTTCAGAGTGCTGAGCATTCAGAACATTCCCTTCCTGTAGCGGTGGATCAGCTCGGAGACGTCATCCTTACACACCTTTATCCAGCCGTCCTGCTGCATGTGGTACACTGCACACACACACACACACACACACATTACTCCAATGTACACATAAGGACACAGATGTTTCCAGTGGTCACAGACCATGGCTACATACTCTGCATGGCTCTCCTCCCTTATTTCTGATGCATCTCTTTGCAGGTATCAGTAGAGACGTGAAATGAGTGTGAGAGGAAGACGAGAACGACATCAAACACGTGTGAGTTTATAGGTCGACTCATCAGCTTGTTCTTGTTTAATGAGGTTCATTTATTATATTTCTTCTATTTGCTACTTTATAATGGAACACAAATCGACAGTCATAGCATACAGTTTTATAACTCTTTGAAAAACATAAAAAACTGTATATTTCTGTTGTGAAGTGAGGAACCACAGAGGATCATTGCTGTTACAACGTTAGGCTGAAACCTTTAGTCAGTTGTACATAATATTTTATTTTAAGCAACTTGAATGAACGTTTTCTTGATACTGAATCGAGGAAATACTGAATTTGCAGTGAAAATCGATGTAAATTGTTGTCCTACTGCGGTTATGAAAGTGAGTGAGCAGAGATGATAAAAAGGGAATTTATGGAATGTTTAAGTAAGAATAGTTTCATTCATAATTAAAGAGCAAAATGCTGCAGACTGGACAGATCAATAATGATTCCCTTTGGTTATTTCATTTAATAATGATCACTGTTATTTATGGTTTGATTCTCTCTAGTCTGTCAATGGTTTTGTTTACCACTAAAGTGCAAAGAATTACATGCAAATGTTCTTAGTTTTGAGGTAATTTATCGTAAACTAAAGGACAAGTTGACCTTTTGACCCTTTGATGGTGATACATAGAAGGTCAGAGGATCACCAAAGGGACACAATTAGTCCTGAAACGTCCCAGTAACCCGTCCAATAGTGGAGACACCAGTCTGGACCAAAGAGGACTGACGGAGACAATGTGAGACGGATGTTGCTGTCTGCTAGATGGAAACCAGAGTGGACTCACTGTTGACCGCCCCTCCAGAGTAGGCGTCCCTGTGTGTGGCGTGAGCGATGCCCCGGCGGCCCAGCTCATACGCCTCGTCCACCGTCATGTCCTCCCTGTAGCCGCTGTCCACCACGCCGTAGGCGTAGCTGCTCCCACAGCCGGTAGAGAACATGCGGCCGGACAGACGCGTCCCTTGGTCGTCCACGTAGTACAGACCGGGACCCTGGAGACACAGAGACATCCAACAGGAGCATAAAAGATCCACATTTAACATTGTGCCTCAGAAGACAACCTCTAAATCATCTAGTGCAGTGAGGTGAGGACATTTGTATTTCTAGGCTCTGCTTCACAGGAAGTGGAAGAAAAAGGATTCTCATGTTTGGGCCCAGACGGTGAGACTCAAAGCCACAGCTCACCTCTTTGTCCCATCCACAGATCATGCTTCCCATAGAGAGGCCCATGCCTCTGTAGCCCAGCATCATGTTGCACAGCAGCTTGGAGGCAGCAGCCACAGAGATCCTGTGGTTGCTCCTCAGCCTGTAGAGCCTGGAGGGACCAAGTCATGAAACCAATCAATAGAAACATCCATCAGGGTTGTTTCCAGGGTCGACCTGTCATGTTCCATTTTACATCCATGTCCGTCCAAAACATCACCACTGCATCATTGACCCTGTTGTTGTTATCTTTGGCTTATGGACGTTTTTTGTAAAGTCAGGGATCTGTTCGGCTTCGAGTCCAAGTCGACCTTTGTGTCTGTTTGAATCTCAACAATGAACAGAAACAACACATTTATGATACAATTACTGTGGCTACATTTATATTAATATAATTTAGTCATTTGGTTTTAATTTGTGTTTTGATGCGTTACTACATGTCTTCACACACTCATGTCCTCACACATTCATGTCTTCACACACTCATGAGAATGTTCTCCGGTTTCTTTCCTAGACCAGATACTTTACTCAACTCTGCATGGAACACATTTAGTATGCAGACAGTCAAATACACAGACACACAGAGCATTAGATGTCAGAGGGGACACATTGATGTTCAAACCACTGCAGACGGAGCTGCATTCTTTGGCCAGGAGTCTCTCCCAGTACTGGCAGTCTGCAGCGCTGCCCGACATGGTGCCCAGCAGGTAGGGGTTGATCTCTATCACCTTGTTGACGTCGTTGGATGCTGCAGAGCGGGACACATTTGTGTAAAGAAGACATTTTGTAATTAGAGTTACTCTTATTGCCTCATTTACTTTGTATGACTCCATGTTCCTCTGTGTTACATTTCAAAGCTGCACACATCTTTGATATGATGCGTAAGGAATAAAAACGTGTCTACCCAAGTAACGGCCTGCTGAGGCTCTGGAGTCCACAGCCACAATGACTCCATGTTTGAACTTGAAGGCCAGGGTGGTCGTCCCGTGGTTCAGGTCTATACTCACACCACCATCACGGTTACAGGTTCTGAGAAACCCTGAAGGCTGAAATAGAAAGTGGAATATCATACATGTTATATTATCCCACAGTAACTGTTAAGGTGAATGCATCATCTGAAGCTGCATGAGAAGCGCACGTGCACCACAGACGCGTAAAAGACGTTGAACCACAGCGCGTCTGACGCGTCACGCTTGTTGCATCAGGGTCACCTGATACGATGGCGACTTTTCATTTCGTAGCAAAACTCGGTGAAATGATACTCACGTCTACACCCAGAGGGACAGCAAATTCCTGAGTTCTGGTCCCGAAGTTGTAGTGGTTGGTTCGGTCCAAGAGATGCGTCTGTCTGGCTGGAAGAATCTGCTCACGGAGTTCAGCATAAGACTTAAAACCAGATACTTGGAAAAGAGCCATCATGTATCCAACTATATTGGAATTATATTCTGCTCTTAAGTTTTCCTGAATGACGAAGGTGTCTGAAGAGGCGTCACGGATAACTTCCTGGGAAGGGACGATGAATTCGAAAGTGAAAGGGTTTAAAAGCTGTTTTATTGTAGCCCTGCATGCTAAAAGAACCAGATAACTACATAAAACCAACAAGTTTACATGAATACATTCAGATGAACATTATATAACTTAAAACCCGATTTAAACATATAAGAGAAAACTGTGGTTAGAATCTTACTGTTAATAAAAACAATCATGCATACATCTTGCATCGACCAATAGGAGAGCTCTGTTTATGTTTCGTCATCAGTTACTGAGCGAAATGCAGCGATCAGGTTTGAACCCAGCAGCGGAGGTGTAATGACGTCATCAATGCGTGTTTGAAATTCATATTTATAACAATACGCTGTATCTACTGTAGTCGGGTTGATGGAATATTATTATAAATAAATACACTGCTTTAGGCTTGAAATTAATAATACATTTAGCAGATCATTTCAAAACATGAAAATAAACAGCGAGGGATGGAATAGATTTTCATTCAATTTGAATTATTTTGCCACATTTTATATTTTTTTCATCTGGTCTGAAATACAATAGACGAAACAGTCTGTTTCATGTATTTCTGTCACCTCACAGTGAAGAATAGAAACCATGACAATGTTCATTAAATGGTTTTCACGGCTTGCATTTTATTTTTTAAGTGAAAAAAAGACATTTATTCACTTTTCTGCTAAATGTGTTGTTTTAAGGTGTGACTGCATCACAGATCAAGCTGTATCCATCCGCTGCACAGTCTCCTCTACAACCTCCAGCTTTACAGGAACTACTTTCTCCGTCAGAACCGCTGTTGTACCTGCACCATATTTGTATTTTGTTTTCCTAGGATAGAAGAATGGATGGTTAGAGGGATTCAATAACTAAAAAGTATTATGTGTATAATGACATACAGAATGATATCTACCACTCTGAGAGGGAAACCTTATTTGTACACATGGTTCAACATAATCTCTTTTTAAAGGAGCAGTGTGTAGGATTAGAGGTATTAATGAAAATAAATTCAGTGTAATATTCATAGCATATTTTCATTAAAGTATCATCACCTAAAGCTAAGAATCGTGTGTTTTATTAAGCTTGGAATGAGCCCTTCACATCTACAGGAGCGGCTCCTCTTCATGGAGTTTCATGCACAGCCATGTTTCTACAGACTGAATACTGGCTCTATGGAGCCGTCCTTGTTTTTACATCATTGACTCACTTGGAAAGGAAGGGGAAACAATCTGCAGCCTCGTCACCAGAGACTCAATCCTACTCACAGCTCCTTTAAGAATTGATCCATACAGCAGATGTCAGTCACACTCCTACCTTTTGTCTGTGTACTCTGACACCTGGTACGGCCTGATGTAGTCCGCTCCTTCTCTGGTGATGACACAGATGTCGATGTTGTTGCCTGAGGCGAGGTCATTCATGATTCCTGCGTGGATGGCGGTACGCACCAGCTCCTTGGCCTTGTCCAGCTGGGAGAGTTACAAGAATTCAGGGAAATGACAGAGAGAAACTCCCCAAATACCCAAACAGTTTTTCTATTTCGTCATTCAATAGTGACAGGAATCATTTTTTAAAAACATTTTCCATATTGTTTGCATGTACCTGATTATTTGACCTACAATCCCACTTTATGCCAATTATTAAGTTAAAGATGACCAAAAGTAAGTGAAATAACGTTGTGATGGTGTGTAAATGATCCTGACTATCAATCCTTGTCACAGTGTGTAACAGGTGTCCAGGAGGCGTACCTCCAGGTCGGGTTTGTACCCGTCCTCTAGAATCCCCAAAGCAGCCAGATCCCCAGAGCCTGCAGGATGAAACAGACATGAGGTCTGAGAAGGAATCCAATGAATAAATACAGCAGATTCAAATGTTATTCTAAATGGTGAATGTTCTGGAGCCACGATGCTTAGAGAATATCCTTCTATCTCGTAGGTACCCATTGCAAGGTAAGGCATCGTGTTCACGCTGCCGTACGGCCCCACCGTGTACAGGTGGTTCCCAGTGCAATCTACTCCTCCCAGTATGAGACTGGCCCCAATTTGGCCGTGATACCTGAGGAGCACACAGATCAGAACGGGGTTTTTAACGGGTACTTGAACTCATTCACGCACCTGTGGATACGAGCTCATGTGCTACACAAATCTGTACAATTGCTGCATGACTCTATTAGTTCAGATTTACAGCCAATTATTGTCCTCTGTAGCGTTTTCAAGCCCTCAATGCACAATGTTCACAGAGCAATTCTGTCTTGGCAGTAAAGCACAACAACACAAATAAGAAATTAACAAGACAATTAAATAGATTTAGAGAAACATTAACATTTTAGAGGCTGAATTGTTGTTACTTTATCTTGCAAGTAATTGAACTCTCAAAACAACTTTCGAGTCGGACCCTGTGTTTGCTGAGGTAGACCACCTGCTGTTTTTTGAAGTCACACCCGGTCAGACATGCAGCAGCTGACTCGCCAGCAGGGATTGTGATCAGGGATTTGGGACACTTATCAGGCAGTGAGAACAAAAAAACAATCCTCAACCCACAGGGATGTTTTCAGCTCCAAGCAGCTCTGACCACAGAGCCATTAGAAATATCCATTCTGTTTAAGAAAGCAGTCTTGCTTTGGTTTCCTGAGTCAAATGAATTATTGGCGCAGGGGGAAGTGATCAAACACCTCTAAACTACGACGGCTGCCAGAAAGTCGATGGAGAGTAAAAGAAAGCCTGCAGCGCCAGTGGTTAAAAAAAAAAAAATTGAACTAGTTGATAGCTGGAAAAACAACAATACCAAGCAAAATAGAGTTCGGCCACCCTACGGATCAAACTGTCTAATTTCACATATTTCAAAACGTGATGTGGTCCGTGAAGCGCCAGGGATGAGGGTTACCGCCTCCAAATCTGAGGCTCTGGTGCTCTGCTGGAAGCAGGTGTATCGCTCTCTGCGGGGGGGGGGGGGGGGGGGGGCACTGTCTACCGCAAGTGAAGGGGTTCAAGTATCTTGGGATGTTGTTCCCGAGTGAGGATGGGATGGATTGGGCGACTCACAGGCGGATCGGCGTGCGGCTGCAGCAGTGAAACAGGCGCGACATTGTCCCTCATGCATCTAAGCTTGGATAAGGACAAATCTAAATCTAATTGCATCAAAAACTGTGCAATGAAAGATGTGTGTTACCAGGGGTTTTACAAGAGCCCCTTGAGCCTTCTGCAATGGAGCAGTGTGAGCATGTTTTTCATGAATACCTCACCCATGTTGCTGAACCAGAGGGCCAAATTGGTAGGGAGCAATGTCAGCTTAGTTCCCACACAGACACATTTTCTCGCTCACTCAGGGTGATGCAGGGCACCGCTCGCTGGCCGGCAGTGTGAGAAACATAACGTCTCAGTGTGTCTTAAGAATTAAGTAGAGGCAGAAGCTTAGAAATGGATTAAAACTGCCATGTCATCACTTTGCAATTCTCTCGGTTATTTCCTCATCTGATTTGTAAAAAGCTATACACACGCAATGAATGCTGACCAGAGGAGTCAGAAGGATTCACATTCATTACTCAAGTAGAAGTATAGATACTAGGGTTTAAAAATACTTGTGGAGATAGTGAAGTATTAACGCAAGCTTTTTACTTAAGTAAAAGTATAAAATTACTGGTTTCAAAACTACTTAAAAGTATAAAAGGAAAAGTAACAGAGGGGGAAAAAAATGTCCATTAAGGACAAACAGTCCGTTACAACACGGTGGGAAGGTGCCTTCAGACCACCGCTGTCATAATGATGGGGAAACATTGTGCAAACCAAGGGTGTTTGAATGGTAAATGTTTATGCTTCTCATCCAACCACAATCAAATTCAGGCGATTTATCCGGATAGTTTTTTTTGTGTGTGTGTTAGTTTTTGAACGATGACATAATGAAATAGGAGTAACGAAGCTATTTTTAAAATGTAAGGAGTAGAAAGTACAGATATTTGCGTGAAAATGTAACGAGAAGTAAAAAGTTGTAAAAATATCTACATAAGTAAAGTAACAATGTATTTGTACTTTGTTACGTGATACCTCTGGTTTTATCGATTTATAGATAGACAGACGGACAAATACATATCTAGATGCTGCCATGGATTCCGTGTAAGATTCCATGTAATATTTTACTACGCTTTGTAGGAGCCAGTTTTAATTGACATTGGGTGGAAGATACAAAATTGAGCCAGCAGGTGTCACCATGGTGCACTTGCTTTATTAGGTGGGAACTTTCAGCCAGGTGGCAGGTGTTGCGAGACGGAGGAGCACACAGTTTTCTCTGTCACAATACGTGGTTGTAAGTGACAGCTAAATGGACTCCACATTGTGCTAAATAAACCAAATATTCAAACACAGAATCAACGGCGTAAGCGGGTCTATTTTACCGAACGAAACATGTGCAGTGGCCAGCGCGTCAAACCCTACTTTTAGCCTGTCTACGCAGCCCCTCAGTGGCTTTAAGTTAGGCTTAGCCACTACACGCTTATTAAATCATATTATCAGTTATACATTATCTTCATTTCAAAAGATATTATTTTTTTTATGTAGCATCTGAACAGTTTTATTTCTGGTGGGTTCATCTAAATCTCACTATAAATCCTCCATTATTAAAAAGACAGACTTTGTAATGAAAAGAAATCACATGTAGGCCTATATATCATTGAACATCTTCCCACTTAGTCCTTAAGGCAATTTATTGAATAATATTTATGGTCTGCTGCAGTTAATAACAACTATTTAAGCTGTGTTCACAACATAGCATGATAAACAACTAAAATGTTTGTCTCCCTGTGTTCAGCAGACCGGATATAAAACAGGTAAAAACGACATGTTTCGCTGTTGTCGTTTTTTTTGGAGGTTGCAGAAACAGATGTTCATTAAACTGTATTGAATGGCCAGAACGAAATACTAACGAAATAATACCGGAATAAATAAAAAATCGATATATATATTTAATAAAAACGAGAGCACGTAGAAACACGCACGCACGCACGCGCGCCGTAAAATGCCATGGCAACCGAACGATGACCCGACCGAGGGTATATAAGGTCAGCGCACTTTCTGAACGTTCCCTTTGCTCTTTGACTTGAACGCGAACTTTAAACCTCCCGTGAAAGCAAACTGCTGAGAACAAAACCTTTGAGTTTTTGACTACTGAGCGGATTCTACTGGATACCGATATTGTTGGAGAAGTGAACTACTGTATAACATCTTTAGTGGAGCACAGACGAGGCTGAAACAGGCCCTCAGGAGCGGCGGAGGAGCGGCGGAGCATCGAGGACGACCACCGGCTGAAGGAAGTTGGCTGATTGGAACCTTCAGTGTTCAAGTAAGACAACGTTTTGATCTGCTTGCACCCTTAGAAGGGTCCCCATGTTACAAATGAGTACGAGACATTGAGTTTAACGGTGAAAGAAATACGATTTGATGGACAAAGACACTCAGTCGAGGATTTCTCGGTGTAAAATGATTATTGGAGGGGCGGGATGTGTTACATCTCGCGGGACATCTCTGGGGTGTGTCAACAATTAGTGTAGATGTTTTAAAACACTGTTATTTTGGTTTGAGGGTATCAAATTGTCGAAGATTAACATTGCAATTTGTGAAAAAAGATGGCGCTCAGAACGCCATGGAACGTTCAAATAAATGTTTTTATTTGGAAACCACCGGGTCCATGGAGACGGTTGACGTGTGACGTCACGACGTGCAGGTCTAGTCAACGTACGTCACGTGGTTGAAACGTACTTATGAATGTATTGTTACATGCTCCGTACACTATTTCTCTGATATTTACATTGAAATGCACTCTGCTCGTGGTCGATGCCTTTCATAAGAGTTACAAGCAGTGACGTAGTAGCATCAATTCACCATTCAACTGGCTGCATGCACATTGACTACTGGTTATGTTTCATATACCCTATTGTATACGGGTAGATGAAATCAAGCCTTCTGATTAGTTGAGAGTGAGTCACGGGGTGTACTGACTTGAGCCATAATGTACTTGTTTCATTGCGGTGAATTTTCGCTACCGTTGGTTGTCATTTTGGTTTTTAGCTCGGTGGCGATCGCCTAAAAACATCCCAGAAACGCGCAAATGAGGAGTTTGGGGAAAGCGAGCTTTCGTAATCAATTTAGGGCTCCTTTTTAAGCCAAAGAGGACAATTCAGGTCGACGTCATGAGCGCTGTGAATGAATATCTTGCAACGAGACCTGGAATGCACAAGTTAATGTCAATATTCTTGATCATCAACCACTATGGCACAAAAGTCGTCTTTAAGTTCGGTCTCTTTGTCGTATGAGACATTATTGCTCGTCTTTGGTCTGTACGATTCAGACTGTACGTTTTCAGTCTTAAAGGACGGATGATGTGCACTTGACGTTCGCTACTTGATTGTTTTAGCTAGCAGATGCTAACTATATATACAAATATGTGTACAACCATTACATTACATTGTTGACATATAGAGACATTAATTGCACGTGCTCAAATTGAGCAAAAACAGAGCAGGTCATCCGGGTTTTTGAGGGATTGCGCAATCCGAGAGGCGCTCGTCGCTGACGTATTTGAACAGGAAAATACACAAATTCAGCGATATTGCCCATAATAATCATTGGATTGATTGTAATCTTATAATTACACTTGTATCACAGATCACACATATATATATATATATCTTTTTTTTTTACATTTCATGATGGCATACGGAAGGCACTGCCTCCAGTGACCGCAGATTACTGGTGACGAGAGCGATTTGTTAAGTAACCGTATGGGACTGCATGTGCGCGTGCTGCACCACCTCCACGCGCTGCGATGTGCAACTCGTAGAATTAAGAGTGATCAATTAAAGAAGTTCATTGTTGTATCAATGCCGCCGTGATTCACTGACGCACTGCATATAAAACACGTCCACGCTGTTTATTGCAAGTCAATGACGTGCGCACACTTGCAGAATCAACGTGAACAGTGGCTTAGTTGACCCTAACTGGCTGATAAAAAGCTTTTTAATACTAGAAACCCGACCGTGTTTTTTTTTTTTTACACAGAATGACAGTAGAGAGGACAATAATTACATTACATTGTGTGTGTTAGTGACTTCCTTGGGTCCTGCAGTCATAGTTACTGTAGTGATCTGCTCTTTACAAATCAAAACTTTATTGCTGATGTGATCCAGAAATATTTAATGTAATGAGAAATCCTGACAGTTTAAATGTTTTATCTTAAAGCTGGTGTTACCTGCATCATGGAACGTCCCACACAACCCTGCCCCCTCGGCGATGACCACGGTGTTCTCCTCAACTCCTCGGATGAGGTAGGTGAGGTAGGTTATGCTGTGGGTGAAGTTGATTTTATTCCCCTGGCCTTCCCGGATGACAACGAGGAGCAGGAAAAGGATGAAGAGGAGGATGAAGAGGAGGATGAAGAGGAGGAGGAAGAGGAGCGGCCCATGTTGGCAATGGACAGGCAACTGATGCACTTTGGTCTGGAGGCAGCATTGTATTTTCTGGAGGAGCAACACCACGAGGAGGAAGAGGATGATGAGGACGGGAAGGATTCTGGGTACGACTCCATGTCTGTGTGCGACTCCCTTTCTGAGGACGATTGGATGGACTGGGTGGCACCTACGGAAGAAATGCAACAAGAAGCTTTCCTGCAGTTTGTACTACTGCAACATCCCCCACTTCCTTCACATGTGGACCTTCCCGAAGAAGCGCCAAGTCCAGTTCCCCAGACGTCAGGATTGTCCACCAAGAGGAGCAGGGAAGAGGACGACGCAGGGCAGGTAAGTAGGAAGAGGCAGAGGGATGAGGACGACCATGTGGACACAGCCGAAGAGGACTACAGGAACTCGGCACCCTCCACTTCAGGCCTCGCACCCTCCACTTCAGGCCGAGCCCCACCCACATTCAGAAGATACTGGCAGTGGGCGGAAGACAGCGACTCGGATTGATGTCCTGAAGAAGCGCTGACAGCGCGTCAGGAGTGTCCTCCAAGAAGAGGACAACACAGGGCAGGTAAGTGAGAAAAGGCTGAGGGACGGTTACGAGGACCATGTGGACAGTCCCTTGTTCTTCAGGGCTAGGCCCCTCATCCACTAAAATGACCAAGGAAGAGGACTACAACATACTGGCAGTTGGCTGAAAACAGAAACTTGATTGACAGCGACATTCTGCTTGCTGCAGGATGTAAAAACCGCCTTCCGCCGTGTTCAGCGAGGTTGGCTATAGGTAGCATCTTGCAGCAGAGTTTTTAGGCATATCTTTATGGATTGATAAATTTGCATCCAGTGCAATCGCCCGCACTTCCTTCTCTTGTGGAATGTTCTGACGAAGCACTAATCCCAGTCCTTCAGATGTCAGGAGTGTCCTCCAAGTAGGCAAAGGGACGACACTGGGCAGGTAAGTGTGAAAAGGCAAAGAGACGGTGTCGAGGACCAGGTGGACACAGCCCCTTGCACTTCAGGGCTAGGCCCCTGCTCCACTAAGAGGACCAGGGAAGAGGACTACAGGAACTCAGCACCCTCCACTTCAGGTCTCGCCCCTCCCACACACAGAAGATACTGGCCTCAGGCGGAAGACAGCGACTCGGATTGATGTCCTGAAGAAGCGCTGACTCCGTCAGGAGTGTCCTCCAAGCAGAAAAGAGGACAACACAGGGCAAGTGTGAAAAGGCAAAGAGACGGTGTCGAGGACCATGTGGACAGTCCCTTGTTCTTCAGGGCTAGGCCCCTCATCCACTAAAATGACCAAGGAAGAGGACTACAACATACTGGCAGTTGGCTGAAAACAGCAACTTGATTGACAGCGACATTCTGCTTGCTGCAGGATGTAAAAACCGCCTTCCGCCGTGTTCAGCGAGGTTGGCTATAGGTAGCATCTTGCAGCAGAGTTTTTAGGCATATCTTTATGGATTGATAAATTTGCATCCAGTGCAATCGCCCGCACTTCCTTCTCTTGTGGAATGTTCTGACGAAGCACTAATCCCAGTCCTTCAGATGTCAGGAGTGTCCTCCAAGTAGGCAAAGGGACGACACTGGGCAGGTAAGTGTGAAAAGGCAAAGAGACGGTGTCGAGGACCAGGTGGACACAGCCCCTTGCACTTCAGGGCTAGGCCCCTGCTCCACTAAGAGGACCAGGGAAGAGGACTACAGGAACTCAGCACCCTCCACTTCAGGTCTCGCCCCTCCCACACACAGAAGATACTGGCCTCAGGCGGAAGACAGCGACTCGGATTGATGTCCTGAAGAAGCGCTGACTCCGTCAGGAGTGTCCTCCAAGCAGAAAAGAGGACAACACAGGGCAAGTGTGAAAAGGCAAAGAGACGGTGTCGAGGACCATGTGGACAGTCCCTTGTTCTTCAGGGCTAGGCCCCTCATCCACTAAAATGACCAAGGAAGAGGACTACAACATACTGGCAGTTGGCTGAAAACAGCAACTTGATTGACAGCGACATTCTGCTTGCTGCAGGATGTAAAAACCGCCTTCCGCCGTGTTCAGCGAGGTTGGCTATAGGTAGCATCTTGCAGCAGAGTTTTTAGGCATATCTTTATGGATTGATAAATTTGCATCCAGTGCAATCGCCCCCACTTCCTTCTCTTGTGGAATGTTCTGACGAAGCACTAATCCCAGTCCTTCAGATGTCAGGAGTGTCCTCCAAGTAGGCAAAGGGACGACACTGGGCAGGTAAGTGTGAAAAGGCAAAGAGACGGTGTCGAGGACCAGGTGGACACAGCCCCTTGCACTTCAGGGCTAGGCCCCTGCTCCACTAAGAGGACCAGGGAAGAGGACTACAGGAACTCAGCACCCTCCACTTCAGGTCTCGCCCCTCCCACACACAGAAGATACTGGCCTCAGGCGGAAGACAGCGACTCGGATTGATGTCCTGAAGAAGCGCTGACTCCGTCAGGAGTGTCCTCCAAGCAGAAAAGAGGACAACACAGGGCAAGTGTGAAAAGGCAAAGAGACGGTGTCGAGGACCATGTGGACAGTCCCTTGTTCTTCAGGGCTAGGCCCCTCATCCACTAAAATGACCAAGGAAGAGGACTACAACATACTGGCAGTTGGCTGAAAACAGCACCTTGATTGACAGCGACATTCTGCTTGCTGCAGGATGTAAAAACCGCCTTCCGCTGTGTTCAGCGAGGTTGGCTATAGGTAGCATCTTGCAGCAGAGTTTTTAGGCATATCTTTATGGATTAATAAATTTGCGACCAGTGCAGTCTCCCCCACTCCCTTCTCCTGTGGAATGTCCTGATGAAGCGCTAATCCCAGTCTCCCAGATGTCAGGAGTCTCCTCCAAGTAGGCAAAAGGACGACACAGGGCAGGTAAGTGTGAAAAGACAGAGGGACTGTGGAGGACCATGTGGACACAGCCTCTTGCACTTCATGTCTAGGCTCCTCCTCCACTAAGAGAACCAGGGAAGAGGACTACAGTGAGTCAAATCCCTACATTTCATGCCTCTGCCCCTTCTTAATGAAGAGCCCAGCAGATGGCTACCGGTGGTTTTCCCCCCCCCACTTCACGGCCTCAGCACCCCCCCCCCCCACACACACAGATACTATCTCTTCTTTATACATTTTAATTTTGATTAATAGTTGATGCTATTCATAGAGGCCAGAGGTAAGTTACAGGGGATGGTTGTTATTCTGTGTTGTATTTTTATTCATGTAGTCTAGATGTTTTTTTCAGACAAAGGTAAGTCTATGCTTTTTAATAACATGCATACCAGACAGAAGTCTCCAGAAAGTCTCTTTTATAGTTAAGAAAATGAAGGTGAAGGTGACTGAACCAGACAACGTTTAAGTAATATCCCCCATATGTTAAGAAAAGGTTTTCAAGTTTCTTTTACAGTAATGAGCCTAATACAGGAAGAGATCAGAAGGACGGAGGACTACAGGACCAGATGACAAGGATGGATAACTGCAGGACCAGATGACAAGGATGGACGACTACAGGACCAGATGACAAGGATGGACGACTGCAGGACCAGATGACAAGGATGGACGACTGCAGGACCAGATGACCATGATGGACGACTGCAGGACCAGATGACAAGGATGGATGACTGAAGAGCGGCTGGCGCCTTTCTTTCACTGGGCCAAGTAAGTAATCCCTCACTAAGACTACTGAAGTATCAAGATAATAAAGATTCAACCCAACAATCTAAAGGTTGTGTAGTTGAGCTCAATGTTTTCATCACTTGTGTTTGTGTTTAACAGGGAGAGACTCCTCCAGACTTGTCTAACTCCTGGGACAGCTAAGAGTAGAAGTCAGCCTAGCCGTCGTGCCAAGCAGACCCAGACCCCCCAAAGACCCCTGAATGCCTCTCAGAACCCCGGTGAGTCCCAGACCTGTCACCCCAAGACCACCCGCCCCAGCCCCACGGAGAGAGGACGTCAGCAGCTGTCAGCCAAGAATTCATATTCCAACAAATTGATGATCTTAGGATTCTGAAATCTGACATCATTCACAACTTAAATAAAACGTCATGTAAATTATGATTTATTGTTTCAATTTTCATTGGCCTTTAATTGTATTACTTGCGTTTTCTGTATTAATACTATTAAGTGCTGTGTATAGTATTTACAATATTACATACAAGTATGTGGGGATGCATTAGATCAGTGTTTCTCAAATGGGGGTACATGTACCCCTGGGGGCACGTGAAGGCACTTCGAGGGGTATTTGAGACTTTTAAATATATACATTTTAAAATTGACATCCATTTTAAAAACCTTGAACAAAAATAGTTTTTTAATAAATATTAAATAAGTGTAAATTCGTTAACTGAATTGGACATTCTGTACGCTCTTTTCCGGAGAAAAAAAACATCCTCCATACCAAGATGCTTTTTCCCAACCTGGCGCATTGTTATCACCTGTCAGAAAAGACGGCCACAAGGTGCAACCCATCCAAAGTGTTGCTTCGGTTTGAGAAATCAGACTCAGAGGGAACACTGCTGTCTATTACCATGTTTTTTTCAACCAAAAAAAGCTTTGCACTGCTTAAGGGGTACCTACTTTATTCATACAGCACTTGACTGTAAGAAATATTCCTTAAGAAATACGTCACTAAAAAAAAGGTTGAGACCCACTGCTTCAAATTATGGCTCAGTCATTCTAATTAAAAACATAGATTAATACCGTATTTGTGTTGGAAACATACCCCAAATAAACTTGCGTGCGGTGTGTGAGTTGGATAATCCTCATGGGCAGGTGCCATCGTGGATGGTAGCCCCTACCAGTGGGGGAATGTGAGGTGAATCAACTTTTATCCTAAATTGAGATACACCATCTTTCATTCAGCTGCCAACAAAGAACAGAATCTGTTACAGTGTGAAGTAAATCAGCTTTTATAGTTTACTCTGATGTATTTTGTTCTAAGAAGAAGGGATTTAAGTAGAAGTGCACACCTAGCGTATAGTATATTACATGTAGTAATGTTTAGTGTAGAATTGTAGTTTGTGTGATGATTGTGAGAGTAGATATTACATTTGTATGTTAGGTGAACTGAATGCATTATAGTCAATAACAATTTATAGTCATGTAAATCATAAATACTGTACAAATTAACATCCTGTCACCATGTGATGTTAAAAGCTGGGGACGAAAGCTAATTGCCGTCCTTTATGTATTTCTCTTAACTTTCTCCCCAAAGAGGGTTTTTTTGTGAGTTGGTATTCCTGTCGGGTATTAGATAAGCAATTTTTGTTCTTTTAGTTACTTATTTTTAGGGGCCAAGTATTTGTTCCAGTCTAGCCATTATTTTGGAAATGATGAGGTCATTGGTAATATTCGTTCCCTCAGCACTTGGATGCATTTATTAGATGCTTTCTTAGAAATTCGTCACTCACACAACCCGTGCACACCAGGAACAATGTGCACTTGGCATTCATTATTATTATTATTTGCCTGCATGAGTGGTATAAGCGATAAGTCAGAATTTGCCATGAAAGAGCTGCTCCCGCCGAACTATAACACAAAGAGAACTTTGATTTGAGAAAATGTAATGTCGCTCCTCGCTGGCGCACTTCCCCCCCCCCCCCCGCCCTTCTCTCTCTCCTCGTCCATCAGGAAATATTCTGGACTCAATCTCAGGCGACTGGCTGCATGCCTTCCACTTCACCTCAGCCGAGCAAGAGCCAGCTGGACAGGAGGCGCACCACAGAAGCCAAAGATTGAATAAAGACAGAAGAGCAGGAGGCAAAAACGAAAGTGATTCATGACAGACAAATAGTAGCATTACATAGAAAACAGAAAATTCATTTCATTTTTCCTCCCTTGGGTGATAATTCGGATTCAGTGCCTTCTTGTTAGATTGCTTTGTTTACTACCAGGTGGTACACTGTTCTGCGAGGATCTCAAGTGTCAAAGAGAATGAGTTTCCGCGCTCTGACTGTAAAGCAATGGAATTAAAACCGCAGGAGCAACGACCCGTCCCGAGGGAGAGGCTCTTATCCCCCCCTGGACGTTTCAACGCACGTCTCTGCTGACATAGTCTGCTGGGGGCTGTTTGCCTTCGTGGACTCATCAGCAGAGGCGAGACACTTTCTCAGAAGGCCCCAGCCCCGGGAATGAAAGTCACACCGATGGCCGATTAATTGCTGTCATTGAAGTCCCTTGTTTGAATCTATATATGACCAGGAAAGACCAGTCAAATATACAGTAAAATATACAGTGTATGTTTGCTGTGGATCCAAAACAATATCCTACACACGAATAGAGTCCACTAGATAAAACATTTCTTTAAGCAGCCGGCGGGCTGCGTCTGTCTGACACCTGATTCATAACTCAAGAGCGAGCTTTGAAACCTTGCAGAGCCTGGACTGAGTCTGATGGAAGCACACATGGCAATGCAATTTTATAATCATGAATACAAAAGTAATTTATACCAACCTCTCGCCGTCAGCGTTTTCTCTTCCAAATCATTCACTACTGCTCTAAGAGACAATTTATGCAAATTAAAATTTGGATTTTACACTCTCGTAATTAGGTTTATTTGGTGACTGAGACTTGAGAGTGCTGAATTTAATGTGTACTAGATATATTTTAGGGATTTTGATGCAGTCCAAATTAAAGTGTTAAAGTCAAAGACCCTGAACATGAACCTAAAGTATATAAAGCAAAAAGAATTAGCAATGAAATATACTTTTTCTGATCAATATCAAAAGGTAAAACTACTAGATAACCTGCCAACAGAGCTGATTCTTATGCGCAAAGGGAAGAGTGATAAAACACTCAACAATTTTTCCTCCTCTCAAAATATATAAACAATAAAAATAATATTGCTCATGAAAAGCTGCTACTTCAGTGCTGTTTTTTAGTTTTCTCTAGCAAGGAAGAAAGGGCATCTTCGTCTGAACCTCATGAACACTAAAAGCTTTGACTCCATTTCTCTCGAGTAACACCAGACGGTTGGAAACATCTTGGAATGAACAGTAAAAAAAAAGTATTTAATAAAAGATACGGTGCTGTGCTAAAAAGAACATCTCAGCTGAGGAGCCAGCCGCTGGTCTCCACAAACCAACAGACCACGGGGAGTCCTTTGACCATCCCTAGTCTGCTGTCTCCTCCAGAGAACTCCAAGTATTTACACAGATCAGTGGAGGTGTAAAGTCAGTGACCACGCCCCCTGGGAGTGGTCTCCTGGTGGGTTCAACGTAGCTCGGATTTCGAAGGCCTCTCGGTCAATATCAGTTGTGGTGCTATCAAGTATTACAATACATTTCGGTAGATTGCATTAAGTTGAATACAACCATAACTGTACATTGGTATTGTTCTATTGATTACAGTTTCAAAATGACAGTGGTTTTACAATGCTCCCATTACTTTATTGAAAACATATCTCCACAATCATGGTTGTGTTTTGTTGTACACTAAATGCATTTTATTTATAGTTAATTTATGAACCTGGTCGTCAATTTCTTTTTTTATATCCTACAGTTCCCAAAAGCTCAGAGCCCGCGAAAGGCTGCCAATCTCCTATGGAGATGGACTGTTTGTTAATTGCTACACGTACATTCACTTCTGTAGACTACTGTCTGATAAACATTGCATGTAAATTAAACAAGTGCAATGCATCACACCCGACCTAAGACAGGTGGTCCATTCTTTATCGACAGCAGAGAACGGTAGACGAAAAAGCACACTTAGGATGCAGCCTGTAGGGTGAAAGGGAAAAACATGAATGAAAAGAGAAGAAAAACCAAACTAAGAATATACTAACTAAGAATCTACCTCACTCTGTTTAAGTTTGTCACAGCTAGAGATTTATGCAAAACCAGGGCGTTTCAAATTAATCCACGAGTTTTATGTAGATGGCTCGACAAGATATATATAAGTTATTTCCATAACCATGTGTATAGGTGGTTGTGTGTATGTACTGCTGGAAAACAGTCGTGAAGAAAAGAAAAAATCTGTCCATATAATAATCGATTATGGCTTCCAAGGAAGTGATAGAGACCACAGTTTTTTTTTAACAAGCTTTGACAAAGAAGGGCTCACTGGCCGTATTCAGCACACGGAAGCTTGAGTAAAAAAAAGCCCATAAAGAAGAGAATTAAACATCTGGAAAAAGGAGACGCAGTGCTAATGTATTCTTGGCTAAATGAAATGAACTAAACTCCTTGAGTTGACTGCACACACTCACAGTGAGGGGAGGGACTGGAGTTCAGGCACTTTGTCATCTGTAGCAATTTATCTGTAAGGTTAAGTGTTTCTGTAGTGGGGAAACCAGGCTTTGGTGCTTTGATCCCAAACACTCCAGCAACCTGATGGCTTTGCCCCGCCATTCGACACGCCCAGACACACACACTCCAGATTAACACAATATGTGCTCTCTAGATGAAGAAAATGGCGAGGGTAGGGGGAAAAAAAAGTTCTATACATATCCACAGCTAAATGCTTAAATTCTGAGCGTAACATCGTAGCGTAACATCTTAACCTAACAACGACAACAAAGCCAGTTGAAGTAAGATATGCAATGCAATATGCACTTAATGAAGGTGTGGATACTGCTAATGAATTTGGGACTCAGTCTCTTAAAAGATAATGGCTCACTCGTTGCATTTTAAGTCCTTTTTTTCTCTACCTGCAGTAAGCCTTCAGCCCAGATTTCACAAAGTCTCACAATCCCTCTGAGATCTTGTTTTTCCGTTATCTTCCAACATCTAAAAAATATAAAGCACACAAACAGTTTGTGAATAATTATTCACAGGTGTGTCTTTATGAGTTAGTATCCCTGTAGCCTTTGATTTTTGAGGTTTAACAGAAGGATGTTTCTCTGACTTCTATTACATGTGTGACTTTTACAAGGCAGTGTGACTGTGTCAGGGACTTGGATGACACAAAAATATGGCTTGTTGTAATCAATAGTAACTCTAGGTAATAGCTAATAATCCTCATAAATTTGACAGGAATCATCACAAAGAATAGTTAATACATGCAGAGAAGAAATTCACCTTGGGATGAAAATAAAGCTCGTTGCTGTTGGAGGACGCAATGTTGTCACACGCGTTACAAAGGGATTTAAAGGCAGGAGCCTTCGACTCAATGAGGTCTGTGAAGTTTCTCGCGCTCCGTGAGAAAGCTCATTATTTATTTTTACTGTGCTAAAGAGAAACAGAGCGTGCTGTTTGCGAGCATGTGCATTGTGCTTTGTTTTGATGCGTCACTCGTCTCGTGTTTGTTCGTCGTGCAGACGTGAATCACCTCGGTTTGATGTAGGTTTGAATGGCAGGCGGCAAAATTCACCCCGGAGAACTGACAAGTTGTCACAAGATGACCTTTGTTTTCCGGATTCGCGAATTGAAACGTTGCACTGGGACTTTTACTGCAACGTCTTCATCGGAGGAGACTGCTATCCTTGCCACATCAGAAATATAAATATATGTAGTCCAAAAATGACAAGGGTTTGAAATGCGTGCATTACTTTTTGTACTTCGGAATTTGTATATGCTTTCAGTCAAGAGATTCCTTCTCAAAAACAACTTGCATGTTTGATTTTGTCCCCATGTTGTCACCACGAGTCACTCACAATTGTGTGAGTCTCTTGACACAACGTGAGCTCCTCAGAGCGACACAGTTCAGAGAACATCTGACAGACTACGAAGACACGTTCTGGAAAAGACAAAACAATGATTTGAAGCACTGTGTCAGCACGGTTTCCACTGTGCGCACTGTGGGGGCCATCATTAGCTGCAAGCCGTTGCCTCATCCGTCTCCAAGAGCCACATACAGGTAACAGGTTTCACTTCACCCGAAGAAAAAAAAAGATTTGACATATCCACCATAAGAAGTTCTATTGGCATAAATCATGCGTAAATGAACCGCGTTAAAAAACAACCTGATTAAGTAAGCAAGAGGATCAGAGACGCTATTGGAGTTATCCTAAAAGCCCGTCACTGGGTCGGATTCAGGTGAAATCAGATGAAATCCTAAAAGTTCACCAGAAACTCCTTCAGCTCAGTCCTCGTCCAGACCCCGAGGAGGTAGAGTGGGGGTGTGGCATCTGGAAACACTACTGCTTTGATCTGCAGGCACCACTCAAAGCCAACACAAAATGGAAGTTCAAAGTCATCAATAAAACAAATATATTCCTGTGAAAGAATCAAATTCGATTCATGGATTATTATCACTGATGAATCAAGGTAGTAATAATCAGTGGTATAAATGCCCATCCTCCCCCATGAGTGGATGATCAGGGAAATACAAACACCTCATAATTCTACTAAAGTACAGTGTACATCCCACCACTTCATGTGAGGAACTAAGTTTGGGAAAAACCCGTAAACAAATGACCTCGCCCAGGCCATCACAAACACCTTTGGGTACCGTGTTTATTCTACATTTAGCGCGTAGCTTCCCGGCAGCGAGCATCGACGCACCAGCGACACAAACGCTTTCCAGCTTCCACGTGACAGAGTAGCAACCAGATGACAAGAAAAGCCACAGCTGGCACTGCTGATCAGCAGTGTGCTGCTTCTGGCGATCTGCGCGCCGGGGATCGTCGGCAACGTGATGGTGGTCCTGGTGGTGCTCACGACCAAACACATGAGGACTCCGACCAACTGCTACCTGGTGAGTCTGGCGGTGGCCGATCTGATGGTGCTGACCGCAGCCGGCTTGCCGGCGTTCACCGACAGCATCTTCGGGTCGTGGGTGTTCGGCTACTACGGCTGCCTCGGCATCACCTACTTCCAGTACCTCGGGATCAACGCGTCCTCGTGCTCCATCACTGCGTTCACCATAGAGAGGTACATCGCCATCTGTCACCCGATCAAAGCGCAGTTCCTGTGCACGCTGTCCCGGGCCAAAAAGATCATTCTGGTGGTGTGGGCGTTCACGTCTCTGTACTGCGTGATGTGGTTCTACCTGTCGGACCTCCAGCAGCTGGTGTATGACAACGTCACCGTCATCGCGTGCGGGTACAGGGTCCCCAGGAAGTTATACCTGCCGGTTTACTTCTTTGACTTCGCCGTCTTCTTCGTGGTTCCGCTGCTGCTCTCCGCGGTCCTGTACGGACTCATCGGCCCGGATCCTCTTCCTCAACCCGCTGCCCTCCGACCCCAAGGACAAGAAGAAGAAGAAGACGAAGAAGAACGCGCCGAGCAACGGCGCCAACGACACGAGGAACAGCTGCAGGAACTCGCGCCACTCCAGGTCCACGGCGACCTCGCGCCGACAGGTGGGTGCCACGTGCGTCCGTCTTAAAACAAGGGAATCAAAGACGACTACAAATATGAGGACCATTTTTTTAACTTAAAAATGAAGGTTTAAAAAATATATGAAGATTATCAGAGAATAAATGCTGTTCACACATGACACCAATACCGCTCCAATGCCTATGCAGCACTGTAAAAGAGCCCACTTCCCTTTAATTATGTAAAAAAGATTTGCATTCTGCATCTACAGCAAATCAGAAAAATTAAACCTATGTATAATTGCTTTGGTGTTTTTGATTCAGATATGATGATTGCTGGGTATGTGTGTTGATGACGTTCCAATTGAGTCATTATCCAAATCTGCAAAGACTGACAAAGGGACATGCTGGGCACTGAGCAGTCTTGCCCAAACGCGTGCGATGAATAAAACCAAATGGTGACCCGTCAACCTCATATGGATCCGTCACTTCACTTCCCGGCTGTCGTTCCTGCTTTATAATTGGCTCACTTGCCATCTTGCTAGACTCATTTGTGTCCGTCCAGAGAGCCCCTAATGAGCTAAATGGAGACAAACAGGATGAAGGTTCGAGTTTGATTATATTGAGAATGGTAGACCAAAATGTTTCACTTCTCATTAGTTGCCATCAAGCGTAGCCTCAAAGCCAGCCGAGCCCAAGCAACTACAAAGACGAACGAGTGAACTTATCATGAATCAGTTTACTGCTATCAAACATATGTGAGGTATATAAGCCTCTCAGAGTACAACGGGTAATAAGGGTTAAGTACTGACACGATCAAGAGTGGGGGGGTCTTTGTTAAATGATATTATGTCTTTTGAATCATAACACTTGTAGTTTGGGTGAACTCACCCTTTAACAGCTGAGATTATCCCGGACCTCCACGAGACACTTAACGTTAAATTGCTCCTGAAGGCAGCGCCGTCGGTGTGTGAAAGATGGCTGAGTGACGTCTAGTGTGAAAGCGCTTTGAGGCTTGAAAGGACTAGAAAGGCGCTGTACTCTACTCTGAGGCAAGTCCATGTACCATTTAATGTCCAGAACTTTCTCATTGTCGACCTAAAAAATGCTCTCTTTATGAATGGTGAATTCAAACTTGTAACAGGAAAGAAGCTAGCGTCTTCCTCAAACAGGTCGGATTCGGCGCCCACGGACTCCTGCAGGTGTTCTGCTGCAGCATCCGTTCTCACGTCTTTCCTTGTTGGGTAACCAGGTGACCAAGATGCTGGCCGTGGTGGTGATCCTGTTCGCCGTGCTCTGGATGCCGTACCGCACCCTGGTGGTGGTCAACTCCTTCCTGGACCACGCCTACCTGGACAGCTGGTTCGTGCTCTTCTGCCGCGTCTGCGTCTACCTCAACAGCGCCGTCAACCCGGTCATCTACAACGCCATGTCGCAGAAGTTCCGCGCCGCCTTCCGCAAGATATGCGGCTGCGGGAGGAAAGGCTGCGACAAGCCCGCCGCCTACAGCGTGGCCCTCACGTACAGCGCGGTCAAGGACACGTCGATGGCGGAGAGCGCCGACCCCTTCGCCACCGAGCTGGAGGAGCTCACCGTCACGGACGAGCTGCTGTCCGACCAGAAGATGGCGTTCCCGGACACCGGCGCGTACGGGAAGGTGGACTTCAGCGAGGCATGAGGTCCGTCCTAGGCCGCGCCGACGATTTCAGAAGAAGAATCAGGGAGAGATCGAAAACGTCGTGTGTTGGTTTCTGCGAAGTGGGAACAGGGTTTCTTGCTGAACTTTGCAAAGCCGGGGCGGCTCTTGGTTGGACTCGTCGATACGGATCACAGCCACTGACGCGTAACGAGAGGCTCTACAAGGACGTTGTAAAGCGGCAAAGGCCAGCAGATAAGCCCTCAGTCACGCGCGGCTGTTATCTCACCTCGGACCTGCCTACGTGACAAACTGCGTGTGGGTCAACAGAAACACGAACACACCGTGTCCACTTCACACGTACGGCCGAGAGGACACTAAAAGAATTACGCCAACGAGTCCGCAGAACTCGTTCCTCGCCTTCTGATTCACGGGTTTCCGGGAGTGGAATCCTGGGTGGGTCCGCTTCGTACGGACTTTGGGGGTTTTAAGGCTGAGAAAAAAAAGGGTATTTTTCACACCAAAAAGCAACTTTAATCAACTGTTTGCCCCCCGCCCCCCCGCCCAAGGTTTTCGGGGCAGAAAGGGTGAGTCGTCTGTCAGACGGGAAGCCGAACTACATTTAAATGGCATCATGGGCCATGATGAGGTTGATGATGTTTTAGCTCCCACAGCATCTACCTGTATACTTTATAAGGGGTTTATAGTTAGTGAGAAAGTGGAGAAAAAGGGAAAATGTCAGAGATTTATTGATGACTTTGTCAACTTTCTATAAGTTATAAATGTTTATAAACTTGTGACACATTTTAATTATGGAACGCCTAAACTCATAGTAAAATATTTAAAAGACAATGGTACCTCCTTCACTCATGGACTATTTGTCCTTGTTTCTCTCATGATTCAGACAAAATGATAACTGTTGGAGCAGCGAGGTGGTTATAAACCTCAATGTATTACAATGTGAAAGACTGTGTATAGAGACTTACTGTAACATAAAGGACATGGATATATTTCTGCTTAGTGATTGTACCAACACTGTAAATGCCTCGAGTATTCATGCACTCATGTGTTTGTTGTATTTAAAGTGATATTTTTTAATTTAGGTATTTATTAATCTGTATTTTTTAAATGCCACCCTTGCTTTTGTTATTGTCCATTAAAACATTCTAAATAGGATTTTGTGCTGAACAATTTGGAAGCTGCTGCCTTGGACTTGCTTTTGTAGAATAATGTAATCATGTGAGTTTATTTGGTTGTTGTGAAGGAAAATGCTAATTTGTACATTTTATCTTCATGTTCTATAATAAAGTTGGTCCTGAAATTGAAGTTATGATTTTTTAACTATTATTTTTCAGGGTAGAGAAATGCATATTTAGGGGGCGTGAATCTCTCTTTTGCATTAGAAATGAAACTGATGACAAATCCATCAAAAGTCTTTTTTGAAAGAATATCCATCTTCTCATAACACCTCACTAACTACCCAACCTCATAAGGATCGTGGTTTGAGTCAAAGTACAGGAGGGAGAATTAAAAAAGGTACTGGAATCAAATGTATTTTTTGGACATCAAGAGCCAAACTTCTTTTGTCTAACCGAAGACTGCCTTGAAAAATGTCCATGAACCCTTAAGTCCTGAAGTTTCTCTTTCAGACTAAACGTTTCTATTCAACCCGATATGCTGCTACAGTATTCTCCACTTCTCCCTGCAAAGAACACTTCGCTGCTCCTGTGTTGGCCCCCAGGAAGCCAAAAACACACGTTAAGCCTGGTTGTACCTGGTTGCACGGGCACAACCCCCGCTGTTGGGTCCGATAAGCTCAGAGTGCTTCTTTAAAGTCGCTTGAATTGTTTTTAGGGGCAAGTCAACATTGACTCAGATTTCTGACCTTGCAAAACTTTAAACCCTGTTTAGGAAAGCATTTGGGAGAGAGGACTAATAGAGAGGGGAGGGGGGCAAAACACAGCAAATATTAGACTTCGCTCTGTTTCTAAACACAAAGACAAATGATAATTGCAGTGCCACCGAATCGCCGCCCCCACCCACCCTCCCCAAAGGCTGCACAAAACAAAGAATGAAACTGCTTCAAATAGCACCAAATGTAACGTTTATTACATTAAGCAGCCTGGAAGAGGACGTGTGTGAACCACCCACCCAGAGGAGGATGGTTTGACTGGCAAAAGAATGTCCAAGGATCCCAGCTTGAGAAATGCAGAGGTCAGTTGAGTCATGGGTTCAGATCCAAAACTACCATCAGACCACCACAAGTGCTGTCAAACCAACAGGAAACTGTAACATCGCGTTACTGGGACTTTCAAAGGGACCGGGTTATATGGTCAGATGAGATCAAATTAAAGCTTATGTGAAAATAGATTGCCATTCAGAGACGTCCTTCAGACCCAATGTGAAGTGTGGTGGCAGATCTTTGATGATTTGGGGGGTTTATCTTCCAAAAAAACAAACAGCCTCTTCCAGGAAGCTTAAATGGCCCGTGGTTGGACCCCTAAAGCACGCCTCCAAATCACAGAATAAAGGCTTTGCCATGGCCCCACGTAGAAGATGTGTGGGATGAGCGAGCAGAGGAGAATCCACGAGCATCGCCCTCTGATTTTGATGGACCTGTGCAGATTCTGCATGGTCTCAGAACCAGTGGCATGTGTCCACCAACCTTTTCACGGATCATAGCATCATAAGACTCAGGGCTGTTATCTGGGAAAAGGGAGGCTGCACAAAATATAAAGTGAAGTGGGGGCAATATTTGTGGCACAAATATTTTTTCATACTCATGTCATTTTTTTTTAGCTGACCGACGGCTCCGGTGAACAAATGGCATGTTTGGCATGTAAATGTCTGCTCCCGTCCATCAATCAGAGTGAGACTCATTTGCATTCAAATGGAAACCCTTTCCACATTTAAAAGAACACACACTGCACTCGCCAATAAATGCAAATGATGTGGCCATATCTACCGAGCGTAATGAAACGTAAACTGAGCCTGGCAGCATGCAGCTTAAGTTAATTGCTAATGTACAGGGCTCAACTTCCCCGGTGGGATTTCAAAAAGGCTTCATACAATCTGTGTGGAGCGAGTGTAAATAATGTTTTTGATGCAGAGCAGATACAACACAGCAATGGAAATCATTAAAGAATCAACTTTTGAATTATGTGCATTTACGACAAGCTACGGTTATCAGAAGATGAATCACATCACGGCCCCGTGGCAGTTAAATAACAGTTCACCCTCGCTAAGGTATGTCAGAACTGAGTCTAAAGCGAGTGTCAAAATGGACAAGGTGCAAAGGTGGAGAGTGATGGAGGGAGAGTGATGTTGAAAGAGAGGGACAGTACAAAAGGGCAAGGTGGGAATAAAAAAAATAAAATGAGAGAGGGATGAGCAGAGGAGCATTAATTCAGATGGAAGCGCAGAGGTTTCTAACTCTGAAATAAAAGTGTTTCAGCACAATGAAAGAGGGATGTTCTGTAATATCGTTATGACACCCTGGACAAGGACAGCAACAAAGAAAAAGGAGGGGGGGGGGGGGGTAATTACAGCTCCACTACAACGTGAGAGCAGCCTCAGCTTGTAGGAATAATTACACGTAGATGAGCTGTTTGACGGCAACAAAAGCCAACGAGCTGAAGAAATGAGGCTTTGCAAACTTCAAAGATGAGACTGCGTTCTGTGTTGGTTGATTAGAAAAATACCAAAAAAACAACCATTAATCTGTCGCCTTACAAAGAATTGTGTGTACACTACGCTGTTATCCCGTCATAGAACACACACGTGTGTGACACGTCCTCCTTCACTTCACCATCAATGTCCAAAACACAGTCACCATACTGTTGCCAAAAATACTCATCACAGCCTCCAGTGCGTCTTCATCCACGGATGAAAATAGTCCTTTGCAGACCTGGGGACATGCAGTATAATTCCGGTATAAATAAATTCGGTATTTGTAGCAGGAGAACGTTTTGTGGTTTTCAAGGATTTAAAAAAAAATTTAGAATCATCAGCCTTATCCTCCAAAGCGGCTATAATCAATATTTTTACATCAACAATGGATCAAAAGACAATTTGTTATGTGACTAAGCCTATGTGACCCCCTCTCCCCCCAGCATAAAGAAGGCGTTTTTATATTTTGATGAGCGTGCATATTTTTCTGCTATAGCTGGGAATTAGATGGGGAGATCAATATATCACATGTTTGCACTGCAAATGTGTCCACACCCACCAACAGCCGCTTAGCGTAGCTTAGCATGAAGAAATAAAATCCACCTACTGGCACCTATAAACTTCACTTCCATACGTACGCTTTACGTTGTTTGGGTGAACAAAGGATGAATA